>NW_003852401.1:30099285-30104516 GCF_000181295.1 Otolemur garnettii
AAAAAAAAAAAAAAAGAATTTCAAATATATTACCAGATGTATATAGAGGCTTTTAAAGTAAATTACATAATCTGTCAAATCTGTGGTCATAGATGGATAATTTTTGCATATTTTGCTTTTAAAAAATATATTCTGGTAGTTTATATGATTGATCTTTTTACAATCTAGCACTTAAGTTAACTTACCAAATACTTTAGGTCTCCAATATATTAATTTCACATGCTTATCTCTCTTTTTTAGAGACAGAGTCTTGGTATGTTACCCAGGCTTGAGTGCAGTGGCATCACCCTAGCTCAGGGCAAACTTGAACTCCAGGGCTCAAGTGATCTCCTTATGTCAGCCTCCCACGTACCTGGGATTATAAGTATGCCCCACTGCTTCCAGCTAATTTTTAAAGATTTTTTTTGTGGAGGGGGAGTGTCTCACTATGTTGCTCAAGCTGGTCTGGAACTCCTGGGCTCAAGTGATCCTCCCACCTTGGCTTCCTAAAGTGTTGGGATTACTTAAACGCTTAAACTGACTCTGACAGTTTTGTTTTATACATGTTCTATATATTTATGTAGAATCTTTTGGATTTATTCATAGCTCTCCCCCTTCCACTTTTTATTTCTTTATGTTTCACCCTAAATTCTGGGAAGATTGCTGGGGACTTGGGTTTGATAGAATAGGATTAATGGCCAGGAATTTGTTCAGCCCAGGTAGAACTAGCCCTGCCAGGAATAATCAAGTACGTGTCCTTCCCAAGGAAATAGTGAATGGCCCAATCCCTGCCTCTCTAACCCTTTAAAATCCCCACCTGCCATAGCCCATGTGGATTCCTTCCCCATCAGGGATTTCACCCACCTGCACCCAGGTGGAATAAAAGCCACATTGATCACACAGAATCGGGACTTCATTTTCCTTTTGTCTTGTGCCTTGGAATAATCTTTCGTCTTTGGGTCTGGAAGCTCTCAGGGTTCTAATTCATTGATTCCTTTGAAATTTGACAATCGGCTCGGCGCCTATAGCTCAACCGGCTAAGGCTCCAGCCACGTACACCTAAGGTGGCGGGTTCGAATCCCCAGCCTGGACCCGCCAAACAACAATAATGGCTGCAACCAAAAAATGGCCAGGCATTGTGGCGGGCGCCTGTAGTCCCAGCTACTTGGGAGGCGGAGGCAGGAGACTCTCTTGAGCCCAGGAGTTGGAGGTTGCTGTGAGCTGTAATGCCATGGCACTCTACCCGGGGGACAGCTTGAGGCTCTGTCTCAAAAAAAAAAAAAAAAAAAAAAAGAAATTTGACAATCAGGTTTTCTATTTCTTTAGTCTTTTCTCATTTGGGGCTTCTTCCTTTCCTTCCTTCCTTCCATCCTTTCTCTCTCTCTTTTCTTTCTTTCTCTCTTTCTTTTCTCACTTTGTCACCCTCAGTAGAGTGGCATGGCATCATAGCTCACAGCAACCTCAAACACTGAGGTTTGAGCAATCCTCTTGCCTCAGCCTCCTGAGTAGCTGGGTGCCCTCCACAATGCCTGGCTATTTTAGAGACAGGGTCTCACTCATACTCAGGCTGGTCTGGAACTCGTGAGCTCCAGCAATCCACCTGCCTCAGCCTGGCAGAGTGCTAGGATTACAGGTGTGAGCCCCTGTGCCCAGCCTAAGAGTCTTTTCCTCATGGTCTCAGCTTATGGTCTTTAGCAAAGATTCCTTTATTTCTTAATTATCAGTGGGGCTAAAAGATGTTCCCTATTTATAGTATCTGTAGGTTATTTCATTAGAAAAAAATGGATGAAATAAAGGGTAGTTAAATGTATCCTCAAGTTGCCATTTTTAACTGAAAGCTATCCTTGTTTTTATGAAATCTGGGACAACGACCAAATTAACACCCACATGTACTAGTAATGGCTGGCAGAGTAGGGAACCGGGGGCAGAAGATTTATGCTATATTCTCATTTCATTTCTCAGTCATCACCTACAAGCAGATGTCTTCTACAAGAACATCAATTTAGTGGCCAAGAGTATCTTGGAAAGAGGAAGCTAAGATATTTTCCATAATGCTTGGTCTTCCAAACTTTTTGAAATAGAGAAGTCACTAGATCAATTAAATGTTCATGATGGTCTGTTGCCTTTTCCATTCTGCTGTCTCATTTGCTGCTGTTGTCAGGGCTGTTTAAGAACGCAGGTGGACATATTTATAACATTTCTGTTCCACTCACCATAAACCATTTGATGTTGATAAGACTTAACTTCAAGTGGATGGAAATTCAAATCATTCCTCCTGTATATGTGAATTTTCTTCTTTTAAATTTAGATGGTCAGGGCTGGGCGCGGTAGCTTATGCCTATAATCCTAGCACTCTGGGACCTGGGAGATTGCCTAAGCTCACACATTCCAGATCAGCCTGAGCCAGAGCGAGACCCGCACCTCTAAAAATAGCCGGGCGTTGTGGTGGGTGCCTGTAGTCCGAGCTATGTGGGAGGCTGAGGCAAGAGAATCACTTAAGTCCAAAAGTTTGAGGTTGCTGTGAGCTCTAATGCCATGGCACTCTACCCAGGGCAACAAAGTAAGACTCTGTCTCTAAAATAAAATAAAATAAAATAAATTTAGATGGTCACCATCCCATTGCACGTACCCATCAAATTGGACGATGGAATTTTGGCAAACATTCCCAGGTTGTATAAATTAAAGGCTGGGGGCAGTGGCTCACACCCATAATCCCAGCAGTTTGGAAGGCTGAGGCAGGAGGATTGCTTGAGCCTAGGAGTTCAAGACCAGCCTAGGTAATATAGCAAGACTCATCTCTACAAAAAAATGGGTAGGTGGTACATGCTATAGCCCTAGCAACTTGGGGCCAGGAGGGATCTCTTGAGCCCATAAATTTGAGGTTGCATTGAGCTATGTTGATGTCACTGTACTCTAGCCTGTGAGTCAGAACAAGACCCTGTCTCCAAACAAAACAAAACAAAACAAAACACAGCAAAACAAATGACATTGAAGGTTTTTTTTTTTTAATTCTAGAAAAACATAAATAAATAGTGTATAATTTTACATTTAGATTCTATTTCCTCAGATGATTTCTTTTTCAGGTTCTGGCTGAATTTCCTCTTACCTCCCACTAACCACCAAGAACTAAGTGGAGCTCAATTTCATTGAGTTAGGAGCAAAAATGTCAGAAGCTTAGCATTCGATGAAAGCCTCAGAACTGCAGCAAGAAGAGAAAGTATGCCAAGATTTCAGTTATTTTTGAGGTGAAAAAGGAGAAAGGACACTTGGTTGGAGAAGCTCATTAATGAGTGAGGGTTGATAGAGTAGTACCACAGGGACTCGTTAGGCCTAGGCTGAAACACAAAAATACCAGTTAACTCCTGACAAACTTCTGGACTGCAAGCCCTCAACAAAATGAAATAAGTCTCGTTCACTCCCAAAATAGATGGGAAAGTACTAATTAATTTCTTGCTTCTAGTTCACTCCAAGTTTCTTGCTTGGCTAACTCCCTGGGAAACAGATCAGGAGGTACCAACTGTTCCTGGACTGACTTTTAAACAATACCAGGTGGAGAAAATACTGAAACTAAGATGTATAGGGGGAAAATATTAAAACAAAGATGTGGGCAGCACCTGTGGCTCAGTGAGTAGGACACTAGCCCCATATACTGAGGGTGGCGGGTTTGAACTCGGCCCGGCCAAACTGCAACAAAAAAATAGCCAGCATTGTGATGGACATCTGTAGTCCCAGCTACTTGGGAGCCTGAGGCAAGAGAATCACCTAAGCCCAAGAGCTGGAGGTTGCTATGAGCTGTGACACCACAAAACTCTACCAAGGGCAACAAAGTGAGATTGTCTCTTTAAAAAAAAAAAAAAAAAGATGTATGATGTATAACTAATTGCAAAATTCTGCTTCTATACAATGCTTGCTTGAGATCCTACCTGGATGCACCAGGGCAGCCTGTGTGCTAACCAGGATGCAGACCAAGCCTTAAATACCTGACCCCTTAAGTATTTGGGGTTGCTCTCAGAAACTCCATGTTGGGACACTGAGGCAGTCACTGGCAGGCTCTTCAGTAAAAGGACTCCTTTTAAAATTTAACTTGTTTGGCAGCGTGCTCTTTCTGGAACACCTGGGCACAACAGACTTACTTCAGGAATATCTAGATAGTGTGACATTTCATGTGGAGTGTACCCAGTCTTACTTGATGAAAACTGCCAGGGACCATTTTATTGATAACACATATAAATAAAAAAAAATTAAATTCATAGGTGACTAAACAAATTTGATTAGCGCAATAGTGTTTGATATTGATTTTAAAGGAGTTATTTTCAAGTTAACAAACATTTATTGATTAACTACTATATGCCAATCATTGAGTTAAGACTGAAGTGTACCTAGATGTAGATTACATCACCACCAGAGAGCTGTTATTACAGAGAGGATAGTAGCTAAAAGAGGAACTTGGCTTGGCACCTGTAGCTCAGCGAGTAGGGCCCTGGCCATATACACTGAAGCTGGTGGGTTCGAGCCCGACCTGGATCTGCTAAAACAATAATGACAGCTGCAACCAAAAAATAACCAGGCATTGTGGCAGGCGCTTGTAGTTCCAGCTACTTGGGAGGCTGAGGCAACAGCATCACGTAAGCCCAAGAGTTGGAGGTTGCTCTGAGCTGTGATGCCATAGCACTACCAAGGGTGATATAGTGAGACTCTGTCTCAAACACAAATAAGAAAGCAAGAAAGAAAGAAAAAAAGAGGAACTTGTAAAACTGTAATTCTATCAATTGGTTTCATCTGACTTTTTAGATATGGATATTTGTAAACTTTTTATTTTATGACATTATACACATAAAAGTAGAGAAAATAGTGTAATGAACCTGATGTACTCATTGCTCAGCTCCAAAGGCTGTTAGTACATGGTCAAGTTCTTCTATCTGTCCTCAACCTTTCCCTCCTTGAGATTATTTTGCAGTCAAGTCTGAATATCATATCATTTCCTCTGCAAATACTTCAATATATATCTCTACAAAATAAAAACTCTATTTTTAGCATATAATACCATTATTACAAGTAAACAAATTTATAATAATTCATCAATATTGTCACATAAATGTTCACACTGAAGTGATTGTTCTACTTAAAAAATTGTTTACGGTGTTTTGAATTGTAGTTTAAAGTCTATAGTTTGCCATTGGCTGATAAACACTTTTAATCTATAGTATCCTCTTCCATTTCTCTTTTTTTCTTTTCTTTATCTTTTTTTTTTT
>NW_003852401.1:30106098-30131950 GCF_000181295.1 Otolemur garnettii
AAGCTTTTTAGTTTGATCAAGTCCTAAAAGTGTATTTTTGATGTTGATTCAATCGCCCAAGGGGTTCTCCTCATAAAGTTTTCGCCCAAGCCGATTTCTTCAAGTGCTTTCCCTACACTTTCTTCTAGTATTTTTATAGTTTCATGTCTTAAGTCTAAATCTTTAATCCAGTGAGAGTCTATCTTAGTTAATGGTGAAAGGTGTGGGTCTAGTTTCAGTCTTCTACAGGTCACCGGCCAGTTAGCCCAGTACTATTTGGTTATTATGAAAAACAGACTGGATAAGAAAAGACAAAAATCTTGATTTGTTTTTCCTTTATTATATTTCAAAGGAATGAGAATTTTCCTGACATCTTTAAAGGTTGACCGATTAGTTTAGTTTTAGTATAATTTATAAAACTCATGGTTTTGCATATCTCTGAAGCACTTTTTCCATTGAAATTATTATGCTTTTTGATGCTCTCAGGCAATCCATCCATGTCAGCCTAGCCTCCCTGAGTGCTAGGATTATAGGTGTGAGACACCTCACCTGGCCTCAGGTGCTAGGGCAATATTTGCTCACCCACTTTTTTTTTTTTTTTGAATGGGGGACAGAGTCTCACTATATCACCTTTAGTAGAACGCCATAGTGTCACAGCTCACAGCAACCTCTAACTCTTGGGCTTAAGTGATTCTCTTGCCCCAGCCTTCCAAGTAGCTGGGACTACAGGTGCCTGCCACAATGCCCAGCTATTTTTTTGTTGCAGTTGCCACTGTTGTTTAGCGGGCCTGGGCCGGGTTAGAACCCACCAGCTTTGGTGTATGTGGCCTGCACCCTATCCACTGAGCTACGGGCGCTGCTGCTTCCTGAGTACTTTTGACACCATCTCAAGGTTTTCAGTGGCTTCTTGATCTTCTGAGTAATATGATGTTTGAGGGCATCTTTTACATTCTCTGCCCCAGATCCAGAATTAATCACTTTTTCTAAGACCCCTGGTTGCTTTCACAGGGAAATAATATTTAGAGATCATAATCGGGACTGTAGGGGGGCTTCTTGCCCATGAGCTGGTTATTGGTTCTTTTGAGTTTTTGTTGGTTTGAGTTAGGAAATATATTTGCTTTTTGTTGTTATTAAGATAAAACAAGGCCAGGCACAGTAGCTCACACCTGTAATCTCAGCACTTTGTGAGGCCAGGGTGAGGGGTGCTTGAAACCAGGAGTTCTTGACAAGCTTGAGCAACATAGTGAGACCCCATTTCTACCAAAACTAGAAAAATCAGCTGGGCGTGGCAGTGTGCAGCTGCAGTCCCAGCTACTAGGGAGGCTGAGACAGGAGGATCACTTGAGCCCAGGAGTTTGAGGTTGCTGTGAGGTATGATGATACCAGTGTCCTTTAGCCTGGGCATCAGAGTAAGACCTGTCTCAAAAAAGCAAGCAACCAAGCTACCAAACAAAATCAAACAGAAAAAACAAAAACATATCATGAATTTACTTTCAATTTCAAATGTGACAGGTTATTTAATCTCCTGTTAGAGTTGTTATCACTTAGGAAATTTAAATTGTGTGGCTTAAAGAAACAGAAAAAGAAATGTATTTTCTTGCAGTTCTGAAGATTAGAAGTCTAAAATCAAGATGTCGACAGGGCCATCTCAATCTGAAAGCTCTTGGAGGCTGCCTCCTTATCTTTTTCTTTGTTTGTGGTGTTGGCCAGCAATTCTTGGGCCTTCCTGGAGTTGTAGTTGCATCACTGCTTTCTTCTTCACATGGCCTCTCCACCTGTATCTGCATTCAAAGTTTCTTCTTTCTAAGGATGCCAGCCATTGGATTTGGGGTCATCCTAATTTAGTATGACCTCATCTTAATTATATGTACAAAAACCCTGTTTCCACATAAGGTCATATTCACAGGTCCTGGTCTTGAACTTATCTTTTGGGGAACACAAATTCGACCTACAATAATATGTATGTATCATCTATATAACAGAGTTCTTGGGAGATGGAGATGAATGGGATAACTGTCTAGGGAAAATACTTAAAATGTCTGCTTGTCTTGTGGCCTAAGGCAGAAGCCCAAAAAGAAGAATCAAAAGTGTTTTTTTTTTATTATTATTAGTTTTACAAATAAAGGTTTTTCATGAAAAAGTAGGTCAGCAGGCTTAGTGCCTGTAGCTCAGTGGTTAGGACGCTGACCACATACACTGGGTTAGGCAGGTTCAAACCCAACCCAGGCCTGCTAAACAACTATGACAACTGCAACAACAGTAACAACAAAAATATATGGGCATTGTGGCAGGTGCCTGTAGTCTCAGCTACTTGTGAGGCTGAGGCAAAAGAATTGCTTAAGCCCAAGAGTTAGAGATTGCTGTGCACTGTGACACTATAGCACTCTACTGAGGGCAACATGGTGAGACTCTGTCCCAAAAAGTGGGGGTAAGCAAATATTGCCTTAGCACCTGAGGCCAGGTGAAGTGTCTCATGCCTATAATCCTAGCACTTGGGCTGACATGGATGGATTGCCTGAGATCAGGAGTTCAGGACTGGCCTGAGCAAGAGTGAAATCCCTGTGTCTAAAATATAGCCAGGCATTGTGGTTGGGCCTGCTGTCCCAGATACTTGTAAGGCTGAGGTAAGATCTCTTGAGCCCAAGAGTTTGAGGTTGCTGTGAGCTATGACATCTTGACACTCTATGAGGGGTGACAAAGTGAGGCTCTGTCTCAAAAAAAAAAAAAAAAAAGTGGAGGGAGCAAACACTGCCTTAGCACCTGGTATGCAAGGCTGATCACTTGGAAGGGGCAGGAAGGTGGATCAAGGATCCATTTGCACATGAAGTCTAAAAATTTCCTGGAAGAATTGGGAAAGAAAATACTGCTGTTCTTTTAGTCCACTATGATTTAGGAAATCTGTTTGGTTGAACTGGGGTGGCTCCAACCTAGGCAACCTAACAAGGAAAAACATAAAATACCAAAAATATGGTCGTGGTGACCCATGCCCATAATCCTAGCACTCTGAGAGGCTGAGGCAGGTGGATTGTCACTGCTTAGAAGAGAGAGACCAGCTGGAGCAAGTGCCAGACCCCTGTCTCTAAAAAATAGCCGGGTGTTGTGGTTGGCACCCGTAATTCCAGCTACTCAGGAGGCTGAGGCAAGGGGATCACTTGAGCCCAGGAGTTTGCGGCTGCTGTGAGCTGTGACACCAGGGCACTCTACATAGGGAGACAAAGTGAGACTATCTAAGAAAGAAAAAAAAAAAATATATATATATATATACATATATAATTATCTTAAGGAGAAGGAAAGTCTAAATTGCTGATCTAGTTAGGATCTAATGAGGAACTGTTTATGCACAGCATGTAGCTGATGCTGGAAGCTTCTTAGAACTCTGCTGCCAAGACACAGTGGCTATGGTTTGGGGAACAAAGGTAAATCCTAGGGAAGTAGATAGCATTGTACCTAGTGTGCTTACCACCTGAAGTGAATATATTTTTAATAACCCTCTCCTTTACATGATGAAATTATTTTCAGTAATAGTCATAAAATTAAACAACTATATATCACAAGCAAACTAAAAGTTGAGATTGCCAAAGAAGAATTTTTGATTTTCTTGTTTTTGTAATCCCAGCGATTGTGTGGGGAGGCAATATTTGCTATTTATTTTGACTATGTAGTAGCAAGGGGATCTGAGACATGAACTCCCCAGAAGCAAGCAGGAACAATTTCAAACTCTCAGGAAAGTCTCGGAATTAGCACATGTAGCTGACTTGGCCTGTGTTAGGAAACAACTGTATGTCTGGGACATCCGTGAAGAAAGTCCGCACGGAATACTGTGTTTACTAAAGGTAAGTAATGGCAATGTGGTCATTTGAAGCTTTCATATGTCTATATATTATTAAAATTCAACACAAGGCTCAGCACCAATAGCTCAGTGGTTAAAAAAACAAAGTCTGAGAACCACTGTTCTAAATAGTTTTGTGTTGAATTTTACTTTTTTGTTTATTTATATCTATACCTATATATATATCTATCTATATCTATCATCTGTCTATCCTGTTCTCTCTGGAGAACCCTAAATAATATAAGGTAGAGGAAGTCCCAAGAGGAATACTGGAATGGCACCAATAGAAGGAGTAATTGAAAAAAAAAAATAACAACAAAAACAAAATGAGAAAGTGATATGAACACATTTTTTCTGAGTTTGTGGAAAAGGCAATGCTGTTCATATCTAGAGTACAAGATTCCATCACCAAGAGACCAAATCATGGCCTCCTCGCATCTGACAAAATATTCAGTACATTATTGGGCCTGTAAGATTATTGAATTGATCTGTGTCAGGTCTTCCTAAATGAAGAACCAGGGTTCAGCTATCAGAATGACCAACACAATTTTCTAAAAATATAGAGATTTAGGCTTTAGTATATCTACTGAATCAGTAGATATGGAGTCTGAGAATCTATACTAAATGGAAGTTCCTCAGGATGACATTAAAGCTCAGCTGTGATTGGGGACCAGTAGTAGATTATAAGAACATAAACAGAATGTATTCACTTTTCACCCAGGAAAGTGAAAAAAGGATTTTGTTCCTTAGCATCCTGGTCACTGTTTCCAAATTCACTGTCTTTTCTTTTTTCTTACTTTCTTAAAACAATATTCATAGATGAAAATCGAAAGCCAGGAGATTGTTGACAGTGTTGCTATGCATCACGCCTTCTGTTTGATAATGTTTCCAGGTTCTCACTGATGTTTGGCAGTCTTGCCAGCACATCCTAAATTAAATAAAATATCTGCTTCTCCTAGCAGGGTGCTGGAATGGCTCCAGCTCAGAACTGATCAAGTAACAAACAATTTAATTTATCATGGTAGAAAAAGCCTCAGTCTCGGAGTATCTAATTAGGGAGACTCCAACTGAGATGGAGGTATATGCTAAAATGAATATTCTCCCTTCCTTTCATTGCTCACTGCACACACATACCTGCCTCTTATTTTCATGGATTCCCACAACCAGAACACTTAGTGAGAAATCATTAGGTCTGTCATGTGGGCTTTTAGGTTTTTTGAATGAATACTATATCCAGAAACTGTTGTCGTCCTAGAGGGTAAAGATGCCTCAACAATCCTTGTGAGGTTAGAGGAATTCAAGAAAAAAGAAAACAGAGTCCTTTACACAGAGATTTATGTTGTCATTCATTCACTCCATATTTCTGTTCTTTTTTTTTTGAGACAGAGCCTCAAACTGTCCCCCTGGGTAGAGTGCTGTGACATCACAGCTCACAGCAACCTCCAATTCCTGGGCTCAAGCAAGTCTCCTGCCTCAGCCTCCTAAGTAGCTGGGACCACATGCGCCCGCGACAACACCTGGCTAATTTTTGGTTGCAGCCATCATTGTTGTTTGGTGGGCCCAGGGTGGATTTGAACCCGCCACCTTAGGTGTATGTGGCTGGTGCCTTAGCCACTTGAGCCACAGACGCCGAGCCTCACTCCATATTTCTAAACTATACAATGGGAATCTACCTATTACCCAACCCCTTGCAAGTCACCTAGCTTCCCTCTTTAATAATTTAGAGTTAGCTTTAGATATGAATGAAATAAACTTCATACTAATGATTAAAACAAGATAGACAATTATTTCTCTCCCACAAAAACAAACTCCTAAAGCAAGCAGTCCAAGGCTGGCATGATGAAACCAACATGATCAGGACCCTGACTCTTTCTGTTCTGTTGCTTTGCCATTGTCAAAATGTGGGGTTTCTCTCACACCCCGAACAGGCTGCTTGAGTTCCAGGAATCAGGTCCACCATTTGGCCAGCAGGAAAAACAGGAATAGGATAACATCACATCCCTTTTCAAGGATGCATATTGGTTAGAAGTGAGCCACACTTGTTTGCCAAGGAAGCTGGGAAATGCAGGGTTTGTTCCAGGTGGCCATTGGATTAGCTCACATCTGGGGATCCATTACTAAGGAATAACTTGTGACTAGGTAATAGCAGACAAATCACTATTTTGAACCCAGCTCCTTATAAACAGCTATTGATACTACTTTTCTGCGTAGTCTTCAAGAGATAATTTATATAAATATATGAGGACAGTTTGAGCATCACTGATCCAAAAATCAGAAATCTGAAATTGAACACCGACATGATACCACAAGTGGAAAATTCCACATCTGATTTCTTTGTTTGCTAATGGTTCTATAGACACAAACTGTGTTTCATGCATAAAATTATTTTTTCCTTTATTTTATGATTTCTTTTTTAAATTTCAGATTAATTTGAGGGTACAAAGAATTAAGTTACAATGTTTGCATTTATTAGGTATAGCCCCTGCTGTAATTATGTCTTGCCCCCAGGAGGTGGGCCATATACCTGTACATTGTGTCTATTAAGTGGGACCTTACCAATCTCCTCCTCCCCTCTGTCTCCTCCATCCTTCCCCCTCCCCCCATCTTGAATTGAATTGAGTTTTTCTCCTATGTGGGCATGTATTAGAGGGACTACTGGCTTCTAATTAGTATTGAGTACTTCGGGTCCTTATCTTTTTCATTCTTACTTTACTAAGAAGAATGTGTTTCAGCTCCAAATACAAAGCATGTAAGGTCTCCATCTTTTTTATGGCTCAATAGTATACCATAATGTACATATACCACAGTTTTTTAATCTTTTCCTGGGTTGATGGGCATTTAGAAAATTATTTAAAATATTGCATAAAAGTTCTTTCTGGTTATGTGTATAAGATGTATGTGAAACATAAATGAATTTCACGTGTACACTTGGGTCCCATTCCCAAGAAGTTTCATTAAGTATGGGCAAATATTCCAAAATCAAAAAACCCCTAACAAAATGTGAAGGACTTCTGGTCCTCAGCATTTTGGATAAAGGACATTCATTCTGTACTGTATATGGGCATCCATATACATGCACTGCTGTTTCTTTTTCTTTTTAATAACTAGAAACCTAAAAGTTGTATTTTACTTTTTTGTGTTTTCACAAAAGTTGAAAAGTTTTATTTTCATTTGTTTATTTACTTTTAGTTTTTATGGGTATATAAGAGTTGTGCATATTTAGGGGGTGCATGTGTTACTTTAATACAAGCATTCAATGTGTAATGAGCAAATCAGGGTACCTGGGATATCCATCACTGTGAATATTCATCATTTCTTTGTGTTGAGAGCATGCAATATCTATTCCTCTAGTTATTTTGAAATATACAATAAACTATTATTAACTGTAGTTATCCTCTTGTGCTACCAGACACTAAATCTTTTTTTTTTTTTTTTGAGACAGAGCCTCAAGCTATTTCCCTGGGTAGAGTGCTCTAGCATCACAGCTCACTGCAACCTCCAACTCTTGGGCTCAAGCGAGTCTCCTGCTTCAGCTTCCCAAGTACTCAGCTTCCCAAGTAGCTGGGACCACAGGCGCCCACCACAACGCCATGCCATTTTTTGGTTGAAGCCGTCATTGTTGTTTTGGCAGGCCCAGGCTGGATTCGAACCCACCACCTTAGGTATATGTGGCTGGTGCCTCAGCCACTTGAGCCACAGGCACCGAGCCCAGACACTAAATCTTATTCCTACTACCTAACTGTACTTTTATATGCATTAACCAATCCCCTTTCTCCCTGCCTCCTCATTATTCTTCTAAGTCTCTTTGGTAACCATCATTCTATTCTCCACCCCTATGACATCAATTTTTTTAGTTCCCACATGTGAGTGAGAACGTTCAATATTTGTCTTTATGTGCTTGGCTGGTGTCCTTTGACGCAATGTCCTCCACTTCCATCAACATTGTTGCAAATGCTAGAATTTCATGCTTTTTATGGCTGACTAAAAAGTGGAAATTTAAATAATAAAAATAAAATAAAATCAGCATGGAGGAGCCTCAAAAAATTAAAAATAAAACCACCATATAGTCTCATAATCCTACGGCTGGGTATATATCCAAATAAAGGAAATCCGTGTATTGAAGAGTTACCTGCACTCCCGCATTTCTTGCAGCTCTATTCACAATAGCCAAGATACGGAACCAACAGCAATGTCCGTCAATGGATGAATGCATAACAACGTTGTACATACGCACAATGAAATACTATTTGTATTTTTTTTGCATAAAATATATTTAGTAGGTCATTCCATATCTGTCGATATAGATTTATCTTATCCTTTTTCAGTGTCTGCAGAGTTTCCCATGAAAGTGATAGACTGTAACTAAAATCCTACGAATGACATTTAGCCATGTTTTGGTATTTCCGGCTATGTGGTATAATCGCTATCTTTCTAAGTTTGCCCATGTGTATAAACAGATAGGATGCGTACATTCCAAGAGGGATTTCTGGGTTGAAGTTTTGATGGCTATTATCAAATTGCTTCCAATGGGTTGGTTCCAGGTTATACTTTCTGAAAAAGACATGATAAATGCCTATTTCCTAACTTTCTAGACAGAGAGTGCCATAAATATTTTACTTTTTGCTTCTCTGTTAGATGAGAGATCTTTACGTCAACTTGTACAATTGTCATCTCATTTGTTTTAAAAAGGCATTGGCATTTTTGTTCTATGATCTTTGTCATGTTAGTTGGTTATTTTTCCATTGGAATGTAGATTTTTCTCTTACTGATTTGATCTCTTTAATATATTGAGAAAATTATCTTCTATCATGCATGCTGCAAGTATTTTTCCCCAGTCTGTCCCTTAAACTCCTTTTTCTTTTTTGAGACAGAGTTGCAATTTTTGTTGCCCTCTGTAGAATGCCATGGTGTCATAGCTCACAACAACTTCGAACTCTTGGGCTCAAGCGATTCCCTTGCCTCTGTCTCCCAAGTAGCTGGGAATACAGGCGCTCACCACAATGCCTGGCTATTTTTAGAGACGGGGTCTCTCTCTTTGCTCATGCTGGTCTTCAATTCCTGAGCTCAGGCAATCTACCTGCCTCAGCCTCTCAGAATGGTAGGATTACAGGCGTGAGCCACTGCTCCAGGCTTAACTTCTTAATTTATGGTATTTGTCCAGGCTTAAACGTGTAACTTTTTTTTTTTTTTTGAGACAGAGCGTCAAGTTGTCCCCCTGGGTAGAGTGCTGTAGCATCACATCTCACAGCAACCTCCAACTCCTAGGCTCAAGCGAGTCTCCTGCCTTTGCCTCCCAAGTAGCTGGGACCACAGGCGCCCGCCACAACGCCTGGCTACTTTTTTTTTTTTTTTTTTTGGTTGCAGCCATCGTTGTTGTTTGGCCGGCTGGGCTGGATTCAAACCCGCCACCTTAGGTGTATGTGGCTGGCGCCTTAGCCACTTGAGCCACAGGCGCCGAGCCTAAACGTGTAACTTTTAAGTTATTTTTAACTTTATTTTATATTTTAAACATGTCAGTCAGCTCTTTAATATCTCTTCGGCTTTGTTTCTTGCTTAGAAAGAGCTTACCTATTTCAGTACTATAAAAACATTCTTCTGTATTTTTTTCTAGTACATTTATACTTTCATTGCTTAGATTTAATTCTTTTATCTGTCTGGAATTTATTTTGTTATGAGAAATGAGGAAGGAATCTGATTTTATGTTTTGCCAGATTCATTATTTATTGAATAAGTCCTTTAATCTACCCTGAATTAAAATGCTACTTTTTTTTTTTTTTTGAACCTGCTACCTCTGGCGTATGGAGCCAGCGCCCTACTCCTTTGAGCCACAGTCACTGCCCTAAAATGCCACCTTTATCATATTCTAAATTCTCATATGCATCTCAGTCTATTTCTGGACTCTTCATTTCATTTCATTGATCTGTCTATTCAGACATCACCATCAAATTGTTTTCATTATTTATAGACTTACATTTTCATATACAATATCAAGGTCATTTATTTTTATTATTTCTCAGGTTTTAATTTAATTCAACAGAATTGCTCATCTAAAATTTTTCAAGCTATTCTGGCTTGTTTATTTTTTCCATAAAATCAGAATCTGTTTAGTATAAAAAAAATCTTGTTGGCATATATGGATAATTTAATAGAAAATAACATATTTATGATGTTGAATCTTTGACGTGAAGTACTATTTGTACAAGTCGTTGTATGCATATTACATTTCTGTTGCTCAGTTTATCCTTGGATTTCTTTTATTGTTGTAATTGGTTGTTTCCAAATGTAAAAAAATATAGTTTCAGCCCTTTTATTGATTTTTCTTATTGTCTGAGTTTTTCAGTGCATTTTCCTGAATTTGTCAGCTATTCAATCATATCTGCTATAAATAATAAAAATTTAGAACTTCTTTTCCAGTTTTTATAGCTCTTATTTCATTCTTTTGGAGAACACAATAAAGTTATAGAATAAATCTTCCTTCAAATAAATTCTCTTTTGGAAACCCAATGTTTAAAACAGATTAGCAGTAATGCTTTTCTGGCTGGTGTAAGTGTAAAGGGTCCCTGACATCCACTAACTCTACCTTCTCCTCTCTTACCCTTCACACTGGATCCTATGTGAGGGCTCCTAGGGTTAATGGAGCTGAATTTGAAAACCACTCACTAAACCTGTCTAACACTATTTTGCTGGTGAAAGATCAGAATTAGAGACATGAAAGATTTGCCCAAATTATAAAAATAGAAAAGAATATCTTTTTAGGTAAAAGTACTTTCTAATGTGAAGTAAATTCAGTTGATTATTATTTTCACTTGTTCAGTGATTCATTTATTTGAAAAATAAATACTAAGAATGTAACACTACAGGCTTTTAGTCTAGGGCAGGAGTCAGCAAACTATAGCCCACAGGCCAAAATTTAGCCTACTCCCGATTTAATACAGCCTGTGATTTAAGAATAAGAATGATTTTAAAAATATTTTCAGGTGTGGAGTGTGTAGTTCAAGGGGCTGAGGTGCCAGCCACATACACCAGAGCTGGTGGGTTCAAATCCAGCCCAGGCCTACCAAACAACAATAACAATTATAACCAAAAAATAACCAGGCATTGTGGTGGGCACCTGTAGTCCCAGCTACTTGGGAGGCTGAGGCAAGAGAATCTCTTAAGCCCAGGAGTTGGAGATTGCTGTGACATCATGGCACTCTACTGAGGGCGACAGCTTGAGACTCTGTCTCAAATAAATAAATACATAGTTTTCAATTTTCCAAAAAAGTTAAACGAAAAATAATATTTTATGACACAAGAAAATAATATAAAATTCAAATGTCAGTGTTCATAAAGTTTTAATGAAACACATACATGGGCTCGGCGCCTGTGGCCCAAGTGGCTAAGGCACCAGCCACATACACCTAAGGTGGGAGGTTCCAATCCAGCCCAGGCCCACCAAACAACAATGACAGCTGCAACCAAAAAATAGCCAGGCATTGTGGTGGGCACCTGTGGTCCCAGCTACTTGGAAGGCGGAGGCAGGAGACTTGCTTGAGCCCAGGAGTTGGAGGTTACTGTGAGCTGTGATGCCACAGCACTCTATCCAGGGGGACAGCTTGAGGCTCCTGTCTCCAAAAAAAAAAAAAAAAAAAAAAGAAGCACATACACGTTCACTCATTTATGTATTGCCTATGGCTGATTTCTTGCTGCCATAATGAAGTTGAGCAGTTATGATAAAGACCACATGGCTCACAGAGCTTAAGCTATTTCTTACCTGGCCCTGAGAAGTTGGCAAATCTCTGGTCTAGGGCAGTGGTTCCAGTGTCAGGATCAAGGAGGAGAGCTTAGGGATCTGTATTTTGACTAAGCCCTTTCCCTCCATTGTTATGCCCAGTAAATGACAGAATCATAAAAATGAATAGAAGCAATAAGAGATGATAATTGCCTCTGTTGTTTGTAGGTGAGCAGTAAAAATAGGTATGATAGCACCTAGATCCACCTGGAAGTAGCGAGGAAATCTTCACCTCACGTGTTGACCCTGAGAAAAGAGAAGGCATTTTTCTGCCAGAAGAGCAGAAAGCAAGAAATTCAGAGGAAGGCCGGAGACATTTCACGATATTCATGAGCAGGTCATTTTCCCCAAGAGACCATATAATAGGGCTGAAGAATTTCGAAAAGTCCCTCTGTCACTTATTATCCGAGGACCTGGTACAAGTTCTTTAAGCTCCTGGTGCCTCAGTCTCTTCATCTGCAACTTGTTTTAATAACTAGGCTTCAGTTTACTCAACTGCAAAATGGATTATTATGATGGTAATTAAAGCTGACTTGAACAGTTCCTGGCAAATACCAAGTGAAATGCAAGAGTTAGTTATTGGTTTGGATTGATTGTGAGATCAGAGGGTAGAGTGGGGAGAGAGGGTTGGAGAGGTAAAAGCTAGATCTTGCGGAACTAGTGAGCTTAGACACGTGAACTTTGGTAAGTTATAAACATCTATAATGTAGTTATATCCTTGGGTAATCTCTGATATTGACTCTGGATATTGCTATGTGACTTGATTTGGTCAATTAGACATTGACAAATACGATGCAAGTATTTGAGAGATTTGATAAGTAATTGAAACTTAACCACTTGGAATTCTTCTCAAAATCCTGATCTACCATGTAAAGTGATCTGGTTGTCCTGTCTGAGAGACCAGATAGACAGAGATTTCCAGTCAGACCCTGGCATTTCCAGCTGTCTGAGTGAAGATGCCAGACATGTAAGTAAAGCCATCTTGGATTTCCAGGCCCAGTTGAATAGTGGGAGGACTGCAGGCAAGAACAGCAGAAGAACCACCTCCCTGAGCACAGACCAGTTTGGAAAATTATAGTCAAATAAATGACTATTGCTGGAAGTCACCACACAAATAATTGAAACATGAGCATTAAAAAATTTTGTGTGTGGAAATGATCAGATTTATATATATAAAATGAGACTTTGGTGGCAGCATATGAGATGGCATAAGAGTGAAAGAAAGAGTACTGTTCAGAATGTTATTTCAGGCTTGGTGCCTGTGGCTCAAGCAGCTAAGGCATCAGCCACATACACCGAAGGTGGTGGGTTCGAATCCAGCCCGGGCCTGCCAAACAACAATGATGGCTGCAACCAAAAAATGGCCAGGCGTTGTGGCAGGTGCCTGTGGTCCCAGCTACTTGGGAGGCTGAGGCAGGAGACTCACTTGAGCCCAGGAGTTGGAGGTAGCTGTGAGCTGTGATGCCATGGCACTCTACCCAGGGGGATAGCTTGAGGCACTGTCTCAAAAAAAAAAAAATGTTATTTCAGGCCAGGTGTAGTGGCAATGCCTGTAATCCTAGCACTCTGGAAAGCTAAGGTGGGTGGATTGCCTGAGCTCATGGGTTCCAGACCAGCCTGAGCCAGAGTGAGACCCTATCTCTAAAAATAGCCAGGCATTGTGGCAGGCACTTGTAGTCCCAGCTACTCAGGAGACTGAAGCTAGAGAATCACTTACGTCTAAGAGTTTGAGGTTGCTGTGAGCTGTGACATCATGGCACTCTACCAAAGGCAACAAAGCAAGATTCTGTCTCAAAAAAAGAAGAAGAATGTTACTTTAGCAGTGTAAAAGAAAAACAGTAAAGAGGTGAATTAAAGCCATGGGGGAGGGAATGGAAAGAAGAGAAATGAGAAGACTTCTCTGAGTGCCTGTGAGAGATCCTTGTCCTCTGGTCCTGTACCTTCTTTCTTGTTTTACTTCCTTGATTTGAAGGAGCACAGGTTCCAGTAGTTCTGGGAGAGAGGTTTCCTAAGAAATTAAATATTTTGAGATCTTATGGTTCTGAAAATTCCCATATTCTACCTTTACACTTGATGGTAGTTTGCCTGGATGTGGAATTCTGGATGGGAAATGGTTTTCTATCAGAAATTTGAAGGCTTTGTTTCATTGTCCAAGTTTAGTGCCATGTCAATTCATATACTGTTCTACATAATACATTCTTTGTTTCTTTCTGAAAGTATCAAAGACGTTTTATTATTCTTGGCATTTTGAAATTTCACAGTGATGTCCTCCCTTTCTCCTTTTCACTTTATGGCACTTCCTGCTTGTTGGACCTTCCAACCTGGATACTTAAGACCTTCAGCTATGGGAAATGTTCTAGTACTTTTTCAGGTGGGTATTGTCCTAGCTTGGGTTCCTCCAAAAGTAGAGCCTGAGACAGTACTTGGAGGACTTAGGTGTAGTTAGGCTACGTGCAACATCGTAGGGAATAGGATAGAGAGAGGCAGAAAAGATGGAGGTGCCAATATATGGACATATCATTAACCCCATATCTGGGGCTCGGCCAGGAGTGGTGGCTCACGCCTTTAATCCTAGCTCTCTGGAAGGCTGAGGTGGGCAGATAGCTTTAGCTCATGGGTTTAAGACCAGCCTGAGCAAAAAGCAAGACCATGTCTCTACTAAAAATAGAAAAACTGAGGCAAGAGGATCTCTTGAGTTCGAGAGTTGGAGGTTGCTGTGAGTTATGATGCCACAGCATTCTACCCAGTGCAACAGCTTGAGACTGTCTCAACAAAAAAGATTCTGGGGTTTAGTTCCACCAGCATTTCCAAGAAGTATACAATTTGGTGATACCTCAAAAACTTTAACTTAGAATTAGCATTTAATCCAGGATTTCCATTTTTAGGTTTATACCCAAAAGAACTGAAGCAAGGACTCAAATAGATACTTGCACACCAATGTTCATAGTAGCATTATTCACAATAGTCAAAAGGTGGAAACAACACAAATGTCCATCCACAGTCAAATGTATAAAGAAAAGGTGGTATACACCCATATGTTTATATATATACAGCAGAATATTATTTACCCTTAAAAATAAATGAAATGTTGATACATACTAACATGGATGTACACTGAAACACGTGCAAAGCAAAATAAGACAAAGACAAAAGGACAAATATTGAATCATTCCTCTTACGGGAGAAACCTGGAATAGGCCAACTGATAAAGGCAGAAAGTGAAATAGAGGTTACCAGGGACTAAGGGAGGGGAGAATGGGGCACTATTGGTTTATGAATATAAAATTTGTGTTGAGGATGATGAAAAAGTTCTGGAGATGAGTAATGATGATGGTTACACAATATAGTAAACGGATTTAATGCCATTGAATTGTACACTTAAAAATGATTATAGTGGTAAACATGTTATATCTATTTTACTGCAATTAAAAAAATGATATAGGATGACTCCCAGGCTGCAGTGGGTAGGATGGGCATTTGTCCATTAGTTCTCGCCCACTGTTGGTTGAATGTTCCTCCTTAGAGGCATTCACTCACCTTTCCTAGGTGGCTCTTATTTGCAAAACTAAGTGTGCTCCTTTGAGAAGCCCCAAGTCAGAGTATGAAAAGACCACACGCGTGCTCTGCGCTTCTGGTGGGACATCATCAGCCTGAGTTGGAGTTTGTATGAAACCATCTGCTATAGCTGTGGCTGAAATTAGAGATGATTGGAGAGGGTGCAACACAAGGTACAAAGAATGTGTCCTTTTAGACAGTTTTCTCATGCATTTGCAAATATACAAATAAGGCTGTCTATCTATATCTTACTACATTTTTATACACTGATAATTTTACTTTTGCAAATATGAAATCATGCTATTCTTATTGTTTGGCAACTTGCTTTCCCAAAAACGTATTTCTAACTTTGTACTTACAGATGCACCTCAATCTGTTTAGCCAGTGTAGAGTAGTCCACTGTATGCAGGTGCCATATATATATGATATATATGTGTGTGTATATTGCAGAAGTGTTTTTTCATTCATCAATAACAATATGACCCTTGCTAAGGTCACCAATGATTTGCATAAGTCCAATCAGTCATTTTTTAGGAACTCCTTGTACAGACCTCCCTTGCATTTATCCTCCGTGATGTATTTTCTTTGATGTTTGTACCATGATGGATACATCCTTTGCTTCAAGTCACACCTTTTTCAGATATAGTTTTAAAAGAATTAGCAAATATGATAGATCCAAAATCAAGTCGTGATATAAGATAGAACAGGGTTTGTTTTTCTTGCCTTTTTTTTTTAATGTTTTTCCAAGCTGTTCACTCTTGAATTTTCTATAAGCAAGAAAAAACTCCCCAAAATGTTTGACTTGATGTTTGAAGAAGTTATCTTCTAATTATAGTTTGCAGACATGTGCAACAAAATAACACACATGTAGATTACAGCATTCTGTATTCTTTGCTGACAGTGAGTGAAATAGGCTATTATTAGTTGAGAATTATGTGGGCAGGATATAGATGGGGTGATTTTAACAATTAAGTGAAAAGATATCTTTTTCTCCTTTCAATGTCAGTAATTTTAGTGCCTTTCCAAAGCCAGGCTTATTTAATTGAAATTATTTCAGGAAGTTTAGGAGTACATATGTTGAGTTAATATGTGTATTAAGCTCTTTAATTTGAGGTTGACACTTGGGACTTAGATTACAAAGTATAACATTTCTATTTGTTGGAGTGCAAAAAGCATAGCTATGAAAACCACAAGTTTAGCCATCTTGGTTGCCTTAGTCTTCTTAGGTTGTAATAACAAAATACTACAGACTGGGTGGCTTAAACAACAGACATTTATTTCTCACAATTCTGGAGGCTGAAAAGTTCAAGATCAAGGTGCTAGCAGATTTGGTATCTAGTGAGGACCCTCTTCCAGGCTTGCAGACAGCTGCTTTCTCAATTTTCACTTGGTGGAGAATGAAAGCTCTAATGTCTCTTCCTCTTCTTTTAAGGTATGTATGCCATCATGGGGGGCTCTACCCTTGTGACTTCATCTAAATCTAATTATCTACCTAAATCCCACTTCCTAATATCACATTAGGGCTTAGGGCTTCAATAGATGAATTTGAGAGGGGAACACAGACATTCAGTTTATAACATTAGGATGTATGTGTGTTGCCACTTATTACCATGTGACTTTGGTCATGTCACTTAACCTGTGTTTTCTCATCTGTAAAATGGGAATCATATTTTGTAATCTCATACAATGCCTATGAAAATAAAAGGGGACAATTTTCTAAAGTGCTTCGTGATGCCATTTGTGTAGATAGCTATTATTAGGACAAAGTGTCTATCACTTTTTATAGCACTTCAATATGAGGGCGGGTGACTTAATGAGATATGAAACTATTAACTGTTGGGAAGGCCACCTACTTGGAGAGGTAATTTTTCAGCACTGAATCCATCTACACTAGCTTGATTCTGGTGAGAATCAGGGATGCACTCAGTGATTCACAGAATGCTAACTAACCAGCAGGTAGGTCAAAGTCATGGACTTTGTTTCATTGTCATCATGTTCTCATTTACATAAGGGTACTAGAATCCAGACATCTGATACAAGAGATTTTAATATAGGATCCCTCTGCATCCAAAACTGGGGGAAATGGATGGGCTTTAGTTTTACTCTTGCAGAAGACCTTTATAAAGAAGCTCAGAGTGTCCTCAGAGTCTTAAAAGGGTCTCTGATCCAACATACATATTAGCTTTTGACCATTAGAAATTTCTACTGTTTTCCATACTATCCTCCTTAACCAAACTTTGCCATATACCTTTTCATAAGATATTTGTAGTTCCTTGCCCTAGGAAGAAAATAAATTCAACAGGGATATTCACAATTTAAAATTGGACAAGTTAGGGTAGGTGAAGCAAGATGACGGACTAGAAGAATCATTCAGATGAGATAATTGGGGAAAAAGAAAGAACCAGCCATACCTGGTGTGGGGACCTTACCCAGAGTCATAGTTCAGGGAGCACAGCAAGGAGATAGTGAGCTGGATATAGCATATGATCCAGAGCAGTGGAGATCTGATGAATTAGGCAAGTGATGGCCACTGGCTTGGATCAGCTGGCCCCTCACAGAGGTCCAGGATGGGAGGAAATCTTTCCAGAGTTTTCAGTTCTTGGGGGAAGCTGTGCAATTGAGTTGAAAGCTTGGAAGAGTCAGCAGACTGGAACAGTATACAGTAACCAGATTTGAATGCCAGTTAGAGTGGATGTGCCATAATTTGGTGGCTGGTGAGGCAGCCATATTGATAGGGTCTCAGCAGCCAGGGGGCTGCCACTGTGGGAAGATCATGAGAAGGTCTTAGCAGGGGCCAAAAGCACAGCCATCTCCACTATACCTGTTGGGATTAGAACTCCACTCTTGGGACAGGCTGAGGGACTCCCCATAAGAACTGGAGTCAGGAGGTACTATGAGACTGCCCCCTGAAGCATTCTTGTGAGCTTAAGATCCCTGGTAGGATGTGAATGCTGAGGAAACAATCAGGTGATCACTGAAGGCAACTAAGTTTGGAATAAGGACCATAGAGATTGCTGGTTATGCTGTCTCCTAAAAAAACCCACGATACCACCTGGTGTCCCAGTGACATGTTGCAACATAATGTCATCAAGAGCAAGGACTTCTGTTTGAACAAAGGAGGCAGTGAGAAGGAAAAAAGAGTATAAGAAAGTGAACAAGAAGAAAGAACACATGAGGTGGAACCAACAGAAAATTTCAGGCAACATGAAAAACCAAAACAGAGAAACTCCCCCATGACACAGCTGCTGCAGCAACTCCACCTATAAAGAATTAATGGACTTGACAGAAAGGGAATTTAAATATGGATGATAAGGACAATAAAAGGCATGAATGAGAAAATGGCAAGACAGAACCAAAAGTTGGATGAGAGATATGTAGAATATAGAAAGGATGTGACAGAGCTTAAGGAAAGGAAGGGGAGATAGTCAGAGAATGTAAAGATTCAGTAGAACGTGTCAAAAATAGGTTAGGCCATGGAGAATAAAGAATCTCAGAGCTAGAGGATAAAGTTTTTGAGTTAACCCAGGTAGTTAAATAGGTGGAAAAGAACAGAAAGCAGAACAAGCACTTAGAGAATTACGAGACTCTATGAAGCATTCAAATATACAAATAATAGGGATAATTGAAGGGGAAGAAGCCTGTCTGAAAGGAATGGAAGCCCCACTGGAGACTATCATAAATGAAAACTTCCCAAGTTTTAATAAAGACACAGATACAATCTTTTCAGATGGATATCAAACCCTGGGTTATCTCAACTCAGAGCCTCTCCAAGCCACATTATAATGAACCTGTCCAAAGTCAAGATGAAAGTAAAAATTCTGCAAGCAGCCAGGAGTAAGCACCAACTAACCTACAGAGGCAGATCCATTAGGATGACTGCAGAATTTTCAACTGAAACCTTCCGATCCAGAAAAGCATGGTCATCCACCTTCAATGTTCTTAAACAAAACAATTTTAAGCCCAGAATTCTGTATCCCACTAAACTAAGTGGCAAACTTGATGGAGAAGTCAAATCTGTTGCAGATATCTAAGCACTGAGGAAATTTGCCACAAGCCCACCTCTATAGGAAATGCTTAGAAATATTCTCAACACTGATCACCACAATGAACAACCAGCAAAGCAAACACCCAGAAGCTAAAGATCAAAACTTAGCTTCCACAATGACGCAAAGGATAAAACTACACAATAGATTTTCACAAAAGAAGATGAATAGAACTCCACCACACTTATTAATTCTCTCAATAAATTTCAATGGACCAAATTTGCCACTGACGAGGCACACGTTGGCTGAATGGATAAAAAGACACAAGCCATCCATATGCTGGCTCTAGGAGACACACCTAGCCTTGAAGGACAAATCAAAACTCAAGGTTAAGGGATGGAAAACAGTATTTAAAGCAAATGGAAATCAGAAGAAAGGAGAGGTTGTAATCTTATTTTCAGATAAAAGAGGATTTAAAGCAACTAAAGTTAAGAAAGACAAAGATGAACACTTTATACTGGTCAAAGGAACAATACAACAAGAATACATTTCAATTTGAAATATTTATACACCCAAATTAAATGCTCCCAGATTTATGAAACAGACCTTGATTGGTTTAAACAATAGGATATCTCATAACCCTGTGTCAGGGACTTTAAAACCCCTCTGACAGAACTGGACAGATCCTCTAAACAGAAACTAAGCAAAGACACAAAGGACTTAATAGTGACCCTAGAATAAAAGGGATTAATAGACATATACAGAACACACTATCCCAAAGCTGAGGAATATACATTTTTCTCATCAGCCCATGGTAAGTACTTCAAAATTGACCACATTCTAGGATACAAATCAAACCTCAGCAAAATTAAAAGAATAGAAATTATACCTTGTATCTTCTCAGACCACAATACGATAAAGGTGGAACTCTAACGAAAACACTCATCCCACACAAAGACCTGGAAATTAAACAACCTTATGCTGAATGAAAGTTGGGTTCAGGAAGAGATAAAAGAGGAAATCATTAAATTCCTCAAACATAACAACAATGAAGACACAAATTACCAAAACTTATGGGATATAGCAAAAGCAATCTTACGAGGGTGAATTTATCACATTAGATGCCTCCATTCGAAAAACAGAAAGAGAGCAAATCAACAAACTCATTAATCATCTTATGATATTGGAAAAAGAAGAACAATCTAATCTCAAACCCAGCAGCAAAAGAGAAATAGCCGAAGTTAAATTAGAGATTAATGAAATTGAAAACAGAAGAATCATTCAGAAATTAATAAAACAAAAAGTTGGTTTTTCAAAAAAAAAAGATAAAATTGATAAACATTTGACCAGATTAACTAGAAATAGAAAAGTATGGCTCAGTGCCTGCATTTCAAGTGGCTAAGTCACCAGCCACATACACCTAAGGTGGTGGGTTCAAATCCAGCCCAGGCCTGCCAAACAATGATGGCTGCAACCAAAAAATAGCCAGGCATTGTGGCAGGCGCCTGTGGTCCCGGCTACTTGGGAGGCAGAGGCAGGAGACTCGCTTGAGCCCAGGACTTGGAGGTTGCTGTGAGCTGTGATGCCACAGCACTCTACCCAGAGCTTGAGGCTCTGTCTCAAAAAGAAAGAAAGAAAGAAAGAAACAGAAAAGTATAATCTCTAATGACCTCAATCAGAAACGATAAAGGGGAATAACAACAGATGTCACAGAGATAGAAGAGATCATCTCTAAGTACTATAAGAAACTCTATGCCCAGAAATTTGACAATGTGGAGGAAATGGATCAATACTTGGAATCACACCCTCTTCCTAGACTTAATCAAGAAGAAATAGATCTCTTGAATAGACCGATTTAAAGACCAGAGATTGAAGAAATAATAAAAATCTCAAAAAAAAAAAATGCCCTGGACCAGATGGCGTCACACTAGAATTCTATCAAACCTTCAAAGAGCTTATACCCATACTACAAAAATTATTCCAAAAAATTGAGAAAGAAGGAATTTTCCCCAAAATGTTCTATGCAAACATTCACCCTCATACCAAAACCAGGAAAAGACCCAACTAAAAAGGAGAATTTCAGACCCATTTCACTAATGAATATATATACAAAAATTCTCAATAAAATCCTTGCCAATAGATTACAGCTACACCTTAAAAAAATCATTCATCATGATGAAGTAGGTTTCATCCCAGGAATGCAAAGCTGGTTTAACATATGCAAGTACATAAGTGTAATTCATCCTATCAACAGAAGCAAAACAAAGACCATATGATCTTCTCAATAGATGCAGAAAAGGAACTGGATAAAATTCAGCATCTTTTTCTAATTAGAACACTTAAGAATATAGGCATAGGTGGAACATTTCTTAATCTGATCAAAGCCATCTACAACAAACCCACAGCTAATACTATACTGAATGGAGTAAAACCAAAAGCTTTTCCATTTAGAACTGGAACCAGACAAAGTTGTCCTCTATCATCACTACTATTCAACATAATGCTAGAAGTTCTGGCCAATACAATCAGTCAAGAGAATGAAATAAAGGGCATCCAAATGGAGGCAGAGGAGGTCAAATTCTCACTCTTTGCTTATGATATGATCTTATACTTGCAGAACCCCCAAGACTCCTGGAAGTGATCAAAAAATATAGCAATGTCTCAGGCTATAAAATCAATGTCCACAAATCAGTAGCCTTTGTATATGACAATAATTGCCAAAAAGAGATAATCAAGGACACAATTCCTTTCACAGGAGCTTTAAAAAAATGAGATACCTAGGAATATACATAACAAAAGAGGTGAAGGACCTCTACAAAGAAAATTACAAAACCCTAAGGAAAGAAATAGCAGAAGATATTAACAAATGGAAGAACATACCATGCTCATGGCTGGGAAGAATCGACATTCTGAAAATGTCTATACTACCCAAAGCAATCTACAGATTCAATGCAATCCCCATTAAAATACCATCATCATACTTTCAAGATTTGGAAAAAATAACTGTTTGTTTTATATGGAACCAGAAGAAACCTCATATAGCCAAGGCAATCCTTAGTAATAAAAACAAAGCCAGGGAAACTACCCTTAGATATCACCTAACCCCAGTGAAAATGGCCCACATCACAAAGTCTCAAAGCTCCAGATGTTGGCGTGGATGTAGAGAGAAGAGAACACTTACACTGCTGGTAGGACTGCAAACTAATACAACCTTTTTGGCAGGAAGTATGGAGAATCCTCAAAGAACTCCAATTAGACCTCCCATTTGATCCTGCAATCCCATTAGGCATCTATCCAGAAGAAAAAAAAATCCTTTTATCATAAGAACTTTTGCACTGGACTGTTTATCACAGCTCAATTTACAATTGCCAAAATGTGGAAACAATCTAAATGCCCACCAACCCAGGAATGGATTAACAAGCTATGGTATATGTATATCCTGAAATACTATTCAGACACTAAAAAAGGTGGAGACTTTACGTCTTTTGTATTAACCTGGACGGAATTGGAACACATTCTTCTTAGCAAAGCATCACAGGCATGGAGAAGCAAGAATCCAATGTACTCTATTCTAATATAAAGGCAGTAGTTGAGTTAATACAAGGGGAGGGTAAGGGAATGAGCAAGGGAGGAAGGAGGGAGACAGAGGGTCATGGTATATGGCACACCTCTTGAGGGCAGGACACAATTATGAGAGGGAAATTATCTAACAAATGCAGTCAGTGTAACCTAATTCTCTGTACCCTCAATGAATCCCAAGCAATAAATAAACAAACAAACAAACAAATAAATTAAATCCAGTACTTTTTTGAGGGAGTTGGTAATTAAAGAACACAGGAGAGATATTTGTAAATTAGAAAATAATGAAAGAAAGAGAAACCACAGTTCTTTAATTTTAATATTACATTTTTCTTTAATTTTAATATTTTTTCTTTTAATTTTCTTTAATTTTAATATTACAATGTAACCTGATGGTCCTGAGCCCTCACCAGCCAGTGAGTATAAATGAGGTCACAGGAGTGTTAATAAGGCCTAAATTTAATATCCTGACAGCCCTGTCTTACATATGTCAGAACTCCAGCTCATCTTCAATTTTTTGGCAATTTTATGGGTGTTTCATTTGAGCTCAGAACAAGTGCACACTTTTCCAGTTTTATATAATCACTGAAGTTCGTTGCATTGTCATTCCTCAGTGTAACCACAGTGGCCAGGATCTTCAGTGGGAAGTCTACTTCCTGGCATCCCTGCTCCACAGCTGTGTTCAGATTCATGCCAGATGCCACTCTGAACTTTGTAGAAATTGAGGACGTGTTCTTTTCCTCTGTAGGGTAAGTGACCAGATTTTAACATTGGTAAAGTGGGACACCATTGAGGGGAGGAGGACAGGGCCTCAGGGGCGGGGCCTGACAACAATGCAAACTTTGATAAGCAGTTCTCAATAATCAGTTCTCAACAATTATTTGTTATTGTTAAAATTTAATATTATGGCTCGGCGCCTGTGGCTCAAGCGGCTAAGGCGCCAGCCACATACACCTAAGGTGGCGGGTTTGAATCCCCAGCCCGGGCCCACCAAACAACAATGATGGCTGCAACCAAAAAATGGCCAGGCGTTGTGGCGGGCGCCTGTAGTCCCAGCTACTTGGGAGGCTGAGGCAGGAGACTCGCTTGAGCCCAGGAGTTGGAGGTTGCTGTGAGCGTGATGCCATGGCACTCTACCCAGGGGGATAGCTTGAGGCTCTGTCTCAAAAAATAAATAAATAAATAAATAAAATTTAATATTATAAAATTAACAAAAATAATATAAAACTCGTATCCTGGTGAAATAGCCACATGGCAGCTGAAAACCATATATTCTCCTCCTGTTCTCCTGCGTTCCCTAGCTTGTTGTGCATTCTTTCCAAAAATCAGACGTTTTTAAAATGCCACAAGACATAGGACAAATTGTTAAAAATCAGGGTTGTCCCGCCAAAAGCGGGACATCTGGTCACCTCACTCTTGGGGGGAGGGGGGCCTACTTGTTTGTTCCAGACAGTTTGGCTCCTTCTGTGCTAATTATCCTTGCCTAGAAGCAAGGGAGGGAGCAGTCTCCTTCTGATACTGATTCCACCTGGGCGACCTTGTCCAGGACGGGAGTAGGGAGTTTACATTAGCCTTTTCATTTCCAAATGAAGTTACATTAACCTTTCATCCCCAAATGAGTTACATTAACCTTTTCAGCAGCCGAAAACTGTATATTCCCTTCCCATTCTCTCCTGTTGTTTCCTAGCCTGCTGTGCACTCTTTCCAAAAATGGGGACTTTCTAAAATGCCGCAGATGTGGGACAAATTGTTAAAAATCAAACTGTCCCGCCAAAAGCAGGACGGCTGGTCACCTTACTGTAGGGAGCAGTTTGGCACTTAAGCTTTATAGTTTTACGAGGTAAGCCCTGTAAATCTCATCATAACACTTTTTATAACCTCTGCTTCTATTTAGGAAGTCTCTGAAGGTTGGATAATAGACATTCTCTATTCTTCTTTTGCATCTCTCTTTCCTCTGGTTCAGATTGGTATGCAAAACCACCTTTCCTTCTATGTGTGTGGCTGTATGCAGTCCTGTATGCAGAATGATGGATGCAAATAAATCTCTGAGGGTAGAGGAATTTGTGAAGTTACCAGCATCAGCTTATGCTCAGCTTAGACACCTTCCAAACTTTTCAATAATAGTAATAAAATACCCTTTAATGTCAGTTAGAATGCTTTGAGCTGCAAGTAACAGAACATTTAATTTAGAGTATCTTAAACAATAATGACACTAATATCCCTCCTACTTCACGATATGAGGGCTCTGGGTGAATGTCCAATGTAAGACTTTCTATGTTTTATTTACTAAAGCCAAGAACACCTAGCAATATTAAGTGTCCAATAAATGTTGCATGAACAACTGAATGTCTTTAGATTTCTCCTGGCTTTTCCCTCACAAGCGTAGCATGGCTGTAGCTTCTCTATCATATTTTCACATGGCAATGACCAGTGCAAAAATAAAGAGTACTCCAGGATAAAATGGTGTACACCTGTCCCTTTCTTAGCAGGGAGCAAAGTCTTTCCAAGTAGACCTCAGCAGACTTTTTTTCTTTTTTCTTTTCTTTCTTTTTGCCATTTTTGGCTGGGTCTGGATTTGAACCTGCCACTTTTTTCCCAAGACTTTTTGAACCTGCCCAAGACTTTTTTCCTTTTTTTGAGAAAGAGTCTCACTATGTCACCCTTGGTAGAGTGCTGTGGTGTCACAGTTTACAGCAACCTCAAACTCGTGGGCTTAAGCGATTAAGTAGCTGGGACTATAGGTGCCTGTCAGAATGCCTGGCTATTTTTTTGTTGTTGTTGCAGTTGTCATTATTGTTTTGGCAGGCCTGGGCTGTGTTCGAACCCACCAGCTCCAGTGTATGTGGCTGGCACCCTAGCTGCTGAGCTAAAGGTGCCGAGCCAGCAGACTTGTTTTCATTGGCCAGAAATGAATTACTAGCCCACCCCTAGATCAATATAAGAAAGATAAAAGGTTGCCATAGTTGATTTAAGCCAGTCTTGATTTGTTGATGAGACTAAGTACAATTTTGCAGCCCAAGCAAAATACAAAGACGAAATACCTTGGTCTCTGGGAAGCAAGAAAGAAGAGAACTGTTGTTAATCAACAATTACCGGCCTGGTGCCCATAGCTCACTGAGTAGGGTGCCAGCCACATACACCGAGGCTGGCGGGTTC
>NW_003852401.1:30132035-30141342 GCF_000181295.1 Otolemur garnettii
TGTGAGGCTGAGGCAAGAGAATTGCTTGAGCCCAGGAGTTTGAGATTGCTGTGAGCTGTGATGCACAGCACTCTACCCAGGGGGACAAAGTGAGACTCCACCTCAAAAAAAAAAAAAAAAAATATTGCCAGCCACACCCTATCCAGTATTCCCAGCTCATTTTTGTATTTGTTCCATTTCCTCACTTGAAGCACACTCTGGCCATTGAAACAAAATAATTGACCATATCCTCATTTTAAAAGGGTTTCCCATTAAAAATAAATAAGCAGGGCAGCGCCTGTGGCTCAAAGGAGTAGGGTGCCGGCCCCATATGCTGGAGGTGGTGGGTTCAAACCCAGCCCCAGCCAAAAACTGCAAAAAAATAAAATAAAATAAAAATAAATGAATAAGCACATTGTACCCCATGATTGCATTAATGTACATAGCTATGACTTAATTTAAAAAATAAAAATAAATAAGCAGAATATCTGGCCTGCATATTATTTAAATGAAGAAAAAGCCTAGCAGTCTAGATCTTCATCACCTTTGAAATGTCATCATCTTAGCAAGAGCCTCCAACTTGGCCTTCCTGCCTCAAGCCTCTTCGGTTGTAAACTATTTGCCTCACTACCAAGAATATCATTTTTCTAAATTATAGACATGATGTTTCATTTGTCTGCTTAAAAATTTCTGATAGCTCTCATCACTTCTCACCACGTGGAGACTCCTCAGCACTGCTTTGCCTCATCCTATCTGCCCAGGGTTATTCTCACCTTCCTTCCCTCACCCAGTCCTGCTTCACTTTGCCATGGAACGTGCTCTCAAGCATCCGTGCCTTTTATGATGCCATTCCTACGTTCTTTCTAGAGCTTCTTTTCCACTTTGTCATCCTGGTAATCTCTACTTTGTGAACTTTGCTTGACAGCTCCAGGAATCACCAAAGCAAGTATCTAGGGGTGTCAGGTGAATGAGTGAGGTAGACCAGGTATAAGAAAAATAGTGCTTGAGAAAAAAGTGCTGGCTGGGCATGGTGGCTCCACCTGTAATCCTAGCATACTGGAAGGCTGAGGCAGGAGGACCCCTTGAGCTCAGGAGTTGGAGACCAGCCTGAGCAAGAGTGAGACTTCATCTCTACTAAAAATAGAAAATTAGTCTTGATGCCTGTTACTCAGTGGTTAGGGCGCCAGCCACATACATGGGGGCTGGCGGGTTTGAACCCCATCTGGGCCTCCTAAACAACAATGACAACTTCAACAAAAAAATAGCTGGGTGTTGTGGTGGGCCCCTGTAGTCCGGCTACTTGGGAGGCTGAGGCAAGAGAATTGCTTAAGCCCAAGGGTCTGAGGTTGCTGTGAGCTGTGATGCCCCAGAACTCTACTGAGGGCTACATAGTAAGACTCTATCTAAAAGAAAAAAAAAAAAACAAAATAAAAAATTAAAAAATAATAAAAATAGAAAATTAGCCAATGTACTGGGGGGCACCTGTTGTCGCAGCTACTGGGGAGGCTGAGGCAGGAAGATCACTTGAACCCAGGAGTTTGAGGTTTCTGTGAGCTATGATGCCAGGGCACCCTAGCCTAAAGCAACAGAGACTGCCTTTAAAAAAAAATGCTGCTGGTCACTGACCTCAGTGCCTTAGAGACAGCAGGGAATTGTGGAGACAATGATAAACTGGAGAACACATACTAAAGGGGGGCATTTCCTACACAGACTTAGCAAATTGCTACCATGGCAGAATATAGGCACTTCATTTGCAAATATCCTATTTCAGTGAAGCCAGGAGTGAGTATTTTATGTGAAATCTCACAATTTTATACATTCCGAATTTTATTTTATTTTATTTTATTTATTTGGAGACAGAGTCTCACTTTGTCAACACCCTGGGTAGAGTGCAACCTCAAACTCTTGGGCCCAAGTGATTCTCTTGCCTCAGCCTCACAAGTAGCTGGGACTACAGGTGCCCTTCACAATGCCCAGCTATTTTTCAGAAATGGGATCTTGCTCTTACTCAGGCTGGTCTTGAACTCCTGAGCTCAAGCAATCCACCCACCTCAGCCTCCCAGAATGCTAGGATCACACGTATGAGCCACCATGCCCAACCCGACATTCAGAATTTTAATTTTAAAAAATATGACAAGCCAAAACCAAAACTAAAAGCAAATCAGATAGAATGGGTGACATGTTTTCCATCTCTGCCTCAATCATGCTCTTGTCTCAGCAACCACTGTATTAGATTTAATTATAGGAAATTGCTGAATGGGCAATTTTTTAAGTTTCAATCTGATACTTCGATCATACTACCAGGGCAATATGTAATACACTGGACCACGGTTATTTGAGAAAGGCTTGAGCTCCTTCATAGCCCTTGAGTGCATGTTATCAGACTTAATTTTCCTAAAGTAAATTAATTTTGGCTTATACTTCCCCAAATCTGTCCCAGGCAGCATTGATACGACATACAATATCATTTGTTTTTCCAGGCCTCCATCTGCTTTTTTTCTGTGGATCATACAAAGGCCCTGACTTGCTCAGTTTGCAGGATGGGGCAAGGCCATGTCCTTGGTCCATTCAGAGGTAGTAGCCCTCCTGTGCACCAGGCTTCCATTCCTCTCTATCCCACTCAGCCCCTGGGACCTGGCCATGGCTTTCAAGGATGTGGCAGTCAGTGAGTGATCTAAGCCTCCACACTGGGCGTGCTATGTGAGAACAGAAAGCAGGTCTTTGCCAGTGATGGAACCACTACTTTCTCTCCTTATTGTCTTGAAGAGTCCAGCTCCTCCCAGGATTGGGCCACACCCCTCTCCTTCAAACCATGAGCACTTTCCTTCTCAGACAACCTAGGTTTTTGCATCACTGATTCTGGATTTTGAAAAGCAAAGTCCTCTTAAGAAGGCAGAAGAAGCTTAGCCCTACCAACTCAGGTCTGACTTCTGAGCCTTTAGTCAAGAAAACATTGCACAATTTAAATTTGCCTGTCAAGTTATAACACAACACTAGAACATCAACAAATCATTATGCTACATTTGTTTACACAAAAACTTCCCTGTCTAGATCTTACCTCTTTCCTTCCCTAGATCACATGCTTAGCTGTGTGCCTAGTGCATAGTGGGTACCTCCAAACTTGATCAAGGAATTAACCTAAATATTCCAGCTTAAAACTGAGAAAGAAAGTGACAGAGAATGGGAGGGACAGAGAAAGAAAATGGAGAAGAGGTTCGATGAGGAGGAAGGACAAGAGGGGGAAAAATAGGTATTTTCACATTTTATGGGGGAGGAAACAGCAACTCAGGGAAAGTTAAGTAATTTGTTTAAGATGGCAAAGAGCTAGGATTTAAACAGATATACCTGGGAGGTCTTGCTGATCATCACAATTTTACTACTCTCTACCCAAATAGTCCCAATTAATCAGGTGATACTTGAGATTGACTGAAGTTGTCTGCCTTTGAAGATTTAAAATAATATGAAAATGCTCCTGTTGTTTGGCCTGAGGTTTTGATGCTGTGAAATGAAAGCAGCTGGACACCAGTTTTGAGCGATGATTTTCCCTAGCGGCCAAAAGTGAACTGGGGCCCAGCATGACTGCCATTTTGTGTCTTCAAAGAGAGTCAAAATACCCTCCATTAGACAGCTCTGTGAATTCTAATGGCTCTGAACACACTTTTCTAAAGGAAAGCACTCCCCTGTTACTCTCTAATAACCTTTTTCTAACAGCGAGGCCTTTTATTAAGACCAGTGGTTTTTCACCATAAACTACTAAGAGAACTAGGCAACTATACATGATTATTCCTCAAGAGTACCTTGCATCCCTAGAACATAAAGCTGAATGTTCTAGAGGGATAAGATCTCCTGGGGTTCCGTAAAATTCTGGGGGACAGTTTATTTCTTTACTTTGCCCCTTCTTTCTTTTCAATGTCCCCTGGTATCTCTGTGTCTACAAAAACTCCTTCTTGAAAGTACTGCTTGGCCCGGCTAAAGCAACCCACTGCGTCTAAAAGTCTCTGATTAGTTCCAATGCAATGACTCAAGGATTTCTTTTCTGTGGTGCACAGGTTACATTGTGAACCCAGATTAAAAGGGGCAGAGTAAACACATTACTGGAGTACCAACAGAATGTCAATTCAACGGAACCTACTCAAGTACCCCTTGAACAAAGGACTTTTTCAGCACAGCCTTCTCAATCTACTGGCTTAAAAGCTTGGGCTTTTACACAGCCATTGGAGGAGATGGTCTCTCCTGGAGAGAAGGTCAGCTAGACCTCTGGGCTAGTGATGAAGAAGCAGATATGGAGAGATGGCAGGGCAGGAAGCACATGGGGGTGTGAAGATGGGATCATAGTGGGATGTGAAGTGGGTGTGAAGATGGGATCACAGTGACCACGATGAGGAGGTTTCCCAACACAGTTGCTATGTACATGAAAAGAAAGGAAAGAAATAAGACCAAGCTCGGCTCTTAGGACTGTGTTAGTCCTTGAAAAATAAATTCTTTCACCCTGGTGTAAAAAAAAAAAAAAAAAAAAAAAAATCTTGGGCTTTTGAATTATCGTGTAATATACAAGAATGAACATTAGGTTTTTTTAAGTTTGCATCAAAGAAATATAATTAATTTGGTCTAAAGTATTTGCAAGTTGAGATTCGTCTAAGTCTGGTTTTATGCGTAGAACCTACGCATTGTTGGCTGTTAGGATCACTAATTTGTACTTAAAACAAGAATACTCTCAAATTTTAAAAACACAAGCAATTCTTTTAAGTAAATTGTTGATTTTTGAATATGATATTGATTTAACAAAATCAGAAAGTTGTACAAATGTAAGTAAAAACTCAGCTGGGCTGAGCCGCTAGAAAATTAGGGGAGGATGCCAGTGAACAGATCTTCAACAGATGAGAGTAATAGCTACTATGTTTGTGTCCCATGCTTTATCACAGCCTAATGCTAAGAGGCAATTACTATTGTCCTGACTTTTCAGTTAAATTATGGAGTTTGCAGAGGTTAAACAACGGGCCCAAAGCCACATAGCTTGTAGGTGACAGACCCGAGGTTAGAGCTGAGGTTAGACTGGCTTGGTTGCAAACCCCCTGTTCCTCATTCCTAGTTTACACTGCTTTCATGTAGTGCTTAGAGAGATTTTAGAATTGATCTTGTCCAATGTTTTTTAATCACAGGCTCTTTTAAGAGAGACAGTTTATTCTCAGTGTCATCATAAATAATTTTTTTTTATCATAAGATGCTTAAATACATAAGAAATGTGCTTCTTGCTTTGTCTTATATTTCTTATATGGGCATGAAGTAAAAACAAATTACAAATAAAATGCTGAGGAAATTACAAAGCCAATAACATGTAAATCAGCAAACATGACAGATAATGCTGTATTGCTGAAATTAAATTGCCCCAAGTAGCTTGAAAAATATCAGAAGGTATCTATCTGTTGGCTGGGTGTGGTGGCTCATGCCTGTATTACCAGTGCTTTAGGAGGTCAAGGCAGGAGGATAGCTTGGGTGAGGAGTTGGAGGCTGCAGTGTAGCTATTATTGCACCACTGCATTCCAGCTGGGGCAACAGAGGCCAGAACCTGTCTTTAAAAAAATAAAAATCTACTCATCCCTACTACAGATAATTAGAGTCTATAGTGATTGAATATTCACATAAATATAGTGTTCATGATATTATTAATAACTTCAAGGCAAGGAGAAATGCTCAGTTGCCAATTTTACTGAGAAGTCATTTATAACTCTGCAAATTATCTTATTTTTTGAAAATAAAGTTAACATTTTACCTTTTTACTCTTGCCCAGTCTAGTGTGCTGTGGTGTCAGCACCTCACAGCAACTTCAAACACCTGCCCACGCTCTATTGTCCAGAATTCAGTCACCTGATCACAAACAAAGGCAAAGGAGGCTAGTAAGTGCAATCTAGTTGTGTTTTAAAAAGGAAAAGGAAACAATAAATATATAGCAGATGAAAAACCATTATCTTTTTTTTTAGTGAACCCGAAGTTCTTATGTGAACCAGATCATAAATACAAACAGCAAGATGGGTCCTATAATCTTGTAGCAGTGACAAGGTTTAAGCGGCTCTCTTAATTCAGTCTCCATGAATTACATATGCTTACACTAATGTTTCAGATTACCCATGAAATGAAAATATTAAATATAACAACTATCTTTGAAAATTTTAAGACCTCTGAGAAAATGTATCCTCAAGGTTCATGAGCCCTAATTTTAGGAAACTTTACTCTGGGAGGAATCTCCATCCTAGTCAAGATGGCATGTCCCCCAAGCCTGTTCATTTATCATTGCTATCCTTGAACTTGGGCTTTTGTTTATGCTACTTATCTGTTTAGAATGTTCTACCTCTTTCTTTTCAGAAATTGACCAAAATTTAAGTCCTACTGATGACATGGCTAATGCCTGTTAGGTCTAGGCTATGATGGAAAGATAACTCCTGGCAAATGTCTGGACTGCAAGCTTTAAGAAATAAATAAGTCCAGTTCACCCCCCAAGATAAATGAAAAAGTACTAATTGATTTCTTGCTTCTAGTTCCTTCCCTGTTTCTTGCTTGGCTCCTGGGCCTGAGAAACGAACCGATTGTCCCCAAATGGACCTTTAAACAATACCATATGTATAAGTACTGAGACAAAGATATATGGAAGAAAAGTACAGAAACTAAGATGTATAAGGAAAAATATTAATCCAAAGATGTGTGGGAAAATATTAAACCAAAATAATGTGAGAAAATATTAAAACAAAGATGTATGACATATAGCTAACTAACCACAAAATTCTGCTTCTGTACAATGCTTGCTTGCTACCCGACCTCAATGCACCTGGACAGCCAGCGTGCCAACCAGGATGCAGACCAAGCCTTAAAAACCTGACTCCTTAAGCACTCGGGGCTGTTCTCAGAAACTCCATTGCCAGCTTGCTCTTCAACAAAAGGACTCTGCTGTAATTTGGCTTGTTTGGCAGTGTGGTCTTTGTGGACCTCCTGGGCACAACAATCCTAGCACTCTGGGAGGCTGAGGTGGGTGGATTGCTTAAGTTCAGAAGTTCAAGACCAGCCTGAGCAAGAGTGAGACCCTATCTCTACTAAAAATAGAAAAACTGGCAAGGGGGTCACTTGAGCCAAGGAATTCAAGGTTGCTGTGAGCACTATGATCACGCCATGGCACTCACTCTACCCAAGGTGACACAATGAGAGAGAGAAAGAGAGTTACTTTCCCTGAGAGATAGATACTAGAACAAAATTGGGTTCTGCAAACACAAAAGAATGGAAGAAATGATTGTCATTAAGCAATCGCTGAGGTCAACTACTACAGGCTAATTCTAGGGGTCTTTCTACTGCACAAAATATCAGTTGAATAAATAAATAAAAGTAAAAATATTTATGTAAGAGAAAGATATTAAGAATGTAAATTCAGACATTGAGGGAAAGGAAATTGTTTCCTTATTTCTTTCTGTAGAACCATTAAGTATCTTGCTAATTTATGATAATGCACATTTGTATGTACTATACAAAAAAAATTTCCTCCTCATTCTTCCTTATGGTGCTATAAAGGCAAATGAGCTCTATAAAGTCACAGTCTAAATATGAGTTTTTTTTACCGCAATATCGATTAGTTCAACTCTATCTCTAAAGAGATGTTGAAATTTCATGAAAAAGGAAAATAAAACTACAGGAGATGCACAGAAAAACCAAACAATTGCACAGATTTTTATGCAGCATCCTCCCCCCCCCCCAAAAAAATATGTCAGAGCAGTAGAAATATGTGGAAGAAAATATTTGGCTTCAACAGTAACCAAAGAACTGCAAATCACCGTGAGGAGCACTGTTATCCACCAAGCTGGCCATTTTTTCCCTTAAGCTTAGAATTAAAGGTTGATTGAGCATAAACAGAACCAGGTGCTTTCATACGTGGCTGTGGAATGCACTTTCTGTGTCCCTGCTGGTTGTCATTTTAACCTTGTGTGACAAAAGATTGGTTACTTTCTGTCTCCTTCTCTACTCTTGAGGATCATGTAGGGCAGGGAATGTATTTGCTCTGCCTGAGTATTCCTGGAGCCTAGACTACTGATAATTCAAGAAGTGGATATTTAATTTTTATGCATTTATTGAATGGTCACCAAATATTTGTGAATTAATAAACAAATGTTTAAAAAGTAAGCATCATCGGGTGGCACCTGTGGCTCAAGGAGTAGGGCGCCGGCCCCATATACCAGAGGTGGCGGGTTCAAACCGGCCCTGGCCAAAAACTGCAAAGAAAAAAAAAAAAAGAAAGAAAGAAAAGAAAGCATGATAAGGCCAGGTGTGGTGGCTCACGCCTGTAATCCTAGCACTATGGGAGGCTGAGGCAGGGGGATGACTTGAGCTAAGCCTGAGCAAGAGTGAGACCCTATCTCTACTAAAAAAAAGAAAAACTGAGGCAAGAGGATTGCTTGAGCCCAAGAGGATTGCTTGAGCCCAGATGATAATAGCTGTTATCATCTGAATGTACAAACATTTGGAGGATTAATCTGTAATTGCTAAACATTAAGCTGTTTTCTCCACTAACATTTTTGTTGTTCCTACTGTAACTTGCAATAAAATAAACATCTTTATTTACCAAGATAACTCTTGGTATATAATTCTTATATCTTTCATGCATATTTCTAGAAACCTTAATGCTAAGTTAAAGATGATGCCTGCTTTCTTTCTTTCTTTCTTTCTTTCTTTCTTTCTTTCTTTCTTTCTTTCTTTCTTTCTTTCTTTCTTTCTTTCTTTTCTTTCTTTTTAATGAGGCAGAGTATTACTTTGTTACCCTTGGGAGAGTGCCATAGTGTCATAGCTCACAGCAACCTCAAACTCTTAGGCTTAAGCGATTCTCTTGCCTCAGTCTCCCAAGTAGAGGGGACTATAGGGGCCTGCCACAACGCTCGGCTATTTTTTGGTTGTAGTTGTCATTGTTGTTTGGCAGGCCCGGGCTGGGTTTCAACCCGCTAGCTCTGGTGTATGTCGCTGGTGCCCCAGCCACTTGAGCTACAGGCGCCAAGCCTGAAAAAAAGTTTTTTTAAATAATATTAGCCTTTTCGTTAAAAATATGTGAGTGTTTAGAAAAAATATTGAAAGAATATATAACAAAACGTGAACAGTCATTACTTTATATAGTGGAAAGGTAGGCTTTTTAGATGTTTTCCTATACTTAACATGTATTGTTTTTGTAATTAAAAAAAAAAGAGAATAGGGCAGCACCTGTGTCTCAAAGGAGTAGGGCGCCAGCCCCATATGCCAGAGGTGGCAGGTTCAAACCCAGCCCCGGCCAAAAACTGCAAAAAAAAAAAAAAAAGAAGAATTCTTT
>NW_003852401.1:30141787-30165507 GCF_000181295.1 Otolemur garnettii
AAAAAAAAAAAAAAAAGAATTATTTTCATTTGATCACTCCTAATCAAATGTCACTATTCTTTCTGGGGCATAAATAATGATGGTTTGCTTAAGATACATACTTTATTAACCAAACTAAGCATAAAGAACCAGTTAGTCATATTTTCGTGACAGAATGTGGGATGTTTTTTCACCATGATTTCTACAGAAAAAGATACATATTTTGAAATGATATTTTAAAGATTATCAAAAAGAGTCACAGATTTCTTGGTAAATTGTGTAACCACATCTCTAAGATCTACCTATTGAATCCTAAGTTAAGCTTCAACCTTGTATATCCCATAAGCAACAACAGAAACTTAATGTTTTCAAAAGCTGCTTGCCTACCTCTCCCCCCTTGCTAGTACTATTTAAAACTGGTCCAGCCTGAGGAAGAGCGAGACCGTGTCTCCACAAAAAATAGAAAAACTAGCCAGTCCTCGTGGCTGGTGCCTACAATCTCAGCTTCTTAGGAGACTAAGGCAAGAGGATCGCTTGAGCCCAAGAGTTAGAGGTTGCTGTGAGCTATGATGGCACTCTACCCAGGGTGACAGAGTGAGATTGTCTCAATAAATAAATAAATAATGAAAAATAAATAAATAGAACTGGTGTAAGCACACTTACCCACAGGTTGTATGAGTCATATCAATAATTATGAGCAACAGCAATACTTTCCTTAAAGATATGTGGCATTTTTTAAAACTCTAAACAAAATGGCCTTCATCATGCTTATATTCGGAGCTGTGCAGAAGCAGTTGGGTGTCTGGTTGTTTCTTTGATCAATCCACATCACTGCAGGTGAGAAACAAATGAAGGGATTCAGGAAGCATAAAAAGTGGCATTTTTAACACAACCTATTTGATGTACATGATCCAAATTCCCTAACATGTTTAAATAAAGCCCACCATGTTTATTAGAAAATTTCCAGGTAGCACCCTCAGTTCTCCATGGTAGACATTTAAATTGTTTCTGCTCTTTTCAAGCCTGTTTCCACTGCCTGCCCCTGCACACATGGTCTCTAAGCTTACATCACTCCAAAGAGAGCAGGTGCTAGGCAGAGAATGACTCTATTTTGTTCCACTGAAGCTCCAAATTTACCTACCTCAGCACCTACCAATCCACTCTCTTTTCCATGACTATTTCTCTGCTTGTCCTCTGGATGTCATATTCCCCTGTCTTCTTGGGGACTTCACTTCACTTCCGAGCACCCTCACCTGTGTCTTCAGCTTCTTACTTCTATCATGGGCATTTCAATATCCTCTTGGATAGCATGTAAGTAGCATTAAAAAATGGCCACTCTCATTTACTAAGCATTTGGTCTATACCAAACATGATGATAAAGGCTTTTAAATACGTAAAACTTGTTTTTCTCAACCTATTTATTTATTTCTAGAGATGGGGTTGGTCGCCCAGGCTAGAGGGCAATGGCTTGGTCATAGCTTTTTGCAGTCCTTAATTCTGGGCTGCAGCGATCCTCCTGCCTCAGCCTCTTAAATAGGTAGGACTACACGTGGATATCACCACACCTGGCTAATTTTTTTAATTTTTTGTGGAGACAAGGTCTTGCTATGTTGCTGAGGCTGGTCTTGAACTCTGGCCTCGAGTGATCCACCTGAGTCTGCCTCCCAAAGTACTACAATTACAGGTGTGATCTACCTCACCTGGCCAATTTCTTTTAGGGTTGATGTTGTTTTCCATGTTATGCACATGAGGGGAACTGAAACTCACAAAGATTAAGCATCAAACCAAGATTATACAACACACATGTGGCAAGCAGAGATTCAAACAAAACTCTGTCTGATTACAAGATATCTTAACCATGTGTTATTCTGCCATTGTCTCTGAAAAACTCTCTTTTGCACCCAGTCAGTATCCGTCATACTCATGACAGGCAAACTTCCTGAAAGACCCTTGTTTATACTCGCCATCTTCAGAGTATGCCCCACAACAAACTGAAACTGTTCTAGGCAACATCACCGATTACCTTCTGGTTTTTAAAGCCAAAGAATCTTCTGAGTCCCTTTCATAACTTGCCTCAAAGCTCTGAGTCTGTTGACAACCCTCTCTTTGAATCATTCTCTTCCATGGCCTTTCATGAAATACCATTTTGCCGGGTTTTCTTCTATTTGATTTAGTTCAAGGGTCATAGGTTGCTTTTTTTTCTTTGTCTATTCTTTATGTGTTGAGATAGATCAGATCTGTTTTAGATTTCCTCTCCTTATCACAAATATTGTCACAAGATCTCATCCACCCCCCAGCTCTACTTCTATTTGCCGATCAAGCTCACAATCCTTTCTGAAGCCCACGTATCTGTCCTGCCCTTTAGACCTAAATATTTTCTGCCTAAATGACACCTGACTTTATGTGTTTTACAGGCACAGGGGCGAAGTAGTGAAGTATTGAGAGCATCTTATTTAGACTCAGATCTCTGGTGCAAATCCTGATACCACCAGCGAGAACTTCCTACTTCTGAGCATTTGTCTCTCTGAACTTCCACTTCCTCAGCTGTAGAATGGCGAAAATCATTATCTGGTAGGGCCGCTCTAAGTATGAAATGAGAGACTAGATAGCCACGAAGAAAAAAAAATGCAGCTGTTAAACTATCCTATGCCATCATCAATCATAATTTACACTCGGATGTCAGTGATGTTAAAATAGGAAACCAATGGAACAATGTTTTGCACATAGGAAGTTCTCAGTAAAGTGCAGCTTGTTCTTAATATTACAACTTAGTGACTTGATGGAATGGAGACTAACGTGTCATGGAACATAGTGGACATACTAGGTCCACTCTTTGCTTTCCTTTTTCACTTATTTCTTTACATCTTATTTTCACTGCTTTTGAAAAAAATATATATATATTTACAGACACATGCACACAAAATAATACTTGACAGAAATGAAAGAGCTTATGATGGATTAAAACTTTGTTACTTTACAATCTGTTTTTTTTTTTCTTTTTAGAGACAGTCTCACTTCGACACCCTTGTTAGACAATGCATCACAGCTCACAGCAACCTCCAACTCCTGGGCTTAGGTGATTCTCTTGCCTCAGCCTCCCAAGTAGCTGGGACCACAGGCACCCACCACAACACCTGGCTATTTTTGTTGCAGTTTGGCCAGAGCAGGGCTTGAACCCAGCACTCTCGGTATACAGGCCGGCGCCCCACTCACTGAGCCACAGGCTCCGCCTTTTTTTTTTTTTTCCTTGATAACAGTGGAATAAGGTTCCTTGACCACGTCTTCCAGCTTATCCAGTCTTTCTGTCATTCCCCTTTGCTGCAGGGTGGCCTTTCCAGAACACTTGCTCTTTTGTTCCCAAGGTAACTTCTTTCTGGCTCTGCCCAGCCAGTAGTAGGAGGGAGAGGGATACACCTTGACTTTTGGGGAGATGTCCATGACCTTCTAGAGGCCTTCTTTGAACTTTTTAAATTCCAGAATTCATGTTTTCTAATCGTTACTGTCTTTGATATTTTATTCTTTTTTTTTTGCAGTTTTTGGCCAGGGCTAGGTTTGAAACCCCCACCTCTGGTATATGAGGTCTGCGCCCTACTCCTTTGAGCCACAGGCACTGCCCTATGGTATTCTTATTTTTTAAAAAAAATCTTAGAGGTTTTTAGAAGTTCTCTTCTGTTTCCTAATTATTTATCTTGCTCTAAGCCAGTTATTCCTCTCTTATCTCTCCATGACAAAGAATACTTATCTCCTCACTTATGTCTCTATAATAAAAAATACTTCCCACTGTGAGAACTGTTTTCTTTGCTTTATCATGTGACACTGTGAAGTAGACATGGTGTAGTCTCTAAAGTATAATGAAAGAAAACACTCGTTTTGTTAAAATTGCATCTGGCATTGTTTTGTGTATAAAACTCTAATTAAGCAGAATAGGACCCAAACCAGTGAGAAGCTAGTGAGGATAAATGTAAAAGTCTAAGGTCATGTTAACATAGGCTGTGCAGCAATTGAGAACTAGCTATGCACAGCTGAAAAGGAGGACCAAGATTTGCTAGGACACGTCTCAAAGGACAATTCCTAGCAATAACGACAAAAAGAAGAAAAAAAGGAAGGAAGGAAGAGAGGAAGGGAGAAAGGGAGGGAGGGAGGGAAGAATGGAGGAAGGGAGGGAAAAAGGCAAGAATTTTTCCAGGCTATTGTGCTAGAAACCACCAATATCCCATATCAAGTAAAGCAAAGTGTTAAATATCAGAGGAGTATTTGTTTTACCATATTTTATAACATATAAGATGGTTTGTATTGCAAATGCACCATTATTTTATGTGCCACTAAGAAAGGCAAAAATACTGCTAATTAAACTATAACATGCCATCAATCATAATTTATAGTCAGATTTCAGTGGTGTTAAAATGTAAAATCAGCAACTTGGAGCCTGATTTGCCTTGGAGCTCAAGCTCTAGGGCGCCAGCCACATACACCAGAGGTGGCAGGTTCAAATCCAGCCCAGGCCTGCCAAACAACAATGACAACTACAAAAAAAAAACAGCCAGGTGTTGTGGCAGGCACCTGTAGTCCCAGCTACTTGGGAGGCTGAGGCAAGAGAATTGCTTAAGCCCAAGAATTTGAGGTTGCTGTGAGCTGTTATGCCACAGCAGGCTACCAGGGTGACTTAGTGAGACTCTGTCTCAAAAAAAAAAGTGAAATCAGTGGAGTTTGGTAGGTAACAAACTGTCTTGATTGTGGAGAGATTGTTCACAATAACACAGAAAAATGAATGCAATTTTAAAGAGATTGTTGAAAAGTCTCAGTGGAAAGCAGCTGGATGCTGGCACCTGTCAAACAGGTTACCTTCCTCGTTACATCAATTCCAAGGTGTATGACAATTAACTCCTCAGAGAAATTTTCTTATATATAAAGTGAAGACAGTGATGCCTAACTCAGAGGGTTGCTGGGGGCATTCAAGACACATGGAAAGTGCCCAGCACTCAGTAAGTACTCAGTACATGTTCATTTCCTTCATTCCTTCTTTGTCACACCAATGCTTCAAATTGTCTGTTTCTGTAAAATAGGGCAATGATAATTAGCATGCTGATGTCAGAAGGTTGCTGTGTCAATTATGATAATGTGTATATACATATGTAAATACCCATATATTTCTTTTTAAGAAAAGCAGGTCTTATACAAATAAAGGCACTACTTACTATATCATTGCTGGTTATTTATTTATTTATTTATTGAGACAGAGCCTCAAGCTATCCCCCTGGGTAGAGTGCTGTGGCATCACAGCTCACAGCAACCTCCAGCTCCTGGGCTCAAGCGAGGCTCTTGCCTCAGCCTTCCAAGTAGCTGGGACCACAGACACCCGCCACAACGCCTGGCTATTTTTTGGTTGCAGCCATCATTGTTGTTTTTGGCGGGCCTGGGCTGGATTTGAACCCGCCACCTTAGGTGTATGTGGCTGGCGCCTTAGCCACTTGAGCCACAGGCGCCAAGCCTTTCATCATCTTCTATATGCCAGACACTATGCCAGGTTATCTAATAATGTTAACTCATAAACTTGCCAGGCGTTGACTAGTAGTTATAAACTGTAGTGATAGCCACATCACATCTTGACCTGAAATTTGACCACGTTTGCTTTCCCAGTTGGAACAAGATAGACATTAGAATTATAAAGGACTGTAAAGGGTTATTGGAAAACTGGTTATTTCCAGTTTGTGCTTTAACTGCTTGATCTTTTCTGAGAGTATCTGGTGCTCTCTTTGAGCAAATTACCAGCCGGCAATAGATCAGAGAGACAACCAGAGCCATATCTAGGGAATTCCCCAGAATAAAATATTCTCTGGGACTCTCATGTTTCAAATTGGCTATCTGCACAGTTCAAAGTCATTGGGAAATCTGCTATATCCTAGGTTTATATTTATTTATGTTAGACTTAGCCTGATCTTGTTTATATAGCAAGTGTCATGTTATATGGGCTGCCTAACTTGGAGCAAAATAGAAATTATATTCTTTTGTAGAAAAAAGAAGTATTTGAACCAAGTTGAACCAAAACCAGTCTTTTGTTTGTTTGTTTGTGGCAGAATCTCACTTGTCACCCTTGGTAGAGTGCCATAGTTCACAGTAAGCTCAAACTCTTGGGCTCAGGTGATCCTCTTTTCTCAGCCTCCCAATTAGCTTAGACTACCTGTGTCCACCACAATGTCCAGTTCAAAACTAGTTTTTACATTTAAATTGGTTGGTGAGAAAATAAACATCTTCCAATTAAAAAAAAAATAGAATCAAAGAAGATGTGAAAGGAAACTGTTCCTTGAAGAAGCAATAATATGTCTGTAAGTTTAGTTTCAGGCTAGTCCTTGAACTTTCTCTGATGTTACCTTCCTACACTGTCATTATGAGGATTAAATGAAACAATGACAGCAGGCACTGAAGCGCTACTGGTCTGTGCAAAAATCAGGTGTTGTCCCTATCAGCTGATGACCTGGGAGTTTATTCACAGTTCCTCCTAGAGGTTAGCCAGTTTTTCCCATTCTGTTTTAATGTATCTATCTTTTACTTTGGGCCTGTCTGTTCTTTTTCTTATCTATTTGAGACTGTAAACGATTTATTAGAGTGGACTTTGAATCCTTTTTTTCCCTTTTTTGCAGTTTTTGGCCGGGGCTAGGTTTGAACCCGCCACCTCTAGCATATGGGGCTGTCGCCCCACTCCTTTGAGCCACAGGCACCACCCTGAACTTTGAATCCTGTATTAATCTCATCAACTATTTGCTTGGTGGTTTCGTTTTGGACTTCCTGATTTTCCTGTTTCCTGGGTTCAGTTTTCAGTTACCCACATCCCCACAGAGAAAGGACTTATGAAAAGTAGAAAAACATTTTCTATCTCAATGAGATGAATGCAAGTGGTAAAGAAATAAACAGATTAAATGACAGTTGTGTGGCTGCATCTGGACCTATTACCAATGTACTATTTTTGATGCAGTGACAAAGCTGTCTCCATATCTTAGTGAACAGAAAGTGGCAAATGCTGGGTGTCTCTTCTATACTCCCTTCACCTTCCAAATAATTGATAGGGGTGGCACCTGTGGCTCAAAGGAGTAGAGCACCGGCCCCATATGCCTGAGCTGGCGGGTTTAAACCCAGCCCCGGCCACAAACTGCAAAAAAGATAAATACCCGAGCGACAGAATATGGAAGGGTGGGAGTGTGTTGAGTAGCTTACTTGGTATTCTTCCAAAAGATTTGCGTTACATTGGCAATCTCTTTTCTAGTTATAACAGTAATAATGATAATAGTTTTAAAGCAACAACTTTTTTTTTGAGACAGGGTCTCACTCTGTTGCCTGAGCTAGAGTGCCGTGGCACAATCACAGCTCACTGCAACCTCAAACTCCTGGGCTCAAGTAATCTATCCTCCTGCCTCAGCCTTCTGAGTAGCTGAGACTACAGGCATATGCCACCACATGCCCAGCTCATTTTAAAAATCGTTTGTAGAGGTGAAGGTCTCATTACACGGCTCAGGCTGGCTTCAAGTGATCCTCTGACTTCTGCCTCCCAAAGCGTTAGGATTACAGGTGTGAGCCACCATGCCCAGCCAAAACAACCAGCATTTTTCTGGATTTGTCATATTAGGCATTTTATATCTATTATCTTTGTAACAAGAATGGAAGATAGATACTATCTATCACTATTCACTTTCCAATGCTGAGATATATACGTATATATGTGTGTGTCACGTATACACAGATATTATCATAAACAAATAACATTAATATAATTAGAGTGGATTAATCATTTGCATTAAGATTTTGACAACACCTTGAGGGAGTATTTTACCAGTTTCCAAGCCAGCTCTCACCCCTCACACGCGTGCTGTGAGACAGGCTGTCAGCAGCGTCTTTACACAGGCAGGGCTTGAGCCTGTTTCAGTTTTCTGACTAGCACCTAGCTTATTTTTAGAGTGCAATACATGGTAATAAAAATAAAATAGTGAACAGCAATACCACCCAAACAATACAAATATACTACTTCTCAGATTGAGTGGGGTCTCACTGCAGTTTCTTATAGAGTATCTGAAGTTGCGTCTTTGTCTGGCATTGAGAGATAGAATAAAACTACTCCAATTTTTTTTCTATCTTTTGATTAAAAACGTATTCAAGCTTTCAATGGAATACAGGCCAGCAGCCTCTCTCCAGTGAGTCAGGCACAGGTGCATTCTCTCTCTTTTTTTTTTTTAGAGACAGAGTCTCACTTTGTCGCCCTTGGTAGAGTGCTGTCGCATCACAGCTCATGGCAACCTCCAGCTCTTGGATTTAGGTGATTCTCTTGCCTCAGCCTTCCAAGTAGCTGGGACCACAGGCGCCCACCACAATGCCCATCTATTTTTTTGTTGCAGTTTGGCCGGGCTGGGTTTGAACCTGCCACCCTCGCTATATGGGGCTGGTACCCTACTCACTGAGCCACAGGTGCTGCCCCACAGCTACATTCTCCACCAACTGTGCTCCACTCCTCCTGGCCTCCTGGCCATGGCCATCTTGAGTTTGTTCTTCTCACTCTTCCTAGAGACCTGAGGGCATCAGTTCTCACCGTCCTTAGGGAGGATTAGTTTCCACCCATCTGGTTTCAAACTAAGTTAAGAATTGTTGAGTGTTGAATCACACACAGGACAAGGCTGGGGAGCCACTAAAGTTGGCACCCATACTGGTCTCCTGGTAGCTATTGTGGTATATTTTTCTTATCACAGGTTCTGCCTTCATGCTGATAGTTCCACAGATGCAATATGGCTAGGGTCCCAGAACTTCCTAGTTAAGAGGAGACTGACGAATGTCCACTTAGTTTACAACAGATTTCATGGAAAGCCCAAACTACTAGGGTATTTAACTGATCCTAAGAAATGTAACACCCAGCTAGAATGACTCTCTGCTGGTGGAATCTAATGGAGAAGTTAAATGCTAATCACAAGGTTGCCTGGTAAGCTTGAAGCAGGGCAGGGGAGTTAGCAGAATGAGTTAAATATTTAAAGACTCAGGTTAGGTCAGACTGGGGCCAGGACTATTTACCAAGATGGTGTAAGACAAATTCTTGAGCCAGAATATTCTCTCCCCTGGAAATTTTCTGTCCTGGAGATGACTTGTGCTTGCCAGACAGTGTTGGATGAACCCTGGAAATATTTTCCCTGGCCTCTGACACCTCTGGCTTCAGCACACTCCCTGAGCAGGCGGGGAGAGAAAGATAAACAGGAAATGCAGCTTTCCATGGAGAAGAAATGCCCTTGTTCTAAACTTGCATTCATATCCTTTCTGAAGATAAAGATACCATGTGGTTTTCTTTTCTTTTATTCATTAATTGTGAGGGAATGGAGGTGGTAGGTTAAGTAAGCCCCTCCCCCCCCCACCAAAAATCAAACAGAAAAACAGAAAGGCAGACCCCTAGGCTAAACATGTATCTTACAAGGTTACTTAATGCCTTTTTTCTTTTTGGTAGAGGCAGAGTCTCAATTTATTGACCTTGGTAGAGTGCTGTTGTGTCACAGCTCACAGCAACCTCCAACTCCTGGGCTTAGGCGATTCTCTTGCCTCAGCCTCCAGAGTAGCTGGGACTACAGGTGCCCGCCACAACACCCGGCTATTTTTTTGTTGCACTTTGGCTGGGGCCGGGTTTGAACCCTCTACCCTCAGTATATGGGCTGGTGCCCTACCCACTAGGCCACAGGCACTGCCCTATTTAATGCCTTTTATATACAGCTAAGAACTATTTTATAAAACACATACTACCAGGAGGATTATGCCCACCTAGCACTCATAACTTACCATACTTAAATGAATAATTTTTTGATGAGGTCTTATGCTTGATTTGTAGAAAATGACCATTAAGAACTTTACATAAGAAGCAGCTCACAGCAACACAGTCTCAACATCTTGCCAAAGCCCACACAACTGGCTAGAGGCACAGGCAAAACTTATGTTTGTTCTTCTTACCACTTAAAATACATAAGTGCTCAGACTCTGCTTTCATACGTATAACTGAGGTTAAAAAACCACTGCTGTAGGCTGGTCTTATGGCATTAGGTTATCAAAACTTATTAATATTAATATTGCTAATATTGGTATATGACCCCTCACTGCTAAATTTGTCTTTAAAAAAAAAAAGAGAAGGCTCTGTGCCCATAACTCAGTGGGTTACAGCGCCAGCCACATAGACCTGGGGCTGGTGGGATTGAACCCATCTGGGGCTGCTAAACGACAATGACAACTGCAACAAAAAAATAGCCAGGCATTGTGGCAGGCACCTATAGTCCCAGCTACTGGGGAGGCTGAGGCAAGAGAATCGCTTAAGCCCAAGAGTCTGAGGTTGCTGTGAGCTGTGACGCCACAGCACTTTACTGAGGGTGACATAGTGAGACTCTGTCTCAAAAAAAGAAAAGAAAAGAAAAGAAAAGAAATAAGAAAGCTGCTGGTGTAAAGAGAGAGACATGTGAGTGAATGCTTAGGTGTGTTGTTGTGTGGTGGAGTTGGCTAAGGGGTTGTGAGAGTAATGAGGCCACTTTCCAGACCTGCCCAAGGCTTGGAGAGGGTCCCTGAAGGCTTTAGAGTGAAATTGATTCTTGTGTGAGCTGAGTTGTGAGTATAAAGCAGTGGTTCTCAACCTTCCTAATGCCTTCCTAATGAATATTTAATACAGTTCCTCATGTTGTGGTGACCTCCAACCATAAAATTATTTTCGTTGCTACTTCATAACCGTAACTTGCTACTGTTATGAATCGTAATGTAAATGTCTGATATGCAGGATGTATTTAGGTGACCCCTGTGAAAGGGTCATTCGACCCCCAAAGGGGTCGTGACCCATAGGTTGAGAACAGCTGGTATAGTACTTAATTAGGAAAGGATGGGGGGAAATGTTCCAGGCAGATAAACATGTCTACGTACATACTCAGAGATTTCCACTTTTTCCTCCTGGCATCCTTCTCAGCTCCCATCCCTATTCATAATCACGGCCTTAACCTACAATCCTATGCCATTGTAACCCTGGATGTAAGCCCTTTGGAAGGGCTTCCCTGGCTTCTGCCATGCTTAAGATATTTGCGAAATAAGGGAGAAATAGTAATCACAAGGACAGTGCAGGTGGCTACAATTGTTAAGTCCCAGTGATGCCCCAAGGAAAGGTAATAAAAAGCTGATATCAATTAATTAGTGATGAAATTAATGTTAAGCGCGAAAGCCAGGGGGCCTTCCCTAGACACAAACCCAGTGGCAGAGGAAGGGGTTCAAATATGAAGACGCTGGCCAGGATTTAATTGTAAGAATAACTGAGGTAGGTCTGTTACGCCTATAGTATTGGGAAAAATAAATCCTGATGCTGGGATGGCACATGGGTATTGGTATCCTTCCTCCCAGCCCCCCCACCCCCGAATCTTCAGTCTCCAGATCTGCTCTCTGTGAAGGCCTAGACACACACACACACATGCAGAGGTCTCTCCTCTACAAGACATCATGTGGTCTTTTCAGTATCTCCCCCACCTCCCCTCCCAACCAACAGAAATAACCAGGGTTATGTCACAAAATAACTCTCCAAGGGTATGCCAGAATTGCTAGGAGAGGAAAAGGAACTACACATCTCAATCCAATTTCAAGACTAGCCAACTGGGAGGATATACAGGGAACTGGATTCTGAGAGTAGTTGACCAAGTTGGGTAAAAGACAAATTTGGGGCCAGGCTTGGTAGCTCACACCTGCAATCCTAGCACTCTGGGAGGCCAAGGTAGGTGTATTGCCTAAGCTCATGAGTTCAAGACCAACCTGAGCCAGGCCTCATCTCTTAAAAAAAAAAAAAAAAGCTGGGTGTTGTGGCCGGCTCCTATAGTCCCAGCTACTTGGGAGGAAGAGGCGAGAGAATTGCTGGAGCCCAAGAGTTTGAGGTTGCTGTGAGCTGTGATGCCACAGCACTCTACCGAGGGCAATGAAATGAAACTCTGTCTCCAAGAAAAAAAAGAGAGAAAGAGATTTGGATACAAGAGAGCTTACTGATATGGTAGCATTCTCCCATGACACAGTCTGTAATACACAGTGGCAAGACCCTGTCAGAGGGTGCGGGCATGGTGTGGGGTGGCTCCTAGAACACCATAATAAGTGGGGTAGAAGTGACAAAATTGGGAAATTGGGCAACAGTGTTACATGATGAAGGGAGGAAGGAGGTTGCCTAATTTGATGGTAAATGACAAGTGAAACAATCTCACTTTTTTTTTTTTTTTTTTTTTAAAGAAACAGGGTCTTGGCTCAGCACCCAAACTCAGTGGTTAGGGCGCCAGCCTCATACACTGGGGGCTGGCAGATTTGAACTGCATCAGGGCCTCCTGAACAACAACGACAACTACAACAAAAAAAATAGTCAGGCATTATGATGGGCACCTATAGTCCCAGCTACTTGGGAGGCTGAGGCAAGAGAATTGCTGAAATCCAAGAGTCTGAGGTTACTGTGAGCTGTGACGCCACAGCACTCTACAAAGGGCAACAAAGTGAGACTCTGTGTCAAAAAAAAAAAGCAAACAGAAAAAGGGTCTTGCTTTGTCACCCAGGTTGGAGTGCAATGGCTCAATCATAGTTCACTTGCTTTGTCACCCAGGCTGGAGGGCAATGGCTCAATCATAGTTCACTGTAACCTCAAGCTCCTGGCCTCTAGTGATCCTCCTTGCTCAGTCTTCTGTCCAACTACGATTACAAGTGGGCACCATCACATCTAGCTGATTTTAATTTAATTTTTTTTCTATAGATGGAGGTCTCACTATGTTGCCCAGTCTGGTCTCAAACTCCTGGCCTCAAGTGATCCTATTGTCTCAGCCTCCTGAAGTGCTGGGATTACAAGTGTGATCCACTACACCCGAATCTAACCTATTTTTATTCAGTAATAATCTGAAGATTTCCAAATCAGTTAAGAGGATACAGATTGGTGTCAAAACTGGTACCCTGAGAATGCCTCTCAGGGCATTGCTATGGTTACAGAAACACTGAGAGTCTCCCAGCCAACTGAGGTTTCACTAGATCCCAAGTAGTTATAGTTCTTGGGTTTTCCTCACCTCCTCCCACTGCAACACCAATCAGAACAATCTCCTTGTACCCGACAGAGCTGTCCAGATTTGTGGCTCTGGCTTACAAGACCCCATTGTGCAGAGCAGTCTGGACACCCATTGCTTGACTATGAGTTGGGTCCCATCATCTCCAAAGACAAAGTATAACTGGGAAAGAAAGGAGACAGTTGGGTGCCCCTTGTGTGGTAATCAATTTTAGAAGAACTATTCTCTGATTTCAAAAAGTAATTTTTGTTTAGGAAGCAATCTCTGAGCTTTCTCTTTCTGACCTTAATCTATATTATCTATTGATTTGTAGGTTCTAGCATATCAGTCATTTTACTACATGAATTTTTTAAATCAGCAAAGTGTATAGTTTTGATAATGCTTGGACTTTCTTTATTTATGTGAACACTGTTCCTTGGAAATGTTGAGCTGAGAATGCTTTATTTATTTATTTATTTTTATTAAATCATAACTTTGTACATTGATGCATTTATGGGGTTCAGGGTACTGCTTCAATATACAATGTGAAATGCTTACATTGAACTAAGTAACATATCCATCACAATTATACTCATTTCTTAATGGTTTTAAAATGTACCATTGCATCATGCACATTAAGTGAGGTCCCCCCAAATACCCTCCCTCTTCCTATATCCCCCCTCCCCTCTCCTCTCTCTCCTCTTCTCTTTTGTGATGTGGACTAATCTTACTGGAGTTAGATGATATCTCAAAGTGGTTTTGGTTTGCATTTCTCTGATAATTAATGATTATGAGCACTTTTTCATGTGTTTGTACACCACGCACCTGTCTTCATCAGAGAAGTTTCTGTTCAAGTCTCTTACCCACATAGAAATGGGGTTATTTATTCTTTTCTTATTGATTAGTTTGAGTTCTCTGAGGATTCTAGTTATCAGACCTTTGTTGGAAGCATAACCTGCAAAATCTTCTCCCATTCAGAAGGTTGTCTGTTTGCTTTACTTACTGTGCTTTTGGTATGCAAAAACTTTTTAGTTTGATCAGATCCCAGTAATGTAGTTTTGGTGTTGCTTCAATCACCTGATGGGGTCCTCCTCATAAAATATTCTCCCAGGCCAATTTCTTCAAGTGTTTTCCCTGCACTCTCTTCTAGTATTTTTAGTTTCATGTCTTAAGTTTAAATCTTTTATCCAGTGAGAATCAATTTTTGTTAATGTTGAAAGATGGAGGTCCAGTTTCAGTCTTCTACAGGTCGCCAGCTGGTTCACCTGGTACTACTTGTTAAATAGGGAGTCTTTTCCCCACTGAATATTTTTGTTAGGCTTGTTGAAGATCAAATGACAATAAGTAGCTGGGTTCATCTCTTGGTTCTCTATTCTGTTCCATAAATCTACTGCTCTGTTTTTGTGCCAGTACCATGCTGTTTTGATCATCATAGATTTATAGTATAGTCTGAAGTCTGGTAATGTGATACCTCCAGATTTGTTCTTATTTCTGAGTAATGTATTTGCTATTCAAGGTTTTTTCTGATTCCATATAAAACAAAGTGCTATTTTTTCAAGTTCTGTTAAGTATGACAATGGTGCTTTAATAGGGATTGCATTAAATCTGTAGATTGCTTTGGGTAGTATGGACATTTTAACAATGTTGATTCTTCCCAGCCATGAGCATAGTATGTTTTTTCATTTGTTAACATCTTCAGCTATTTCTTTTCTCAGAGTTTCATAGTTCTCTTTATAGAGATCTTTCACATCCTTTGTTAGGTAAATTCCCAGATATTTCATCTTCTTTGGCACTCTTGTAAATGGAATAGAGTCCTTGACTATATTTTCAGCTTGACTATTGCTGGCATATACAAAAGCTACTGACTTGTAAGTATTGATTTTGTATCCTGAGACACTGTTGTATTCCTAGATCACTTCTAAGAGTTTTGAAATTGAGTCCCTAGTATTTTCCAGGTATAGGATCATATCATCAGCAAAGAGTGAGAGTTTTATCTCCTCTGACCCTATTTGGATACCCTTGATAGCCTTCTCTTGCTTGATTGCAATGGCTAAGACTTCCATTACTATGTTGAATAGCAGTGGAGACACTGGGAATCCTTGGCCTCATTCCTGATCTGAGTGGAAATGTTTTCAATTTTATACCGTTCAATATGATATTGGCTGTGGGTTTCCTGTAGATGGCCTCTATTGGTTTAAGAACTGTCCATTCTATACCTATTTTCTTTTTTTTAAAATTAGACAGAGTCTCTCTTTATCGCCTTTGATAAAGTGCAATGGCGTCACAGCTCACAGCAACTTCCAGCTCTTAGGCTTAGGCAATTCTCTGGCCTCAGCCTCTCGAGTAGCTAGGACTACAGGTCTCCACTGGCTATTTTTTGGTTGCAGTTTGGCTGAAGCCAGGTTTGAACCCACCACTCTCAGTATATGGGGCTAGCACTCTACCCACTCAGCCACAGGTGCTGCCCTATGCCTATTTTCTTAAGTGTTTTGATCATGAAGGGATTCTGGATATTATCAAAGTCCTTTTCTGCATCAATTAAGAGAATCACATGATCTTTGTTTTTTATTTTATTGATGTGATATGTTATATTTATAGATTTGCATACGTTGAACCAACCCTGGAATAAAACCAACTTGATCATGGTGTATAATTTTTTTGATGTGCTGTTGAATTCTGTTTGCTAAGATCTTTTTTTTTTTGAGACAGAGCCTCAAGCTGTCCCCCTGGGTAGAGTGCTGTGGCATTTAAGCTCACAGCAACCTCCAACACCTGGGCTCAAGCGAGTCTCCTGCCTCAGCCTCCCAAGTAGCTGGGACCACAGGTGCCTGCCACAATGCCAAGCTATTTTTTGGCTGCAGCCATCATTGTTGTTTGGCGGGCCCAGGCTGGATTCGAACCTGCCACCTTGGGTGTACGTGGCTGGCGCCTTAGCCACTTGAACCACAGGTGCCGAGCCTGTTTGCTAAGATCTTATTGAATATTTTTGCATCAATATTCGTTAATGATATTGGTCTATAATTTTCTTTTTTTGTTGGATCCTTTCCTGGTTTGGGGATCAGGGTGATATTTGCTTCGTAGAATGTGTTGGGAAGTATTTCTTCTTTTTCTATGCTTTGGAAAAAGTTGTATAATATGGGTACTTGTTCCTCTTGAAAGGTTTGATAGAATTCGGATGTGAAGTCATCTGGTCCCGGACTTTTTGTTTTGGGGAGATTTCATATTGTTGATGCGATTTCAGTGATTGATATAAGTCTATTCAAGATTTCTAATTCTTTCTGGTTGAGTCTAGGAAGGTGGTGTGCTTCCAGGTATTGGTTCATTTCCTTCAGATTTTCATATTTCTGGGGATAAAGATTTTTGTAGTAATCATTGAGGATTTTTTTGAATTTCTGAAGTGTCTGTTGTTATTTCTCCTTTATCATTTCTGATAGGTGATATTAGAGATTTTACTTTTCTATTTTTGGTTAGGTTGGCCAAAAGTTTATCAATTTTATTAATCTTTTTAAAAAACCTATTTTTTGTTTCATTAATCTTCTGAATGATTCTTTTGTTTTCAATTTTATTTAATTCTGCCCTAATTTTGGTTATTTCTTTTCTTCTGCTGGGTTTGGGGTTGGAATGTTGTTCCTATTCTAGTTGCTTGAGATGATCCATTAAGTTGTTGGCTTTCTCTTTTTCTGTTTTCTTGATGAAGGCATCCAATCCTATAAATTTCCCTCTGAGGACTGCCCTTGCAGTATACCACAGGTTTGGATAATTTGTGTCTTTGTTATCATTTGTTCCAAAAGTTTGGTGATTTCCTTCTTAATTTCATCTTTGACACAGCTATCATTCAGCCTAAGATTACTTAGTTTCCATGACTTTATTTGAGTATAAAGATTCCTGTTGCTGTTGAATTCAACTTTTATTCCATGGTGGTCCGAGAAGATACAAGGAATAATTTCTACACTTTAAATTATTAAATTTTCTGAGGTTACACTTATGTCCTAGGATATGATCTATTTTGGAGGATGACCCATGGGCTGATGAGAAGAATGTATATTCAACCCTCCCCCCCGCCCCCCCCCAGTTTTTGACTGGGGCTGGGTTTGAATCCACTACCTTCAGCATGTGGGACCAGCAGCCTACTCCTTTGAGCCACGGGTACCACCCTGTATATTCAGTTTTATTAGGGTGAAATGTTCTGTAGAGGTCTGTTAAGTCTGTTTGTTCTAGGGTCAGGTTTAAGTCTAATATTTCTTTGTTTAGTTTCTTCTTGGAGAATCTATGCAAAACTGTCAAAGGGGTGAAAATATCCAACTATTATAGTGCAGGAAGATATCAAGTTCTTCATATCCATTAGGGTCTGCTTTATGAATTGAGGAGCATTCTCGTAGAGTGCATAAATGTTAATTATCAAAATCTCTTCATGTTGGATGTTTCCCTTGACAAATATGTAGTGATTTTATCTTTCTTTATCTTTGTTGGTTTAAAGCCAATAGTATCTGGTACTAAAATTGCAACCCCTGCTTTTTCCTGGTTTCCATGTGCCTGTATTATACTCACCCTGAGTCTACTTTTATCCTTTAAGGTAAGGTGAGATTCTTCTATACAGCAGATATCTAGTCTGAGTTTATGTATCCAACCAGCCAGCCTGTGCCTCTTTAGAGGACAATTTAGACCATTCACATTAATTGAGAGAATTGATAAGCCTGGTTGTGTTTTGGGTGTCATGATTTTTGGAGGTTCCATGGAAGTTGAGTTTTGTTCAAAAATTTCTAGATGAGTTTACTTTGGAGGTAGAGCATTGCACTGGTCATTGTGGAGGATGGGTCTGAGAATACCCTGGAGAGTTTGTTTAGTTATGGCAAATTTCTTCAACATTTGTATGTCATTAAATTATTTAATGTCTCCATCACAAATGAAACTCAGTTTAGCTGGATACAGGATCCTGGGCTGCAAGTTGTTTTGTTTTAGGAAATTGAAAGTCGATGACCATCTTTTCTTTTTTTATTTTCTCGAGACAGCGCCTCAAAGCTATTGCCTTGGGTAGACTGCCATGTAATCACAGCTCACAGCAACCTCCAACTCCTGGGCTCAAGCGATTTTCCTGCCTCTGCTTCCTAAGTAGCTGGGACTACAGGCGCCTGCCACAATGCCTGGCTATTTTGTTGTTGTTATTGTTGTTGTTGCAGCCATCATTGTTGTTTGGTGGGCCTGGGCTGGATTTGAACCTGCCAGCTCAGGTGTATGTGGCTAGCGCCTTAGCAGCTTGAGCCACAGGTGCTGAGCCTTGATGACCATCTTCTTCTGGCTTGAAATGTTTTGGCTGAGAAATCTGCGGTCATTCTGATACTTCTCCCTTTTGTAGGTGATGCTTTTCTTACGTCTGGCTGTTTGCAGAATTTTCTCTTTTGTCTTAACTTTGGCAAAGTTAATCACAATGTGTCTAGGAGATGCTTTATTTGGACTGAGTCTTGCTGGAGTTCTGAAACTGTCTGCTATCTGAAGTTCTGTATCTCTTGCAATGCTTGGGAAATTCTCCTCCAAAATCTCTTGGAGTAGAGCTTCTGTACCTTTAGGACCATCCTCTAATCCTTCCAGAATTCCTATAAGACAAATGTTTGATCTTTTGGAGTGATCCCACAACTCTCTGAGGGAATGATTAGTTTTTGCTCTCCATTTGTCTGCCTCTTTGAGTGTTCAAAAGCTTTGTCTTCAGTGTCAGAGATCCTTACTTCTGCCTGGTCAACTCTATTACTGTGGGATTCTACTGTATTTTGGAGTTCCTCAACTAAGTTTTTCATTTCTTTGAACTCTGCTATCTCTTCTCTTAGTATGTCCATATCATTGGTGATTTGAATTTTGAATTCATTAATTTCTTGGGACAACTTTAGAACTACTCTTTGGAATTCAATTTCTATCTTTTCTTCCATTCTACTTATCTTATTTGCAATCGATATTTTGAATTCAGTTTCTGACATTGCTGCCATTTGTCTATGCATGGTATCTTCGGTTGTATCTTCTTCGTCATTTCTTGGTGGGGTTGATTTATTCTGGTTATTCATGTTGCCAGAGTTCTTACGTTGGATCTTCACCATGTTTATTTTCCACCATTTGGTTATTAGAACTGGTAGGGTGAGATTAAATTGGGATTCCCAGGTAGTAGAGATAGCCCCTTACCAAAGCACTAGGCTTTGTAATTATGGCTTATCTCCTACAACCTTACAAAGGCCCCTTTGAGAGTTTTGGCCAGAGACTCTGAGGATCTACTTGGTAATATATAGCAAGCTAGCTCTGTTTTGATATCAGCCACAGTATTAGTTTTAAATCTCAACTGCGAAGTAATCTCAACTGTGAAGAGATACAAACATCTGTGGCACCCAGCCCCCACCCTTCAGTTCTTTTCTGCTACAGAACTTCGAAGGTCAACCTCAGAGTGTCCCTGAGTGGACAGCCCCAGACACAGGTTCCAATTAAATTGTCTCAGGCAGTACAAACCCTGTTTAACAGAGAGGGGATCAAAGGTCTCCAATAGCATAATTGGTGCCAGGGATCAACACTTCTGTGTGCCAGACTCAGTCCACACTGTTGTCTGCTTCTCTGCTCATAGGCCCAGTTGAAGTCAGGAGCCATGCCATGCCCACCAGTCTCAGTCTACACCCAGCTAGCCTCTGCTTGCCAGGCCAGTTACAATCAGGGGACAATGCCCCCACCTGCCAGTCTCAGTTCACTGCCTGGCAAACCTCTGTTCACAGGCTATGTTAGAGTCAGGGCATGGCACTCTGCCCACAGGTCTCAGTCCTCACCAGGTAAGCCTCTGCTTATCAGCCCCTCTGGAGATAGGGGACCACGCCCTAGCCCTCAGGTCTTGGTTTACATCCAGTAAGCCACTGTTCAAGTGTTCTGTTGGAATCAGGGGACCACGTCCTTTCTCTCAGGTCTCAGTCCACACCTAGCAAGGGACTGGGGACCAAACCTGTCTGCTGAACTCAGTCCACACGGGGCAAGCACTCTCCCACTGTGGGTATCCTCAGAGCTGGGGATTCTGCACCCCGTCCTGCCAGACACAGCCTGAACTGAGGGTCAACACTACCACTGGTTGGGCATAGTCATAAGCAGGGGACTTGTCCACCTCCCACCGAGTGTCCCTTTCTTCCCACACCCTGTTTTTTTTCCCATTAGTCACAGATCCCACCCTGATGGCTGGCGGTCCAACTTTGGCCAGATCTCTCAGGACAAGCCCAAACACTCTGTGCTCTGCAGGGGGCAGAACTTCAGACCACCATGTGAGGGGGAAAGGGTGGACTGGGAGTATGGACTTGTGGGGGAAAATATCTGTTCAATTTATGCCTGGTGGGGTGGTGTCTAGTTTCATAAGTGGGACTTCCCTGGAGAAAGAAACCTGGAGTTTAGTGGCTCTCTCTAGCAAGGTAAAATGTGAAGTCTTTCCCTGCTCCTTCTCAGATAGCTAACATCAGGCCTCCAGCTTGGGGGAGGTGATCTCCCGTCCTCCAGTTGATAGGCTTTGTACCTGTAATTCGTTTTCTTGAATGCTCTTCCTTAGAGTTATAGCTTGCCAAACTTCTTTCTTGGCTCAGCTCCCCACCTTTGGCTTTATAGAGTCCGATTCCATCCAGTTTTTCTTCCTCTGCTCAGGAGCCTCTGCTGAAGGTCGCTACCCTATTTATTTATTTATTTATTTAGAGATGAGTCTCACTCTATTGCCCAGGCTAGAATGCCATCCACCAGCCTAGATCACAGCAACCTTAAACTCCTAGACTCAAGGGATCCTCTTACTTCAGCCTCCTGAGTAGCTGGGATTACAGGTGCCCACTAGGATGCCCAGCTACTTTTTTTTCTATATTTTTTGTAGAGACAGGGTCTCACTCATGAGCTCAAAGGATCCTCTTGCCTTGGCCTCCCAGAGTACTAAGATTATAGCTGTCAGACACCACATTCAACTGAGAATGATTTATTCCAGATTAGCTGAATGACCTTAGCTCACACAGCAATTATTTCTTGATTATTTATTACCAAACACAGCAACTTTCCATCATCCTGATTTCCATGGGCAGAATAGATGATCTTTCTGGAAATCACTGAGAAAGCACTGTCATTTCTTTTTATATTAATTGGCTTCCTAGAAATATTCTCCCAAATGATGCTCCACAATAATAAAACACTGCTGTCACTCTGTGAATGGGTCCAAAGTAGCCACTCTGTGTAAGGCAGTGCTGCATTAGTGTGAGGAAGACATGAGTTGGGAGAGGCTGCTGTGACCACTGAAGCCTATTTCTGAACCCACTGTGTTGGAATCTGAGCTATCCCAAGAGTGTGCTGTCATCAAGTTCCAATATTTAGCAATCTGCTCTTGTGAATTACACATTGAAATCTCCCCGTGTTTCTCATGTAGCATGTAAGAACTTATCAAATTCCCAATTTACTCCTTTTTTTTTTTTTTTTTAGAAATAGAGTCATACTTTATTGCCCTTGGTAGAGTGTTGTGGCATCACAGCTCACAACATCCTCCAACTCCTGGGCTTGGCCGATTCTCTTGCCTCAGCCTCCTGAGTAGCTGGGACTACAGGTGCCCCCCACAATGCCCAACTATTTTTTGGTTGCAGTTTGGCCGGGGTCGAGTTTGAACCTGCCACTCTTGGTATATGGGGTTGGCATCCTACCCACTGAGGCACAGGTACCACCCCCCAATTTACTTCTTATTGAAAGAGTGGAAGCCATTGGTGTAATAAGGAGCAGGAAGACCATGAATCAGAGACTAAAGGGATGGGGCAGGGAAGAGCAAAGGCTTGGCAAATAGGGATAAGCACCAGGTTTTGGCTGAAATAGTTTAATCAAATAAAAGACCAAATCTGATGACAAAAAGGGCTTTGAACTACTTGCCAAAGATCTGAGGAGCTTAGAGAACTAGTGTTGTGATTTTGGACATGACTTTATTTATTTATTTTTAATCTCAGTTCCTTTACCTATATGAAAACTCAAGTTATTATTTCTAAAGACTCTCCATAAAACCTACTGTGCTCCAGGAAAGCACTGGGTTGTTGTGATGGTATTGTAGCCATACACAACCCCTGCCTCAAAATCTATTAGGAAAGAAGCTGGGTACAAAAGAGCACACAGAACTGAATTAATATTTGTGAGCCATGTGAAGAGCTGGCAGTCCTCCTGGTGTTATTACAGAGCTGAGAGTATCTCAGTCAGCCAGCCTCCTTTGGGGGAATCATGGTATTGGGAAAGAGAGTGGTTGGGCTAGAGAATACTGGCAAGTGATCATGCAAGGAGTTTCCTGTTGGTTGTTTCTTTTTTGAGCAATACTTTTCTGGAATCATAAGCTTCTACAATTCAAGGAAGACAATGTCACTTAAATACAGTGTGCTGCCCTCATTTTGTTTTTTTCTACAGCAAAACTCATAGTTAGCTATCCCTCAGCAAGACTGATCATTTTACATTCTTTTTCAAATATATATACGTACATATATATATATACACACACACACATATACATACATACATATGTATTTTTTGCCGACGATGAATGGTCCTGGACATTTGCCGTGTTTGTGTGTATGTGTGTGTGTGTGTGTCCATGTGTTTGTTTTCAGTTTTAATGAACAAAAGTAATCCTATGGTCAAATAATAAAAATAGCAACAATATTCCACGTACTGTGCCAAAAATTCGATGTGTATTATTTCACTTTATTCTAGTGCAACAGAGGTAGTGTTTGTATTCTCATTTGGAGGAAGTGAAATTTAAGATGAAACCACATAACAATATTTCATAGTCACAAGCAGCAGATTCAAAATTCAAATTCAGGTTTATTTGATTTTGAATACCATAGTCTTAACCAGTTCGCTCTCCTGTCTTCGCATAAGAGCGTCTACTCTGAGGAAGATGTGCTGAGTAGTGGGGATGGAAGGATGAATAAAGTAGACCTCTGTCCTCATCAAGCTCCACTGAGTGTTGGAATGAACTTTATTAAAGCTATTATTGTTGTTACTGGACAAAGAGGATCTGGGCTCCTGTCACTGTCAGCCAATTTACAGAGATGGGGGTAAGTCCACCAAACTTTATTTGTCAGAGGGATGCTTGCTTTTCCATTTCTTTTTCTTTCTTTCTTTCTTTCTTTTTTTTTTTTTTTGAGACAGAGTCTCACTATGTCACCCTGGGTAGAGTGCTGTGGCATCACAGCTCACACCTCAAACTCTTAGGCTTAAGCGATTCTCCTGCCTCAGCCTCTGAAGTAGCTGGGACTACAGGCACCTGCCACAATGCCCAGCTATTATTTTTGTTGTAGTTGTAATTGTTGTTTAGCAGGCCTGGGCCAGGTTCAAACCTGCCAGCCACAGTGTATGGGGCTGGCACCCTAGCCACTGAACCATGAGCACCGAGTCATTGCTTTTCCATTCTTGAGATACTTTACTTAGGAGAATGTTCTTCAAATCCTTCCAGGCGAATACAAAAGATGTAAAGTCTCCATTGTTTTTATGATGCACTCTCTCTCTCTCTCTCCCCACACACACACATCCACACAGGAAGTGTCCATAAAGTTAATGTGCAATTTAAAATAGTTTTAAAGGCCAGATGTGGTGGCTCATGCCTATAATCCTAGCACTCTGGGAAGCCAAGGAGGGTGGATTGCTTAAGCTCACGGGTTTGAGACAAGGCTGAGCAAGAGCAAGACCCTGTCTCTAAAGAAAAAAAAAAAA
>NW_003852401.1:30165694-30166892 GCF_000181295.1 Otolemur garnettii
CAGGAGACTTGCTTGAGCCCAGGAGTTGGAGGTTGCTGTGAGCGTGATGCCATGGCACTCTACCCAGGGGGACAGCTTGAGGCTCTGTCTCAAAATAAATAAATAAATAAATAAATAAATAAACCTAGTGAAGTAGCTATTATCACCATCTTCATTTTAATAATGAGAAAACAGGGCGGTGCCTGTGGCTTAAAGGAGTAGGGTGCCGGCAGGCCCCATATGCTGGAGATGGCAGGTTCAAACCCAGCACTGGCCAAAAAATGCCAAAAAAAAAGAGAGAGAGAGAGAGAGAGAGAGAGAAAATAAAGTTAAATAACTCACCCAAGATCACCTCATAAGTCAGGTGGAATCAAAATGATGCTCCTCACGTAACTGATTCTATGACCATAGTTTGTCATTACTTCCCTGATGTCAGGTAGTACATATGGTACCCACACTGATTTTGTCCTATCCTATCTATAAATCTGTATTGTAATTTACTTAAATTGTCTTTAAATCTTACTTTCTGAAACTGAATTATTTAACTAGAGCACTTTATATAAAGCCATAAATACAATATGCAACTATCTATACCCAATCGATAAAAGACAAGCCAGCACCCTTGGTGGTAGCTCCAAGATCACTGAATATTTAAGATATTAAATAGCTGAAGCTCTTACCCCAGACAAACGATTTTCCACATCAGCACTGTTAACATTTTGGACTGGATGACTCTGTGGTGGGGGGATGTCCCGTATGTCTTAGGATGTCCAGCAGCATCCCTGGTCTTTTCCCACTAGGTGCCAGTTGTACTCCCCAAGTGTGACAACCAAAAATATCTCCAGACATTTCCAAATGTTCTCTGGAGAGCAGAACCACTCTTAGTTGAGAATCAATGCTGCAGACCCCCTTTCTCTACGCATCTACTCCTCTGAGACAGGAATCAATAAATATCTCACGCATATCTTTCCTATTCCTTTAACACATCTAACAAACATCATTGTGTGTTTTACAACACGCCAGGCCCTTTGTGAAGCACTGTTTCCAAAGTAGTAAAGGAGACAGGCCTAGTTTTCACAGAGCTCTACCGTGGGTGATAAAGTGGAGAGAAATTGAGGGGGGAAGAAAAACCTGTACACAGTTTAGAATAGTTTCCTATGTGCTTTTTGGTTTCCATCATTGTCTTGTGAGCTTTTCTTTCTTTCTTTTTTTTTTTTTT
>NW_003852401.1:30167877-30174100 GCF_000181295.1 Otolemur garnettii
GGACAGCTTGAGGCTCTGTCTCAAAAAAAAAAAAAAAAAAAAAAGATGTCTTTTAGAAGGGAAGAGAGAGAGCAACCAGAATGCAAAGCGTTTGTGTAGCAAGTGGTTGCTAAGCGGGGAACCGGTAGATGGAGGGAAACAGATTGATTAGTAAATTAACCTGAGAGACAGGTATTGTGCTGCAAATGACCTCAGGGCCAGGTCTATTAGCACGTGATAAGGAGGCCAGCAGCCCTGTAAGATTTTAGGTAGATAAAGGAAAGTCTTCATTCAGAGTTTCCTCATTATGAATAGCCTTTAATTCAAAATAATCTGTATATCAAGGAATCATACTTTGGGGTGAAATTTTCTTAGCTCCTTCAATACGAACAAATGCTCAATGTCTGTAATCAGTAGGGAAATGAAAATCAAAACACTGAGATAGCACCTAACACCAGTGAGAATGGCTCTTACCAGAAAGTTCCAAAGCAACAGGTGCTGCTGTGAATGCAGAGAGAAAGGAACACTTAAAACACTGTGGGTGTGACTGTGATTTTCTGTTACTTTCCACACCATACCCATTCCCCAAACCCCAATTATATGTTCTTCATTTCAGAGCATATACACACTACGGTATTTTTTTTTTTTTTTTGAGTTGGAGCCTCAAGCTGTCCCCCTGGGTAGAGTGCTGTACCATCACAGCTCACCGCAACCTCCAACTCCTGGGCTCAAGCGAGTCTCCTGCCTCCACCTCCCAAGTAGCTGGGACCACAGGCACCCGCCACAATGCCTGGATTTTTTTTTTGGTTGCAGCCATCATTGTTGTTTGGCGGCCGGGGCTGGATTTGAACCCACCACCTTAGGTGTATGTGGCTGGTGCCTTAGCCACTTGAGCCACAGGCGCTGAGCCCATACTACAGTATTTTTAATGCTCTGAAAAGAAAAAAGGAGTGATTCTGAATTGAGGTTTTTGTGTGTAAATGTAGGGATTATGGCAAAACTCATCCTTTTCCCCCTGAAAGTGCGCTGAAAGATCAACTCACAGTAACGGCAGATTAATAAGACAAATGTCTATTTCCAAATGCCATGCTCATGGGGGGAACCACAAGAATGATTACCTCAATGTATGATGGTCCGATACTTTTATGGATGCCTTTTTGTTTGTTTGTTTTGTTTTATTTATAGAGACAGAGTCTCACTTTATCGCCCTGGGTAGAGTGTGGTGGCATCACAGCTCACAGCAACCTCCACCTTCTGGGCTTAGGCAATTCTTTTGCCTCAGCCTCCCGAGTAGCTGGGATTACAGGCGCCCGCCACAATGCCTGGCTATTTTTTTGGTTGCAGTTTGGCCGAGGCTGGGTTTGAACCCGCCACCCTCGGTGTATGGGGCTGGCACCCCACCCACTGAGCCACAGGCCCCACCCAATGGATGCCTTTTTGAAGGGAAAGGGCAGAATGTAGAGTATAGGTGCAGCAAGCGGTTGCTAGGGAGGATGAATAGATGGGGGAAACACATTGACTTGTATGTTGACCTCAGAGACAGGTATTTTATGTTTTAAATGAGTTGGGCCAAGTCTTCTAGCAGTCAAGGGGAAGAAAGGAAGTCAGTCGCCCACTTTGATCCTCTGATCAGGCCAGTCTGGTTTTATGCAGATAGAGGGAAAGCCCTTCCCAATGTTTTCTGATTGTGAATGGCCTTTAATTCAAAATATTCTTCATGTTAAGTAGTCTTATTTGGGGGTAAAATTTCCTTAGCTCTTTCAATAACATAATATTAATTCATCTTATACTTACTGATTTCTATTATGTGCCATTGCATAAAAAATGGATAAATAATACTTCACTGAATTAATAAAATATAAAAAAATTCTGAAAACACAAATGAAGTTATTAAAACAATGACAAAAATTGCTTCTCAGAGGTGTTTTTTCCTCTTCCATTAGGGCTGGATTTTTAAAAAAATTTTTTTTGCAGTTTTTGGCTGGGGCTGGGTTTGAACCTGCCACCTTCGGCATATGGGGCCTGCGGCCTACTCCTTTGAGCCACAGGTGCCGCCCCTAGGGCTGGATTTTTGTCATAAATATAATTAATGGCTTTTGCATTTTACTTGGAAAAGTCTTGCATAAATGGTAAATTCCTTCATTTATCCATAATATTAAAAATCGTCCCTATTTAGAAATGGAAAGACTTCAGAATTTCAAAGGAAAGACATTTTGACATTTATTTTTAGTTTTCTAGATAGGTTTAATTTTATGTATCAGATTGTACTGTGAGACTCTCATAACTTTTTTTTCTTTAAAAATGTTATTCTATTATTTAATTTGAGTTTTGGATGGTCTGTCTTTCTATATGAAATTTAGGCTTATCTAAAGGGCACTAATTATGTAGCTTCTGTCATGAGGATGATGTTTGACTTTCTCCCAAAGTAGAGCCTGCCCTCGTCATGGTTTCTGTGAACATGGGGCCTAGAAACATTTATGCAATGACTCAGCATATCGACTATCACTTGTCTTTTGCTTGGGTGAACACCTTTCCACTTTGGAACCACTATCAGCTCACATCCACATTAATATACAAGAGGACCCTTCTCTGTGGTCTCAAAAATGAAGACTTAATTCATTTTATTCTCTAGGTCTCAGTCACTAATATGGCATGCTGGGGATGTGTAAATTCTAGTGTAAGGCAGAGAAATGGACAACTAGTTTTTAAAAACGTTCTAAATCATGTCAGTGACTTCCTACTCTATTTCACTATTTATCCACCTAAGAGTCCCAGGATGCTTAGGAGGAATATTCCACAAATTCAAACTGTTTCTTAAACTACTGCTAGCATTTCACAAAGTCTTAAGTTGAGATACTTAAGATAGATCTCATGGGTTATATATGTAAAATGTTAGATCTATGTGCACTCAGCATGATGATGCTAGATGGGGCGTGTTGATCAGAAACTCTTATTGATAGTTATTTGGATCTGTAATGAAAAGTGGGGAAATCTTTCATTTAGTAACTTTTTTTTTTTTTTTTTTTTGCAGTTTTTGGCCAGGGCTGTGTTTGAACCCGCCACCTCTGGCATATGGGGCAGGCGCCCTACTCCTCTGAGCCATAGGCACTGCCCCATTTAGCAACTTTTATGGAGTTACTATCTGGTACTAGTTTCCTTGATAAATAAAATGTTTTTGAAACTTAAGACCTAAGTAGGAGAAATAAGAAAATGAATCTTTGGGAATAAAGAAACGTGAAACTAATGATAGTATGTGGTCTCTCATTCTGCAGATGAAGAAATCAAGTCCAGAAGCAATAGGATGACTTTCCCAAGGTGTCACTGGCTGATGGCTGAGCTGGAATAGGAACCCACAGATATTGATTCTACCTACGGCTTGTCCCTTGATAGTAAAAGTAGGAAGTTTAGGCCAGGTATGGTGACTCACGCCTGTAATTCTAGCATTCTGGGAGGCCAAGGTGGGTGGATTACTTGAGCTCACCGGTTGGAAATCAGCCTGAGCCAGAGCGAGACCTCGTCTCTAAAAATAGCCAGGCGTTGTGTCAGGCTGCTGTAGTCTCAGCTACTTGGAAGGCTAAGGCAAGAGAATCACTTGAGCCCAAGAGTTTGAGAGCACTGTAAGCAATGATGTCACAGTACTCCACTGAGGGGAACAAAGTGAAACTCTGTTTCCAAAAAAAAAAAGGTAGGAAGTCTATATAATCCAGGTACCACCAGATAGATAGTATTTGCTCCAAGCTTGCTGTCATGGTGGAAAGTGGCATAAGCTCAGCTCTACTAAGGTGCTAACTGATTCTAGGTCCAGCAATTCCAGGAGGTGATAGAAACAGCTGTTCACAGGTGCTTAATGCCTTCCATCCAGGAAGCAGGTCTCCTCACACCTCTCTGCCATAAAACCTAACTCAACCTGTGATTCAATCTTATTTTGAAGTTTTTCTTTTTTTATTAAAATTCAGGTCAAATGTATGCATTCCCTAAATTTAATTGCTGATCTATAAAGTCGATGTAGCTTCTCTCTAGTTTACTTTTCCCATCTACAAACTTCTAAGCTGTTTATTGGCTCTTGTCTTTTCTATATTTGAACTTTTTTCTTTTTTTGAGACAGAGTTTCACTTTGTCACCCTCAGTAGGGTGCTATGGCATCATAGCTCACAGCAACCAAAAACTCTTGGGTTCAAGTAATTCTCTTCTCTCAGTCTCCCAAATAGCTGGGACTACAGGTGTCCACCACAACATCTGGCTATCATCATTATTATTATTATTTTTGAGACAGAGCCTCACTATGTCTCCCTTGGTAGAGTGCTGAGGCATCACAGCTCATAGTAATCTCAAGCTCTTAGCCTTAAGTGATTCTCTTGCCTCAGCCTCCAAGTAGCTGCGAGTATAGGTGCCCACCACAATGCCCAGCTATTTTTCTGTTGTTGTCATTGTTGTTTAGCAGGCCCCGGCCATGTTTGAACCTACCAGCCTCAATGCATGTGGCAGGTACCCTAACCACTGAGCTAGAGCTGCCAAATCCTGGCTAATTTTTTTTTATTTTTGTGATGGGGGGAGTCTCCCTCTTGCTGAGGCTAGTCTCAAACCTTTGAGCTCAGGCAATCCACTCACCTCGGCCTCCCAGAGTGCTAGGATTGCAGGCTTGAACCACTGCGCCCAGCCTCTATATTTGAACTTTTATAAGAAAACCAAAAAGGCACTAATATATCTGAATAGTGAGATATAAGGTATTTTTAAAGACTGAAGTCTTAAAAAATAAATGTGTTGATATTATTAGAGCAATAAGTAGCTGCTTAAAAATATCAGACTTCTTTGAAACAAGTAATGTTGCAAAAATAATAAAATAAGATGTTAAATAAATAGTATACTTCTGTTTTATCATCATGTGTCACTTCCGTATCAATGTTCCATGCCTTTTATTATATTCACATCATTTAAAATATTCACCAGTCATTCTAGAAGTGCAAAGAGAAAGTAGATTAGCGTAAATGCCAGATGGAGACAGTATCTGTTTTATATGGAGTCAGATCCACAGTGCTTAACATAGTGCCTATCATAATACAGATGCCCAATAAATATCTGTTAGACGAACAAACATATGAAGGATATAGAGAGAGGGATAGGCACTATGCGCTCATAAAAATTGACAGAATGAGGGTTGATCCATTCAGTAAGCACAGAAGGGAGGTACTCACAGACTACTGTTACACAGATAAAGTAATGTGGGGGAGGCCAAGGGGGCTCCTCTGAGGACTAGGCAAGCCTGCGTTCTCCCTTAAAAACTGGAAAATGGAGATCATTATGATTTGCTTTTTATCAAGACTTTCCACTCGGAAGAACACATCGTTTTAAAAGGAATGCATTTATCCCATCCCAAATTTTTGGTGTATCTTTTTTTTTCTCTCTCTCTCTAAAGCATAACGAGCTTGTCAGAGTTTCCATGGTGAACACGGGGCACCATGGAAACTGATAGATTTAGCTACACAAAAAGAATAAATAAAATAGATAGGCTTTATTTCACTGTGGAACGACAACTTCCCTCCTAGATAGGAGATGAAAGTGGCTTCTTATTTAACCCACCCGCCCTTCCCTCTCTGTGCCTCATGAAAACATGAGTTATTTTTACTGGACCATTCTACTGACCTGTGTTGATTGGGTTCTTGTTCTCCTTGAGGTTCATTATTCCCACTTTGATTTCATTTCAGGCTAGATCTGTGTGTCACCAGCAACTGTTGGAAAATCATGTTCAATGTGAAAGTTGTAGATGATAACCCACAGTGCAGTGACCACGTGAGTCATCCCAAAGCAGAATGAATAATTCCGTGCAGCCTGCTGCAGTGAGATGATATGTGAGAACAGCTGGATTCCAGACCCAGGTCCCTCCTTTACTAACTGGGTAGACAAGTCAACCTCCCTGAGCCTCAGTTTCCCTATCTGTCAAATGGTTAAAGTACATTCTTATCCTAGGGGTGTTGTGAGTCTCAAAATGAGATAGTAGAACCTAAAGCAATTTTACGCAGTCATATTCTATCTGGCAGTAACTACAGGCATAATTCCATTCATAAGATGATCAAAATGTCAAAACTGAGTTCTTGGCCTCAGACAATTCGAGTTTAAGAACACCCTGGTCTCCCCAGTACTTGGGGGAGTTTGGGGACTACTTGGCTCCGTCTAGAGTAGGGAGAATTGTGATCTTAAGAAATAAAGCTTTTCAACATTTTTGTATGGTTGGGGTTTTTTTTTTTTT
>NW_003852401.1:30174177-30202414 GCF_000181295.1 Otolemur garnettii
TTGAGCCACAGGCGCCGCCCAACATTTTTGTATGTTTGAACGTTTTCATAATAAAATGTTAGAAAGTTAAGTTCAAAGAATAAAACTCTTAAGTTCTTGTCCCAGTTAGACAAGTGGGAGCCTAATGCAATCCCACTCAAACCCTTTTCCCCTCCCCATCCTCCTTCTCTCTTCCTAAGACAAAGAAAGACGCAAAGGATCTGGCTAGCTCCACCCCATGTTCCTGCCAAAGGACCCTAACCTGACAGGCAAGCTGTGCCCATCCCGTTACCACCCCATATAAAACTGTTCTCTAACTACCCCTGGGCACAGACGCCATCTTTGCTCTGCCCAGGCTCCAGTCACCTTCCCCTTTCAATAAACCTGGCCTGAATATCTCCTCTGGGTGCCTCCGTTTACATTTTAACCAATGAATTGTTCACTATTAGCACACCCCATTTTAGCCTATTATTTTTTATCTAATATGGGCATCAGAGCTATCTCCTGAAATTTAACATTCACATAGTAAGTCTATTCAGTACCTCATAGCGACCAGGCACTGTGTTAAGGAGACACAAGAAAGAGAGAGGACGTGGTCCTTCAGGGGAACACAGTCTATTGGGGGAGATAGATAAGTAAAGGAATAATTACGGCACACACAAACTCAGAGCGGGAACACCTGGCACTCAAATGAGAAAAGAGGTGTAAAGATTTCCTGGGTGGAGATGGGGCTGAGCAATTACCCTGCAGCATTTGGTGATGGGAGAGTGGGTGGGGAAATGAGGCAGGTGTAGCATTAGGTGGTAAAAGGGGAGCACAGGCAGAGAGAAAAGGGTGAGTAATGCAGATTCCTGACATGTGGGAGAGTGCAGGTGCGAGGATTAGGGACAGAGTCCTGCCAGAGTTCGCAAGGCCAGGAGGCCAGTCCGGGGATGAGAGAGAGGCTTTATTTTAGAGGAGCAGAATGGAGCCTGACCAGAAGTCAGCTCAACTCACACAGTTTCAGGGAACTTTTATTAATGTAGTTGGAATGTGGAAGGGGCTCATGAGAGGTGAGGGAGGGAAGTTATCTTTCCTGCAGATTGACAGATGCTGAGACTGGGTGGCACCTGTAGGTCAGTGGGCAGGGCGCTGGCCACATACACGGAGAGCGGCGGGTTCAAACCCAGCCAGGCAGCTAAAACAACAATGACAACTGCAGCAACAACAACAACAACAAAATAGCTGGGAGTTGTGGCAGGCAACTGTAGTCCCAGCTACTTGGGAGGCTGAGGCAAGAGAATGGCTTCAGCCCAAGAGTTTGAGGTTGCTGTGAGCTGTGACAGCATGCCACTCTACCCAGGGTGACAACTTGAGACTGTCTCCAAAAAAAAAAAAGAAAGAAAGAAAGATGCTGAGACTGATTTGAGACTTAGTGCCTTCCACAAACGGTGTTAAGCTTTCAGGAAGGCCTTATCTCTAGTGCCAGTCAGGACCAGGGTGGGGGATGCTGATGCTTCTCAGGAACCTCGGCCTTAAAGCATTTCAGGAGGGTGGGGAGGGCTTGCTGTGACCATGCCATTTAATCTCTGCCCTGCCATCTATCACTAGATGTCCTCCCAGGATGGCTGTACTTTTGTCAGGGTCCCAAGGATTGACAGGAGTATGGGAAGGAGGTTGCTGTAACCATGCAGTTTGGATTCTGCCTGCTTTCTTTCTGTCTCCCAAATAGCTGGTTTTTGTCAGAGTCCTGGGGATTTCTTCCCCACAGGAGGGAGAGAGGCCTGACAAAGCAGCCAGCAGCTACCTTAGGAGAGTTTCATGGCAAGGAGGGGGTAGAGCACTGCTGGTGCTTAGGCTTGTTTTGATGGCGAATATGAGAGCTCTGTACCCCTTGTTTTCTTCTAAAGCTCTTGTAGCCCGGTGAATATTACCCTGGGAACACCAGTGTACGGATCATAGTGAAACTCACCCTTTCCCCCCGAAAGATCAGCTCTCAGTTAAGGCAGATCAGTAAGACAAATGTTTATTTCCAAATACCACTGGGGGAAACCAAACGAATAATTACCCAATGTCTCAGTGACGGTCAGACGCCTTTATAAATGCCTTTTAGAAGGGAGAGGGAGAATGTGGAGTATGGGTACAGCAAGTGGTTGTTAGAAAGGATTAATAGGCTGGGCGTGGAGGTTTACTCATATAATTCCATTACTCTGGGAGGCCGAGGAGGGTGCATTGCTTGAGGTCAGGAGTTAGTGACCAGCCTGAGCCAGATCAAGACTCCATCTCTGAAAATAGCCTGGCATTGTGGCTGGCGCCAGTAATCTCAGCTACCTAGGAGGCTGAGGCAAGATCATTTGAGCCCAAGAGTTTGAGGTTGCTGTACGCTATGATACCAGAGAACTCTACCCAGGGTGACAAAGTGAGACTTTGTCTCCAAAAAAAAAAAAAAAAGTAGGAAAGGATGAATAGATGGGGGAAACAGATTGCCTTTAAATTAACCTGAGAGACAGCTATTGTGTTTTAAATGACCAGGTCTGCTAGTGTACTGGGGGAGGAAAGGAAGTCAGCTGCCCCCTGTGATCCCCTGATCAGGTCAGTCTGGTTTATGCAGGTAGAGGGAAAGCCTTTTCAAATGTTTTCTGATTATGAATCGCCTTTAATTTAAAATATTCTTTATGTTAAGTAGTCATATTTTGGGATAAAATTTCCTTTGTTCCTTCGCCAGGAGAGGGGTCAAAATTTCAGGAGGACCAACAATTTAAAGGAGCCATCAAGTTTGAAGGTAGAGAACTGGTGAGTGAAACAGAGAAGGCACAATTTCTGACAGGTGTTGAGCTGTCTGGCAAGGGAGTACCCAGGGGTTCTAAATCCTGAGCCCAGGGGCCTACAACTTTACTGGAACGGAAGTGGCACTGTGCATTGCTCAAAAGAGCTAACACTTATGTGAGGATTGCTAATACCATGTCACCTGGAGGCCCATAGCCATTCCTTCCGTTTAAGAAGATTAATTTATAACTTAATTCTGGTAAGTTATTAATTCTGGTGGTAATTCTAGACCTTAAAAAAAAAAGATTAACTTTATTTAAAGCTACTTTTTTTTTTTGAGATAGAATCTTGCTCTGTCACCCTGCCTAGAGTGTGAGTGCAGTGGCATCATTATAGCTCACAGCAACCTCTAGCTCCTAAGTTCAAGCCATCCTCCTGCCTCAGCCTCCCAAGTAGCTGGGACTACAGGTGCCCACCATGATGAACAGCTAAATTTTTTTTTTTTTTTTTTAGAGAAGAGTCTCACTTTTTCACCCTCTGTACCTTGGTAGAGTGCTGTGGTATCACAGCTCACAGCAACCTCCAACTCCTGGGCTTAGGTGATTCTCTTGCCTCAGCCTCCTGAGTAGCTAGAACTATAGGTGCCTGCCACAATGCTGGGCTATTCTTTTGTTGTTGTTGCAGTTTGGCCCAGGCCAGGTTTGAACCTGCCACCCTCCTCAGTATATGGGGCCAGCACCCTACCCACTGAGCCACAGGTGCCGCCCTGCACAGCTAAGTTTTTCTACTTTTTGTAGAGATAGGGATTTCACTCTTGCTCAGGCTGGTCTTGGACTCCTGAGCTCAAGTGATCTTCCTACCTCAGCCTATGATTACAGGCATGAGCCACTGTGCCTGGTCATAAACTACATTTGATTACTCATTCCACAAGGGATATTGTAACAACATTAATAAATAATAAACATGTTCTTTTAAATTCTCTACCTTACATTTCCGTTATCTTAACAGAACAAGATCCATTGTTGGGTGTACCTTTTCAATTGTAGCCAATATGCTTATAGCTTTTCATGATTTTAACCATAGCATTAATGCCATTAAAAAAAAGCTTAACATTGTGGCTACATATTTTCCTGATTATTTTTAATAACTGCATAATACAGGGTGGCCATAAAGTTTGTGTGCAATTAAAAATTGCACACTATTTTAAATTGCATGAATTTTAAATTCCATGAACTTTATGGCCACCTTGTATTCTACTGAGTAGATAGGTCCTAACTCATGAAACCAGTCTTAATTGTTGGACATATAGGTGGCTTTTATTAAAAAAATTATTAGCTGTATCTATGTCAGGCAATCAATACAGCTGTTGGAAACATGTAATTGAATTCTTTTTCAAATTAATAGCCAGACATTTTCTTTACCTTTCTTTCTGAGATTGTGCATGTCCAGGCCTTGGTGAATATTTTCAGTGTGCTGTACTGCAAGGTGAGGGTAAGGTCTGTGGAATCAGAAGAAAGTGAGAAGGAGACGAGGCTGAAGTCTTCAAGAAAGTATGATGATCCCAGCTTCAGGGATTCCTAATGCTGAATCCTTGATGGGGTGACCAACCACCTCTGTGGTCCTAGGGTTTCCTAGGCCAGGTGTCCAGTGCTAAAAATGTGAAAGTGTCTGGGAACCCTGGATGAGTGGGTCATCCTAGACCTGGGTATGGAGGCTGGAACTGAGAAGGGAGTGAATCATTTCTATAACTCAACCCTGAGTCCTAGCAGCAGCAATTCAGAGAAAGCCTGCTCACACACTGCTATGCAGCCCTCACCCTTTATGTAGGAGTCTAAATAGATATTTATCTCAGGTTATTAGTGTGCTCACAGAAAAAATTCATTTTTTTCACCATTCATTTATTTATTCACGAAATACATATAGAACACCAGGGATTATTCTAGGCACAAGCAAGACATATTTCCTGCTCCTTCTGGTATGTGTGCATGTGTTTACTGGAGGAAGGAAACAGAAATGAATGGAAAAACATGAAATAAACAACGATGGCCATGATACACACAATGGCGGAGATAAGATGGATTCACGGAATAAAAACTGCTGGGGGTGGGGTGCCACTGGCTTAGTGGTCAGGGACGGTCACTCCAAAGACCTGACACTAGAGGCAAACCAATGATGAGAGGAGTGGCCAAGTGAAGGTCCACAGGAAGCACTGGGGTACAAGGAGCAGTACAGGAGGCCCCCAGTGGAGACCACAGTGTCCTCCTGTGGCTGCTAGGTAGGAAAGGAATGCTGACCAACAAGCAGCGTAGCAGTGACTCAGTCCCAGCTGTTTTCACGAACAAGGATGATAAGGCAGCCGAGGTCCCCGTGTCTTGTCCACAGTTCCTCGGCTCCTACTTCAGCACCCAAGGCCAGGCTGCCTTTCCTGGATTTGACTTAATTTTCTCCTCTTGTACAGAGGAAGTAAATCAAAGACACGAGAGAAATTGGTATTGGAATTTTTAACTGATGGACACAAGAACCAAAAACTTTGGCCTCAAGGTAATTAGAGGAACTTTGGGGCCCATACTGAGCGCCCCCAGGTTGTGGGGTCCCAGGAAAGGTTCTAGATATGCTTCTGCAACCTCGAGTGAAGATGAATACATATTTTGCAGCCTGCGAGGAATTGAAAATGAAACTAGTCACAGGGAAAGCAGCCCCAGTCGACCTTTCACTTGCCACTGAACTTATGTAAATCGAGAACCTGGATGCTACAGGTGGAAGAAATAAACGGCTTAAGAGTTTATTTAGGCAGACAGGTGCAACTTCAGGCGTGCGTGCCATTCATAAAAGGTGGAGGCCGCCGGGGAGCCTCAGCTGCGGCTGACTTTGATAACTCAAACAGTTAACACAACCCAAACTCACGCAGAGGTGGGGAGAAAAACCACACCCCACGGGGGTGCGGAGCCAACTCAAGGGAGACGAATCCGATTGGCAGGAGGTAGGAAGCCGGCCCCTGGGCGCGGCCTGCGGGGGGCAGGAGACCGCCGGGGGAAGCCGGGGGCCAGAGCCCGGACAGCAGTCGCCCGCAGCTGCAGGGAGCTCGCGTCGCGCCTCCGCCCGGTGCGCCCCACTCGGCCCGCTGACCCCGCGCTGCGCCCCGCCACTGGCATGTGTGCCGCCCAGATGCCGCCCCTGGCGCACGTCTTTCGAGGGACATTCGTCCACTCCACCTGGACCTGTCCCATGGAGGTGCTGAGGGATCACCTCCTCGGCGTGAGCGACAGCGGCAAAGTAAGTGAGCGCAGGGTCCGGCGCACCCCGGCGGGCGGGCCAGTGGAAGGAGCCCGGAGGGGTCCCCTGCCCGGGGCTCGCTCGGTGCGGCGCGGGCGCGCGGCCCCGGAGTTCAGCTTTGGGTTCTTGGGGAACGCAAGGACACCCTGGAGCTAGATCCGAGGGCTAGCTCCCGAGTAACGAGGTCCCAGAAGCCAGGAGCGGTGGAGTACTCACACCACTACCCGGTCCCCAGCCATCCAGGCTGCGGTCGAAAGGGGGAAGCAGGGGGGCCACGTCCTGACTCTCCAACCTTAGGACAGGGATGGAAACCCGAGCTTCCCTACGTTCCTCTTTACATCTCCCACCTAGCACAGTGCCGGGCTCAGGGTGGGCGCTCCATGGACATGATTGAATCAAGAGGTAACAGTGCAGGGAGGAGTTATTTGATCAGGGTTTAGTGCGTCCAGGACATAGAATAAAAAGAACTGATCCAATGATTCAACAGAGATAATTACTGATGATGCAGTCTCGACAACTTGTAATACTAGAAAGGATAGTCTGAAAGAAAATACACGTCCCCCCCCCCCGCACACCCCCTCCCCCCATACACATATACACACACGCCATGGCCATTTGCATCAAAGCTAGCAGTTCCATTTTAAGGTTCAAAATGTCTTCTTTGAATATATCTTCTATACTTTTCCAAAATCAAGATTACGAGTGATACAGGTAACTCCCGTTCCATACACACAGACAGGTGGCTATATCAGCTATGGCTTGCCAGTTTGATAAGTGAAGCTATTCCATTTTTAGAAGAAAAAGAATATGGGGATGGGATATTTTTGAGCTGTTTTCCAACTACCAGTTTGCTTAGGAAAAGTGCGCGTATTTGTTATTTATTGGGTTGAAGATACTATTTTTGACTAAAGATGCTACCAAGTCAGTGACAGTTTTGCATCATATGACTCTTACATTTGGGGGTAACCAAATCCTATTTTCTTATGGCGCTTAAAAAATATTCTCTCTATGCACATTCGGGGAGTCTGCTGTTGTGTTTCCAAGGCAACAAAACTCTCAGAGCTATCCCAAGTGGGGAAACTCATTAATTCTGAAACTGATGAATCCATGCATGGGGTCTTGGCCCTCAAATTTCAGGAAACTCTCAGGTTTGGGGCAAGTCCCAAAATGCAAAGGAAAAGAGACTGCTAAACTTGTGAAAGATTGGAAATTTGTGAAAATTTATTTCCTAGGCCAGGTGAAGTGTCTCATGCCTGTAATCCTAGCATTTTGAGAGGCTAGGGTGATAGATAGCCTGAGTTCAAGAGTTCAAGACCAGCCTGAGCAAGATCTAGACCCTGTCTCTCATACATAGCTGGGAGTTGTGGGAGGTGCCCGTAGTCCCAGCTACTTGGGAGGCCCAAGAGTTAGAGGTTGCTGTGAGCTATGATGCTATGAAACTCTACTCAGGGCAACAAAGTGAGACTCTGTCTCAAAAAAAATTAATTTTCTATATTTAGAAATTCTAATTGATAGGGTAGCAGGCTAAAGGGTGTGATTGGGGATTGGCTTTAATCAGTGGAAAGAAGTAACAAAAGGAACTGATTTATCTGAAAAATTACCTTTTCTGGGGATTGTATGGAAGAAGAATAAAAGAGTATCCTGAACATGCAATTAGTTGAGTCAGGGAATCTATTCCTAAGGAAAGATCACACTGAAGTTATAAATTTAGAAAATGCTATTTATTTCCCCACAAGATTACTTAAGAATTGAATAAAAGGTGAGTTAGTCAAGTGGCTTAGATGCAAGGTCTAGAACTCCCTACTCTGAGAATCGATAACTACTGCTTTCCTACCAGATGCGAGCAGTTGATTCTTGGATGTGTCATACACATCTCAAAACTTGATTTTCTTCATTTTGAAATGGGGGATATCTCGCCTTTGGGGTTGTCAGGATAAATATTTGTATTAGAAATTTTCAGTATTCAGGCCGGCACCTGTGGCTCAGTGAGTAGGGCGCTGGCTCCCTATACCAAGGGTGGCGGGTTTGAACCCGGCCCCAGCCAAACTGCAACAAAAAAATAGGTGGGGCTCGGCGCCTGTGGCTCAAGCAGCTAAGGCGCCAGCCACATACACCTAAGGTGGCGGGTTCAAATCCCCAGCCCAGGCCCGCCAAACAACAATGATGGCTGCAACCAAAAAATGGCCGGGTGTTGTGGCGGGCGCCTGTAGTCCCAGCTACTTGGGAGGCTGAGGCAGGAGACTCGCTTGAGCCCAGGAGTTTGAGGTTGCTGTGAGTGTGATGCCATGGCACTCTACCCAGGGGGATAGCTTGAGGCTCCGTCTCAAAAAAAAAAAAAAAAAAAATAGGTGGGCGTTATGGCAGGTGCCTGTAGTCCCAGCTACTTGGGAGGTTGAGGCAGGAGAATCACCTAAGTCCAAGAGCTGGAGGTTGCTGTGAACTGTGATGTCATGACACTCTACTGAGGGCAACAAAGTGAGACTCTGTCTCTAAAAAAAAATAAATAAACAAATTTTCAGTATTCATAAAAGAAAATAATATCCCTTGAAATAAATATGTTGAATCATCATGATCTTTAAATTTTTACTGAGTTCCTAAAGCTGTTCTCAAACCTAGGGTTGAATCAGAGACATCTAGGGGTGCTTTATAATATGTTTACTCCTATCCCCAGAGGAGCTGAATCTGCAAGTCTGGAGTGGGCCCCAGAAAGTGCGTTTCCATAAGCATCCCAGGAAATTCAGACACAGATGTGGGTGGATTACATTTTGAGTAACTGTAGCACGTAGTTTCTGTGATGGGACCAGTTGCATGAAGTGTCAGGAGTTTGTTTCTCCATTTTCAAGCCTAGATCTGGGGCAGCATCTCAGAGAGAAGGAACACACCTTCCTCTGTCCTTCTCTCTTCTAGGCCTCCTTCCTTGTTATAGATAATTTCATTTATGTCCAGAGAATGATAATGACTAACTGCTTTTAATACAATAAATTAAAGCTAATTTAAAATCAGGTTAATATAAAAAGAAATCCTCTAGCTGACATTCTGTTATTGAGCAAAATTCAGAGTTTTTCTACCCCAGTGTCATGTAGCTTTTTAAAGTAAAGACTATATAACATGTTTAATTCATTTGACACTGTGTGCTCAAATCTTACTAAATTGCCTGATTCTTCCCACATACAAAATACAGCAGGGTCAGATTGACTTTAAAGATACATACAGATGCCTTGGGACTTTCAACGTGCACTTACCCAGAAGCAAGAGGAAGGAAGAGAATAATTTTGGAGGCTGGGGTAACAGAATCAAGTCCTCTGGAGAAATAAAGACCTGAGTTCAGTTCTCCATTTCTCCCCTGCTCTGAGACCATGGCTGAGACCTAACCTAGCAGAGCCTCCATTTCTTCATGTGTAGAATTGCTGTTGTTATGTATTAAGTGAGATAATGTATGAAAATGCCCAACACTTAGTGGATACTTAGAATGTACCATGTTCCTTCTGTCTCTTTCCTTGTCTTGGTCCCTGATATATTCTTAACCCCTTGCTCCTGGTGGTAGCATTTTCGCATGTTTTCACTTGGTGGCCCCTGTGTACACCAGATGGTGGAAAAAGAAGCCAGGCCTGTGACAAACCGTGTAGGATGGTCACAGGGCCTCAGCGATGAGTCTTCACTGCTCCTGTCATTGATCTACTGGGATGGAAGGATGAATCTGGGAAGGCAGATCTAAGGGGCATTTGCTCCTAGGAGTGCTAGCTCATTGTTTCAGTATCATTTTTGGTCTTTACGATGTCATTATTCCCATTTACAGATTGTTGTGGTATAAATGGAATTTAATGTGGGCCAAAGGCCATATTCTCTTTCTTATAGCTGGATGCTTCCCTCGGGTACAGTCTTTGACCTTCAGAAACTTGTATGTCAGCAAGGGAGCTAAGACTTGTAGCCAATAATAAAAGTGGACTTATTCCTAAGTTAACCACTGGGTTCATCACTGGAGATAAAGTGATGAATGGAGCATGCAAACTCTGCCCTGCCTTTGTGGAATCAATAATTTAGTGATACATTAACAGAATCTGTGATGACCTATCAGAATTTGGACTAGTCTAGGGGTGGAGGAAAGGCTTTTCCCCATGTGAAGTGATATTTAAATTGTTATCTAAAGGATGAGTAGAAATTAAATAGGTAGGGCAGGCAGGATTGGAAGTAGAAAAAACCTTTCAGGTGGGTGAACAGCCTGTGCAAAGATCCTGGGGTAGAAAGGAATGAAAGGGTAGTTGGAGTCCAGAGGTGGAGGAGGAGGAGGAGGATAGCACAAGATAAGGCTGGACAGGTAGGCAGAGCAAGATCACGGAGGACATTTGGGCAGTTGGAATGGTGGTGTTGGTGCAGGGACTGTGCCATGATTGTATTTTGTAGTTTTTAAAGGTCATTATAGCTTCAGGATAAAGAATGCATTGGAATGGAGGTAAGCACAGCTAAGGAGGTCAAATAGGAGACTCCTAAAGTAGGTTAGGTGAAATGGAATGTGGTTAAATGAGAAAAGCAGTGTAAAGTATCAGTTAAGGTATGAACTCCTGGGCAGCACCTGTGGCTCAAAGGAGTAGGGTGCTGGCCCCATATACCGGAGGTGGTAGGTTCAAACCCAGGCCTGGCCAAAAATTGCAAAAAAACTCCCAATAAGATACGAACTCCTAAGGGTACCTCAGTTACTACATATGTGCTTTTTATTTGAGACAGAGTAGAGTGCCCTAGGTAGAGTGCTATGGCATCACAGCTCACAGCAACTTCTGATTCTCTTGCCTCAGCCTCCCAAGTAAATGGGACTACAAGCATCCACTACAATGCCCAGCTATTTTTTTTTTTTGTCATCGTAGTTGTTGTTGCAGTTGTCATTGTTGTCTTAGCTGGCCCTGGCCGGGTTCTAACCTGCCAGCCTTGGTGTATGTGGCTGGCGCCCTACCCACTGAGCTATGGGTGTTGCCTTACCTATGTGCATTTGATCAAGTTATTTAGCATTTCTATTTCTGAGTTTGTTTTAAAAATAATTACTGTGATCCACCTCATAGGGTTGTTGAAATGATTGCCTCAATTAAGAGTATAACATGTAGAATAATGAATGTATGTACTATTTACTACATATGAATGTAGTACACGTCTGATAGACACCAGAGTTATTGCCAGCAGTGGAGACAGGGAGAGGTGGACAGAATCAGTAGCTATGCAGATCAAGCCCACGGGATTCAATGATGGCTTATGTGTGTAGACTTAGAAGGCAATGCATTAAGGGTGATCACCAGGTGTGTATAAATAGTACATTTATACTATTATGGGGCACACCTTGGCCAGTGATGGGATGACTTCTTGAAGGAAGTGGTAATTGACCTGTACCTTACAGAATAGTTAGGACTTGAACAAAAGGATTAAGTAGCCCAGGTGAAGGGAATTAGCCAATGTTTTGCAATCCCAAGACTGCTGGGTGGAGTAAGAGTTTTATCTAACCTGAGACTGCTTCACTGTAAGTTCACTGAGAAGTCTGAAACACAAATCCTACTGTTCTTTTTTGTCCTTTCCTTTTGCTTGAGTGGGTCAAGATTTATCTTCTGGCCAAGCTCAGGCACTCAGAATATGCTATTGGTCATGAGAAGGAAATTGGGGCTAAGTCATCCATTCTGAGCCTGTTGTGGAGGAGGTTGGCTTTGATTAGAAAGATGTGTTTAGGCTCAGCGCCTATAGCTCAACCGGCTAAAGGCGCCAGCCATGTACACCTAAGGTGGTGGGTTTGAATCCCCAGCCCGGACCCGCCAAACAACAATGACGGCTGCAACCAAAAAATAGCCGGGCGTTGTGACAGGTGCCTGTGGTCCCAGCTACTTGGGAGGCGGAGGCAGGAGACTCGCTTGAGCCCAGGGGTTGGAGGTTGCTGTGAGCTGTGATGCCACGGCACTCTACCCAGGGGGTCAGCTTGAGGCTCTGTCTCAAAAAAAAAACAAACAAAAAAGAAAGATGTGTTTAGGCCTGTTTATCACAGGATCATCTTGCAGATTTGTGTTTTTTGGAATGCTGATTACCTTGTTCAAGATGCTCCTGGCAGACACTGTTGGTTCCCTACTAAATAGCCATGGCCTCTTCATGATTGACACTGAGTTTGATCTAACCCTCTTTCCATTCACCAGAGACTTACTTTCCCAGCTTCCTGGAAGTTCAGGGTGAACAGTGATAACATTCTGGCACACAGGTGATCTGCTCAGAAGTTTCTAGCATGTGGAAAGAGAGGCCCTTTCTTTCTGGGTACTCTCATGGGAAGAGAGGATACCTGAACTGCTGGTGCTACCATTTGAGATTTTGAGGAAAAGGATAAGAGGATTTCAGAGATACCAACTCAGTGTCTGATATCCATCGAGCAGTTTACTTGCCCCTGGAAGTGTCTACCTTCAGACTTTAAGAGATAATGAAATGCCTCTATTGTCTAAACCTCTGGGCTGGGCATTCTGTTCATTGCAGCCCAATGCATCCCTATTATCACACTGCTTTGTGAAGAATATTTTTCAATGGACTGCTAGCTGCCTTCTCCTTATTGGCCAGAAATATCAGCATCTTTTTAGGCACCCACATCAATAGTCAAGCCCTGGCAGTTTCTGTCTGGGATATCTGTGGGAATGCTCATTTCCATTGCCCCCAACCAGCTCTTTACTGTCTCTTGGCTAAAATATCACAGAAGGCTCCTGTGTTCTCTCCCCCGTTCTAATATTTCCTCCACGTTGCTGAGTCACCTGGAGCACAAGTAGCATCATGCATCTCTTCTATAACCATTCATGGCTCCCTGGAAGGCGTTCTAGACATGACATTATTTGGCCCTAACCTGTTCTTTAATCCTATTTCCTGCTTCAATCCTCTATCTGGCAAGTAGGGATATATAATTATCATAACTGGCTTATACCATGTTGTATGCATGAGCCAAGGATTGTCTTTCCGTGAAAATTTCTCACTGTTTTCCATCATGTCTTTATATCCTCCACGTTGTTGGTGTCAGTCTCTCAATCTGCAACGGGCCTCCTTCTTATATCTCCTTTTCCCTTCCACCTCTATCAAGGTGAACTCTTGCTCTTCCTTTAATGCTTGCCCCTGACGTCCTCTTTTTCTCAAAGGCTTTCCTGGACATCACGCCTCAGTTGAAATACATTGTCCTCTCCATTCTCCTGTAAACATTTTCACGTATTTTAAGTCAGTACTTTTCAGATGGTTAAAAGTGTGGCTTCTGGAGTCAGACTACATAAACTCAAATCCCAGCTCTGCCACTTCCCTGGGCATATTTTCCAACATATCTGGGCCTTGGAACCCTCATTTATAGACTGTGGATAATCCCAGCACCCTGATAGAGTTGTGAGGCAAATGAAATAGCATGCTGTTATTTTTCTTTCGCTAAGTAATTTCATGTTGGCCTTTTATTATACTTAGTTGTATAGAATGTTCTCACTCACTGACAAAATACCTCCCCCACCCCGCGCAAAAGGGAGGTGAACGGGAGAGAAGGTGATACTTACTAAGTCAGACTCTCTGCTCCAGCCTCTGTCCATCAGTAATCCTGAGATTAGGTGGGGCATCATCTTCTTCATTCCTGCTTGACAGATGAGGAAATGGAGGCTCAGAGCTTCTTGACGTGGCTGCGCTCAGAGCAAGGAAGTGGCAAAGGCAAGACTCGGAGCCCTGCCTGTCCTGTCCGCCCTCCATGGCTGTGCTCTCTCCGGGAGTCCCTGCTGTGTTCTCTCAGGGAGGGGCTGATACTCTGTGGTCCTTGAGGACCCCTCCACATCACCTTACTGTAGGTGGTCATTAGAGTATGTTGAATGTGATATGTAATACAAAGATGTGCACGTGTGATGTGTAAAAGATGTTTCTAATTCCACAGGGTTTCTTTAAAAGCGGGATTTGCCTTCCGTGAGACTTGGCAGCAATACTGCTGGGCATGACTGGACTTTGCCGCCTCTGGTTGTGGATTATTGGAATTCCTGGGTAGTGCTGACGATGTGCTCAGGCTGTGAGGCAGTGCAGGTGTTGGTGTACCTGACACGTGGCTGAGTGCCAGGAGGTTCTGACAGGTGCAGAGATGGTGGGCAGTATGTCTTGTAGGTCTATAGCAAGCCCAGCAAGCCCATTTACCCATCAGGCATTAATCTGATTATTTAGGTATAAATAAAGGTGGACTTACCCACTTGTAAGAGGAGCAGTCCAGTCAGTAATCTATTTATAACCTACCTTTCTCTAGCAAGGATTTAAGTCAGTTCCAAAGGGCACTGGCAAATAGTGATGCCTTTATACATACAAGGGAGAAGAAAGTCAATTGTTAACATAAAAACAAAGTGGCTCAGCGTGTGTAGCTCAGCGGCTAGGGCACTAGCCACATACACCAGAGCTGGTGGGTTCAAATCCAGCCCAGGCCTGGCAAACAACGACAACTACAACCAAAAAATAGCAGGGCGTTTTGGGTGCCTGTAGTCCCAGCAACTTGGGAGGCTGAGGCAAGAGAATCTCTTAAGCCCAAGAGTTTGAGGTTGTGAGCTCTGACACCACAGACTGGCACTCTACCCAGGCCAACACAGTGGGACTCTGTATCAAAAAAAGGACAAACAAACATAAAAACAAAGCTTGGAATTAGATTTACAATGCTTTGTAAAGGCTTGGCACCAGTAGCTCACTGGTTAGGGTGCTGGCCAAATACGCCGGGGTTGGCAGGTTCAAACCTGGCCTGGGCTTGCTAAACAACAATGACAACTACACACACACACACACAAAGCCAGGCATTGTGGTGGTCAAGAGAATCGCTTAAGCCCAAGAGTTTGAGGTTGCTGTGAGCCGTAACCCCATGGCACTCTACCGAGGGCTACATAGTGAGAAACTGTCTCAAAAAAAAGCTTTATAAAATGAGCTATACTTTTACTGGCCTCTAACTGTTCTAGTAGGTGTCAGCTGGTAAAGGCATGTCTGTTACCTAGTTGGCAGTGTTGGTACTAAAGCAGTTGCCCAAAAAGAGCATATCTGTCCTTGGTTGCTGAGTTCAGACTGGACTTTCTCCTCCATGGACGTTGTGTCTCATAATTGTGCTTAACAAGTTTCTTACACAAGGTAGAGTTTCATAGGATTGCCTTTCTTGAGGAGCTACAGATGTGACAGAAGAAGGGGTCTGAGGCTGTGAGCGATCAGAGGGAGGTTGTCCAGGAGGCAGGTGCTGGCTGGTCTGAAATGATCTGGAGGTAGATTTCAGGATGCCAGAGGGTGGCAGGGTCACGTGTCCTTCAGGCACTTGTCCTGAGAATAGTTCTTTCAGTGGAGGTTTTGAGGAACGTCAGGGGGCAGGAGCCTGAATAGTTCTTTTTAGCAAAGCCTGGAGTACAACTGTTTTGTGTCCCCAGTAAAATGCAGACCCACGTGCCTTTACTGGTAATCTAGCTTTGGAGATATTTAGGAACCTAATGAGGGACTAATAATGTCAAATCAATTTACCTTGGTGAGAAATACTCTTGCATTTTGGGAGCCCAAGACAAGGGGGTTGCTTGAACCCAGGAGTTTGAGACCAGCTGGGGCAAGATTAGAGACATCCTGTCTCTATAAAAAATTAAGAAAAAGAAGCTGGGTTTGGTGATATGTGTCTATATTCCCAGCTACTTGAGAGTCTGAGGCAGGAAGATCCCTTGAGCCCAGGAATTCAAGACTGTAGTGAGCTATGATTTTGCTACTCTACTGTGTTCCAGCCTATGCAACACGCAAGACGCTGTCTTTTTTCTTTTTGAGAGCTGATTTTGAACCTGCTTGTCTTTTTTCCCATTTTGCTGATATTGAGCCATTTCTAAAACTCCCCTCAAATACTGTCTCCAAAATCTTTATTATCATGTTTCCATTCCAAAGTGACCTCTTATTCCTTTCCATGTCTTGTTTATCGTCTGTTCTTCTTAGATACATTTGCTGACCATGTGCCTGACTTCTATATATTTTCATTCCAACTGATGGTAAGCTCCTATTTACATGACAGAAGAGAAGAAAATAGAGAATATATCTAATATTTCTACCAAGCACAGGATCTTGCAAATATTTCAGGTGCTTAGTAAATATTTCTTTAATGAACAAATGCTCTGAAAAATTATAGCAACTATTGCAGAATTTGTCTTAATCTTTCCTGAGATTGTTTCTATAATAAAATGTAATTGTACTTTAGAAAAAATACAATATTATATTTTTTTTGACAGAGTCTCAATCTGTTACCCTCTGTAGAGTGCTGTAGTGTCATAGCTCACAGCAACCTCAAACTCATAGGCTCAAGGAATCTTGTTGCCTCAGCCTCCTGAGTAGCTGGGACTATAGGAAACCTCCACAACACCTGGCTTTTTTTAAGAGATGAGGTCTCACTTTTACTCAGGCTGATCTCAAACCTGTGAGCTCAGGCAGTCCACCTGCCTTGGCCTCCCAGAGTGCTAGGATTACAGGCATAAGCCACTGTGCCCAGCCATCTAAGGGTGATGTTTATGTCACAAAATATAGCTGTTCAAAAGTTGTTCTGTTGATTAAATCCAGCCTGGTACTCATGGGATACAACTAAGAGAGAATGGAATTGCGATTTGAACCACCTGAGCACTTAGCTTTTCTTTCTCAGTCCTGCCTTCTTTATTGCCGTTTGCCTTTGAACTCCTGATAGAATAGTCACCTTTCATCCTGTAGCCATGGCCAAAATCATCTTCTGTGTCCTGCTTTTCCCTTCCTGGTTCCGTCCCCGTGGAAACTGGGCCACCTCTTTCTTGGTCTTTTCCTTCATTATTGCTTGGTGCCCTTGTCAATAAAGCAATTTTTATGCCTTGTTTCCCAGCACCCCTAAAAGTCAAGCAGAGTCTGGAAATAACCCCAAGTTCACAGCCTCCCTGCAATCCCAGGCTTCCCCAAACAGTGCAAAAATGGTGGCCCTTAGACGAATCAAACCAAATAGGCTTAAATCAGTATTTACGAAACTGACTGAAGATACACACGTACTTGACAAAAGAGTTGGTAAGTGGTATTTTTTGTTTTGTTTTTACATCCTGATTGAAATAGATTCTTCCAAGGCTTTATATCCTGCTTTTCTTCAATGAGTCATCCATTAATCTCTACTCCCCTCTCCCCACCTCCACAACCTAGCTCCACCCTCACCCCCACAATTCTTACAACGTCTGCATTTGGAGTTTTCTGTGGAGAGATTCATAGCTTCCATAGATAAGTGACCCCAAAATGTCAAAACCTCTGTATCATCTGATCTTATCTCTCAGATAGAAGTATTTCATCCGATAATGTACCTGTCTGGACTTTATTTAAATGCTTTTAGTAATTAGTACTAGACATGTATTTACTCAATTGTGTGCTAATAATGTCACTTTTGTTTTTCATTGCCCCGATTTTAAGAGAACCAATTTGAGCCTTGCCTACCACAATTGTTGGAAAATCCAGGATCAGTCATGTGGGGACTTCAGAGATTCCTGGAGACTTCTATGATCCAAGCATTCATTCCTTCTCAAATGTTGATTGTTTATGTCCCAGGGACTTTTCTTGTTCTGGGACTACAGCTGGGAACTAGATAAAACTGTGATGCTATTGGAATTTCCCTTCATTTTTGAAAAGGGATCTTCCAGATGTCTAGTTCTTAAATGAGTATGACCCCTGCTGAGTCCACTGTGACCACCGATGTCCTTGTTCCTTTGGCCATGTGATCCCTCATGTGAGTGCTGCTCCCAGCCATCTGTCTGCTATTCCTCCCTGTCCCGACCAGGCTGGGAAGGGCCTTCCCAAGGGCAATTCAGTGGTTTCTCCACACTCCATGCACAGCTTGTTAGCTGGTTCTAGAACAATACTTACAGACTGCTGTATTCATGCTGGTCTTAACATTTAGCTTCCCCTGTAGGAAAAAGGACAATGTTACAAGGTACCTCTAAGATACTAAGAAAACAAAGTGCAAGATAAACTCTCAATTGGTCCCTTAAATATGATGATAACTTTTTAAAGTAAGAGTACCATGGTACACTTAAAACATTTAAAAAGTTTGGTTAATTCAAATATTTGTAATACATCCCTTGTATTTAGCAGTCATGTGTTAAAATGCTATATAACCTTTTAACATCCTTATAAAAAGGATACATTTTGTGTGTAACTCATTCATTGATTGCATTTGGCTTCTTGCACATGACACTGGATTATAAACTCACAGGCACAAGGCGCATTGATATCGACCATATTAACAATAGTAATCCTGAACATTTATTGAAAGGTATTGGCTTAGTGTTATTATATACTAAGGCAACATTTATTGGCTTAGTATTCTTAGATACTAAGCCCTATACTGACTGCTTTGCATGGATTATCCCAGTAATCCTCATGATCACTTTATGAGGTGACACTGTCTCCCTTCTTTTGTAGATGAAGAAACTGAAGCTCCGAGTGTTGATCCTAATGCTGAGATGATGATGATAAACTGCAGGATTTTTCTCTCTCCTAAAACCCTTGTGTAGCTCTTTGTTTTGAGACTGTCGCACAGCAGATTTACAAATTGCTTCCTTTACCTAAATTGTTAATAGAATTCAATTCCTAGGACTGAAGGTGAAGATAGACTCACCTCTTCTGATACGTTTTCTAAAATTGAGCTATAAATACTGACCATCTCTCAAAAAGATCTTGCTTCATGCATGCTTTTGGCCTTGTCCCCTACCTTCCTAAAACTTCATCCTTTCCCTTAGTGAAAGAAAGCATTGATTAGTGGACTTAATCACAGTAGCATTGACTTGACAGAATAAATTATGTTAACTTTATTTATTTTTTAAGACTGAGTTTTACTATGTTACCCTCAGTAGAGTGCTGTGGTATCACAGCTCACAGCAACCTCCAACTCTTGGGCTTAAGCAATTCTCTTGCCTCAGCCTCCCAAGTAGCTGGGACCACAGGTGTCCATCACAACACTTGGCTACTTTTTTGTTGTAAAATGTCATTGTTGTTTAGCACTCCCGGGCTGGGTTCGAACCTGCCAGCTCTGGTGTATGTGACTAGCACCCTAACCACTGAACTATGAACACCAAGCCCATGTTAACATTATTTTTTTAAAAATTTGTTATTGTTATTATTATTTTGAGACAGTCTCATGCCCAGGGTAGAGTGCCATGGTATCATCATAGCTCACAGAAACTTTAATCTCTTTGGCTCAAGAGATCATCTTGCTTCAGCCTCATTAAATTTAACTTGTAATTGATATCTGTTTTTCAAGAACTTTTTAATTTTTTTGAGACAAGATGTTACTCTTGTCACCTAGGCTGGAGTGCAGTGGTATGATGATAGCTCACTGTGACCTCAGATTCCTGGGCTCAAGCCATCCTCCTCCTTCATTCAGTCTCCCAAGTAGCTGGGACTACAGGCATTTACCATCAGGCTAATTTAAAAAAATTTTTTGTAGAGGTGGGGGTCTTGCTATGTTGTCCAGGCTGGTCTTGAACTCCTAGGTTTAAATGATCCTCCTGGGTCTCCCCAGAATGCTGAGATTATAGGCATGAGTCACCATGCCCAGTGCTTAAAACCTTTTTGACTATTGAATTTGGTGTTTCTATTTGTGAAATGCAGCTTTCTTCCTATGCATTAGTTATTTATGCATTATTGCCTAAAACTACGTCACCATCTTTATCCCTCATGTTTTCTCTTCCTGTCACGATCCTATTTGGTTTAGTATTGTCATGAAATCTTTTGCTGTGGTCACAGTATTCTTTTTTTTTTCTCATTATTTTTCTTTTCTTTTCTTTCTTTCTTTCTTTTTTTTTTTGAGACAGAGCCTCAAGCTGTCATCCTGGGTAGAGTGCTGTGGCATTACAGCTCACAGCAACCTCCAACTCCTCAAGTGAGTCTCCTGTCTCTGCCTCCCAAGTAGCTGGGACCACAGGTACCTGCCACAACACCCAGCTATTTTTTGGTTGCAGCCGTCATTGTTGTTTGGTGGGCCCAGGCTGGATTCGAACCCACCAGCTCAGGTGTATGTGGCTGGCGCCTTACCCACTTGAGCCACAGGTGCCGAGCCTCTTATTATTTTTTCATTTTATTTATTTATTTTTGAGACAGAGTCTTGCTTTGTCACCCTGGGTAGAGTGCTATGACATCATAGCTCACAGCAACCTCAAATTGTTGGGCTTAAGTGATCCTCTTGCCTCAGCCTCCCAAGTAGCTAGGACTACAGGCGCCCACTACAATGTTCAGCTATTTGTAGAGATAGGGTTTTGCTCTTGCTCGGGCTGGTTAGGAACTCCTGAGCTCAAGCAAACCACTCGTCTTGGCCTCCAATAGTGCCAGGATTACAGGCATGAGCTACTCTGCCTGGCCCCATTATTGGGTTTTAAAAATTTTTTTTTGACAGAACAAACCTTTGTCAGAACCCCCACTTAAAAACTCAGTTGTGTCAATCTCAGGCTATTTATTGATTCATGAATTTAAAACATCCTTGAGGGCTAAAGCAATCACAAGGTAATTATAATTTCAAGTGAGTTCTTCTAGGCTTACATTTAATAATACAGAAATTTTAAGGTCCCCCAAATTTCTCCAACAGCTTAAATGGAAAGAAAAAGTACGTCATAGGATCATAAATCTCCTCCCTGTCATGTACTCCATGTATCCTTATATACTCAGGTATGAAACACATTTCTAGAAGGAAATATTAAAATAAAAACTTCAATAATGTTTTCTTTTGCAGCATGGGAATGGAGAACTGAGGTAGAGAGGGAAATTTGTATTTTTTTTGGTTTTGTTTTGCTTCCATGATTTAAAGCCTATTTATTATACTGTAAAATTTGTATTTTTTTAACTTTTGGTAACATACATGTAACATAAAATTTGCCACTGGAAGTGTTAACATTCAGTGTCATTTATCGTGTTCTCAATGCTGTACTCCTCTCACACACACACCCCCCCACTGTCTACTTCCAGAATATATTCATCACCCCAAAGGGAAGCTCATCACCTATTAAGAAGTCCCTCCCTACCGCCTACTGTTCCCCCACCAGCAATCACTAATCTTTTTGTCCCTCTCCATTTGCCTATTCAAGATATTTCATATAAGTAGGCATGTACAATAGGCCACCTTTTGTGTCTGTCTGTGTTGGGTTAACTGTCAGAATTCATTCCTTTTTTTTTTTGGCCAGGGCTGGGTTTGAACCCACCACCTCTGGCATATGGGGCTGGCACCCTGCTCCTTGAGACATAGGTACCGCCCAGAGTCCATTCCTTTTTATGACTGAATACTATTCCACCGTATGGATAGACCACATTTTGTTTATCTACTTCCTCATCAGTTGATGGACACTTGGGTTGTTTCCACTCTAACTATTTTTGGCACTGCTGCTATGACTATTTCATGCACATCTTTAAAAAGCCAATTTATTTTTTTAAAAAAGCTTTTTATGGATCCCATTGCCCAACTGTGAGATACATGTGGGCCTGGACTTGCCAACTGTTTGCTCAACCTTCTGTGTTGTTTTATGCATTTGTGATTTTGCCCCTGCTTCTTCCTCACCTCCCATCTGCTGGATGAATCCACTTTTCAGGATTCACTTTAATCCTCACCTCTCCAATGAGGTCATTGCTGACACCATTTCCACCCTCTATCCACAGGCAGAGGGCTGGCTGCTTTGTGCCTACTTCCCTCTTTCTGGCTCTTATTTGATTAATCACCTTGAAGGCGGGGCTAGGACTTTATCATCTTTGTATCCATAACACTTAGTACATGGTCAACAGTCAGAAGAAGAATTCTTGGACAAATGATGCTTGGATTTTTTCTTTTTGTTTTTTTTTCTTTTGAGACAGAGCCTCAAGCTGTTGCCCTGGATAGAGTGCTGTGACATCACAGCTCACAGCAACCTCCAACTCCTGGGCTCAAGTAATTCTCCTGCCTCCACCTCCCAAATAGCTGGGACTACAGGTGCCCACCACAATGCCCGGCTATGTTTTGGTTGCAGCTGTCATTGTTGTTTGGCAGACCTGGGCTGGATTCAAATCTGCCTGCTCTGGTGCATGTGGCTGGCACCTTAGCTGCTTGAGCTACAGGCACCGAGCCTGGATTTTTTTCACCATATGATAACTAGGTTTGAAAAATTCACTTTAGAACCCACCCAAATGCACAGTGGCTAAAAGTATCCTCCAGATAGCAATTCTTTGAATAAGAACTCCAGGTTTTCCAAACATATTTGGTCTCTGGCAGCTGTAACTAGTTTCATGTCCTGGTGAATAATCAAGAACCCTGGAAGAGGAGATTTCAATTAGAACTCCAAGGACCTTATACATTCTCACATGCTTTCTGGCAGGACTACGTGAAGGCTCCGGAATAATGTAGATTATAACAGTGGGCTTATTCTCTTTGGTTTTATATCACGGCTTATTAAGTACTTGCTTCTTCATAAGATGGTAATTTACTTGAAATGTTGCTTGTGAACACCATTTGCAGTTTACAATTCTGAAACACGGTAGACCCTCCATAAACGAGAGCTCTTGTTATCCATTTCTGGCCCCTCACTTTACATAGTGTTTTTTTCCTGCACAAAATCAACATTAAATAAATGCTTTTGAATGGAAGAGTGAATAGAATGAGTTGCTCTGCTCTCTACAGAGAAGACGAGAAATAGTGAACATTCTCAGGTGGTCAGAGCTGGTGCTTTTCAAGGTGCAACACGAGAAGTAGCATGATTAGTGCCTTCTCGCGTGGTGGGGCAGACTTTTCCCTTGTGTTGTTTATTCTAGAAGGTGGGTGTTTTCTTCCTGCCTGTGTAGAGTGGTCTCCTGCAACCTTTAACCCTTTTTTTGAAGTACAAAACACCGAAGGAAGCCATTCTAGGTTTCTAGATCAGTGGGGGCCCAGAACTGACCTCTTCCTACTCCAGCAGGGCTGGCCTCAGTAGCCTGTGGAGCTAGCGGACACTAATATCTTAAGAGTGATAAGCTGTTGAGGACCAAGGACTTCAAAGTATCAGGGGTAAAATGGTAAGCAAAAGAGGTGCCTTTTGTGTGTACTTACTTAGAGTCAATAACCAAATGAGCCAGAGTAGGAATATCATTTCTGGAAAGGAAACATGCAGAGTGCTGTGGAGATACAAATCTCGCTTCAAGGATGCAGCTTGAGGGAAGTGGCATCTGAGCTGAGTCTGAAGGTTAAATAGGCAGAGGGGGGAGTGGAAAGACCTGCGCAGAGACCCAGAGGGGAGGACGAACCAGGTACCCTGTGGCAAAGAATGAACGGAGATGGAGGTGGTAGTGGAAATAGATGCGGCCAGAGAGAAAAGGAGTAGATACATTGAGTGTCCTCTAGGGCTTTTCCTTTATTGCAAGAGACACAGGAGGCGAATGAAGGGTTTAGGCAACGGGTGATAGGTCAGATTGCATTTAAGAATATCTAGTAATTGGCTCGGTGCTTGTGGTTCAAGCGACTAAGGCGCCAGCCACATACACCTGAGCTGGCGGGTCTGAATCCAGTCCGGGCCTGCCAAACAATGACGGCTGCAGCCAAAAAATAGCCGGGCGTTGTGGTTCCAGCTACTTGGGAGGTGGAGACAGGAGAATTGCTTGAGCCCAGGAGTTGGAGGTTGCTGTGAGCTGTAATACGACAGCACTTTACCCAGGGTGACAGCTTGAGGTTCTGTCTCCAAAAAAAAAAAAAAAACACACACACACACACACATATTAAGTGTGGTGAACAGAATGGATCAGGGCAAGTGTAGTTGCTGGAGGAGATGAGTTAGAAGATGATTGCCGTGGACCATGAAAGAGACAGGTTGTGATAGTGATAGAAAGAAGTGGGCAGATCTAAAAGAGGCAAAATCAATGGGATTTGTGGCAATGGGATATGGAAGTAGAGGGAGAGGCTTTCTCTGGATTTGGGGCTCGTGCAACCCACTGGTGACCGTCACTGAGTGAGGGAACAGAGAAAGAGGCCCAGCTAGGGTGGTCTGCTTTGGTCATGCTGAATTGAGGTGCCTTTGTAATATCCAGGTGCAGATGACATGAAGGTGCTGACCTGCAGGTCTGGAACTCAGAGGAGGTATCTGAGTGGGAGATATAAAATGTGCATAGGAGTTGAAGAGAGCAGGAACTAGATTAATCCCAGTGGTTTGATGTGTAATAAAAGAGAGTAGGAACAGTTGCTGGTCAGAGGAAGACATAGGAGGAGAGTATTGGCTTAGAAGGTGCATGATGGGGAAACTTCAAGAGGAGAGTATTGGCTTAGAAGGTGTGGGATGGGGAAACTTCCAGATGGAGGAAGGGCAGCTCTCACATGAGAGGGAAGGGCAGCTCTCACATGAGAAAAATACCCAGTGGATTTAGCAATCGAAGGTAATTTTTGATCCTAGGAAGTTTATTTCACTGGAGAGTGAGGATGACCGTTTAAGTGAGTTTTGTTACCGATGGAAGATAAGGACATGCAGATAGTAATCAAAGACAGCTCGCTGAGATCATGTGTAATATTTTGTAAGATGAGAAAAATAATAAAGTACATTCAAGGGTAATAAAATACAGTAAGTTAGATGCCTTCTATTTCGCCGGGTCTTAGGCTATCAGACAACTTTTGTACAAATGTTCGCCCTTGTAGCATTCTGGGGTCATGATGCTCTAGCTGTCCCCTGACTTTCAAATAACACTGCATAAGTTTTTCAGTTCTTGTGAATTTTAGGTAATTTTAATGTACATATTCAAGCTCTTAATTCATAATTCAATTGTGCACATACTTCTGTATTTGTACATTGTTTCTCAGCTTTCTGATGTTGTGCGGTGATTAACTTCTCCCCAAGTACATTTCAGAAGTTATGTAAGCATGCCGTTTGCAAATATTTGATTTGGACGGATGCCAGCTCACTGGCACACACATATGTGGCAGAGCTTTAGCTGCAGCCCTTTTAATAATTATTTTACTACTTTGTCTCAGAAGTATAATTTAACATACTAGTGTCACTGGAAATCTTGGTATGAAGTCAGCATTTTTGTTTTAAAGTGAGGACTCAGTAGTGAAACTCTTCATCTTAAAAGGTCCAACATGTTAGATACTATTTTTCAATAAATTTAAGGTTGTTTTGAAATTAACAGAAACACAGAGAAAACCAATTATGACAATAGAAGTAGATGTTTCCAATATTTGAAAGTACAGTTTGTTCCTAGGAAAGTATTTTTGGATCTTTTTCCTTTCTAAAGGGAATAGAGAAAATCTCCACTCCTCCTTCCACCCCTCACTCCCTCCCTCCGGGGTTGACTGTACAAGGAAGATCTAATCCAGCTGAGAAGAACAACACATAAATGACTCACATCCATTGTATGTATGAATGGAAGTTTGTAAAATTGGGGCCGGGCGAGGTGGCTCATGCCTGTAATCCCAGCACTCTGGGAAGCTGAGGCAAGAGGATCACCTGAGTTCACATTCAAGACCAGCCTGAGTTCGAGCGAGACCTCACCCCTAAAAGTTGCTGGGCATTGTGGTGGGCACCTGTAATCTCAGCTACCTGGAAGGCTGAGGCAAGAGAATCACTTGAGCCCAGGAGTCTGTGAGCTGTGATGCCATAGCACTCTACCAGGGGTGACAAAGTGAGACTCTGTCTCAAAAAAAAAAAAAAAAAAGAAGTTCATACAATTACTTTTTTTCAGCTTGGCACCTATAGCTCAGCGGCTAGGGCACCAGCCACATACATCAGAGCTGGTGGGTTTGAATCCAGCCTGGCCCTGCCAAACAATAATAGCTACAATCAAAAAATAGCTGGGTGTTGTGGCAGCACCTGTAGTCCCAGCTGCTTGGGTGGCTGAGGCAAGAGAATCACTTAAGCCCAAGAGTTTGAGGTTGCTGTGAACTATGATGCCATGGCACTCTTTCTGGGGTGACAGCTTGAGACTCTGTTTCAAAAAAAAAAAAAAATTACTTTATTTCCTCTGTCCAGACAAAAAAGTGAGAGGAAGGAGAAAAATAAGATTTATGTTAGATTAGTGCCAATTAAAATTAGAATCAGGAAAACTGCCCCTGATCTAGGCAGGATCGGTATGCGCCAAAGGTGCCGATGAGTGAGCTACAACGAGTGAGAACACAATAAGAGGACAGATGCGGGATGGAAAAGACTAACAGTTATGTTCAATGTTAGCACTCAAGTGTGGAAGCTAAAAAATTGATCTTATGGAGGCAGAGGGTCGAATGATAGATACCAGAGACTGGGAAAGATGTGTGTGTATATGTGGGGCAAGTAGAAATTGGTCAGTGGGTACAAACAAACAGTTTTGTATATTTCAAAATAGCTAAAAGAGAGCATTTGAAATGTTCTCAATACATAGAGATGATGAATACTCAAGGTGATAGATACCCCCAAGCACCCCACCTTAATCATTACACATTCTATACATGTAACAAAATATCACTTGCACCCCATAAATATATACAAATATTATATATCAATAAAAGCCCAATTATGCCAATATAAACACTTATGTATCAATTTAGATTTTCTTTTTTTGTTTTTTGAGACAGAGTATCACTGTGTCACCCTGGGTAGAGTGCTGTGGCATCACCACACACAGCAACCTCAAACTCTTGGGCTTAAGTGATGCTCTTGCCTCAGCCTCCCAAATAGCTGGGACTACAGGCGCCAGCCACAATGCCCAGCTATTTTTTGGTTGTAGTTGTCATTGTTGTTTGGCAGGCCCGGGCTGGATTCGAACCCTCCGGTGTATGTGGCTGGCGCCCTAGCTGCTGAGCTACAGGCACCACGCCTGGAGTTAGGATTTGTGATCCATCGAGTCTGTTTGTAAAGTCTCCCTTTAACAACTCTGCTATGGTAGAAATTAAGTGCTATTCGGCTACTCAAATGTCAAATGTCAGGGGGTAAACAAAAACCTAAAGATACAGTCTCCAGAGTCTGTTACAAATTTTGTTTGCTTTTGACTTTTTGTCTTGCCAAGGTAAACTCCTAAGGGATTCTAGCCATTTGTCAGCAAATCTTCCAAAGTAAGTATGTATTCCCTTGAAGAACACCAAAGTGCTAAATCTTAACCAGTTTTCAATGACATTGTTATGTGGTTACATGTCTGAGCTTTAGAAGTAGAAAGCATTAAAACAATACCTGAGAAAATGACATGAAGGCTGTGTTGACCAGTTTGATGGAAGTATTTCGGATTGCATGTGAAACCCCCACACTGTACCCCAGAAGTGCATTAATGTACATAGTTACCATTTAATAAAAAAAAAAAAAAAGAAAAAAGAAGTAGAAAGCATTAGTTTTGGGGAGAGGGGAAAGTAGACTAGTGATTGGCACATGGTTAACATCTTAATACAGGTGGGGGTTTGCAAGGCCAGTAGCTGGGCTTATTTTGAATTTCTTACATTGGCTTTAAGAGTTGAGTTTGTCAAGCTAAGCAGGTAATTCAATAAAGCTCAGAATACATTGTATTGGTCATGTGAAACCTAATGCCAAGTCTATTTTAGAGCCACTGGGAGGAGAACACAGACAAACAAGGAGGGAGGAAGTATTGAGTCACATGGAATATTTCCTGCTGGACTCAGATTTTATTTCTTACATCTATTGTTCTGGGAATAGAGCCATAATCTGACTTAATTTCGCTGCCCTGACTGAGTGCATGCTCTCTAGATAAGGTCATCTGGTAGCTTTACGAGAAAAGGAAGAGAACGGAGCCTGCTGCCTTTCCTCCATAGGATGACAGAGCACTAAGGCCCTCACCAGATAGGGCTTTTCAACCTTGAACTTCCCAGCCTCCAGAACTATAACGAATACATGTCTTTTCCTTATAAATTATCAAGTACTAGACTAAACACCTTCTCCCCTGGCATTTTTAACCTTCTTTGAGGAATATTTCTGAAATTCATCCTTTAGAATTCCTTTAGTGTAGGCTTTTGGTGTTAAAATTTTTCTTGGCTTAAAAAAAGAATTCTTAACTTTTACATCTAAGAATGGTTTTGTTTTGTCCTTATTCTTGCAAAATAGTTTTGCTGGATACAGAATTCTTTTTTTTTTTTTTTTTATTTGAGTCTCACTATGTGGCCCTCTGTAGAGTGCTATCTCGTTACAGCTCACAGCAACCTCGATCTCTTGGGCTTAAGCGATTCTCTTGCCTCAGCCTCCCAAGTAGCTGGGACTACAGGCGCCCACCACAACACCCAGCTATTTTTTTGTTGCAGTTGTCGTTGTTGCTTTAGCTGGCCAGGGCCAGGTTCAAACCCACCAGCCTCTGTATATGTGGTCAGTGCCCT
>NW_003852401.1:30202434-30203882 GCF_000181295.1 Otolemur garnettii
TTTTTTTTTTTTTTTGGTTGTAGTTGTTGTTTGGCAGGCCTGGGCTGGATTCGAATCTGCCAGCTCCAATGTGGCTGGTGCCCTAGCCGCTGAGCTATAGGAGCTGAGCCGTGGATACAGAATTCTAAGCTGACAATTATTTTTCTCTTAGCAATTTAAAAATATTTGTGAACTAGGCTGGGCACAGTGGCTTATGCCTATACACCCAGCACTTTGGGAGGTTGAGGTGGGAGGATCTCTTGAGACCAAGACTTTGAGACCAGTGTGGGCAACATAGCAAAATCTTATCTCTACAAACAATAACAAACCCCAAGCCAGTTATGATGGTGCTTCCCTGTAGTACCTTAAGTAGTAGACTGAGGCAGGAGGATCACATAAGCCCAGGAGCTAGAGGCTGCTGTGACTCTGTCTTTAAAAAAAAAAAAAAAAATTGTTAACTGTCTTCTATTTATTCTGACTTCCTTTATTGCTTTGAAGAGGTCAAAAATCAGTCTAAATGGCTTTCCTATCTAGGTGCACTTTATCATCCTGTTGAATATGTACATATTATGCTTCCTATATCCATGGAATGGCCTTTTCTATCAGTTCCAAAATTCATATTCATTTTCTCTTTCATTATTGCCTCCCCATCGTTCTCTTTACTCTTTTCTTGGGGACTTTGGTTAGATATTTATTGGATGTTACTTTCTCTTCTATATCACTTAATCTCTTATTCATGGATTTTATTTCCTCTTAAAATGTTGCAGCCTGGATCATTTTTTTAAGTTCTATTTTTTAGTTCATGGATACTTTCTTTGGCTGTATCCAATCTACTGTATATCCCATCTGTTAACCTTGTTATAGCAGCAATTATAATTTTCATTTCTAAAAGTTCTACTTGGTTCTTTTTCAGATCTGCCTGATCCTTTTTGATTGTCTCTTACTGCTTGCTCCATTTGGTGATTCCATTTTTTATTTCTTTAAGCATACCATATGTACTTTGTATATTTTAAAATCTGAAATCCTTAAGATTCTAAATCTGGACTTTGTAGTTCCTGCTCAATTCCTGCGAGGCTTTACCCAGGATGGTTTGTTTCTTTTTGATTTTGGTGACATTTGATTGTGGGTTCAATTTTGGTTAACTTTTTTTTTTTTTTTGTGAGACAGAGTCTCAAGCTGTCACCCTGGGTAGAATGCCATGGCATCATCATAGCACACAGCAACCTCCAACTCTTGGGCTCAAGTGATCCTCTTGCCTCAGTTTTTCTGTTTTTAGTAGAGACGAGGGTTTTGCTCTGGCTCAGGCTGGTCTCCAACTCGTGAGCTCAAGCGATCCACCTGCCTCAGCCTACCAGAGTGCTAGGATTATAGGTGTGAGACAGCGTGCCCACTTTTGGTTCACTTTAATCTGAGAAAATCTGGGGGACTAAATTCAAAATGTGGACTTTTAGAAACTTTTTTTTTTTTTT
>NW_003852401.1:30203964-30227785 GCF_000181295.1 Otolemur garnettii
TCTCCTGCCTCTGCCTCCCAAGTAGCTGGGACCACAGGCGCCCGCCACAATGCCCGGCTATTTTTTGGTTGCAGCTGTCATTGTTGTTTTGGCGGGTCTGGGCTGGATTCGAACCCACCATCTTAGGTGTATGTGGCTGGTGCCTTAGCTACTTGAGCCACAGGTGCCGAGCCTAGAAACATTTTTTTAAAAACATTTTTTCTGTTCAAAGCTAGGAACCATTGGGGCCACCATGCATTTTGTCTGAGTTTACTGCTCACTGCTACTCTTTCAGCTGAGTCTCTTTTTTTGTTCCTCTTCTTTTTCCTTTCCCTTATCTCCTGTAAGTGCTCCCTAGAAAAGTCTTATGCAGCATAAAGTTATTTTGTAGCTGGAAAGCCTTCAGGGTATCTTACCCACCATATTTCTGGAAATGAGAATTGCAGACGTTATTGAATACTTTCTCTGTACCAGGTATTCTTTTGAGCGTTTTACTGGTATTATCTCATTTCACACTCATAACAGCTTTAGGAGGAAAGGCAGTATTTATATTCTTATTTTACAGATGAGGAAATTGAGACACAGAGTAACTAACAGCTTGCCAGTATGACACAGCTGATAAGTATTATATGGGTTGCCAATGTCCAACAGTTGATAAAGCTATGATTAAAAAAAAAAAAGACTGTTATCAATGTTCAAAATGGCAGTGAAAGGTTATCTTTTACAATTACCTACCTTTTGTTTGAGAAGAGGGAGGCAGAGCTTCACTTGAGATCAAGCCCTAATATGATAATTTAAAATCTCTTAACTTGCTCAGACTTGGCAGGTAAATATTAAGTTTTAAGGATGGAATGGTTCTGAGAGAAAATCAACTATGTCTACTACAGAAAAGATCTTCAAGTTATGCTTGAGGAATAAATGCATTGACAGCTGGATAAATACTGTTGGGAAGTTCACTATATTAAAAAAAACTTTATAAAGTAAATTAGTACATTTGTAATAATATTTATATTTGCTAATTTTATTTAGTTAAGGACACTACTAAAAATGATTAATCTAGAGTTGTTTAGATATGTGTAGTACATTTATATATAATGAAAATACATGTAGATAAGAATAAAGTCTATAAGCACAAATAAAAAGATTCCCCTTACTTTTGAAGAGGCTGAAAGATGGCAGAAGACAGCAATCCAAATGAATAAAACAGTTAAGTAATTAATAGAAAGTGGGAAATTATTCTTTCTGTTGCAAGATTCATATCTCTGCCTTTTCCAAGTATCATTTCATTGATAAACTTTCACTAAAAATGAGAAATTCAAAGTGTGCAAAAAGATATGTAGCAGCTTATAAGTTCCCTTTATATTCTTTTGTCTCAGATGTGACATTTGTTCTCCCAGGTGACATCTATTACCAGTTTTTATGTGTGTGTGTGTGTATATATATATATATATATATATACATATATAGATAGATAGAGAGAGAGAGATACATATATATATAGACAGTCTCATATGTTGCCCTGGGTAGAGTGCTGTGGTGTCACAGCTCACAGCAACCTCAAACTTTGGGGCTTAAGTGATTCTCTTGCCTCAGCCTCCCAAGTAACTGGGACTACAGGCACCCACCACAATGCCCGGCTATGTTTTTGTTGTTGTTGCAGTTGTCATTGTTGTTTTAACTGACCTGGTGGTGTATGTCTGGCACCCTACCCACTGAACTACGGGCATCACCATATATGTACTTTTAGAGATAGGATACAAAATGTACGATCTAACATATGTATTATAATTTATAAGGTATGCTATATCATGTATTACATCCCATTTAACTTTGCTAGAAAAACAGAAATAACAAAAACAAAAAGCAACATTTCCTGAATACTTACTCTGTGCCTGGTACTTCTTTTTTTGCAGTTTTTGGCCGGGGCTGGGCTTGCACCCACCACCTCCAGTATATGGGGCCAGTGCCCTACTCCTTTGAGCCACGTGTGCCTGGTACTTCTTACTGATCATCTCATTTACTCTTTTGAGGAATTATTAGTTTTATTTTACAAGAGAGAAAATGCACCTTGGAAAAGTTAAGTAACGTCTCTAAGGATTGGCAGATGGTGAGAAGCAAAGCTAGGCTGCAAACTCAGGCCTCCAAGGTTCCTAGGCCTGCAGGCCTTTGCTTTCACAGGGCCCTGGCCTGGGGTTGACATCTTCCTGAAGATTAAAGGCGAGAGTTAGGGTCTGCCTTAGGATCTCCTTTCTATCCCTCATGCCCTTGCCAGGATGTGGCCTGCCCATGTTTCAGGATTGCTGGGGAGGGTTGGGGCACAAAGCTCAGCCCTGCCCAGGTCTGCTGGTTTCATGTTCAAGGATAGCGTTTGGCAGCCTCTTCCTGTTTTGAAATTCCTTCCTCTTTTTTTTTCTTTCTGATTTCTTCCTTCTTTCTACCTTCCTGTAAACATTTATTTGTGTGTTTAGTTTTCTGTTTGGTGCTGGAAATACCAACATATGAGAACATCCCTGTGTTCTGAGGATGTTGAACATTAGTGGAGAGAAACATACCCCAACTCCAATAGTGATGCAGTGGGTTTGAGCTTGGATTAGGTTGCTATGGCCGCTGTAACACGTGGCTGCAAACTTGGTGGCTCAAACAACACACACTGATTCTCTCACATTTCTGGAGGTGAGACATCTGAAATATGTCTCACTAGGTCCAAATCAAGATGTCAACAGGGGTGCACTCTCCCGAAGCTCTGGAGGAAGATCTGTTTCTCTGCCTTTTCCAGTTTCTACAGCTATGTTCCTTGCGTCCTTTCCCCCAGGACCCTCTCTCCATCTTCAGAGGCATGAGTGCGGCATCTTTCTTACATAGTGACGTCATTTCTCTTCTGTGTTGTCAAGTATCTCTCGAACTCCCTTTTCTAAGGACCCTTGTGATTGCATTTAGGGCCCAGACAGCGAAAGCTAGAGAATTTTCCTGTCTCATGATCTTAATTGAGCTGTATGTACAAAGTCACTTTTGCCTTGTAAGGTAACATTTCCAGGTGCCTAGCTTCCACAGCTCTGTGTTTTTGTCCTCATTCTCTCATTCAGAAATTTCATACATGGCCCCCCATGGTGCCTGTGACTCAGTGAGTAGGGCGCCGGCCCCATATACCAAGGGTGGCGGGTTTGAACCCCGCCCTGGCCAAATTGCAACAAAAAATAGCCGGACGTTGTGGTGAGCGCCTGTGGTTTCAGCTACTCGGGAGGCTGAGGCAAGAGAATGGCCTAAACCCAAGAGCTAGAGGTTACTGTGAGCTCTTACTCCATAGTACTCTACCAAGGGCGACAAAGTGAGACTCTTGTCTCTTAAAAAAAAAAATTCATACATGTATTTAGATATGTATCCTCAAGCGTTTCTTGCAGATCTGTGTGCCATTACGTTGTGTGGGTTTCTCCCCAACATTATATCCCTGGAGTACTTCTTTGCTTCTCTCTCTATTGCTCTCTACTGGATAATGCCTCTTTTCTCTCTCGCTGTGTTTTTTTTTAAGACAGTGTCTCCCTCTGTCACTCTGGGTAGAGTTCTCTGGCATCATAGCTCACGGCAACCTCAAACTCCTGGGCTCAAGCAATCCGCCTGTCTCAGCCTCCTGAATAGCTGGGATGATAGGTACCTGCCACAACATCCAGCTAGTTTTTCTTTCTTTTTTTTCTATTTTTAGTAGAGATGACATCTCACTCTTGCTCAGGCTAGTCTTGAACTCCTGAGCTCAGGCAATCCACCTGCCTCAGTCTCCAAGAGTGCTAAGATTACAACCTTGAACCACTGCCCCTGGCCTGATAATACCTCTTTTCAGATAAACCGTCCCAATGGTCAGCTAAAGATTCTCCCTGTCTCTACACTCTCCTCCCAACTTACTTTACAACTATTGCTTCATTAATTTTCAAACTCATTAACTACCGTGTGAGTTGTATTTAACTCACACTAGTTTTGAGCCTGGTGAAGCATATATAACTCATATATCTCTCTTGACCTAATAAAACACTGTGACCTCAAGGAAAAAAATTTTTCTAATATGGCAGTCAATGAGCAAGAGACATGTGAGTTATATATGCTTCACAAGGCCCTGGGTTCAAAATTAGCCTGAATTAAATATGTGTACAACTCACATGGCAGTTAACGTGTTAAAAATTCCTTAGTGGGATACTTCAAGGTTCTCAGTGAGGCCCTGTAACAAATTCACTTATTTACTCACCACATATTCATTGGGATTTCTCATGCGTTAGGACCCCCAGGCACTTTGAAGATGGTAGCAGGTAAAAGTAGGCATCGGCACCTTTGTGGATTTTGCTATCTAATGGAAAAGACAGATTATGGGTAAAATAACAATTATGAATAAATGTGAAATGAAAATTGCAACTATAAAAAGACAGCAGCTCAGATTTATGCCATGCCTGCTAGTGTCCACACCATTCTAATAGTTTTATATATATTGTCTCCTTTAATCTTCACACTGTGTAACTACTGTTTCCACTGGATAGATGAGAAAACAGGCACAGACAATGGAAGTGACTTGCCCAAATTCACATACTGGAAAGCATCTAAGCCAGGCAGCCTGGTTCCAGATTTTGTGTATGGAACCCTTGTCATATTTCTGAAGTGCCTGGTGCTGTGAGACTCATTAATTGGGAGTGAAGTTTGAGTGGGGGTGGAAATTTGACCTAATCCAGAAAGGGTTCCTAAAGAAGAAATAGCTAACCTGAAGGAAGAAATCTGAATAGTGGTGCACACCTGTAGTCCCAGCTACTCTGGAGGCTGAGGCAGGAGGATTGCTTGAACCCAGGAATTTGAAGTTGCTGTGAGCTATGCTGATGCTATGGCTTTCAACCCAGGGCCACAGAGTGAGACTCTATCTCAAAAAAGAATAGTAAATGAATGAATGAATGAATGCAATGGGAATCCACTGAGCTGTTATGCCAGGGCTTAGAGAGATACGTCAAAACTTCTGGATAGTGCTGGAATTGATTTGGTCTCATTCTCTCAAACAGGGAACCCCTGAAAAGTGAGTAGGTTTGGGAATAACATCACAGATTCTGATTTGGACATGTTGATTTTGAAGTACCTAGTGTGAAATATCAAGGAAAATGTCAAATACATGGTAGCTGGAGAAATCTGGACTGGGCCTTTAAGTGTGCTGGATACATTGAAAGAAATGGTTTCTTTATTATGGAGAGTAAAAGGGCTCAGCCCTTGTTTCATTTTGCAACCGAAAGGTCAATGCACCGGAACCCATTGCACTTCTCCCCTGCTGGGGAGAAATTTACTCTTATTTGTGAGGTCTACATTAATCTTGTGTAGCAGATTTGAATGTGGGGTGAAAATCAGGCAGAGTGGGAGGAATTAATTTTAGAGTCCTTCTCTGTTTTCTACTTGTACAACAGAATACCATTGAATAATCATTTTAATTGATAAAAACTAGTCTTTGGAAACTGTGGTTTTATTCTATTAAAAGGAAACTGGCAAAACCCCACAACAAAATAAAAAACCAGAAAAACCCCGAAAAGCTGTGTAAGCACACATCTTAACACTACAATATAAGCTCAGTGTTCAGGTCAAAATAATTGCATTTGTTAGATATTGCTTCATAACAAATAACCCCCAAACTTAGGGGCTTAAAACAGCAATAGAAATGTATTATTCTTACAGTTTCTGTGGGTCAGGGATTCCAGAGCAGTTTAACTGAGTGGCTCAGGCTCAGGATCTGGTGAGGTCTCAGACAAGATGTCTACTGGGGCTGCAGTCATGAGAAGGCTTGACTGGGGCTATAGGCTCCACTTCCAAGGTCCAAGTTTATTCACATGACTGCAAGCCTGATGCTGGCTGTTGGCAGAAATCCGTGGTTTCTCTGCACAAGACCTTCTTACAGGGCTGCTTCTCTTGGGCTGCTTGAGTGTCCTTACCATGTTACTAGAGGCTTCTCCTAGAACAGCAATGTACCAGTGAAAGAGCCAGGTGGAAGCCATCCTTTTTATGAACTTGCCTGGAAGTCCTTAATGTAGTGAGTGCTTCAGGTCACTATATTTGGCCCACCTTAAGGGTGAGGGAGGGAACTAGGCTCCACCTTTTGAAGGGAGGAGTGTTGAAGAATTTGTGGATATTTTTTTAAACCACCATGCAGGTGTTTAAAATCTAAGGTGTGGATGGGCCCTCCCCACTCCTCCTGTGAAGGAATTAATTTCTGCTACAACATCCCCGACAGATGGTCATTCAGCCTCTGCTAACCACTTCTAACTACGAGGGGTTCACTATGTTGTGAGTCAGCGAATTCTGTTTATATCCAGTTTTAATTGTTAGAAGCTTCTTTTCTTCATGAAATTGAAAGCTCTATTGCTGGATATTTCATTACTGAAGTTGGTTCTGCTGCTCTAGAATGGCATTCCTTCTAGGCCACAGCAGGTGGATTGCCTGAATTCATGAGTTTGAGACCAACCTGAGCAAGAGCAAGATCTGGTCTTTAAAAAATAGCTGGGTGCTGTGGTGGGTGCCTGTCATCCCAGCTACCTGGGAGGCTGAGGTCTAAGAGAATCGCTTGAACCCAAGAGTTTGAGGTTGCTGTGAGCTAAGATGTCATGGCACTCTACTGAGTGTGACCAAGTGAGACACTGTCTCAAAAAAAAAAAAAAACCAACCAAAAACAAAACAGAATGGCATTCCTCCATGACAGCTTTTCTAATATTTGCAACTGTGGAATCCGTCTTGTTGACTTTTCAGATCTCCAGATGAAATCTTGTCAGTTTTCGTCATAATTTCCTCTCTCTCTCCTTTTTTTTTTTTTTTTGAGTCTCACTATGTCTCCCTCAGCAGAGTACTATGACATCATAGCTCACAGCAACCTCAAACTCTTGGGCTTAAGTGATTCTCTTGCTTCAGCCTCCCAAGTAGCTGGGATTACAGGTACCTGCCACAACGCCTATTTTTTGTTGCAGTTGTCATTGTTGCTTTAGCTGGCCCAGACTGGATTCGAACCTTCCTGCCTCAGTGTATCTGGCCGGCACCCTACCCACTGAGCTACGGGAGCCACTTCCTCTCAGGGTTCATCCATGTTCTGGTCACTTTCCTGCAAAAATATTCCAATTTAGTTTTTCCTCCATATTGAAAACAGATTACTAATTGTGTATCCCAAGATAATAAAGTATAAAAAGATACGACATTCCTCACTTTGTATAATATTGCTGGTCTAAAACATAAAGGACTTTGAAACTGAAATCATACATAGTGATTTTAATAACCAATGGGAACAAATATTATTCTGTAACCTTTAAAAACTTCTGTTCAAACACTAAATTTAAATGCAAACATTAGTAAAACTAGTGTGCATTGGTGCATTTAGTCTGCTATAATTTAAAATATTAGAAATATAGAAAACTAAAAAGTTTTGGTTAAAAAACCCAGACATCAAGAGTAGTTTGGACAGTGCTCACTGCCGTCTCGTTGTACTGCTGATAATTAATAAGTGAGCATCTTTCCTTTGCCTTGGTAAAATGTTATCCTGCTTCAGTGTTTGGATCCGCTTTCAACATTATATCCCTTGAGCTCTCGGTGTCATGAAGTATCTTGGAGATATTTCTCTGAAAGTTCGTTTAAGGTGAAGTTTTTTGCTCACGTTACTTCTGGGACACCTTTAGTCACTATGCGCATTTATGTTGGCAAGTTCATCTTTGCTAAGTTCCCCTGGCTGGAGACCTAGAGATTCTGGGATGGTCGCAGCAGCGATGTTACCAGGGTCAGCTATGTATCCTGTAACTCCATTATTAGATTCTGATTTCACTTCCTTCTCTTTCCATTTCTTTGCTGCACTTTCATCTTAGTTGACCAGTTTACTCTTTCAATTGTCCATTCTTATGAAATGCCACATAGGTTTATTGCTGGGACACTAGGAAGCAACACAGCTACCTGCTTTGATGTCTGTGTGTGAACTAAATAACAGGTGCACGGCGGTGATCCATCACTGCAGACTTCGGAAGGAGCAATGTGATTGGTCACTGACCGGGATGCACATCTGTTGTGCCTGTGGTGCTTTGTGGACTACAGAGCAAGAAGCCTAGCGTGTACTTTATGCAATCACACACAGTTAATATACCACAGCAATTTTTGAGCCATGGGTATTATTTAATTGAGCCATAGTAATCAAATTTCTGATAACAAAAATCACGCAAAGAAAGGTCTGTGTCTATGCTTATAAATTTGACCTTAATTGGAACCCATTTTTATGGGCAGTGGCTCTATGCTGCTTATTTTAAGCTTACGGTCCTTGCTTTAATCAAGTCACATGTGTCTTTACCCTGTGCTTTTACATTTAAAAAAATTGTTTTTATAGCTAGGTGTACATCATTTTTGTACATAGTCATGGGGTGGCTATCTTTGTAAAACTGGATTGTGCGATCTAGTGAACAAACCGTTCCTTCCAAATTGTATATAGGCCATTATCAAGAACTTGGCTGGGGCAGAGCTTGGTGACTTGTTTCTAGAGCACTCCAAGAGCTCTCCAGCCATAATTCCCTCATCCTATTAATCAGCTTTTTGAATAGGAATATAGAACCAGATATACAGTTTACTTCTGTTGTCATCCAGACTGACTTTTTTGAGCTTGTCTAACAAAGTTATCTGTCTGGTGCCATCAGATGCCTTTCTGAAATCAAAGCATACTGTGTGTACTCTGTCAACAGTGGTGTCCTAAAATAACCACTCTGGCTACCCTATCAAAAATTAACACTATGAGGGCGGTGCTTGTGGCTCAAAGGAGTAGGGTGCTGGCCCCATGTGCCAGAGGTGGCAGGTTCAAATCCAGCCCCGGCCAAAAACTGCAGAGAAAAATGAACACTATGGGCTTGGTGCCCATAGCACAGTGGTTATGGCGCCAGCCACATACACTGAGGCTGGAGGGTTTGAACCCTGCCCAGGCCAGCTAAACGACAATGACAACTGCAACAACAAAAAAAAATGGCCTGGAGTTATGGCAATTGTTCCAGCTACTTGGGAGGAGAATCACTTAAGCCCAAGAGTTTGAGGTTGCTGTGAGTTATGATGCAACGGCACTCTACCCAGCCAGGGTGACATGGTGAGACCCTGTCTTAATAAAAAAAGAAAAAATGGCCTAAGGCACAGGCTGTGTCTCCGGTCCTTTGGTGTGTGCCTTCATCTTCTTACCCATGTCTGTGTATCTGGTAAGGTGTGTTGAGAGCACCTGTGGTCGGTGGATGCCACCTTTCAGTTTTCAAAAGAGAATCCTTTTCCTAAATTCATTCTCAGTTGTCCATTGGCTGAATTTGGTCTCTGAAGATGCCTTTTGTGAGGGAGGCAGTGGCTGAACTTATTTGCTTGTTTGATGATTTCAGAATTCAAGTGTGTCTTTAAACTTTGGGTTTGAGATTTGTGATGGTTTCACTGAGTGCTGGGTGCTCTTTTATGACCATCTAATAGTTTCCTCCTTCTACAAATTGGTAAAACATCAAGTAATTAGGAATTTAGGAAACAAATTAGGGAGTAGCAATTTGTATTTCAAAAGGATTCAAAAACTATGAAGAGCATTTAAATGTGTTAGTGTATTACCAACTGCTTATGAAAAAAGGATCTGATCGTGACCTTATTTGGCACTGTTGGCCTTGGTATGTGGGCCTGTTTCTTTTATGGCCTCCACCCTTCCTGTGGTTTTTCTTGGTCATTTATTTGGATGTTCCTCAGATTACCAGTGTGCATATTTCGTAATACAGATGTTGATGTTTTTAAAAAATAACATTTATTCTAATTTGTTCTTGCACAATATTTTTCTTATGTTCTTCATGCATTTGTTTTTTAGAAGTGATTCTTCTTTTTAATTAACTCATTGGGTAGAAGAAAGAATAGTTCTAACATCTGTGCAAGGTATGATAAATAGACACAAGGAACTGTGGGCTATCTTTGAAGACCCCTGAATGCCCCTCCCATTCCATTCCCTTCTGTTCTCACTATATTATCCTAAATGTTATGTTTATTGTGCCCTTTTCTTTATATTTTAACTTTTCACATTTGTGTTCCTAAACAATATACTGCTTAGTTTTTTTTTTATTTATTATTAAATCTTTATTTATTTATTTATTTTGCAGTTTTTGGCTGGGGCTGGGTTTGAACCCGCCACCTCCAGCATATGGGGCCGGCGCCCTACTCCTTTGAGCCACAGGCACTGCCCCTATACTGCTTAGTTTTTCAGTTAAAAATTTTTATTTTAACATGATTGCAAGGCTTGGCACCCGTAGCACAGTGGTTACGGTGCCAGCCACATACACAGAAGGAGGTGGGTTCGAACCCAGCCCGGGCCAGCTAAAGAACAATGACAACTGCAACAAAAAAGCCAGGTGTTGTGGCAGGCGCCTGCAGTCCCAGCTACTAGGGAGACTGAGGCAAGAGAATCGCTTAAGCCCAAGAGTTTGAGGTTGCTGTGAGCTGTGACACTACGGTACTCTACCAAGGGTGACATAGTAAGACTCTGTCTCAAATAAATAAATAAATAAATATAAAATTATTGCAAAATTTTTAAGACGTTACAAGGATATACAGATAACTCATAAAGCCTTCACTCAAATCCCCCAGTGTTTATATTTTACAAAATTTGCTTCATCATTCTTCCTTACTTTCCCTAGATGCTGTATCTGTATAGACACACACGCGCTCACACACACACACACACACACACACATTATTGTATTTTCTTGAAATGAGAGTAAGTTATAGGCATACTGTTCCAGTCTAAATATTTTAATGTATACTTTTTTGAAAAGCAAGGACATAGTCTTATACAATCACGCACACTTATCTAAGTCAGGAAGTTAGCAAAGGTATATAATATAATATAATATAATCCATAGACCCATTTGAACTTGGCCCACTGGCCCAATAATACCCATGGTCACTGTTTTCCCCCCTTTTGGTTCAGAATCTAGAACCAGAAATTGCCTTTACTTGTCACATTTCTTAGTTATCTGCCATCTGGACAAGTCTTTGTCTTATGACCTGGATGGTTTCCAAAAGTACAGAACAGTTTTGTTTTGTGTGTGTGTGTGTGTGGTTTAGACTGTTTCTCAATTTGGGTTTTTCTGGTGCTGTCTTATGATTAGATTTAGGTTCTGCATTTTTGGCATGAATATCCCAGAGAGGCTGCTGTGTTCTCAGTGCATCATTTCTGGAGCACATGATGTTGATCTGTGCCATTATAGGGGATACTAACTTTGGTCCCTGGTTAAGGTGGTGTTTGCCAGGTTTCTCCATGGTAAAGTTACTGTTTTTCTCAGTAAAATAAATTTTGTGGGAAGATACTTTGATAATTTTATAAATATCCTCTTTCTGAACAAATTTTTACCCACTAGTTTCAGCTTTCGTTGATGAGTTTTGCATGAATCATTTATTATGATGATGGTTGGCAGAAGCTCATTTTCTGATTCTATCATTTCTTCCACATATCTTAGTTGGTATTCAGTGGTAAAAAAAGAACTCTACCTTCCCATTCATTCATTCATTCATCAGTGTGGACTTCAGCATTCCTGTTTTTTAAATTTTATCTGTTACTATCATTTACTTAAATTGGCTCAGAGTTGGCTAGTGAGAGTTTGATCAAGGTGGCTCCTGTGTCCTTTTGACCATTCTGCAACTATATTTTTAGCACTTCCTTTTGTCACAAAATTATGATTCAGCTTCATCTTGTATTTTTCTTTCCCCAGCCTTAGCACGAACCCAGACTTAACCTGGTTCTTTGTTTTGGAGAATAGTATTAAGAAGCCAAGATTTGAGAACTCGGGCTGACGGGTGTCTCCGTAGCCATATCTGTGCGTTTACATCCCTGGCTCTGCCAGGCCCACCTGCCTAGGCTGTATTAAGGGAAAGGAAGTAAAAGGAAAGGCTCAAGAAATAGTTTATAAAGAAAAAAAAGGAAGAGGATGGCTGTTTGTTTTCCTTTCATATCAAAGGCTTTGTTTAATGGCCCTCAGGCTATAGGCTGACTGTGGTTTAAATGTGAGTTTTACTACCTATCAGATGTGTAATTTGGGCAAGGTACTTCACATCTCTATGCCTCAGTCTCTCATCTATAAAATGAGGCTAGTATTATTATCTCCTAGAGTTCTGAGGTTTAAGTAAGTTCATGCATGTAATGTATGTAGGACAGTGTCTGACACACAGCAAATGCATTTAAGTGCTTTTATTATTGTCAGACCTCCCATCATTTTAGAATATGTCTGTTTATTTTCCTAATAAAAATTTGTTAAATACCAGTGACTCATTAATGATGTCTTCTGGTCTTTTGTAGCAATCAGAAGAATGGCTAACGTTACATCTTCTTTCCTGCCCTGAAAATTATTTTCTTTATTCAGGTTTGACAGTCTATACTATGTTGCCACATGGGCATTATACTAAATTACTGTTACACATCTTCATTTACTTTTATCTTTTTAAAAAAGATTTTTTTTAGAGACGTTTTAGGTTCATGGCAAAATTGAAAGAAAGGTATGGAGGTTGACCATTTATCTCCTGCCTCCACCTGTGTACACCCTCTCCTGTTATCAATGTGTCCCATCAGAGTGGCACATTTATTATAACTGATGAGCCTACATGGACACGTCATTTAAAACTCAAAGTCCGTAGTTTACATTAGGGTTCGCTCTCGGTGTTGCACGGTCTACGGGTGTGGATGAATATATCATGATATGTAGCCGCCAGTATAGTATTGTACAGAGTATTTTTGCTACGCTAAAATTTTCTACCTTTGCTCTGCCTTTTCATCCCCTTCTCCAACTTCTGTCAGCAAGTGATGTTTTTATTGTTTTCATAGTTTTGCCTTTTCCAGAATCTCATACAGTTGGGATCATACAGTATGTACCATTTTAGTAATATGCATTTAAAGTTTCTCTATGTATTTTTAGTGGCTTATTAGATTTTTTTTTAAGTACTGAATAATTTTCCATTTTCTGGAAATGCCACAGTTTATTTATCGATTCACCTACTGAAGGATATCTGGGTTGCTTCCTAAAGTTACTTAAACAAAAAAAATCTATCGAGGGTGCCGGGCACAGTGGTTCATGCTGGTAATCCTAGCACTTGGGAGGCCAAGGCAGGCGGATTGCTTGAGCTCACGGGTTTGAGACCAGCCTGAGCCAGAGCGAGACCTCATCTATAAAACTAGCGGGTATTGTGGAGCACCTGTAGTTCCAGCTACTCAGGAGGCTGAGGCAAGAGAATTGCTTGAGCACAAGAGTTTGAGGTTGCTGTGAGCTGTGATGCCACAGTAGTCTGCTGAGGGCAACAAAGCCAGACTCTGTCTCAAAAAAAAAAAAAACAAAAAAAACTATGGGCAGTGTCTGTGGCTCAAAGGAGTAGGACACCAGCCAAAAACTGCAAAAACAAAACAAAAACTATCGTTTTTTTTTTTCCTATAGCAAAATGGGGCTTTGTAAACCCCCAGAATCTATATACTTCCAGGGGATTTGATCAGCCCCTGAAGTTTAAAAAACAATTGTTAAATGCTATTACCAATTGTTAAATGCTAAAACCAATCATAAAGGTAAAGCTTCTGGGAAATGCTAATGGGATAGTTTTATCTATTTTTATTTTTTTATTCAATAACTGTGTACATGGATGCATTTATGGGATGCAGTGCACTGATTTGATATACAATGTGAAATGCTTACATTGAACTGATTAACACACCCATCACAATTATACTTTTTTCTTAATAGTTTCAAAATGTACCTTTGCATGATGCACATTAGGTGAGGTCCCCCTCGTACCTTCCCCCTTTGTCCTCTTTCCCTTTCCCCTCTCTCCTCTTCCCCTCTACTTTCTAGACTATAGTTATATTTTGCCATTCATCTGAGTGTGCAGATGGTTATATATTGATTTCATAGTAGTATTGAGTACATTGGATACTTTTTTACCCATTCTTGAGATACTTTACTAAGAAGAATATGTTCCAGCTCCATCCAGGAAAACATAAAAGATGTGAAGTCTCCATATTTTTTATGGCTACATAGTATTCCATGGTGTGCACATACCACGATTTGTTAATCCATTCATGGGTCCATGGGCACTTGGGCTGTTTCCATGTCTTGGCAATTGTGAATTGGGCTGCAATAAACATTCTGGTGCAAATGTCTTTGTTGTAAAGTAATTTTTGACCATCTGGATATATACCTAGTAGAGGAATTAAAGGACCAAATGGTAAATCTACTTTTAGTTCTTTGAGTATGCTCCAAGTTCTTTCCAAAAAGGTTGTATTAGCTTGCATTCCCACCAGCAGTGTAGAGTTTCCCTTCTCTCCACATCCATGCCAACATCTGTAGTTCTGGGATTTTGTGATGTGGGCTAATCTTACCGGAGTTAGATGACATTACAAAGTGGTTTTGATTTGCATTTCTCTGATGATTAAAGACAATGAGCATTTTTTTCATGTGTTTGTAGGCCATGTGCCTGTCTTCATCAGAAGTTTCTGTTCAAGTCTCTTGCCCACATAGAAATGGGGTTATTTGTTTTTATTTATTGATTAGTTTGAGTTCTCTGTAGATTCTAGTTATCAGAACTTTGTCAGAAACATAACCTACAAAAATCTTCTCCCATTCTGAAGGTTGTCTGTTTGCTTTACTTATTGTGCTCTTGGCTGTGTAAAAGCTTTTTAGTTTGTTCAGATCCCAGTAATGTATTTTGGTGTTGCTTCAATTGCCTGGGGGAGTCCTCCTCCTAAAATATTCTCCCAGGCCAATTTCTTCAAGTGTTTTCCCTGTACTCTCTTCTAATATTTTTATAGTTTCATGTCTTAAGTTTAAATCTTTTATCCAGTGGGAATCAATTTTTGTTAATGGTGAAAGGTGAGGGGTCCAGTTTCAGTCTTCTATAGGTCGCCAGCCAGTTCACCCAGCACCATTTGTTAAATAGGGAGTCTTTCCCCCACTGAATATTTTTGATAGGCTTGTCAAAGATTAAACAACGATAGGTAGCTGGGTTCATCTCTTGGTTCTCTATTCTGTTCCATAAATCTACTGCTCTGTTTTTGTGCCAGTACCATGCTGTTTTGATCATTATAGATTTATAGTATAGCCTGAAGTCTGGTAATGCGATATCTCCCAATTTGTTTTTCCTTCCGAGTAATGTATTGGATATTTGAGGTTTTTTTTCCTGATTCCATATAAAATGAAGCACTATTTTTTCAAGCTCTTTAAAGTATGGCAGTGGTGCTTTAAAAGGAGTTGCATTAAATCTGTAGATTGCTTTGGGTAGTGTGGACATTTTAACAATGTTGATTCTTTTCAGCCATGAGCATGGTATGTTTTTTCATTTGTTAACATCTTCAGCTATTTCTTTTCTCAGAGTTTCATAGTTCTCTTTATAGAGATCTTTCACATCCTCTGTTAGGTAAATTCCCAGATATTTCATCTTCTTTGGCAGTACTATAAAAGGAATAGAGTCTTTTACTAATTTTTTAGCTTGACTGTTGTTGGCATATATAAAAGCTACTAACTTATAAGTATTGATTTTGTATCCTGAGACTCTGCTATATTCCTTGATCACTTCTAAGAGTTTCCAGGTATAGGGTCATTAGCAAAGGTCTCCTCTGACCTTATTTGGATACCTTTGATCACCTTCTCTTGCCTAATTGCGATGGCTAAGGCTTCCATTACAATGTTGAATAGCAGTGGAGACAATGGGCATTCTTGCCTCGTTCCTGATCTGAGTGGAAATGTTTTCAGTTTTATTCCATTCAATATGATATTGGCTGTGAGATTACTGTACATAGCCTCTGTTAGTTTAAGAAATGTCACTTCTATGCCTATTTTCTTAAGTGTTCCAATCATACAAGGATGCTGGATATTATCAAAAGCTTTTTCTGCATCAATTGAGAGAATCATATGGTTTTTGTCTTTATTTTATTTATGTGATGTATTATATTTATAGATTTGTGTATGTTGAACCAACCCTGGAATAAAGCCAACTTGATCATGGTGTATAATTTTTTTGATGTGCTGTTGAATTCTGTTTGCTAAAATCTTATTGAATAGTTTTGCATCAATATTCACTAATGATATTGATCTGTAATTTAATTTCTTTGTTGGGTTCTTTCCTGGTTTGGGGATCAGGGTAATATATTTGCTTCATAGAATGTGTTGGGAAGTATTCCTTCTTTTTCTATGCTTTGGAAAAGGTTGTATAATATAGGTACTAGTTCCTCTCAAAATGTTAGATAGAATTTGGATGTGAAGCCATCTGGTCCCGGACTTTTCTTTTTTGGGAGATTTCATATTGTTGATGCTATTTCAGTGATTGATATAGGTCTATTCAAGATTTCTAATTCTTTCTGATTGAGTCTAGGAAGGTGGCATGCTTCCAGGTATTGGTCCATTTCCTTCAGATTTTCATATTTCTGGGAATAGAGTTTTTTGTAGTAATCATTGAGGATTTTTTTTTTTAAATTTCTGAAGTGTCTGTTATTTCTCCTTTATCATTTCTGATAGATGATATTAGAGATGTTACTTTTTAATTTTTGGTTAGGTTGGCCAAAGGTTTATCAATTTTATTAATCTTTTCAAAAAAAAAACAACTATTTGTTTCATTAATCTTCTGAATGATTTTTTTGTTTTCAATTTCATTCTTTTGTTTTCAGTTTTCATTCCTGCCCTAATTTTGGTTATTTCTTTTCTTCTGTTGGGTTTGGGGTTGGAATGTTCTTCTTTTTCCAGTTACTTGAGATGATCCATTAAATTGTTGAATTCTTCTCTTTCTGTTTTCTTTCTTTCTTTTCTTTTCTTTTTCTTTCTTTCTTTTTTTTTTTTTTTTTTTGAGACAGAATCTCACTATGTTGCCCTCAGTAGAATGCCATGGCATCATAGCTCACAGCAACCTCAAACTCTTGGGCTTAAGCTATTCTCTTGCCTCAGCCTCCCAAGTAGCTGGGATTATAGGTGCCTGTCACAATGCCCTGCTTCTGTTTTTCATGATGAAGGCTCTCAGTGGTATAAATTTCCCTCATAGGATGGCCTTTGCAGTATCCCACAGGTTTTGATAATTTGTGTCTTCATTATGGGGTAGTTTTGAAGTTACCACAGTTTTCATTTGCATGCATCCTCTTAGGAGTCAGCATCAGAGATGGGCAACTATAACCCACAGATCAAATACTGCTCAATGCCTGATTTTATATGGCCTGTGAGCTATGTATAGCTATGTATATTTTTAAATGGTTGGGGAAAAAGTAAGAAGGAGATAAAGATGTTGTAATAAATGGAAATTATATAAAATCCAAATTTCAGTTTCTGTAAATAAAGTTTTATTGGAAGTTAGCCATGTCCGTATGTTTGTATATCATCTATGGCTGCTTCTGCTCGTCAGGGATGGATTTCAAGTAGTACAGTACAAATAATATGAACCACAAAGCCTAAAATATTTAAAGCAGTGGTCTGCAACCTTTTTGGCATCAGGGACTGGTTTCATGGAAGAGAGTTTTTCCACAGAATGGGAGGTGGGGGTTGGTTTTGATATGAGTCTGCAAGCAATCTATTTATTATGGTCTCTGTGCAGTCAAACCTCTTTTGCTAGTATTTTCAGCTCCACCTCAGATGGTTAGGCATTAGATTCCCATAAGGACTGTGCAGCCTAGACCCCTACATGTGCAGTTTACAGTGGGGTTTGCTTCCTAGAGAATCCAATGTGACTGTCAGTTTGGCAGGAGGTGGAGCTCAGGTAGAGAATAATGAGGAGCATCAATACAGATGAAGCTTCCCTGGCTTTCCTGCCACTCACCTTCTGCTGTGTAGTCTGGTTCCTAATAGGCTGCAGACTGGACTGGCACATGTCTGTGGTACAGGGCTTGGGAACCACAGCTCTAGAGAAACTTTGATCCTTGGTTTACAGTCCCAGGGAAGCAATCATGGAAGTCTGGAAGAATCTCTGGGAAGATGAGTCTAGTCCATTAGATCTACCCTACACCTGGTTTCCTTATTTATAAAATGAGATTATTGGAGCCATAGGTTTAAGCCCCTCATGCTATTCTTTGGTACCTTCAAAACATTCATATTCTACCTTTATAGGCTGATGGTGGTTTGGGCTTTTATTGTTTGTTTTTTGGTTTTTGGTTTTATTTTAAAGCAATCTCACTTTATCCTTTCTATTAATCTGTTTGACATGAATTGAGCTACTATGGTGGCAATTTTCATCTTTGTTCCAAAGCTTCAGATATGTTGAAACCTCATATTTTCATCTGATTTTATCTCCCATCACAGTGACTTGAGAGTGGATTTTGTGTAATGGGTTGAACTATGTTACCTGATTTTGTTGGATTGTTGAGCTATTTTGTAATGGCCCAAAGAACAATTTACTCTGTTCCATAGCAACAAGCCTCTTGCTCACATTTTTCCATCTGGTATTTAAAGCCTTTAAAGCCTGTATCTTGAAGAGATCTGTTTTGTTAGCTGACAATCATCACTCATTTGCTTTTGGATTTAGTATTCCTGACCTTCTCATTATTGCTCATTCTATATCATCTCAGTTTCAAATGAAAAAGCACTTGGAGTTGTTTACTTAACAGAAGAATTTAAATTTCCTCATCTGGAAAACAAGGGGTTAAATTAAAAGGTCCTTGCCAGCTGGAACCATCTTTGATTTTATGATTTTATAAAACTAGGTTTTCAATGACCTGTGTATGTGTTTGACAGCTCACCTAGACTGTAGCCTGTGAAAGGCAAGGCCTGTGGCCCATGAACACTCATTCACTAGATGGTGAATAAGTGAAAAAATGGCCACATAAGCCCAGGCAACCTTGGGATTAAAAAAGCCATTGCTTTGTAAAGAAAACTTCAGCCATATTTTGTAATTTTGTCATATAGATTTTCCAAAATATTTTCAGGGATTTCTTAGAAGTAAATCCCTGCCTGAGAAACAAGGAGAGTACAAAAAATATAGACTAAAAGGAAAAATCTCAAGGCTGAACCAAGACCTAGAACCCCTGGCTGCCTCCTAAGACGTTTCATGCTCTTGGACTTCTCAGCTTCCCAACCATGAGCCAAATAAACTCTGTGCTTTATAAATTACCCAGTCTGTGCTATTTCATCATTCCAGCAGAAAACAAACTAAGACAACATCCTGCCTTTTGACACCTGCACATGTCCACACCAACACTATGTTCTTATCAAAAATGTGGTCAGACCATACGTTTCATCTAGTAAACTGCATTTAGAGAAACAGTCTTAACATCATATCAGAGATAATTTTCTGTTCAATAAATTTAAGTCTTTACTGTCACATTTAATCACTGCGTGTTTGGTTATATTTAACCAATCCCCTACTGACTCATGTTGAGATTGTCTGCAGTGTTTCACTATTGCATGTATGTGATGTTGGAGTTAGATGGGATGAGATGTTTGAAGAAAGCGTAGATTTAAAATTATCATTGTGGAATTTGAGTTCACTATACAAATTCTTCACATTTTTTTCCAAGGGATTGTAACAAACTGGTCAACATACAGAGATGGGCAACAAGGAACCAAGCCTACTCTACTGATGTGTACATGTTGTATATGTCCAGTCTATGAAATTAGGTCAACTTAAGGGGGTGGTCAATGTGGGGAGGTGGTCAACTATGGAGGTTCTACTGTAATTAAAAATACCTTATACACTTTTGTACTTTAAAAAGTTATACATATACTTTTTAAAAATTTAAATATGTACAAAAAAACCATATTTCCTGGCAAATTTTATATTTACTTATGTATTTATTTTTGAGACAGAGTCTCACTATGTTGCCCTCAATAGAGTGGCATCCCAGCTCACAGCAACCTCAAACTCTTGGGCTTAAGTGATTGATTCTCCCGCCTCAGCCTCCTAAGTAGCTGGGACTACAGGAGCCCTCCACAACACCGGGCTATTTTTTGTTGCTGTTGTCATCATTGCTTAGCAGATCCTGGCTGGGTTTGAACCTACCAGCCCCAGTACATGTGGCCGGTGCTGTAATCCCTGAACCATAGGTGCTGAGCCAGTAAATTTTAAATATGTACATGTTAAACTTAAGTTGTGACATTATTTTTTAAAATATCTGATGAAAAGAATGAGATCCTGTCTCTACTAAAAATAGAAAAACTAGCTGGGCCTGGTGTCACATGCCTGTAGTCCCAGCTACTCCAGAGGCTGAAGTGAGAGGATCACCTGAGCCTAAGAGTTTGAGGTAGTTGTGAGCTACTATGATGCTATGGCACTCTCCCCAGGGTAACAGAGTGAGACTTTGTCTCAAGAAATTTTTTTTGATGGACTAAAGATATAGTGATTTAATACTATAAATCTATAGTATAGACTATGTATCTATCTTAGTCTATTTTTTAAAATAATAAATTAACTCCTCTTTAATAGTATGAAATGCTACCTACAGTTGACTCTTGAACAAGTTGGTTTGCATTGTGCGGGTCCACTTATATGCAGATTTTCTTCCTCCTCTGCCACCTGTGAGATAGCAAGGGCAATGCTTCCCCTCCTCAGCCTACTCAGTGTGAAGATGACAAGGGTAAAGACCTTCTGGTGACCCTCTTCCACTCATTGAATATATTTTCTCTTCTTTAGGATTTTCTTTATATTTTTTCTAGCTTACTTTATTGAAGAATACAATATCTAATATTAATATGTATAACATATAAAATATATTAATAAATGTTTATATTATCCATAAGTCAACAGTAGGGTATTAGTCATGGTGTTATGGGGGAGTTAAGAGTTATGTGTGAATTTTTGACTGTGTACGTGGTGAGGGTTGGCATTCCTAAGCCCTGCATTTTTCAGGGGTCAACTGTAATTCCCTTTTCTTCTTGAGTTACTAATTCTGTTCTACTTTCCTCAGAGTTTTTATTCATGAATATATTTTTACACTAGGAAAAGTCTTTTATTGTCAACCATTGCAATAAAATTTGTGTGCCCAAATTTAAACATTTAAAATCTCCTGGGAGGCTTGGCACCTGTAGCACAGTAGTTACAGCCCCAGGCATATACACTGAGGGTGGCCAGTTCAAACCCGACCCAGGCCAGCTAAAATAACAATGACAACTGCAACAAAAAAATAGCCAGGTGTTGTGGCAGGCGCCTATAGTCCCAGCTACTTGGGAGGCTGAGGCAAGAGACTTGCTTAAGCCCAAGAATTTGAGGTTGCTGGGAGCTGTGATGCCACAGCACTCTACTGAGGGTGACATAGTTAGACTCTGTCTCAAAAAATAAATAAAATAAAATAAAATAAAAAATCTCCTGGGAATATGAGAAAATTTGAAAATGTATATTACGTATTCAAAAGATAACGTATTTAGGATAACATAAAAGGGCTGTTTTTTCCTCCAGCTAGGTAATAGATCTATGAATGAGTGTTACTCATTGGTAGAATGAAAAAGGGGCAGTATTGGGTGGTGCCTATGGCTCAAAAGGGTAGGGCGCCCGCCCCATGTGCTGGAGGTGGTGGGTTCAAACTCAGCCCCAGCCAGAAACTGCAAAAAAAGGGAGGGGACATTATCAGTTTTTTCTTATTTTTCATTTTTATGTAGTGAGTGGCAAGAATTTTTCACATAAATCAAGTAGCTGGGAATGGAGAAAATTTTGTAATAGCAGTATCTCTCAATTCCTTGAACTCCTCCTGAGTTATAAAAATTATATGATAATCTATCCCCAAAAATATCTTTAATGATTCATTAGTTGCTAAGCGGTTAAATCTTCTGTCATTTTATTGATGGAAAAGGCCACACTAGTACTAGAGAAATTTCATAGGGTGTTGGGCACAAACATTGGTAGGAGCACATTTGAGCCTGGTCAACAGGGATAGTCTATCTTCTGGGCCGTGTGCTACTCAGTGGTAGCCCAGAAAAAGGGAAGTAGCATTCAACCAGGGCTGTAATTTTATCAGATGTGTATTAAACTGAAAGGCAACAGAAATATGAAATAATACATGGTGGAATCTAACATGGACAAGGATAACGGTGAGAGAAGGTGGCAGGTGCACTGGGCAAAAGTGTAGATGGAAGAAGTAAAGAGGATTCTACGAGGTGAAAGGTTGTTTGTAGCAGTTCAAGTAGCAAATAGGTATTAAAATTTAGTGGGGTCAGATGTGTGATTCAGTGGCTTTGAAGGGGGAGCCGTATAAGCCAGGAACATGTCCCAGATGTGGTCCTGGCTTTTGTGGCTGAAGTGAATTAGAACAAATGACTGAAGATAAATTCATGGAAATAGGTGACCATGGTTTTCAAAAGGGTTGAAACCATTCAAGATAGAGGCAGGGCTTGGAGCAAGGGAAATAGTATGAAACAGAAGATACCAACAAATTTGAAGGGGGGAGGGAAACAGATGCTAATTAGCCATTTTGGGGAGGGGGACAGAGTCTCACTTTGTCCACCCCTGGTAGAGTGTCATGGTGTTATAGCTCACAGCAACCTCAAACTCTTGGGGTCAAGTGATCCTCTTGACTCAGTTTCCCAAATAGGTGGCACTACAGGTGCCCACCACAATGCCCAGCTAGTTTTTAGAGATAGGGTCTTGCTCAGTTCAGGCTGGTCTTGAACTCCTGAGCTCAGGTAATCCACTAGCCTTGGCCTCCCAGAATGCTAGGATTACAGGCGTGAGCCACTGTGCCTGGCCTCAATTAACCATTTTTAGTAACTTATATCTTTAAATTAGAGCTTTTGAAGTCTCATTTATATTATGACAGAGAAAGAGAAAATAGACATCATTTACTTCTTTGGATAAACAAAGGCAAACCTCTGTCTTTTATGACTCTAAACTCAACCCCATGTGGTATCAAATCTTGAAATTAAGTCAGCTATAGTATAGACTCTTTAAAAAAAGATGTAGGTATTTAGTAGCAATAAATGACTATGGTTCATTAATACATGATTCTTTTCTTTCTTTCCGTTAAAGATAGTGTTTTTAGAAGAAGCATCTCAACAAGAAAAACTGGCCAAAGAATGGAGCTTCAAGCCATGTGAAATACGAGAACTGAGCCACCAGTAAGTCATCATCAACGTCTTTTCTTTTCCTGAATACTGTTAACTAGGTTCAAGTTATAGGAAACTATAACTTTTTAAAAAAAAAAAAAATTGGCTCAGCGCCTGTGGCTCAAGTGGCTAAGGTGCCAGCCACATACACCTAAGGTGGTGGGTTTGAATCCAGCCCGGGCCACCAAAACAACAATGACGGCTGCAACGAAAAAATAGCCAGGTGTTGTGGCGGGCACCTGTGGTCCCAGCTACTTGGGAGGCGGAAGCAGGAGACTCGCTTGAGCCCAGGAGTTGGAGGTTGCTGTGAGTGATGCCACAGCACTCTACCCAGGGGGACAGCTTGAGACTCCGTCTCAAAAAAAAAAAAAGAAAAATTAAAATTAATTAATTATTCTTAAGGGGAAAAGTGAGAAAGAGCAGGTAAACAGAAAGCTGAAGGGTGCTGAGTTTTGAGAAATAGAGGCTGCCATTATCCATTTATTTCTCGAGCAAATATTTGTTGAGTCCAATACGTGTAGTACTAGGATCTGGAGGTGAAAAAGATCTTCAGGGTCCTGGTCCTTATTAGATTTACAGCCCATGGGTGAATAGGAGGGTGATTCTGCCAGTAAACAAGTAAACAGATACATAAGTATGACAGTGGTAGATTGTGATATCCTCCGTGGAAAAGTCAAGGAGATGAACAGGCATAATTGAGGTGAACTACTGGGGAGTAGGGAGGGAGATTTTGAGGATCAATTACTCCAACAACTGGGTTAGGGAGGGCCTATGACCAGAAGTGCATCAGAGATGTGATTTTATATTTCAACTTTTTTTAGTGGCTTTTAATATTTTATAATTTTTTTTTT
>NW_003852401.1:30228074-30277115 GCF_000181295.1 Otolemur garnettii
GGCGCCCTAGCCGGTTGAGCTATAGGCGCCGAGCCAGTACTTTTTTTAAGTACAAATATTTTATCTTATTTCAAAAAGTTCCAAGGTCAATAAAAGTGGTGTCGTTTTTATTCTGAAAACACTTTTACAACTTGGGAATTGACTTTTGGCTCATGCAGTGAGCCAAAAAGGAACATTGGAGTAGGAATGAAAACACCTACTTTGAATCCATGCACTAGAGCTTTGCAGCTGTGAGGTGTAAAGCCACCCACTGTCCTTTGAGTTTATCTTGGTCATTAAGCTCGCCTGTGGTTACAGTCCAGAGTAAGAGGATAATTGCTCATAAAGTTTTGCTTCCTGTACAGTTAAACTCACATCCCCTACCTCCTTCCCTTTCCCCACTGCCTTTCTAGCTTAGAATTTTGTGGGCAATGGGCATGGAAATTCATACAGGAACTTTGTTACCATCTACTTACTCTTGCTTGATTTTCCCTAAGTATCTACACTGGGGAACAACTGACATTATACTCACCTGGTTGCGTGTCTTGTGATGTAGATTAGAAGGCTTGAAAGCAGATGACATGGAGGAGGGGAGATGGAGAAATGGTTGGAGGGTACATTTGGGTTGTCCCTTTCTCTCTAACAAAAAGAGATCTAACTTAAATTATTATTTTTGAGACAGAATCTCACTCTGTTGCCCAGGCTGCAGTGCTGTGGCATTAGCCTAGCTCACAGCAACCTCAAACGCCTGGGCTCAAGCAATCATCCTGCCTCAGCCTCCCGAGTAGCTGTGACTATAGGCACCCACCACAATGCCTAGGTAATTTATCTACTTTTAGATAAAAAGTGAGACGGTGGGGGGGCGTCTCACTTTTATTCAGGCTTGTCTCTAACTCCTGAGCTCAAGTGATCCTCCTGCCTCAGCCTCCCAGAGTGCTAAGATTTCAGGTATGAGACACTACCCCCTGTCCTTTGATTGTTCTTTATGAGGTTGCTTTGGAGTTAAATACATGAAAAATGCAGATCCTGGGGTCTCCATAAGCACTGCACACAGAGTAGGTAAGAAATCATTCAAATTTTGGAGGAAAGCTGAAGTCTTTGAAGATAAATCATATTTGAAATGCAGACTAATTTTGTATCAAACACGTAAGTTGTGTGCAGGTGAATTTAATCCATGATAAAATATTATAAAGGATAATGTCTCTGACAGCCTTTTTAATCAACTTGGTCGGATACCGAGTATATCTAAAGGTCAATCTCAGCACTGTGTTTGTTCTGTGGATTTTTAAGGAAGGAAAATGACAGCTGGAACCCCCTGCTCAGGGCAGTGCTTTGGTAGGTCTGGATCAGATAGTGGCCATGGGCGATAGACAGGTCTCAGAGCCAGGATTGGGGTGAGGCTTTCATCTCAGGTATAATATTTAAGGCAGCGGGAGTAATCAAGGTGAATAATACTCTAATGCAATATTAAAAAGATAAAAATTAATACAAAAATCCCTGATGAACAAAATACTAAAATTGCCAATAAAGACAGGGTGTCGTTGTTTGTTTTACAATCTTGTGGTTTTTGTGCCATGAGCAGGCCTTTTTAAAACATCTCAGGCAGTCCCAACAGGTTGATGAGGACCATGATGGTGTGCGAGCAAACTGGGCCACTCGGGCCTCTGTATCTAGTTGTATGTTTTGATTGTTGACCTTTATTAAAGTTTTCCACTTGGTTAAAAGACGGTGGATGCCCTGACCCTGGTAAGTGTGTTTCGGGCATATCTGGTTCTTTTCCCGCAGGTTATGGTATGCCTTGGCCCACACTGCAGGTTTGGAATATCTGGGGAGAAGTTGAGAATTTTTTTTAGAGAATTATCATGGTGATTAAGTAAAGTGAAAAGAGAAAAGCTGATAGGCCGAGAGGAGAAAGAAAGCTTTTCCCCTTTCCCTTACAGCCTCCAGACCTTTTTTCTTTGCGTTACCTCCAGCTAAGCTTTTTTTTTGAGACAGCATGCGTGTTGTTTTGTTGTTTTGAGACAGAGTAGCTCACAGCAACCTCAAACTCTTGGGCTTAAGCAATCCTCAGCCTCCTGAGTAGCTGGCACTACAGGCCCCCGCCACAACGCCCAGCTGTTTTTAGAGATGGGTTCTCTCTGTGGCTCAGGCTGGTCTCTGAACCTGTGAACTCAGGCAATCCACCCACTGGCCTCCCAGAGCGCTAGGATTACAGGTCGCAGTGCCTGGCTCCAGCTGGGTTTTTGATAGCTACAATTTAGCTATAAATAATACCCCGACTGTAGAGTTCATTTGAATCCTGACTTGGTCACTAACAATTTGCAAGTCTGAAGATGATCTGGTTTGCTGTCCTGAGATTGCTTTTGTTCTTTCTGTAAAATGAACGGGTGGGCTCAATAACTTCATGTGCAGCTCTAATCCTACATGTCTGCATGTACCAATATCTATAATAAATCATGGACTATCATCTTGATTCTGTGAATCTTTCCATTAATAACCATTTCACAATGTTTCCTATTCCCGTAAAAGGATTGTAACCTTTCTAAGTGAAAATCACACTTTAGATGTAATAAATTCCTTGTTTTCCTGTTGGCTCTGGAGACTTTGGGCCCTGAGTTATCTCTTTCACTTTCGCACCTCTGCTACACGGTGAACATGCTAGGGTTTCCTTTACATGAAAAACAAAAATGACTTGCACTCGTCTGCATCCTAACTTTCACTCTGGATATCTTTAAAAGGAGTTCTCCATCTGCCCAACACTTTCTCTAATACCATCTTTCACAATCCTCACCTTCTCTTCAGACTCTAGGATGGAAATGAAAGTGAAAGTGACTCGTTAAGTACTTGGTAAAGAAAAAAGCTAAAACCCTCTGAAGTTAGGTGCCCCCCTCAGTCATTGCTTTGGGTTTTCAGAGTCCTTTCTAACACCCTGACATCCCAGCATCCTTGACCCTTGACGTTCTAGGCACTGTCCCCTTCCCATTTTCCTGATAACAACTCTGCCAAGATCCATTCTGCCCTTCTGCTCCTCAGTCTTACTCTCCTTAAGGGGAGGGTGTTACTCAAGGTGTAGCTTTGTTCTTTCTTCCTCGGAACTCTCTAGTACCATCAATTTCTAGGGTCACCAACATAGAGAAGACTTTGAAATCTAAGTCCCATCTTTAACTCCTGTGTGACCTCTTACTCCAACTTTCCAATGACTTCTTGGAGGTCACTCCTTGATACTAGGCTTGGTGTAACATCAACCCTCCTCCCCCAATGTCTTTCTAGATTCTTGATAATTTATGTCATATGTTAAAAAACTTACTCTCTTAACTCATTGCTCTCCTTTGCTTCCTAGAACTAAGAAAAGATCAAGTTCTTATTGACACATTCATCCCATCACCATAGTCTTTATTCAGAGACCTCATGCTTGGGCGATTTCAGGAATCTCCCAATACATGCTCACCACAAGATGTATCTTCCTGTACCTGAGGCTGAGTATATCATAGTCTGTTAAAGGAAACAAAGAAACAAAGATTTTTAGGATCCCCTTCTTTTTGGAAAGAAAATGACACGTCTATGCTGGTTCGCTAAGTTGAGTATTCAAGACACTTTAAAAATACTTTTTGTTTGTTTTTTAGGAAAAAACTTCCCTAAATGTGTAGGCCAGAGGCGTGTAATTTGATAAGTTTTGACAAATATATACACTATATGGATCATGGTGAAACTCAGCCTTTTTTTCCCCCCTGAAAGTGCATTGAAAGATCAAACTCACTGTTAAGGCAGATTAAGAGAAATGTTCATTTCTAATTACCAAGCTCATGGGGGGAACCACAGGAATGATTACCCAAGGTCACTGACACATTGCAGATCTGAAGATGATCTCATTTGCCGTCAGGCACTTTTATAGATGCCTTTTTGAAGGTAAGGGGGAAGAGGATGGAGGACAGGTGCAGCACGTGGTTGTTAGGGAGGATGCATAAAGGATGGGGAGAAACAGATTGACTTGTAAATTCACTTGAGAGACAGTTATTTGTTTTAAAGGATTGGGGCCAAGTCTGCGAGGATTCAGGGGGAGGAAAGGAAGTCAGTTGCCCCCTTTGATCCCCTGATCCGGTCAGTCTGGTTTTATGCAGATAGAGGGAAAACCCTTTCTAAAGCTTCCTGACTGAATGGTCTTTAATTCAAAATATTCTTCATGTTAAATAGTCATATTTGGGGGTAATTTCCTTAGCTCCTTCAGACAAATACCCATGTAACCAGCACAACAATCGAGATATAGAATATTTTATTTTTATAATATTTTTCTCTGGAAAGTCCCTCGATCTCCCTCTAATCTCCCTCCAGCCCCCGTCTCCCCACCCAAGGCAGCCGCTGTTTGATTTCTATCACATAGATTACTTTTGCCTGTTTTTGAACATTATATAAATAGAATAACTCAATAAGTACTCTTATGGGTCTAGATTCTTCCATTCAATATAATGTTTTTGAGATTCATTCATATTGTGGTGGGTATCAGTTCATCCTTTTTAATTAGTGAATCGTATTCCATTTTACCATAGTTTGTTTATCCATATTTTCCTGTGGTAGATAATTATATTGTTTCCAATTTAGGGTTAATATGAATGATAGAAACATTCTCTACAATCTTTTTTTTTTTTTTTTTTTTTGAAACACAGTCTCAAGCTGTTGCCCATGGCATCACAGCTCACAGCTACCTCAAACTCTTGGGCTTAAGTGATTCTCTTGCCTCAGCCTCCCAAGTAGCTGGGACTACAGGTCCCCGCCACAATGCCTGGGTATTTTTAATTTTGCATTTGTCATTGTTGTTTGGCAGACCCGGGCTGGATTCAAACCCACCAGTTCCTGTGTATATGGCTGGCACCCTAGCCGCTGAGCTACAGGTGCCGAGCCTATGATCCTTTTAATAAATTTATGTTTTATTTTGCTTGGGTAAAGATCTAGAGGTGAAAGTGTTCACTAAGATTTTTTATGTGTAACCTCTTTCTCCTCCTTTCTCTCTCTCCCTCTCGTTTTCTCACACACACAAACTCGGTCACCCTTAATTTCTTCAACTAGATTATAAAGTCTTTGTAGACAATAAGATTAACATACTTCAGTTTGGACTCTGCACAAGGCTTAACAGAGTTTCTTAAATATAGTAGATAATTGGGAAATTTTATTGAACAATTTATCTACTTAAAGAAGTCACCCTGCCATTCTGTTTTCTGGTGGTAGAGAAAGCAAAAACCCAAAGGACTGACCTGGAAAGTGACTAATACCTGGGAGAAGTCCGTATTTCATCCTCCCTTCTGTGTGTTTCCCACTTCATGACAGGTCCACTTAATGCTGCCTTCTGGTCGTATTTGAAGGTTCTCACTGTTCTTTATTTCTATATTTAGTGAATTAGCAGTCCTGTCACATGGAACATGATGTCCTAGAATACTGAGCCTATAGACAGACTGCCAGGGTTTGACTCTTGGACCCTAAACCAACTAGTTAATGATTTTTTTTCCCAATCTACTTAAATCTGGTGAGCTTTCGCTTACCCTTATGTGAATGAGGTGCCAACACGCCCATCCTTCATCCGTTTGTTGTGAGCGTTACATCATTGTCATTGTCGTAACTAACATTTGTTGATACTTTCCATTATCTAGGTAGCATTCTTAGATAAACTAACTCAATCCTCACAACAACCCTATGATGCTATTACTATCTCCATTTTACATGAGAGGAATCCAAGTCACAGAGAGATTAAATAACAGGCTGATGGCAGCCTGGAGTTCACAATGCATGTTCTTAACCCTTGCAATCAGCTGCTTCCCACACGTGAGATGATGCATGTAGGATTTTGTGCCCAGCCCCCAAGACATGTACACATTCAGGAAACATTAGGTGCGGTCACCATTGTCATCATCACCACCACTGCCATTCCTGGCTCTCTCTCTCTCTCTCTCTCTTTCTTTCTTTCTTTTTTTTTTTTTTTGTAGAGACAGAGTCTCACTTTATCGCCCTTGTTAGAGTACCATGGCATCACACAGCTCACAGCAGCCTCCAACTCCTGGGCCTAGGCAATTCTTTTGCTTCAGCTTCCCAAATAGCTGGGACCAAGTAGCTGGGACTATAGGCACCCGCCACAACGCACAGCTATGTTTTTGTTGCACTTTGGCCAGGGTCAGGTTTGAACCCGCCACACTCGGTATATGGGGCCGGTGCCCTACCCACTGAGCCACAGGTACCACCCCCTGGCTCTCTTTTTAAAATAATGCACTTTGAGTGACTCACAGCTTTGTATCACATTTGAGTGGTATTTATACATTTGATTTGATAACATAACGTATTCTTTGTGATTTCAAGTTCAAGTTTCTTCATGATTTAACATTTAATCAAGGTGGTGGTCATGGTAGAGCATGTTTTGGTGAATATCTGTTTGAATGAGGTTGAACACCTAACTGGTGACTAGTGAACTGGATTAGCTCTTTAGAAAAGTTGCGTCTGTTAGTATCAGGCTGCTTCAGTTCTGTGGGTAGTGCCTCTGAAAACTGAAAACATCTTTCCAGGACTTTCTATTATAAGAATTAATAGACATATGCACATTAGTTGGTGGATCAGGATAGTGGCAGGAGTGATCAGAAGCATCCCGGAATGGTTGCCATAGCAACACAGCTCCCTCTTCACTCAACTATTTACACCTCCACCCATTTGTGCTCCTGTGGCTGTTCCTAACCACCTTGCTATTGCTGCTCCAGCTCAGAACTTAGCCTCTAAGAACATCGCATGGGAAAGGACTAGATTTCTTATAGTCAGCCAAGATCAAATAACCACTGGGTCTACAATTGTAATCCCCGGCTTCGTGTCTGTAGCTCAACCAGCTACAGCGCCAGCCACATACACTAGAGCTGGTGGGTTCGAATCCAGCCTGGGCCTGCCAAACAATAATGACTACTACAACCAAAAAATAACGGCGTTTTGGTGGTTGCCTGTAGTCCCAGCTACTTGGGAGGCTGAGATAAGAAAATAGCTTAAGCTCAGGAGTTGGAGGTTGCTGTGAGCAGTGATGCCACAGCACTCTACCCAGGGCAACAGCTTGAGGCTTGTCTCAAAAAATAAAAATAAAAATAAAATAAAATTGCGACCCCTCTGCTTCTCCTCTTCAGTCACCCTTAGGGAGTTTGTGAGCCTTCCTCAGTACAACTCTAGAAGTTCTGAAGACCTCCTTCTCATTTTTGCTCTCTGTCCTACAACCTCCAGCTATGAGAACAAAATCCTGGGATTAAATCATAGCTCCCCTCCTTTCCTGCGCCGAGATCGGCTCCTGCTCAATGCTGTGGCCTTGTCTTCTCTCCATCATCACCATTTAGCCTCCTACCAGCCATTCCAACTCAGGAGCTGTATCTCTCTAGCAGAGAGCTTCATTTTTATTTTTTAACTTTTAAAAGTAACAGAAGATTTTACAGTTGTCTGACTGCATCAGCTATCAACCTGTGTGGGGTGAACAGTGAAATCATTCCCAAGAGAAAAATGTGATTGAAAGATCTGTAAAATGACGAAGGTATTATTAAATGCTTCTCTTCTCATCATATTTTCCAGTGAGTTCTTCATGCCTGGGCTGGTTGATACGCACATCCATGCCCCTCAGTACTTTTTTGCTGGAAGTAACGTAGACCTGCCCCTTTTGGAGTGGCTGACCAAGTACACATTTCCTACGGAACACAGATTCCAGAGCACTGAGTTTGCTGAGGAAGTATACACTCGAGTTGTCGTAAGTATCCTCTGTGTGTGTGTGTGTGTGTGTGTGAGATATTAGGTTTGATCATCTGCAGAAGCATTTGCTCCTTGGGAGGGCAGATTTAAATAAGGCATAAATAGTTGAGGATAAGGTGGGCCGTAGAGAACTTTCTAAATTCTTTCACAGCCCAGTGAGTTTGTGACTACCGCACCTGCACAGCTAGTCAGTGTCAAAGAGAGAATTCAAATCCAAGTCCTAAATCCCTAATCAGGGGGCTTGGTATTACTCTCTTTACTTCTTGTGTTTGCTGTGTCAAATTTGGGTTTAATGTGATGTGTGTTCCTTATTCCTGCCAACCTCTATCTAATGCTATTCTGAAGACCATATGGAGCAAATAGCTGTGTGACCTTTGGAAAGTTCTGTGACTCATTTTCTCCATCTGCAAAAAACAGAGCTCATGATAGTACCTACTTCACAGGATTCTTACGAGAATTAAGCAAGTTAATATTTGTGAGATTCTTAGAAGAGTGTCTGGCACATGGTAAGAGATCTATGTGTTTGCTTTAAAAAATGCCCAAGGAAATGTAAAATTAAGACCATTAGAAGGATATCACGTTATTCTGGTATCTGATATCATGTTATTTCCTTCCAAGGAAGGAAAATAGGATGGTCCCAAACTGCAGGGCACGTGACAAAATGTGACTTAATCATTAACACCACCAGAGGGAACTGGTTAGCTCTGAAAATGTACTTTCTTGTAGACCAGTGGTTCTCACCCTTACTAATGCCGTAATGTATTTTCATTGTTAAAAAGGGGTCACTACCCACAGGTTGAAACCACTGTTATAGATTCTTTCAAGAAAATCCGTTTCTTTCTTTCTATTCCAACCCTATGCCCATCACCAAAACTCACTCAGTAACTGGAAACAGCTTCTGCAGCAAAGAAGTTAAAGCTACAAGGGCCTTTTCATCTGGCTCCTGCCTCATGTTGTTCAGCACCCTTGGTCTGAACACTCCTGAATTTTTGCTGGGCTCATTGCTGGTTTTATTGGGTCCGTTGACTATAGAGGTGACAGTATCACAAGCCTTCTGCAGTGACTGACCTAGCCATCCTGCCATCTGCAACCGTTTCTTTGCATTATTCGGAGCTTAAAGAGTAAAACCAAGTGATGTCCTGTGTGCATGTGCCTAGCATAATTGTAAAGCCGGAGTAATTGTGGAGCTTACATATTTAGCAGGCCTGCACACGACACCAGCAAAGCTGAGAAGGACTAGAGCTATGTATGAAGTTGCTAGTACATTGTGTTAATGAACTGTGCTAACCACACCAAATCTTGATTCTCAAGTTTATTTAGACCTCATATTGTTCTAAAAACGGTTTGAGATAGCTTAAAATTGCACAGTGTACAACAAAAGGGAATGAGTCATGAAATTGTGGCAAAGAACAAAAAATGGGAGGAAAAATAAAACCAAGGAGTCAATGGTACGGCACAGCATCCGTGAACTTACAGAGTTTGTCACAGATTTGGCTTTAAATTTCTAGAACCTGACTCAGTTCAATCAGTTTTGAAATTGACACCATCTACCTAATAAAAAAAATGACACACTTGTTAAAGTAAAGCATGCATATTCCTTATACAGATACTCCAATAAATTAATCCTAATATTCCTTAATGCAGACAGATGCTATGGTGTCAAAATATATATAGTAAAGCTGCCGTAGTATCAACATTCCAGACAGATCGGTCTGTTATGTTTAAAGAGATAAAGTACCAAGGACTATATGTCCTTTAGGGAATATACTATAAAAATTATTTTTTACATCAGAGGTTTATTTAAGTATTTGACATCAGTGAGTATAAAATAGAATATATTTTTATATATTGGTGAGAATAAAATGTTTTATTCCTGGCAAGTATTCGCTGGGCATACATCCTGCGTTTCTGGTTAGGAGTAGGCCCGCAAAGTTTTCGGTTGGGTAAGCGAAAGGTATGGTTGGCATCTGTTTAAGAAAGTTGAGATTTGCTAACTGGAACCTGTTGCGAGGCTGCAGGGTCACTGTGGCAATGCGAAGGGGTGTAGAGGAAGTACTCATGAATAGGAATAAGATTTGGGGGGTTTAAAACATTTTCTCCCCCCAAAATAGTCATACAACTACTAGAAGGAATTTGCACCATAGATTATGGCAGTGATAATTTAATCTTCAAATAATTTAAAGTATATATTATTAAATATCTCCTGAGATTATTAAAGAAAAAGGTCCAATAAACAATGCCTGGAATAGTCTCCCTTTAAACATCACACACTATATGAGAGATTGTACTTTCAAGTGGTACTAAAAAGAATAAAAAAACTAGAACCTTCTAGAATCTACCCAAATTATAGTCAAGGAACAGGATAGTATGATTGAATGTGCCAGAACAAAACTGGTGGCAAATGCCTCCCCCCTTTTTTTTTTGAGACAGAGCCTCAAGCTGTTGCCCTGGGTAGAGTGTTGTGGCATCACAGCTCACAGCAACCTCCAACTCCTGGGCTTAAGCCAGTGGTTCTTAATCTTCTTAATGCTGCAACCCTTTAATACAGTTCCTCATGTTGTGGTGATCCCCAACCATAAAATTATTTTCGTTGCTACTTCATAACTGTAATTTTGCTACTGTTACGAATCGTAAGGTAAATATCTGATATTAGGTGACCCCCGTGAAAGGGTCGTTTGACCTCCAAAGAGGTCGTAACCCACAGGTTGAGAACCACTGGCTTAAGTAATTCTCTTGCCTTAGCCTCCCAAGTAGCTGGAACTACAGGCACCCACCACAACACCTGTCTATTTTTTGGTTGTAGTTGTCATTCTCATTTGGCAGGCCCCGGCTGGATTCGAACCCACCAGCTCTGGTATATGTGGCTGACACCTTAGCTGCTTGAGCTATAGGTACTGAGCCTCTTTGTTTTTTTTTTTTTTTGAGACACAGTCTCACTATGACGCCCTTGGTAGAGTGTCACAGCTCACAGCAACCTGAAACTCTTGGGCATAAGCGATTCTCTTGCCTCAGCCTCCCAAGTAGCTGGGACTATAGGTGCCTAACACAATGCCCAGCTATTTTTTTGTTGTAGTTGCCATTGTTGTTTAGCAGGCCCAGGTTGGGTTTGAACCTGCCAACTCTGGTCTATGTGGCTGGCGCCCTGGCCACTGAGCTACAGGCACTGAGCCTTCAAATACCATCTTGAGTAATAGAATGAGTATGCTTACTCTAGGGACTGTCAATAACTGGACAGATTGAATAAGGAGGAATCCAACTAATCCCAAAGATGTATCAAGTTGCTAAGGCACAAGATGAAAAGAAAGGGAGTGATATGTGTTTTCTTCCCTATTTTAGTTCCTTGGAAATTATCTAATCACTTAAAAGGCTTTGGAGCTCCTGGTCATCTTTCTCACTTTATTATCCTCATTAGAGTGCTGTGGCATCATAGCTCACAGCAACCTCAAACTCTTGAGCTCAAGTGATCCTCTTACCTCAGCCTCCTGAGTAGCTGGGACTACAAGTGCCTGCCACAACACCTGGCTATTTTTAGAGACAGGGTCTCACTTTTGCTAGGGCTGGTCTCAAATTCCTGAGCTCAACAGATCTGCCCACCTTGGCCTCCCAGAGTACTAGGATTATAGGTGTGAGCCAGCGCGTCCAACCGGAGGTAACACTTCTTGAGCAGTGAATGTCATTATGGAATAAAGATGATGAACAGCTTTTCCAATTGTGGGCCTCAAAGACTACTGTGAGGACGTTTTTATTCTAGAGATGTTCCTTTTCTCTAGAGAGGAATCCTTTAGTCTGCTGGTAGGAGTGGTGGCCTTAGTACAGGGGGCATTCTGAGAAAGACGACCCTGCAGGTCACCCAGATTTTCACTGAAACCCCCTTTCTCTCCTTGTCCTTTGGTCCTTGTGTACTCTAAATACTATCCAGTTTCTACAAAGAGTAATTTTCTCCTCTGAGGAACAGGTTCTGAGTTGACTTTAACAGGGAAGAGACGGCTCTTGCCAGGTGTTAATCATCCGTACACAGACTTTCAGCCATTTCCCTGCTTCTACCCACATACTTCTCTCCCTCTCTCTGAGTTACTGCTCAGTTCGCATCCATGTTTTTTGTCTTCCCAGAAGATGTTGAAATGTCTGCTACGCTCAGGTCACCTCTGACATTCTTTCTGTGGGTTAATAAGTTGTGCTTTCCTTTGCTGTTAGGTTAGTGGTGATTTGCTAAGAAGATGGAGACCTGTGGTCAGTCAGCCGGGCAAAACCAGAAGGCTGGCTAAAGATTTTTACTCTGTATCAGAAAAATCTTATTTACATACTCCCGTGTGCCATAACAGTTGGATATCCTTAAACAATACCAAAAAAATAAGGAATTAATCAGCGTCGCATTTTATAAATCGTCAAACACAGAACTGTTTGAATCTAGGAAATCAGAAGTGTCAACTTCTCCAGCTCACACTTGGGGAATTAAAATACTTTTGCCATTTACTATATTCCACATCAAGATGGCATACCTTTAAATAAAAACATTTTAAATTTAAAAGCTAGAACTCTATTTCTCTCTGAATAGGCCACGTGACTTTTCCTGGGCACATGCGATTCATGGTTTTTGTGACTTATTTTTAGAGGAGAACACTGAAGAATGGAACAACCACAGCCTGCTACTTCGGAACAATTCACACTGACTCATCTCTGGTCCTTGCCGAAATTACAGGTGAGCAGAGGAAAGCATGAAAGGCGGCCAGACCTTGCCTCGCACCCGTCTCACATGTACTTGCGGGCAGCCCTGCCTTTTTAATTGCTAGAATTTGAGCATTGCATTTTCTTTTTTTCTTCTTGGGCAGGAATTAAATGTCTGTGTATCACTGTGGCCCTTGAATATTGTCTACTTTTTACAGTAATTTGTTTATTTGCTTATGGTTGTTGGTTACAGATATATTAATTCGGGGCTTTTTAGGGCAAGCTTGCTAATTCTAGCTGTGGCAACAGCTTATTTTATTATAATTAGTAGACATGTTTTGGCTATTGGCTAGACTCAAGGCACCGTGTTAGGTGCTGGAGCATAATGAAATGGAAACAATGGGAAAAATGGAAAATAGTTGGTGCCCCTGAGGAGCCGTACAGAATGCCTGCATGCATAGATCAACAACTAGTTACAACTGTGGTGCTGCTGCTAGATGCCTGGCACTGTACAAAGCACACTGTATGGATTAGCTCTGCTATACCGACCCTTCTGAGGTTGTTAATGATGTTCTCATTATAGGTGGGTAAACTGATGCTCAGAGAAGTTAAGTAACATGCCCAACACTGCACAGCTTATAAGCAGAGCTGAGACTGTATTTAGGTTGATGAGTCCAAAATTTGTACCCGGCACAGTACCTGGTACATAGGAGGTGCTTAGTAAATACTGTTGGCTGATGCATTGATGCCACTACTTGCTAGACAAGGTAGTTTACCCTGAAGGTCTGAAGGATAACACTGAACATAGACATCACAGTTTTCAGAGGAAGCAAAGAGAACCCAGGACTAGGTTGTCTGGAAGACTTCATGGAAGGGGTATTTATTTATGAATGAATTAACGACAAGATTTTGATCTGTTCTCTAGGCTAGAGTGCAGTGGCATCATCATAGCTCCCTGTGGCCTCACAGTCCTGAGCTCAAGAGATCCTCCTGCCTTAGCTTCCTGAGTAGCTGGAACTGCAGGAATGTGCCACCAAGCTTGGCTCATGTTTCTACTTTTTGTAGAGACAGGGTCTTACTCTGTTGCCAAGGCTGATCTTGAACTCCTGGTCTTAAGTGATCCTGCTGCTTTGGGCTCCCAAAGTGCTGGGATTATAGGTGTGAACCACCATGCCCAGGTGGAAGGGACATTTATACCAGGCTTTCAAGGGAACATAAGATGGGAGTATTACATGTCTTCTAGACAGGGGAAATGGCATGGACAAGAATCTGGGGACAGGAAATCTCCTTAGCAGATGCAGGCGCAGGAAGCAGAGTAGTTTAACTGGAGGAGGGGATTCACTGCATGGAGTGGGTGTGGTCAGACTACAGAGAAGCTTGAATGTACATCACGGGCTCAAAGAAGGTATTGAGACAGCTGAGTTACTTGATGGAAGCAGTATTTTCAGAACATTAGTCTAATGGTGAAGTATTAAAATGAATTACAGGAAAATGAGACAGGCAGAAAGACTTCTGAAAGACTCTTCTGACAGAGGAGGAGACATTATAAGAAACAATTACCATTGCCCTCTGTAGCTTCAACTTTCTGGCTGAAATCAAATTCTTCCAGCACCTGATGAGGACTAGGTTCTTTAGTGCTGAGAGCTGCTAGTGGGACTAAGCAAAATTCCCAAGAGATAATGATGCCGGCACTGCTGCAGTGAAGAAGCACAGCAGCACGGCATCTGATTCTCATGTGCAAGCCACCTTGCAGACATTATTGCACGTACTCCTCATAACCCTGCACTTAGCGGAGGACACTGGGCACTTTAGTCAAGCAATATCCACCATCCTGGGAGTAATCAGAGGAATAAGGACTCAATCCACATCTGTCCAACTCCAGCACCCATGGAGTTTTCAACCAGGATTTAAAACCAACTTTTCCTACACCATTCTGTGTTTTATCAAGAGGGAGGACCATATTAAAGAGACAGAATTTATAGGAAATTTACTAAAAGTATTTGAACAAAATAGAAACAAATTGTTTATGGTGGGATTGTAATCATATTTTTAAAATACATTGCATAAAATATGACACTCAATCTAAGGGGTGGTGATAGAGTAAGAGATAAAAGGGAGATTGTGAGTTGGGGGAAAAAAGAGAAGGAAAGAAGGAAAAAAAACAATGTAGGTGTGTCAAGGACTAATAGAGTCTTTCTCTAGGGTCTGAGGCCCTAGAGAAAGGAGTTAAAATCAAGGTCTTTGACTCTTTACCATGTGATAAGATGAGAGCAGTGACTTCAGAAAAAATATGTACAAACTGTATAAACAAAGGGAAAATCTGAATAATACATAAAAAACACCCAATTTTTTCCCGGTCAGCCTGGGAATGAGGATGGGGCGGGGTGGGGAAGCGATAAATGGATGAACCTTTATGACTTAGTGAATTTAGTGGGGATTGCTGCTGTTATATCTTAAGTGCTGTGATGGTGGGTAACTATTTACATTTTCACTGAAGTTTTTTATAATAATTTCAATTTAAACATGTTTTTTAAAGGCTTAGAAAAGGTAGTATTTGAAAAATAAACTATGCCTTCAGACTCTTTGTGTGTGTACTTTGCAGATAAATTTGGACAGCGAGCATTTGTTGGCAAAGTGTGCATGGATTTGAATAACACTGTCCCAGAATACAAGGAGAGCACCGAGGAATCCGTCCAGGAAACACAGAGGTAAAGTGCTCATTTGTCCTGATTTGTGTTATGGGTGTGTCTTGCTGCTGCTCTGATGGCATTAGACATAGTCAAAGAGGAAACAAAACACTGTTATGACCCAACTGGGAGAGAGAGATGCACAGGGTGATTCAGAATGATTCATGCAAATTTTAGACAGGTCAGCTAGTCTTAAATGAATTTGATTAGACAGTTGGCAATCATTAATGATTGGCAAAGAACTTGCTTTGTCGTGTCACACTTGATCTTTACAGAGGTCTCCCATAAGCCACCTGTCTTTTATGATAAGGAAGCCATCCTAGGCTATGTGACGTGATCCCAGTCATGCTTTTAAATAACAGAACCAGGAGTTAAAACCAAGGTCTTCGACTCTAAATGCACAGTTCTTTCTACCATAGCATAGAGGCCCACCTGTATTCCTGTGTGGGAAGGAGAGGGGGCAGGGAGAGAGACACACCTTCAGTGTGTCTTCATAGCAAGAGCATTTGCTATGGTTTATGTATAGTGTACTTTAAAAGGATGGTGGAAGTGAAGAATCATTTATGGAATAAAATATCACACACAGATTAATGAAAGAACTTTCTCTAAAAAAAGGATTTTAAAAAATGCCAAAGTAATATGTACTCCCATGATAGAAGACTTAGACAATTGCAAAAAACGTACATGGAAGAAAAATGTTCTCCATCATTATACTTCCTAAAATTACTAGTATTGGAGGCTGGGTGTGGTGGCTCAGGCCTTTAATCCCAGCGCTCTGGGGGGCCAAAGTCAGTGGGTTGCTTGAGCTCAGGAGTTTGAGACCAGCCTGAGCAAGAGTAAGATCCCGTTCTAAAAATAGCTGGGTGATGTGGCAGGTGCCTCTGGTCTCAACTACTCGGGAGGCTAAAGCAAGAGAATTGCTTGAACCCAAGGGTCTAAGGTTGCTGTGAACAGTGAAGCCACAGCACTCTACCAAGGGGTGACAAAGTGAGACTGTATCTCAAAGAAAAGAAAAAAAAATGTTACCAGTATTGGGATTTTACTCTGTGTCTTTTTAGTGTTTTTTCAAGGTGGTCTGTGCATCCCTCACTATTTCCTCTACCATGGGAAGAGGAAAGTTGTAGGTATATGCTAGAATAGCCATAACATGCTAATGTAGGGAGCTAACATGTCCCCTGTCTAAAAATGTGACCCAAAAGAATATCTTTCCAAGGTGAAGTGCAGGCCTGTAGGAGTCAAGGCCATGATTCTTTTTCCCGCTTTGGTTCCATAGTCTCACAAGGAGTAGTGACTCACTGTACCACTGCAGTCAAGGTTCTGAGGACATTCTGTGGTGACACACGAGCTAGAGAGAGACCACAGAAGGGACCAAGCCCTACGTTGCTGCTGCTGGACATAGAGCTGGGTTCACTAGAGGCTGTGGACCTCATACTTTGTGAAGACTTCCACCTTATGGAATAGTGCAGATAGAATCATAAAAGGCAGGGGTGTCCAAGGGAAAGGAAACCGTCCACAGAAAGACTTGCACGTGTATGTTCCTACTATCATTATTTATAGAAGCCAAACATAAAGCAGATTCTCTATGCACTCGTATCAATCCCAGGGAAGGACTCTAAACACCTTGCTAATGTGTCAGTCACTTGCGTGAGTCCAGTGAGACAGGACACTAACACAGCACGTTAAGTGCAGCAAGTTCATTACTCACAGGTAGGCAACAAGGGACGCTAGATGCCTGGAATTCATAGAGAGCTAAGGCTTAGAAAGGTTGTCCAGGGTAGATGGAGTCTCACCGGTGCATGCCCCATGTCACCCCACAGCTGAGGGATCCTGAAAGTTTGCTCCACCTGTAGTTTTATGCCCAGATGAACTTTCCTCACTGGGCAAAAACAGCCTAGAACATCTGTTCCAGGAGGAAAGGGAACAGAGCCTAGGCTGTTCTGGCTGGTTCCTCTTTATCTTGGGATGTTGCATTTCTAGCACGTTCTAAAGTTATTCTGAGAACTACAAGCAAGCAAAAAGCTGGATTACCAGGCTTGTCTTGCACCAACTGGTAGAAACAACCAAGATTTCTCCTAATTAGTGGATGAATAAACAAAATGTAGTAGACAGTGAACTATAATTCAGCCATAAAATAATGAAATTCTGGTACATACTACAACGTGGATGGACTTTAAACACATTGTGCTCAAAGAAAGAAACCAAACACAAAAGGCTGCCTATTGAATGGATTCCATTATATGAAATGTACAGAAAATGCAAATCTATAGAGAAAGTTAGATTAGAGGTTGGCTGGGCCGGGGATAGGAATGACTATTAACCATAAACAAGCCCAGAAGATCTCACTGGGGTGAGGAGGATGGTCTGGATTATCATCATGGTTGTACAACTCTATCTAGGCAACTAAAAATCATTGAATCGTGCATTTAAAACAGGTGAATTTTATGGTATGTAAATTATACTTAAAACTGTTTTTAAAAATAGGAGTATGTGGGTGGGGTTCATGTATATTTGAGCTTCCTCATTTACATCCACTTGCGATAAGAGTTGAGTAGAGAGGCATTAGATTCTATTAAAAAGTAAATTTATTTTTGAAAAGTTGCTTTTTATCTCGCAAGGGAATGATTTTTTGTTTAGTTTATAAATAACAGAGACGGCACAGAGAGCTGGGGAGCACGATTTCAGACATTCTGGCTCTGTCGTCTCCTGTGGTACAAGTGTGCTGCTCTGGGTGCCTCTGGCATTGTTCCTCTCGCTCTCCTCCCCTGAGTCCACGCTGCTGAAGCAAAAGAAAAAAAAAACTCAAAAGAGGCCTAAGAAACTCAAGATGTCCTAACACACCCTGAAATCTCCCTGTGGTGTTGAAATAAAGTTGAAAGATGATTGCGAATGTGCTAAGTCATTTGTCCCAGGTGCCAAGGTCACTGTGTGGGTTTATCCAACTTATGAAATAACAGAAAAAAATGTTTGCGTGTCAGTACTGTTTTTTATGTAACAAATTATATTTGCAAGTCTTTAGGCACCTGCTAGAGGGGTGCTAGGAAAAATCTTTCCGTTTAATGAAAGATTCTTTTTTCAAGAAAATGATTTACCCTCTCCTTCTCCTTTCTTATAGATCAGGGCTTCTCCAGCAGGTTGGATTTGCTTTTAAATACTTGTGGCCTGCTCGTTAAATTACTTTTGGCTGAGGATCATATTATTGCTTGAGATCATGAGTTTTCATTATGTTCTTTTCCATAAAACATTGGTATATTTGGCTGATTATATTCTGCTGGTTATATAAGTCCTTTTAAATGGCTTTTCCATAGTTCCTTGAGGATTTGACAAGCAATTTTACTGACTATTCAACATCTAAGGGATGTAGAAGAAAATTCTTTAGATATAAATCTTTCCCAAGATATGACTTACTTTAAGGCAAGTGTTAGACATCCAATATTCTCCTTTCTCAGGCTTTCATCCTCCGGGACTGTGGTAGGTTCACAGAGAGAAGAAAGTACCCACCTTGCTCTAGCATTGACCATATGCTAAGCTTATCTATTAACTTAGTTTTGTGGCTGTAGTAAACCTTAATTCACATTTTATTTTGAAATGAAAAAGGCAGGAAACTGTAGCTGCCCAGCCAGGGTAGAAGCAGCCATTTCATAAGCTTTATAGTTGCTATCATCCCTGTAGGCAGAACTGGTAGGGTCACCATCCATCCCATTCACCATGCATTTTGCATCCACCTTTGGCCTGTTTCTTCTGCTGCCCTCCACTGTCCATCCCCAGGCAGTCTCTGCCCTGGAAATAAGTAGTGATGTTGTAGAAACAGAATGAGAAATTTCCCCTTTCAGGGAATTAGAAGTGGAGAGTCTCATGGCTGCTGAACCCCTCCAGATGCACAGGACTCCATGACTCTCCCATCTCAGGAGCACAACACATTGCAGTATTTCCCCAAACAGAGCTTGAGCCAGTAGAACAGCTTGAGTGCTGCAGGAATAGGCGCCAACAGCCCGTCTGATGCTAGGTGGTGACATTACATTTCCTGCGATTTTGCACTCCATCCCTGGCTGCCAATGAGGAAGCAGAGTAATTACTACTTATTAATCTTTAGTGGTCGTGAAACGTGTGCAGCACTAGCAATGTTTGCGTGGAAATTAGGACATGCGAGGATCGTGTTTCTACCCATTCAAAACATTCATTTGAAAATTCTTACGTTTTCTAACTTCCCGTTTCTTGCTTTATTTCAGGTTTGTGTCAGAAATGCTTCAAAAGAATGTAAGTAAATTTGTTCAGAGCTTTTGCATTTAGACGGCCTTTGCATTAGCTGTAGGATTAAGGTCTTTGTACAATTGGTTTATTCCATGCATGAAGATGTATTTTCCTAGAACTTTAAATTGCTTTGGCACAGTGGACCCATCAATTTAGTTCAATGAAGTCAGGCATTTTAAAAATATGTATTTAATTGACAAATCGAGATTGTATATATTCAAGGTGTGTAATGGGATGATTTGATACACATATACATTATCTAATGATCATCACAATCAAAATAATTAACACATCCATCACTATCTATGCTGTACATTAGAACCCCAGAACTTGTTTGTCTTATAACTGAAAATTTATACCCCTTTGATCAACATCTCCCCATACAGTCCAGCAATCCCATTTTTGGGGTTATATCCAAAAGAAAGGAAATCAGTATCTTGAAGAGCTATCAGTAGCCTACATTTATTGCAGCATTATTCAATAGCAGCCAAGATATGAACTCAACAAAAATGCCCATGGACAGATGATGAATCAAGAAAATGCAAGGTGTATGTACATGTATATAATACACACACACAAATATTATTTAACCATAAAAAGAAGGAAATCCTACCATTTGTGACAACAGAGATGAACCTAGAGGCCATCATGTTAAGTGAAATAAGCCAATCACAAAAAGACAGAAACTGTATCATTTTACCTATTTGTGGAATCAACAAAACCTCAAACTCATAGATTCACCAGTCAGGCAGTTTTTTTCTTTCTAATGAAGTCTGGTATGGCTCTATACCTGGCTATCTGTATGTTGCTTAAAACACATTTTTGGAATCAGGAAATACTGATTGAGGTGGTTTGATTAATAACCACTCAGATATGTGCAAACTTGAAGTTTGTTTTATCCTTATAATTGTGTATACTTCTTTTGGCTCCAAAACCCTTTGCCCACATGAAACCAAAAACTAAATTTATTTATTTATTTATTTTATCTTTTTAGAGATAGGGTCTTACTTATGAAGACCCTAGTCTTCACCAAGGCTGGAGTGGCGTGAACCTCCAGCTACTCAGATCAACCAGTCCTCCTGCCTGTCCTCCCTGGTAGCTAGGACTATAGGCATGTGCTATTGGGCTCAGCTGATTTTTGTATTTTTTGTAGGGATGGGTCTTGCTTTTTGCCTAGGCTGATTGTGAACTCTTAGCCTCAAGTGATTCTTCCACCTCAGCCTCCCAAGGGATGAGAGGTGGAATCCTAGGTGTGAGCCACCATGCCCCACCAGAAACATTGAATTTGGTTAGGTGGGTAAACTTGGTCCCAAGTTCACTAAGCTTTTAGTTAATCCAAGGTATAGAAGACCTCAGCCACTGACCTAAAACTTCTCTAAAAAAATCTTTTTTAAAAAGATAAATGTAAATGAAGATGTGTAACAGTAATTTAGTATAATGCCCATGTTGCAACACAGTATAGATAGTCAAATCTGAATAAAGAAAATAATTTTCATGGTAGGAAAGAAGATGTAACTTTAGCAATTCTTCTGATTGCTACAGAAGACCAGAAGATTCATCTACATGAGTTCAGAGTTACCATCTCAAGGCAGCTTTCTCTTTCTTGGTGTTGTTTCATTTTGTTTTGGTTTTTTCCTTTTCCTTTGGTACTTTTGAATATCACAAGACTTATCTCTGGGGCGGGGGGACAAGGTTTCATAGGTGTGGGGCAGATTGTTGAACTCTGGGAGTTCTGGCTCTCCAGAGCTTCATCAACACTGGCAGACAGCCAGCCAGGCCCCGCTTTGCAGTACCAGGTGTAGCTGGGGCTATGGAGACAATGCTGTTTGCTGCCTCCACCCCACGGCAGACTGGTCCGTAGCTCCACAGGGCGAGTTCTTAGATTGGGAAGCCTGACCCTTTACTTACCCTCTTTTGAGGTATGATTGAGAACTATAGGAAACCTCAGAATTTCCTTCAATATAACCTTGAGAGTCCTGGCTGGAACCTTGTGGGTCCTTATCCTCACCACCCCAATATGAGTCCTTTTCCGTTGCCTGGCCATTCACCTCAGGTGGCACCAGAGCCAATCCTGTTACTGAATAGTTCTCAAGGAGGCTTTGCACAAAATGTTGGGCAGGGGAAGACCACCTCACTTCTGGTCTCCCCAGCACTTTCTTTTCAAACTTCTCCTTCATAAAGACCTTAAGGTAGAGAGAGGGGAGCGTGTATCATTCGGGGCAGGGTCTTCTGTTGAACTTGGTGTTTCAGAATATACTGGACTACTTTTCTTATTCTGAGCTGTGAGCCGTTTCCCTGAAATCCAGCACTTCTACCAACTCATAGAATGGGAAACGCCTCCTCCCAAATGAAGACATAAAATCTTTTTGCTACATGGCAGACATTTTGAGGTACACATCATGGTCATCAGAGCCATCGTTTCCTTATCACTTGTTTTTTATTATCTCCAGTATCCCAGAGTCAAGCCCATAGTGACACCACGGTTTTCCCTTTCTTGCTCTGAGACTTTGATGAGTGAACTCGGCAACATTGCGAAGACTCGTGATTTGCACATTCAGGTGGGTGTTATTCTTCTGTTTGTTCCTCTTTTCAGACCTGCGAGATTTCTCGGTACCCTAAATTGCAATCTGCAGTACTCTTCTGTTCTACTGAGTAATCTCTAATTTTTTTTTTTTTTTATATCTCCTGAAGTCATAGCGTGACAGGGCAAGAAGGGCTCCTACAGATGTCACCTAACTCAATTTTTAATGTTACAGATAAGAAACTTGATGTTCCTTTTATTCTGTACGTTCTCTGATCAGTTTTCAAGAGATGAGGACATCTACATGAGTAATCACAAAATCACCCACAACTGTTTACTTAGGATGCATTTAATACGTTTCTTTCCTACATCTCCTGTCTGTGATATTTTCTCAGTGTTCTCTACCTTCCTTCTCAGAGGAACCAGCTATTATTCGAAAAACAAAAAGAACCTAATTTCCACCTTGCAAAAATGCATTCAAAAGACCTTTTGTTCCCAGTTTCTTAATTTAAAATCAGAAACAAAAAGGTATATTTTACGTTGTCATTAACTTGTTGCAATTTGGGAATAAAGCACTTTTTAAAGCTCATAGCTATGTTAAAATTGGGAGCTCCCCTCCCCCCATCCAAATTTAATTGCATACTGTACTAAAATTTCTTCTCTTAGGAGTTGGCTGTCTTAAAAGAAATGGCAAGTCAGGGTACAGGCTACACATTAATTCTTCACCATTTTGTAAAGTGTTTTTTTGGGGGGGGGTCTTTATTTATTTATTTTTTTTTTTGATGATTTATCTTTTTAGGACACATTAACTGTTCTTCCTCATTATTTTTTTTTTGTACTCTATAATACTTGAATTTTTAATTCAATACCACCTATTTCTTTGTTGGAGATAAAATTCAAAACTTAGATCATGTTTCTGAACTCTATTTCTATTGGAAATAGAGTTTCTTGCTGAAGAAACAAGATACAAATAAACATTCAAAAACACACGAAATATAAAAGGAAAGGACACACAATGCAATCAAGTCTGCCCTTGCTGGACGATTGTGTGTGGATGCGTGTGTATTTACATTTACCCAAAGGACATGAAGCACTAGGTTGCCCTTTCTTCTGTTGCTGGGATCTGGGAGTTCCTCAAGGCCAGGGATACAGCTTGTGGTCTAAGTGGAGCATTTGTTTTCAGAATATGCTATTTTCGTCCTTTTACAATTTGTCTATGCATAATCTACCTCACAGAGAGACAACAATAGAGGGGCCATTCTTGGAAATGCTAATAAGACCTCTGAGGTTTGTGGGGCCCTGGAGAAAGGTCTGTGTAGGGGTTTAGGGCTCACTTTGCTTTGCTTGCTTGTGGATTTTTCTTACAGGCTCTTCCTCAATGACTATACGAATGTCTAGTTCAGTTATTTTTAGACTGTTTTCTGCAGAATAACTCATTATGGAAGCCAACAAAGGGGACAGATTGAGGACAGGGTCCCAGAGTCCCAGTGCTGCTTTATCCTGAGGGGCAACTTGTTTGTGCTTCTTCTATCTTGAATTTCTTTGAATTTTCATATGCATAACATATTCAAGGTTAAAAGAATTTGGAAAATCATTCATCTAGCCCAACGCTTTTATCGGAGAAATGAGAAAATTGTGATCCAAAAAAAGAAGAACTCACTTTCCATAAGACATAGGACTAGGATCAGAACTTAGGCTAAATAACTCAGCTCTCTTTACTCAAATTCCAGCATTTTTATGAATGAACTATGCTGTCTGTTTTTTTGATGGACACTAAACTCTTAAATAGTCATCCTCAGAAGAGGAGGTTGCCACAAATAGCAAGATTCTTGACTCTTCAAAGAGTACTATGTGTTTTTGCCATAGTTTGAAATTGAAGAAAATTTGCTGAAAATGTTTGCCTTGAGATTATGTGCACACACGTGCACACACTACATGTCATGATACTCACTTTCTTTGTCATAAATGTGATGAATGTAATTGTTTTTAAGAAAACACATGTACTGTCTACATTGTTTTTCTATAGGCAAGTAGAAACCATCCAAACCATTTTGATATAGGAAGTATATTTCTAGTAATACTGTACAGAAACAAATTGGAAGTATTATTTCTTTTCTTGTAGAGCCATGTAAGTGAAACTCGTGATGAAGTTGAAGCTGTGAAAAAATTATACCCCAGTTATAAAAACTACACCGACGTGTATGATAAAAACAATCTTCTGACAAATAAGGTAAATTGTTTATTGTGACATAATCTATGTAAAGTTGGGTGTATTTGTTTACATGTTAACATCTAAGTGGTACTCTTACGACTTCTGTCACATGCCTACATTTCCCAAACTAGAGTAAGCCCAGAGTGGGTGTGCACATATGTGGGGGTAGTTGAAAATGTGCCTGCAGTTTCATCACAATCAGTAAATCTGAAGACTTCATTGAGAGTGACAGTGTCATTTGGTCCAAGGATATTTTGACAGTATTCATTAGAATGTAAATGTGCATTCCTTTGAGTTAGCAAATGCATTTTTAAGGATCCATTCTGTAAGTAATGTAAGCAGGGATGTTAATTACATCTGAAAGTTAAAAATGGCTACCAATGGGGGTTGATTAAATTATGGAGCAGGCAAGATGAGAATTCTATTCAGCATTCACAAAGAAATAGATATACAGGCTTAAAGGAAGAATGTGCAGTATTATTTGATATATATGTGTATATGATGGTCTGAAAGACACAGCAAATATTAAAAGGACTTTCCCTAAGGAAGAAAGTGGAAGGACTTACTACTTTTATTTTTAAACACTCTAAGATTGCTTTTTAAGGAGTTGAGTATTACTTTTATAATTAATTAAAATTAATACAAGTGCAGAGAGACCTCATTACAATAATGTAGCCCCTGGTCTTGACCTTTGATGAAATCTACAAACTTCGTGGAGAGTTTACTGCAGCACATAATGTCTTAGTGACTATGTGAATGGAGATATGAATATTACTGACTTGAAAGGTTCATACTGTGCATAAATCAGGTAAATGCTACTTTGTGATGTTTATCCTTTTACATCTATTTCCATACGATTAATAAATTAGCCTTCTTTTCGCATGTTAATTTTATTTGCCCAGAGGTTGGTAATATTTTATTTTAATAATAATTCTGCGGTCACTGAACCTTGCCTCCCAAAGGAGAAAGCTACAGGTTTTGTACTAAGTGAAAAAGAATTTTGGAAGAGTAAAGTCTTATTTAAGAAAACCAAGATTGCTAAGATTAAATGTTTAGTGAGGTCTCACATATGCAGTGCCTGATTTTTTTTTTATCTATTTTATCTTCTCAATTAATGCTTAGAAGGTACTACATTTCTTAATTTTTATAAATGTATAAACATAAATGAGTTATAGTTTACTTGGTTGTATGTGTCAAGACCATTGCTATCTATATTAAAATCAGTATCAGAAATAAAGAATAATGTTTTGCAAGATTATTCTCCCAGCTTCTATGTACTGAGAAAAGAAGCTTACTTCTAGAAAGTTGTGATTAGAAAAGGAATAAACACAGTCCTACCCGTAGCTCACCAGGTAGAGTTAAAAAAGAAAGTAACTTGAAAGTTTTCCAAAGGAAAGATGATAGAACGGTAGTTTCTTCAAACAGAATGGATATCCTACGCTGTGCCTGGATCAACCCTCATCATTTTATAGATGAACAAAATGAAAATAAGTAACAGCCACAAATTTGTTGAGACTTTTGAAACACAATGATTTTGGAAGCCTTTGCTGAGGTATAATTTATACCCAGTGACTTTGTGCATGCAGCTAGTCACAAATGTTCTTGTAAAGCCCAGTCACAGACACTATCTTGGGCACTAACGTAAGCATTGGTGAGTGGTAAACTCCATGTCCTTCCCTCCAGACGGTGATGGCCCATGGCTGCTACCTTTCTGCAGAAGAACTGGACGTCTTCCATGAACGAGGAGCGTCCATCTCACACTGCCCCAATTCTAATCTATCGTAAGTAGGCAATAATGGCTTGGGAGATTGTGAACGTTTGCAGTACAGATTAGCAGCCGGACACCTTTGTTTTCTCTGTCCTTCCTCAAGGACAAGGTCCCTCCTCTGTAACTGTGTTTGATCGGGACAGGAAGTAGACAGACATTTACTCTCGTGCTGTGAGAGAAGAAAGGAGACCACTAAAGAGGGCATTTTTTGTAGAGTATGCATTTTAGATTCTAAAATCTCTGATCTGAATTTGCACAAAAAGAAGATAATAGGAAATACAGTAGAAAACATTTAATAGCTTGCAGATTTACCACTAAGGGGCTGAAAGGAAACCATGTTCCAGCCAGGTCTTTTCAGGGAGAGGGTTCTGTCTCTCGTTACCACTTTTGCTCTGATGTTAGAAGGAAGTGCAGTGTACCAGAAACCAGTCCCTTGTGGTTTTTGAGGTCAGATAATTAGGACAATTAAGTTCATGAACTCATCCTAGATAAGTATACCTAAAAAAGTGCTATATACCTAAAAAAGTGCTACCTGCCTCATGGGTGAATATCATCATGGTCACCTTTGAAGTCCTCCCCTGGGGAAGCTATGTACCCACTCCAGGGCCTAGTCCACCCTGATGGAATGGCCATCAGAACTGTACAAGATCTGACAATTAAGTTCATGAATTCATCCTGGAAAAAGTGCTTGGAAGGGTGTTCTGGCACTGGCATCTGTGCAGACCTTTTTACGAGGAGTACTTCGAAGGTGATTGCAGTGATGTTCAGGAATGAAGTATGGAGTACTTTCTCTAGAATGAGCTCGGGAACTGAATTGTCTGAGCGTGCATGTCATCCTGTTTGATCTGGCAGGATACCAGCTCACACAGGGAAGCCCAGATGGACCTTGTCCTGTCATAATGCCCTCATATACAGAAGCTTTATTTAAAAAGCTTAAACAGGTTCTTAACCTTTTGAAAGTTTATGGACCCGTAGGTGAATCAGATGGAAATTATGGCCTATATCTTCAGAAGGAAGATTGTAGATACTAAAATGTTGCATTTATTTTCAAGGAATTCATAGATCCCCTAGTGCCGGTCCATGGGTACTAGGTTATAAGCCTATGCCTGTACAAGTAATTTGGGGCGTGATCTAAGAAAATACCTATGGAGAAGTTGGACAAGGAAGAGGAGGAAGTCGGTGATGAGTATCTCATCAAGCACAACTCCACTGTGGGCTTCACTGAGGATTAAACTCAGGGAACCACTGTACAAAACAGACCTCAAAGTTATCCTGCACAAAGAGTGAGGGGCTGCGGTAGTTGTACCCAAACTCTCATCAGTTATTGATGGGGGTCCTGGGTGGGGGTGGAGAGTAGTGTCAATTCCATGGACTGTCGAAACAATGGCAGAGCAGGCAGTAGCACTGGACAGCCCCCAGGACAAGTAGCTGGATGTGTCAGTAGTTGGAAATCTGGGACTTTTGATGACGAAAGGTATGCCAGTGGTGGTATTGGAAGGGCACTGAAAGCCACAGTGTGTGTTTCTGGAGTGTTTGGAGGGGCTCCAGAGGCTTTGAGTCTTCAGAAGTAATCACACATGACAGAGAATCTTGCCCTTGTATAGTTTATATATAACATAATTGTATATTGTAATATATAAAACAATATTTATGTCACATATAATTATGGTCTAGTGTCCTAGTTTGAGAAGAATTTAACGTCCCTTGGGTGAATTGCTCAACATTCTCTGAATTAAAACATAATGCAGTTCTGCAAATTGAGATTTATGTCTTTAGGACATATTTCTATTTAAATGGTCATTGTCATTTTTTCTCTTGCAACTTTGAGAGATTTATTGTGTGTGCACTGGGGTTTTGGAAATTATGGTCATCCTTTTTTTTTTTGGAGACAGAATCTCACTTTGTTGCCCTGGGTAGAGTGCTGTGACGTCACAGCTCACAGCAACCTCAAACTCTTGGGCTTAAGAGATTCTCTTGCCTCAGCCTCCCAAGTAGCTGGGACTACAGGCACTTGCCACAACGCCCAGCTATTTTTTAGTTGCAGTTGTCATTGTTTAGCAGGCCCAGGCTGGGTTCGAACTCAGCAGCTGTGAGTATGTGGCTGGTGTCTTACTTACTGATCTGCGGGCACCAAGCCAATTATGTGCGTCTTGAGCAGACCACTTTGACTTTTGCATCTACTCGTACTTCTGAAGATCACTTTAATTAGCCTTTGTCTCCTTAGAAAGGTGGCACCTGTGTTCAGCTCAGGGTCAAGACGTCTGGAATCCTGCGCAGGAACCATCTGTCCTTTTTGCTCCTGTTCTCAGAGGCAGCATCTGCACTGTCATGCCCTGACTTACCAGCCTGTACCCTGTTTTCCCTTTGAATTCCCCTTCTTTTGAGCTTGCACACCACTACACAGTCAAGGTAACTCATTAGACTTAGAGAAAAGGGAATCTTTTATAGTATCTACTTCCTAACATAGACGGATGAGTTGATTAACAAATATTAAAGACAGATAAGACTTTTTGTACTAATTGCAAGTTTTCATTTCTTCATTTTTTAAATACAAATAATCCCCTGCTTTTCTTTCTGGCTCTTGCAGCTTTATGCCCACCTGGGATTAACCTGAACCCAAGGGTTAGTTCTTTAATGATCCCATTTACTCCAGGACTGGGATGGTCTGATTTGACTAATGTGTTTGTGTCAATATTAGATGTCATGTGTTGAGAAACGCAGTTTTCAGAGATACCACCGTCATTATTGGTGTCTCTCTTCTGCTGGAACACATGGATCTCCTTATTCTGATTTTCTTTCTCTGCAGGCTGAGCAGTGGCTTTCTAAACGTGATGGAAGTGCTGAAACATGAAGTAAAGATAGGGCTGGGAACAGGTCAGTAGTCCTGTGTGAAGCTGTCCTAAGTGAGTGCTTTCATGAAAAAGGAAAATAAAACTACAGGAGATGCACAGAAAAACCAAACAATTGCACAGATTTTTATGCAGCATTCCCCACCAAAATATGTCAGAGCAGTAGAAATATGTGAAAGAGGCTTGGTGCCTGTGACTCAAGTGGCTAAGGCACCAGCCACATACACCTAAGGTGGTGGGTTCGAATCCAGCCTGGGCCCGCCAAACAACAATGATGGCTGCAACCAAAAAATAGCTGGGCGTTGTGGCGGGCACCTGTGGTCCCAGCTACTTGGGAGGCAGAGGTAAGAGACTTGCTTGAGCCCAGGAGTTGGAGGTTGCTGTGAGCTGTGATGCCACAGCACTCTACCCAGGGGGACAGCTTAAGGCTCTATCTCAAAAAAAAAAAAAAAAAAAAAGTTTTGGGGCACTAACCTCCTGAAAGCCATTATTCCTATTTATTATTTAGAAACTGAACTATAAAGGATAATTCCTTCTAAATTGTTTTAGAGGTTCTTTGTAGGTTTTTTTTTTTGCCATTTTTTGGCTAGGGCCAGGTTTGAACCTGCAACCTCTGCTATATGGGGCTGGCACCCTACTCCCTTTGAGCCACAGGCGCTGCCCGGTTCTTTTTATTTTTTTAAATTAATTACTTTGTGTTTTTTGAGCCAGAGTCTCACTGTGTTGCCTTAGAGTGCAGTGGTCTCATGGTTCACAGCAACCTCAAAATCTTGGGCTTGATCCCACCAATCACCCTCCCTGCCCCCCTCCCTTCCCCTCCCTCTCCCCTGGGTACATGTGAATCTCTCTAAATGTAGAATATAAATGTCTTAACACAATAACTAAGAAAAAGACATGCAGGCTATGTTAACCAGTTGGATGAAAGTATTTTAAATTATATATAGAAACAGTACACTGTACCCCATGATAGTATTAATGTACACTGCTATGATTTAATAAATAAAATAAAAAATAAATTTAGAACCTATGGAGGAAAATATACTTGGAATATATTGTGATATATACACTAATTCATGATTATAACCAAAAGTAAGCAATAGTCTCCAATCCAAAAGGGAGGTATAGTTGTCAAGTACAAATAGGTTTATATATATATATATACAAAGTAAAGAGCCTATCAATTTTTATAATTAAACTATAGTTGAATAAAACAAAATACCATAAAAAAAAAATCTTGGGCTTGAGCAATCCTCTTGCCTCAGCCTCCTAAGTAACTGGGATTATAGGTGCCTGCCACTACATCTGTCTAGTTTTTCTAATTTTAGTGGAGACAGGATCTCATTTGCTTAGACTGGTCTCCAACTCCTGAGCTCAAGCAATTCACCCACCTCACCCTCCCAGAGTGCTAGGATTCTAAAAATAGCTAGGCATTATGGAAAGTGCCTGTAACTCCAGCTACTTGGGCGTCTGAGGCAAGAGAATCACGTAAGCCCAGAAGTTTGAGGTTGCTGTGAGCTGTGATGCCATTGCACTTTACCCAGGGTAACAAAGTGAGACTCTGTCTCAAAAAGAAAAAAAATGACTTTTTATTGATTAAGTGGAAGCGGATCGTTATGTATTTTCTACCAAAAAGAATTTTCCAAGTACTACAAATTCTTCTGGCTTCTGATTTTGTTACTGAAACCCAGGAAGAGGTAGCTTATATGTAAGGTTGAGAGAATGAAAGGGTATTTGGCAAGTGAGAGCAAAAGTATAAGCCTATAAAATAACTCCTTGTCTCAGAAGAAATGGAACTGCCCATCATATTTTACTGTTGACTTTGCAATATAAAATAGGAAAATATGAATGATATTAAAAAGATTTTTAAAATAGGATACTTCCCATATAAAATATGGGGAAAAAACATAAAAATAAGAAAACAGCAAATCATACCAAAAATGAAGGAAAAATTTGAAAGTATAGAGCAAGTTGACATAAGCAAGACCTACTTACTAATTCATTAAAACAGATGGCATCCAGGGAGCCAGGGTCTCGCTTTTCTGTCCCAGTGCCCTATCCTAATTCACTTGTTCCATTAATCCCAAGAGGGCAGTTCTTTAATCTCCTGTAGACACCAATCTAGTGACTATACTTTCTCCAAATCCATTATTCCTCCCTCAATTTATCCATCTTAGATGCCAGAGTATACCTGTAATCATTCTTCTGGAAATATTCCCACTTCTCATATTTCTCTCATTTTCTTTGCATTCACTTTGCAAAAGCCTACCCCTTGATTGATGTTAATATTCCCCTTCCTGGTGCCCGCAGCTAACCACATGGAAGATGCTGAGAAAATCCTCCGGTGGGATTTCATTTTAAATTTTGCTCTCAAATCCCACATGGCCCTCAGCCCTGGCAAAAGAGACAATCATGTTTCTTTAATAAGAGCCTCTCCTTATTCCAAGACCATTTTTCCTCATTTCTTCTCACCCCAGTTTGTATATTCTTCATTTCTAGCTGATGGCTTCATCTTGTAAATCATTGAGAAAATAGAAACATTCATAAATCCTTCCCTTAATTTCCCACCATCAAATTCATACACCTTTCTGCATCTGCTGGAATTTTCTCTCTCTCTCTTTTTTTCACTGCTAAAGGAAAAGAAAAGAAATGAAATGATTCTTCCTTTGATCAAAGGCAAACATATCAAAATACTCTGAGATTCTGTATTCTCTTCCTCTCCCAGCATCTTAATCAATTAATTCCTTTTTCCATGAACTATCCTGTATAATCAGTATAGCCTTCCTATTGGATCCTAAGAAGGATCAAAACTTGTTTCTTAATCTGATATCCCCCGGTGGCTCATGCCTCCCCTGTCCGCTTCCCCTCTTGGCGCAGCTTCCTAGGAGAGTGGGCGCCCACCCCGCACCACTTTCTAGGCTTTCTTCCATCCCTCACCTACTTCAGTCTGCTTTTTGCCCCACCCTCCGTGGCAACGGCCTTTGTCCACTCTCCTGTGGGTATTACACAGTGGCCTGCTGCCAACTCCAAAGGACACCATTCTGTTCTTACCACGTGGAACTTTTTACCAGCCTGGGCCATGCTTGGCTGTTCTCTCCTTTGTCCAGATAATCGTATCTTGGATTCAAGGAAACTCCTTTGTCCTGGTTCTCTTCCTCTCTTGCGGACCCTTCTTTCTTTTTCCTGAAGGCTCATTCTCCTCTTCCTGCCCATTCAGAAGCATTTTTCAAGACTCTGTCTTGGGAACTCTTCCCTTTTTGCTTTACACACATGTTGTTCTTAGGAGAAGTCAATCCCTAGCATGGCTTCAGGTGACGACATAGATGTAGACGACTCACAGATCTTGGTGTGCAGCCTACAGTCTTCCCACAAATTTCAAACCTGCATTTGTAACTGCCTACATCCTCCCTTCCTTCAGACCCCTCTTGAAAGAAACCCCTAAACTTGGCTTGGTGCCTGTGGCTTAAATGGCTAAGGCGCCAGCCACGTACACCTAAGGTGGCAGGTTTGAATCCAGTCCAGCCCCGCCAAACAACAAGGATGGTTGCAACCAAAAAATAGCTGGGCGTTGTGGCGGGCACCTGTAGTCCCAGCTACTTGGGAGGCTGAGGCAGGAGACTCGCTTGAGCCCAGGAGTTGGAGGTTGCTGTGAGCTGTGATGCCACAGCACTCTACCCAGGGGGATAGCTTGAGGCTCTGTCTCAAAAAAAAAAAAAAAAGAAAAAGAAACCTCTAAACTTCATTAAATCCCCAAACATATTTAAGCCTAGTTCTCTTAGCCAAGTCTCCTTTTCAGAGAATTGCATTTCTCTAACTAGGAATGTGGGTCTTATTTTTGGAAGCTCTTTACCCCTCACCTCTCCTCCTACATCCTAGCAAGCACGATAATGTCCAACCTCCTAACTCCTGAATATTTTCTGAAGTTAGGAGGTTGGACCTCATAACCCTCATCGACCACTCCCACCTAATGCAAGTTGCTATGGTTTCTGGCCTGAACCACTGCACCTGCTGCCTGGTGGGTCTCATTATCCTTCCCCTTCCAGTCCCTTCTTCTATTTTCAAAAAAATCCCAGTGAAAATCTGATCCTATCACCCTTTGGTGGGACTTTGAATGTGTATGCCTGACTGCAAGGACCACAAAGCTCTGCAAGGCTTGGTGCCCACTTAGTCTAGCTGCATTTTACACTGGTGGTTTCTCCCTACATTCACTGGCTATGTTCTGTTCCTCTCTGTGGTTCACACTCCTTTCTACCAAAAGTCTTGTGAATATTCTTTTCCTCTGTCTGGAATGCCCTTTATGGCTCTCTTTACGTGGTTGGGTCTTCTCATTTCTGTCTTAGTTTAAGGTCATCGTTGCCTTACAAAGGTCTTTCTTCCCTGACTTTAAAGAGATCTCCCCTATCCAAATGAGCCCTCCATCTCCATTGTCCTATCACTAAACTAAACACAATTTATCATGAATATGGATCTGCTCATATGTTTCTTTTCTTTCTCCCCCTGCTCATGTAGAAGACCCATAAGTTTTATTTATGAGTGCTTAAAAAAGTCAAGCATGCAAACAGTGCTCATTAATTGAGAGTTAAGTAAGCGAATGAATGCAAAAGAAAGGAGTACACTGTATGAAACCATTTATTGTTTTCTGTTATCCTCTGGCTGAAGGTTTTACTCTTGTATGTTTTCTTTAGGGTTTTCTTGTAAATAAAAGTGTCCTTATGTTGACTCTGAGCACCAAGCAATGGTGCCATTTTTCATCAGGATGGTGGTTGGGGAAGGGGTAGGACTGGGGAGTAGGTTTTCTGAGAAATGCTTCCATTTTTGTTTCTTTTCCACACAGGTTCCTCTTTAGTACTCAACAACACTTAGGTCGTGTAACTGAATTTCTCAGCAGCTGTTTAGATAGGTGCTGTTGTTTCTATTTTATTAGAAAGTTGGCTGGGCACCTGTAGCTCAATGGTTAGAGTGCCGGCCCCATGCAGCAGGGGTAGTGGGTTTGAACCCAACCCAGTCCTGCTAAACAAAAAACCCCAACAAAAGCCAAAGTTGAGGTTCACAGGGGCTAAGTAATTGACCAAAGGCCCACAAAGCAAAAAAGTTTCACATCTGTGGTTTAAAACCAGGTCTGCAAAATGTGGACATTTATTATTTCTCTTTCCAACCAACCACACTGCCTCTAGCTGTGTGATAACATGGGAATTCCACCTACATTAAACATGTCATAGATGAAAGAGGAAGCCATTAAACTCATCCAGGAGGGCCGGGTGCAGCACGTTATAATACTATCACCATGGAAATCCCTGGAAGAGAAGCTTGACTCTTACACAAATAGTGTAATAGTCAGTTGTGATTTGTGTGGCCCACGGTTTATTCTTTGGCCAACACAATATTGTATCTCCATTGGCAATTGTTTTATTATCATAACATTGTCAACCAGAAGAATATATGATGATGAAATCATCAATATGTTATAATAAGGTGTCTCTCAATTTTTTTTTCAATATATAGCATAGATTTGTTTCCTAATCTATTCCTATCTTTGGGTTAATTTTAAATGGTATTAAGGAAAATACTACTTTCTGTGATATTTCATAATCTTTATTCCTTTTCTTTTTGGAGACAGAGCCTCAAGCTGTCCCCCTGGGTAGACTGCTGTGTCATCACAGCTCACAGCAACCTCCAACTCCTGGGCTCAAGCGAGTCTCCTGCCTCAGCCTCCCAAGTAGCTAGGACCACAGGCGCCCACCACAACACCCAGCTATTTTTTGGTTGCTGCTGTCATTGTTGTTTGGCAGGCCTGGGCTGGATTCGAACCCACCACCTTAGGTGTATGTGGCTGGCACCTTAGCCACTTGAGCCACAGGCACCGAGCCTTATTCTTTTTTTTTTTTTGAGATGGAGTCTCAGTCTGTCGCCCCTGGGTAGAGTACTGTGTGGCATCACAGTACTCACAGTAACTTCAAACTTTGGGGCTTAATCAAGTCTCTTGCCTCAGCCTCCATGGGCTGGATTCAAACCCTCCAGCTCCAGTGTATGTGGTTGGTGCCCTAACGGCTGAGCCACAGGTGCCAAGCCAGACTTTATTCTTATAACTGTGGCTACTTAAGTCTTTTATGTTCACACTATCCTAACTGCATTGCATTTAGTTTTCTATGTCCACTTTCAGTCTTCGTCCACATATTTTGAGATATTTTTAGTCTTCTCATGCTTTTGTATCATAGTGACAGCATTTTTATTCTGCCTTTACTTTTAATGTTTTGTTTTATCAATAAAGAGAGAAGCAGCAGACAAAATATTTGAAAGCTCATTGCTCATTATTTCCAAATTGTATTTTTTCTTAGCTATGATAAAAATGAAGGTTTGATGGTTAGTTAACTACATTTTAACACAGATTAATAACTTGAGTAGATATAATAAAACTTTTTAGTGAGCTGGATGATCCTCTGACAATGCCATTCTGGTTAATGAAAGACATTTTCTAAAGACATTCTGTACACATTTACCTAAGGACGTGTAAGACCGTTCAATATAAAATTAAGCTGTAATCTGGGATATGCAATTGCTTTGATTTTTGCAATATATATATAAGTACTAACAATTACATGTGTCTACCTAGAAATGACAGAAGGAACCTTTAAAATATGAAGGATATTTTATTAGCTGTAAATTGATTTTCCTTTAATAAAACATAACTTACTTGGCATTTATTTATACAAACTCATTTTTATCATTATTTATATAAACTTCTACATTTATTCTTTCTTTCTTTCTTTTTTTTTTTTTTCCTGAGGCATAATCTCACCATGTCACCCTCCGTAGAATGCCATGGTGTTACAGCTCACAGCAACCTCAAACTCCTGGGCCTAAGCAATTCTCATACCTCAGCCTCTCGAGTAGCTGGGACCACAGGCGCCTGCCACAATGCCTGGCTATTTTTGTTGTTGTAGTTGTCATTGTTGTTTTCAGCAGGCCTGGGCCGGGCTCAAACCCTCCAGCCGTGGTGCATGTGGCTGGCACCCTAACCACTGAGAACCAGCACTGAGCCACTACATTTATTTTTATTAAATGTAGTAGTTTATTTATAATTAGGGATTTTATTTAAATCTTGAAAAATCTCATTTGTCATGTAGTGATGCCTGCCAAAATATAAAGCTATTCATATCAGCATTGTTCACTTATTATACCAATTTCCCAAAATATGTAAGTTCATTCTAAAAGTTCTTCTTAAAAGTTATCATGAAGAAGAGTTCTCATCTGCATGAGAATAAAGTTCAGATAAATTTTTAGGGTATAGAATTATGAGCTTGTTTTAAATCACATGTTTTATAGATAAATTATACATGTTGTATAGATAAATTATCTTTATACCTTTGCAAGCATATATAAGTTTTAGACAATTTCTGTGAAAGTTCAGAAAACAGTCAGAGATAAGAGTTTCTTCTCTTGGTTTTATAAACCATTTGAGTATTGTATGGGTTGCACTTTAGCCTTTAGGTGTCTACTGGAACCTGTTAATATGCTCTTATTTGGAATAAAGGCCTTTGTAGATATAAGTAAGGCAAGGATCTCAAGATGAGAACGTTCTGAAATTTGATGGGTTCTAAATCCAGTGACCAATGTCCTTATGATAGATAGAAAAGGAGAGACACGTGAATGACACAGCAGCTTGGAGATGGAGGCGGAGATTGGAGTTACACTGTCACAGACCCAGAATGGCCAGGACCCACCCAAAGTTGGAAGAAGCAAGGAAGGCCTCTTCACTAGAGCTTTTGTAGGGATGGTGGCCCTAGCAACACTTTGATTTCTCCTTCAAAACTAGGAGAGAAGACACTTCTGCTGCTTTAAGTCAGAAAATGTGTGGTAGTATGTTGTTAGTTTGGTTAACTGCATATACAGGTATACATTTGACACTAATAGGTTTTGAATGTCTTTAAATCTTACTGTATGGCTATCTTGTGTTTGCAGATAAGAGCTTTTCATTAAGTGTATTATAATTGACTATCTGACCCCAAAACAACCTTATATACTTATTATTCCATGTATACTCAAGTTTCTGTTTTGGCTTAATTTTACCTAAAATTTTACCTTAATTTTATCTAATTTTACCACTAGATGTGGCTGGTGGTTATTCCTATTCCATGCTTGATGCAATCAGAAGAGCAGTGATGGTTTCCAATGTCCTTTTAATTAATAAGGTGAATGAGAAAAGCCTCACCCTCAAAGAAGTCTTCAGACTCGCTACTCTTGGGGGAAGCCAAGGTAATGATTATTACGTTTTTCTCTCACACATTGTACTGCCCTGATGATGATCTCTATCGTTGGGTACAACATGATGGTGCATGATGCTGGTCTCAGGAGAGTCCAATATTCATAGCTGTCATAGCTCCCCAAACACCAAAACTTAGCCAGTAGAGTACAGTAGAACCACTGTAAATTGACCCCCCAAGGAACTGTAACAAACTGGTCCACATCAAGAGGTGGTCAACTGTGGAGGGTCTACTGTATGTGTTCAGGCTTGCAGTAGGGGAACCATTTGTTCAATGAAGTCACTGCCTGTGAAAGAATAGGTTTTGATGCACAATTATGAAATTAATGGTTGAATGCATATTAGATTAGTCCTATGCATGAAATAATCTGTTCTTGGCTTGGTGCCTATAGCTCAACCGGCTAAGGCGCCAGCCACGTACACCTAAGGTGGCGGGTTCGAATCCCCAGCCCGGACCAGCCAAACAACAATGACGGCTGCAACCAAAAAATAGCCGGGCGTTGTGGCGGGCGCCTGTGGTCCCAGCTACTTGGGAGGCGGAGGCAGGAGACTCGCTTGAGCCCAGGAGTTGGAGGTTGCTATGAGCTGTAATGCCATGGCACTCTACCCAGGGAGACAGCTTGAGGCTCTGTCTCAAAAAAAAAAAAAAAAAAAAAAAGAAATGAAATAATCTGTTCTTCCATTTAGTCAAGTGACTTGTTCCCTGCGGGCTTGAGTGATAGTCATCCCAGTCAAATCATAGCCAAGACTTGCTGAGCTGTTATCACGTGATAGACACTAGGCAGCAAACTTTATGGATGTTGTTCTTTACTCCTCACAACCACTGTTCTTAATTCCATGTTACAAACAAGAAACCAGAGTGAGGCATACACTGCTGTCAAGCTACCGTGTGCTCTGATTTGAAAGCAGAAAATCTGGTGCGCAAGGCCTTTACCTTCTGCCCTTCCTCGTCATCAGCTTTTCCTAGTTATCACATGTAACTATAATTTTGTAGAAAAAATAGAAATTGGTAACTTGGTCATTTGAAGTCACTTTACAATCTAGGTGTAATCTGAACAGATGATAGTGACAATAGCATAAAGCCATGGAAAGCTAGTTAGACCTTAAAATTCAGCTATAGGGCCCAATATAGACATTGATTTACAGCATAAACCCTGGGTTTTAGAAAGGTAGGGGGAGAGAAGCCAAGGGTATCGTGGCCAGAGACACTTTCCAGCTCTTCCGTAAATGTGCTGGGCCATGAGAAACACCACAAGGGACAGGTCAAGAAAAACTAGTAGAGATTATGTTTTTGTATTTCCTTAAGTCATTTTCTAAAATTCCAGGGTTTAAGTCACCCATTCTTTGAGTAAGTGTGACGCCCCTTCATCCACACCACCTCTACATTTCTGTATTTGAATTTGAGTTCAAGAAGTTGTTCCGTCATCTATTTTCATGTTGCAGATGAGTTGTGTTTAAATAGTGCTTTTTTAATTCCAGGCACTCTGTGAGTTGCTTCATCAGGATCCTGCTTCTGGTCAAGCCAGCATGAGTGCCTACCAAATGATTTCTACCTTGCAGTGTAGCTTTTACATCTGTTTTTTGGACCACCGGGCTTACTCTAAAGGAATTTCTTCTCTTTGTTTGTACCTCTACTATAGCATGATTGAAAGGGGATGAACAGCTCCCTTTGTGAAGTGGGGCATTTTCCCAGCTCTGCCATGGCCTTTACATTCACTTTTCAGCTTTTGTTGATGTTCACTTTTTTAATGTGTGGTCCAAATTAATTGTTATTCTTTCAAAGCGCAGCAGAGAAGGGCGGCGCCTGTAGCTCAGTAGGTAGGGCGCCGGCCCCATATGCCAAGGGTGGCGGGGGTTGAACTCGACCCCGGCCAAACTGCAACAAAAAAATAGCCGGGTGCTGTGGTGGGCACCTGTAGTCCCAGCTACTAGGGAGGCTGAGGCAAGAGAATCACCTAAGCCCAGGAGCTGGAGGTTGCTATGAGCTGTGACACCACGGCACTCTACCAAGGGCAATAAAGTGAGACTCTGTCTTTACACACACACACACATAGTGCAGCAAACTAAAAAACAAGGTTGGACACTCACTCTCTAACCTGTGCTCTATCTAGAAGATCAAGATGTGTCTAAATCATCCTCACAGGGCCAATATTTGCTCCAAAGACAGCAAACTGCCTTCCTTGAAATGCATTTTGAGTTGCTTACTAGCTCAGCTGGGCCCATCTTCAACAATCTGAATTTACATTAGTTTATAAATTCACTGAAAGCTATTGTATCTTTTTTTGGTCTCCAACTTCTAATGAGTTGTACAGTTAGTTTATATATTTCACCAAAGTTGCCCAGACCCTGGCAAATGTACCTGGTTATCTGGTCTATTAAACACATGGCAATTGTATATTGAATCCAGTGTTGAAAACTCCTATTTGTCATGCTTCTTTGTCAAGGGCAAAACGAAGTACTGTGTAATCAGTGAAGGAGGAAAGAATTCCCAGTGATGTTCTGTTACTTTCAGTCCTTTCCCACACAGTTAGTAGAAGTTACCCGACTGCTTTAAACGTCTTCAATTATTTTCACACCCCTGTCTTTCAATAAGTTTTTTTAGCTAAAATTTTTCTTTGAGAATAGAAGATTTGTCCTTTTAATAATCTTTTAAGAACAAATAAGATTTCTAAGTCAGTGCTCAGAGAATTGCCAAGGCGGCTTCTCGGTACATATGCATAGAAGTATAATGTATCAGATATTGCCTAATGGGGATAATTAATTTAGTAATTTTCACATCAGACTATTTCCTAACAGTGAGAGAATGCAACAAACACATGTAAAAATAGAAGGAAATAATTCTGTACTCCAGTTAACCTTCTGTTTTTGCACGCTCCCCTTTGGATCTCCGCATACAGCTGGCTCAGATTCTAGATGTTAAGGAGTTTTTAGATTCAATACTTTCATTGAACAGGAAAGCCAATCACCACCATCTTCTGAAACAAAATTATAAAAATGAGAGATGTTCTTCCTGGGCATCTAAAATGATGGAGCATGAATTACAGCTACGTGACGGGCCAAGTCAATAGCCGTAATTGACTTATACCCTCTTTTAGAAAACCATTCTTCTCTGGCAATTAGACATCCTTCAAGGTTGTAGAGATTGGTCTGCTTTCAAAAGCGTTGGGACTTTTGAGTTATGAGGATCTGTTGAAATGAGGTGTTTTTCTAGTTTAAGGATTTAAATTAAAGTATTTGTGATGAATACACCTGCATTGGCAAACATGCAAGAGGATAGTTATTTTTCTTTTATTCAAGGCTCATTTCACTGACATGAAAACAAACCTTGTCAGCTATTTCATGGGACAAAACGAACAAAAAAGACAAGGCAAGGAGCTGGAGTGTTGGGAGCAAAACAGGAAGGAAAAAGAAGAAAGGTGTTACGTGCATCATCATGTTTCTTAGAGGGGTAAAGGAAAAGCTTAGACCAGCTGGGCTGTGAAGTACCCGGATGAAGCTGAACTAGAGAGAGACACTGGCAGAATTATAATCCTGGTGACACAGGGAGCTGCTTCCTCCTCAGGTTTTGCTTTCCTGTGCTTACTCTACCTGCTATAAGTGGAATTCTTGGTGGAACGACAGCACTTTTCTGCCTCAGTAAGATAACTAATTTTTTCCTGGTGAAATGTGGGCGGAATTGTCCCTCCAAACTGGGACATTGGCGGGGTCTTATGGACTTGTGATACTGATGGTTTATTCCCTTGCTTCCCTCCATAGCCCTGGGGTTGGATAGTGAAATTGGAAACTTTGAAGTGGGAAAGGAGTTTGATGCCCTTCTGATCAACCCCAAAGCATCCGACTCTCCCATCGACCTGTTTCCTGGGGATTTTGTTGGTGATATTTCTGAGGTAAGTAAAAGACAGTTAATCAAAAGGCGTTTATTTCATGAAGTTGTCATAATACTTCCCTGTAGGAAAGAAAACAGAAAGTGAAACAGAATAAAAGGCAGGAGAATCTTAAAAGGGAAGGCAGATCCCTTTGATAATTATTAAAAATTTATGACAGAATGGGCGGCACCTGTGGCTCAGTGGGTAGGGCGCCAGCCCCATATGCCGAGGGTGGCGGGTTCAAACACAACCCTGGCCAAACTGCAACAAAAGAAAATAGCTGGGCCTTGTGGCAGGTGCCTGTAGTCTCAGCTACTCGGGAGGCTGAGGCAAGAAAATCGCCTAAGCCCAGGAGCTGGAGGTTGCTGTGAGCTGTGTGATGCCACGGCACTTTACCCAGGGTGACAAAGTGAGACTCTGTCTCTTAAAAAAAAAAAGTTTATGACAGAAATATTAAGAATAATGATATTAACAAAATAATTGTATTTTGAATATGTTTGTGTACTTGAATCTAATTGGCTATAAGCAATCCTAATAAAATTAGCACTCATTGAACACTTGCTATTTGCCATGTACATATGGGGTTAGTATTTTCACATATAATTTTGTTTTATCATCAGAGCATCTTCTAAGAAAGGTAGGTACTATTACTATTGTCATGTTAATTTATCGGAGCAGTGAGGTTCAGTGATTTGCCTAAGGACTTCTGGCTTGTAATTAGTGGCAGAGTTTGGATTCAAACCCAGAATTTTCTGACCACCAGAGGCTCTTAACCACGATGTCAACTTTCTTTACTTTATAGGAAAATGAATTTTGTTCCTCGTATCTTAAAATGTTTTTCTATGGGATAAAATAGGCGAGTTCCTCTCACTTTAATAATAATTCTTTTGTAAGATGTTTTTATTTCTTAAAAAATAGCTATTGCCATTTATAAATCAGTCTTCTTGTGAGAGTAAATGTGATAATCAATATATTGATAAGTTTTTATAAGAAAAATTCTGGCTGGTTTGAAGTTAGTTCCATTTGTTATTGTAGGGGAGGAAAGCGATCTTTTCCATTACCCAGCTTAGCTTCAAGGACGAGGTATCCCTGTAGCAAAAGACAGACTAATAAGGGAAAAACATAAATTCCTGTAATATCCGCTTTATATGACACAGGAGCCTTAACAAGACCTAAAGAAGCAGGTGAATTTGAATATTTTTATTCTCGGTTTGATAGAGAGTAAAGAGTCCGTAGAGAAATTCTGTAGGACATTGAGAATGCGATCTCGTGGTAATAAGCTAATTAAGTTAGCAAGGCCTATGTGCTGAGATCCTTCTCTGTGCCCTGCAGAGGTAAACACGCTTCTCTCTTCCATCTCTAAAGAGCGTACATCTCCCACGAGGGTCTTTAGACCTGCTTAGGGGAAGGTCAGAAAGGTCTTCCTAGATTTTATGACCTGCTTCAGGGGAGAAGGTGAGGGGACGGTCAGGATAGATTTATCTCCTTTTGATTTGGGGTAGTGTGTCCCCACCCCTCATTATTTCACATTATTTATTCTTTTACTTTCATATTAGAGTGAATTTCTGGGGTAGGGCTCAGTCCCATTCATCTACACATTTTTCTTACATCATACACTTCTTGAAATATTTGAAATGTTTTATTAAATTAATTTATGTAACAGATTTTCTTTCTTTTTTTTTTTTTTTGAGACAAAGTCTCACTATGTCACCCTCAGTAGGGTGCTGTGGCATCACAGCTCACAGCAACCTCAAACTCTTGGGCTTAAGCAATTCTCTTGCTTCAGCCTCCCACGTAGCTGGGACTACAGGCACCTACCACAATGCCCGGCTATTTTTTTGTTGTTATTTTTGTAGTTGTCATTGTTGTTTGGCAGGGCTGGGCCAGGTTCAAACCCACCAGCCCCAGTGTATGTGGCTGGTGCCCTAATCTCTGAGCTCCAGGCACCAAGCCAATATGACAGATTTTCTCTGATTTCAAGGTTATACACCAAGAACGTTCAGACAATGGATAAACATCTGTTAATTGCCAATGGGTTATTTTCTTATCTTGGGAGGTTTTTGTTTTGTTTTGTTTTTAACCTAAGACCTTTTTTTTTTTAATTAATAGATTTTGCAATTGAGCCATAAATTTATTTCTGGACTTTGCCAACCACTATTGGCTATGAATTTATATTCTTTCTTACCGCCTTTATTTTCTGTTTCAGGCTGTCATCCAGAAGTTCCTTTATCTAGGTAGGTAGATGTCTGTATCTGTGCTGTATAAAATCTTCCCTCGTTGTTCTCTTTGGTATGGCTCTTTGTATTCATCTCATGTGTTAAACTTTATGCAATATCATTTGCATTGGGTCTTTTTTTTTTTTTAACACTGCTCAGCATCAAGCCCCCTTTTGGCACACTATTTAGAGGAACCATTTGAAATGCACATCACTCTCTCTAGCTGTAAATTTAAGCTGAGGAATAGAAGACCAAAGGGGAAGAGATCTTCATGCTCAATCCGTTTATACTTCTGTGCCTCACAGTCTGCCCCACCGTGTTGTTCTGTGATAAACACATAGTGGAGGCTTACCACGTACATTTATGACATACTCACACCCAATTCTATACACCGATGGGGAGAGAATGAATATTGCAGAAGAGTCTCCTCTGCCTCTCATTCCATTGGGTGAGTTCAATACTGAGTGAACTTGAGGTGAGAGAGACACATGTGTTCTTAATCTTGGCATTTAATTTCTGCAGCCCATTCATCTCACCATACTGACTGTGATTCTGGAGTGGAAACATAAGTGTTCCTTTTCCAGCTGGGCCAGGATACGAACCAACCACTTCAGCTGAAAGGACAGATTCAACCTTACGTGATTTCTGCCTTCAGTGCAGAATTCAGGCCCTGCTCCTCAGATTAGCCACGGCATTCTTTATTGATCACGCCTTCCTGTCCAGGTTGTTACAATCTTAGAGGGGGAAAAAAGGCAGCTTCTTGTCTTTTTTAGAAGTGTCTGGTGTTCGTTTTTTGAAATCTCTCTAAAAGGCAGTTATAATAATTACTGACACTAAAGCACTTTATAAAATGATTGCTTGATTTTTTTCTTTCAGGAGATGACCGAAATATTGAGGAGGTTTATGTGGGCGGAAAGCAGGTGGTTCCATTTTCCAGTTCCGTGTAAGACCTTCGGGTATCTACGAAGTTCTCCTGGGATATGTGATTCCACATTTCCCTTGTGCCCAGGTGGAGTTAGAAAGTGAAAAAAATAGTACCTTGCTCTTGGGATGACTCTCTCTTTCTGTGTCTAGTTACAGTATTCACTTGACATTGTTTGAAGGAAGTGCACTAATTCTCAACTCGGGTTGAGAGGGTTCATAATTACATAAAAACCTCCCTCTCCCTTTTGAGCTGCTCAGATTTGCTTTCAGCTCAAACAGAAGGGAATGCTATTGCTGGTGGTGGTTTTATGATGAGATATAAGTAAAATCTTGTTCATATTTGGAAATGTGGAAGGAAAAGATATGCCTTCCTATATGGCTAGGTATTTTGAGCTAATAAATGCAAAAATTAGAAAACTGAAAATGAACCAGTGAGTGTATTTTTAAGAGAGAAGAAAAGTTCGACTGTGCACAAATGGTGGAAAATCACTTCAGATGGTGTTTGAAAATTATATACTGAGCATACTAATTCTCAAAGAGAATGTGTTGAATTTTAAAATGTTTCTAGATTGACCTTGTGTTTTGGAAATTTGCACCTAATGGGATTTGCATTTCAGAGATGTGTTATTGTTGTGCTTCGCCTTCCTTGGGGATGAATGCCAGAAATTGAATGCCACATGCTTTCTTAATATAGTTTCGTGCTTCAAGTGCTTGACAGAAGTTGGGTATTAAAGATTTAAAGTCTCTTAGGAACATTATTCATGTAACTAAATGGCATAAATAGTTGTATTTTTGTGTACTTTAGAATTATCTTAATTTTTAACTGTGTGATGTTATAATTGCTTCCACTTTATTAGAAGAGAGACAAATTCCACACTCCAGTGTTGTATGGGCTGGAGTCGTCACAAATTGGAGCAAGTACCGGGCATTTAGGGGCTCCTAACCCTAACAGGAAGGGTTCCATTAACATGGCCTGTTCTTCTCAAATATTATACCGTAGTCACGGGAAATTTTGTACTTGCTGATCCGTCTACTGGAATTTTAAAATGAAGGATAAATCTTGTTAAGGAAATGTGAAAAATGTTTAAGCCTAGTTTAGCTCTATTTTCTAATTTTATCCAATCATCTATTTCCTTATAATTTTCAAGCCCCTAGAATTTTATGACCATGAAAAATACATAGATATCCCATTTAATGTTTATATTAATAGGACTTAATCTGTACTAGACATCTAGGAACATTAAACAAAGCAAAGAGTATTTTTATGCTTCCTAACTAATATATTCTTTCTCATAACCTAGAATTAAAATCAAATTATGACGTTTTGATAAATCCTTAAGAAGTATTGATATAAATGTTACTTAAATCCTATATTTTTCTTATCTAATTCCAAATACTATAACCAAACAAGAAAAAGGAATCAACTTTCTTAATAGATTATTCCTTAGCTTATCTTATAGTAGGAAACTCTATGCAGTATAGCTAATCCCATATTAACAGAACACAATTCTCCAGTCTGTAATGTAAGTTCTACTTTCACTTATTCACACTAATTCAGGCCCCATTTTTAATTTGTTTGTTTCTTTTGGGGGCCTTTTAGATTTGCTTGTGTATACACCTAAAGAGAGAACAAAATTTTGGTCTTGTGTTTTAAAAAAAACAACAGAGTTTGTTTTGTGGAATATGAAGTAACTCAGTAAATCCGGTTTCCAGACTTAGTCTGTATTTACACTATTTCTAATTCCTGAGCCACGTCAAAGACGCCCTGCCAAACTCCTCTCCATCTCTACAGGGCTAGCAGGTGTTTTCTGCTCTCTCTCTCAATTCCTGCCAAAGGAACTTGGTTTCATCACATGCTATCTGACCACATGAGTAGGCTTAGCACTTGAGATGAGAGAGAGAAGATCCACTAATAGGCAGCAGCTGCTTTCAGCCTTTGCAAGATCCTACGTTTTTCCCTTCCTCAAGGGTGTATGTTTGATGTTGAACATCAGTTTTCATTTACATTTTAGATTCACGTGCAGTAAATATAAATGAATATAGCATCGCAAGCAGGAAGAATGGCGGTCTACAACCATTCTGTCAAACAGCATTAAATTTACCCCTGGTAGTATGTTCAAGACCTGGCTATCTTTTCTAGTAAAAATAAAATGTGTTGAGATGTTTACATGTACTTTGATCTCTCTGTATCACTAATACTTATGTGTTTTATTTCTCCAAGTGCAGTGTTCCTGAATGTCGCACATGGTTTTCTTCAGTGCCATAGGCATTAGCCATACATGGGGCCAGATGTTCTGTGCTTTGAAATGTTGCCTTTGCCTGATGTAGGTTGACTTTCTGAACCGTGGAGAGTCACGATTCCAAGCCAATGCTATCTGTCACTCTGTGTTTGAATATTTTGCTCTCTGACAGGAAAGAAAGAATTAAAACTTCTTACCAGCCCCTCATCCCACTCTCCTACATTTGCCTCATGTCCATGGTATTTTCAGTGGAATACACTTTAAAAGATAAAAGATATTCAAAAGTATCCACAGTCATAAGTTTACAAAATATTTTGGTAACCAAAACCCAATCAGCTAAGGTGAATTTCATTTTCAAACAAGAGGAAAACATGGGAAATAAAAGATTGGGATGAAAAGGCCAAGGAGACGCCTTCATTCTCTCAGCTTCTATTCTTACTGAATTGTCAAAGGTTTTAGACTCAAAGAGGCTATGTTGGAACTAGCTTCCTCGTGCCAGGAGGAAGTCTTCTAAGTTAAAGTGAGCACTGAACCCCGCCGAGTCTCTTTTTTACTTCAGTGGGAATTCTATGGGTTAAAGGAAAGAAAATGGTAGGGAACTCCCTGTTTTGCTAAGCTAACTTTGAAGTGTACCCTTGACGATTCTTGTTGGCAGCGGCAGCTGAGATCTTAGAAAGGAAACATAATGGGTATGAGATCTAGCAATGCATTTGGAATCTTCACTCCCTACCAGACTCTCCCTATTTTAAATCTTTTCACCTCAGAACCAGACATATGGAAAGCTGTGAAGGCAAGCTGGAAGGCACATTGTATCATCTCTACCTTGTGCTGCCTGGGGGAGAGATCTTGGATGCTTCTAGAACCTATTCGAAGTCTTTCCATTGTCCATTTTTAAAGTTGATGATGCTGGAAACATGACATGTTTTACAAAGAGTGTTCTGAGTTTATTAAAAGGTGGACTAAGAAGGGTGCCATGAGCAATGACTTGAAATAATTTACAAGTTGTGTCGATTGTTATACTTTTTTTTTGAGGCTTAACGGAGGTGTTAACAATTTCTGATGTATTAGCCACTTTAGGTACGACTTTGGACCTCATAGTTAATTATGTCACTAAAGGCATGAAGAGAAAGTGCACAAATGATGAGAGGACGGGGTTAGAAGACGCTGACATCGGTCCCCAGGCGTGTTTCCACCTCCCTTTCCTTCCCACAGCCCTGAGGGGGTGAGATCGAGAGCTGAGGAGTTAGTTTGCAGATCGAGTCCAAATGGAGTGAAATGCAGAAGCCACCCAGGCCAATGATGGAAGTAAATGTAACCTCCGAGATGGGTTCAAGTGATGCAGGGGACAGATGTTACAGCTTGTCTGTTTTTTGACAGTGATTTCCTTGTCCATTTCCCACCCAGAAGCCTGTCAGAAAGCATTCTTTAGAGAAAAGCCCCTTCCCTTGTCGTTAACTCCAGATTGCTGCTCTTAAGAATATATATGTGTGTATTCACAGGGACATTTTTTCTCAATATTTGTATGATTTGCTTATTGTGCTAAGTGAGCTCCTTTGTGCTTCAGACAAAAATAAATGAGATTTTGTGTTCATGTTATTTTTTTGTTGCGGGTTTTCTGTTCAATTTTGTTGTGAGTTCTAGCCGTCCGCTAGAAGGGGAATTAATCTCACAAAGTTTTTTCTCCTTTTTAGCATGACTTAAACAAAAATAGAATATTTAGGGCGGCGCCTGTGGCTCAAGGAGTAGGGCACCGGCCCCCTATACCAGAGGTGGTGGGGTCAAACTCGGCCCCAGCCAGAAACTGCAAAAAAAAAAAAAAAAAAAGGAATATTGATTTGTGGGCCGACATGTGTACCTTCCACCCTGTTAGTCATGACACATAGCTTTTAAAATGTAAGGTATAAGGTTCCGCCCTTTAGAACCAGGCAGCTGTTGCTTTTGATTGGGCATAGTGTATATTTCATATATTTGAGCCACAACCCAGAGTGAGAAATGCACTCTACAGAAATGCAGTCCATATCAATCGGTTCACACATACGTATCAGAGCGTATATTTAAAACAAAAGTTTCACAGAATAATAGTTTCTCTCTCTGTGATGCCCTGAGTTATTCTCTAGAGTTTTATTCTATTTAATTTTTTATGCTGATGGTGATTCTCCAGTTGGTTTCTTGAAACTCTCATGAATCATCACCCACGGATTGGAAGTGGTGTTCCAGTTCCTTTCCAGCTATTTTGAGCCCAAGCTTGGCCACTGCCTCTCTGGGTGGCAGACCCATTACTTCAAGTCAACTTGGCTCCTTCCTGTGATGTGGGGATGACCCTTATAGTCACGAGGAGTAAATAAAATGACACATAGATGGCACTTGCCGTAACATCCAGGACACAGTAGAGTTTTTTTTTGTTTTGTTTTTGAGACAGAGTCTCACTTAGTCACCCTGGGGTTGAGTGCTGGTGACGTCATAGCTCACAGCAACCTCAAACTCCTAGGTTTGAGTGATCCTTTTGTTTCACCTCCCACGTAGCTGGGACTATAGGCACCCACCACAACACCTGGCTAGTTTTTCAACTTTAAGTAGAGCTGCGGATCTCGCTCTTGTTCAGGTTGCTCTCCAACACCTGGGTTCAGGCGATCCACCCATCTCGACCTCCCAGAGTGCTAGGATTACAGGCCAGAGAGTGTTCACTATTTGATAGTTGTTATCCTTTGGGGGCAAGGCACAATTGTAAGAGGGACTTTACCTAACAAATGCAATCAGTGTAAAAAAAAAAATAAAAAATATATTTTAGGCTCGGCACCTGTGGCTCAAGTAGCTGGGGCACCAGCCATGTACACCTAAGGTGGCGGGTTTGAATCCAGCCCAG
>NW_003852401.1:30277139-30283892 GCF_000181295.1 Otolemur garnettii
ACCCAAAAAAAATGGCCGGGCGTTGTGGCGGGCGCCTGTGGTCCAAGCTACTTGGGAGGCTGAGGCAGGAGACTCGCTTGAACGCCAGGAGTTGGAGGTTGCTGTGAGCCTTGCATGGTACTCAAATTCAGGATTTAAAACAAGATTTATACATAAAATACATGTAAATACCACTCAGTAGCAAAACAGGACTTGTGGTGGGGTGTCTTAAGACTCCATGAGGAGGCCACTCTGTTACTGGAACAGAACCCACAAGTAACTGTCACCAACAGGAAACAGATGTTATCGTTTTAATCTTTTTAAAAAATAGAATAAAAGGGGTGTGTTCTTTAAAGTGATAGGACAGCACTTTAAGGTGTAATGAATTTTTTTTTTATAACTGATTCAGACTTACCCCTTTTATCTCCAATCCTGCCCATAATCTACAGCATCATTGTGAAATTACATTGAATTTATATTTAAATTTTTTATGCTTGTATAATAGTTGAATATATATATATTTTTGAGACAGGAGCCTCAAGCTGTCACCCTGGGTAGAATGCTGTACCATCAGAGCTCACAGCAACCTCCAACTCTTGGGCTCAAGTGAGTCTCCTGCCTCAGCCTCCCAAGTAGCTGGAACCACAGGCGCACTCCACGACGCCTGGCTATTTTTTGGTTGCAGCCATCATTGTTGTTTGGCGGGCCCAGGCTAGATTCGAACCCGCCATCTTGGGTTTACGTGGCTGGTGCCTTAGCCACTTGAGCCACACACCGAGCCAATAGTTGAATATATTTTGGAGTAAGACTATAGATAGGGAGCTAAAAATAGTTTCTCTGGGGCAAACCTTTGTTGGGAAGTTCTTCATTAGTGACTCAGAAAATATATATATTTTTCTCCCCTCCAAAAAGTGGTTTTAAAAAATGAGCAGATCACATGGAATTTTTAGACCACTTGGGCTCTCCCCTATTGCCTAGATTCTGTCCAGCCCTGTAAGAGAATAAGCAAACATCTGTTCCCTGTCTATAGAAAGAGAACCCAAGTCATCAGCAGGGAAATCAAACTTGAGAGAAATAAAGGCCCTGGAAAGATCATCATTTGGTCAGATGACACGAGATTCTCCTGTACTTGCTTGAAAACTAGAACTTGTAGCTTTACTGTGAAATTAATTTCTGGCCTTTTAGTCTTGGCCAGTCTCAAAATCCGAGTTCTGCTTAACTACTAGCAAAGAATGCACAGTCCATAAATGTATGAATAATCCAAGGAAGAGTTTTGTTCTTACTATTTTTTTAGGGTTTTTTTGGTGGGGGCGGGGTTGCTTGTTTGTTTTTTAATTTGCTATCCTGGAGCACTTGAGACACTTTAAACAGCTTGACATTTTGAGTTTTTGTTTTTCATCTATGAAAGTTGATTCCATCCACACCTGAGCCAGCGAGCAAATGCAGGATGGCTTTGTGCTCATAAAGCACTTAGAGAACTTGACTGAAGTGTGTCAACAGATGAAGTCATGAGAGGCTTTTGTTATTGCAAAGGAAAATTAAAAGCCTCAGAAAAATCCCTGCACATACTTCTTTCGATTCATAAACACTTCCTTCTTAGCAGAACTATGAAAGATAAAGCAGGCAAAGCCTCCAGCAGCATAAACATGTCCTGGCAGAATGCAATGACATGCTGTCCATTTAATGAAACCCCTTGGTGGTGACTCAGAAATAATGGGAGTAAAAGAGAAACTGTGGGGTGTAGGGTGTTCATTTGCTGTTTAACTTGAGTTATATTTTTTCTTTTTTTAATGTCATCTAGGACGATTCTGAAAGCTCTTATGGATAGATTATTTATTGGAACTTCAAAGGGGGAAACTCATTATGTAGAAACTCGTACAAAACCTAAATGTTCCTATAAAATCACTGTTCTGATTAAATAGCCAGACCAAAGGCATCTAAAATCTTGATTTAATGTTCTTTGTGATGCTGTAGATCGTTTGACATGGCATAGTTCAGGTTGCCCTGAACTATGTATACACACAGCTATGTATAATACACAGCTTATGCTTTTCACATCTTGGTAAAATTTCATACTTAAAAATAATTAGTTGCGTTTTTAAAATATAGAAATCCACGGCTCGGTGCCTGTGGTTCAAGTAGCTAAGGTGCCAGCCACATACACCTAAGGTGGCAGGTTTGAATCTAGCCCGGGCCTGCCAAACAACAATGATGGCTGCAACCAAAAAATAGCCAGGCGTTGTGGTGGGTGCCTGTGGTCCCAGCAACTTGGGAGGCAGAGGCAGGAGAATCGCTTTAGCCCAGGAGTTGGAGATTGCTGTGAGCTGTGATGCTACAGCACTCTACCCAGGGCGACAGGTTGAGGCTCTGTCTCAAAAAAAAAAAAAAGAAAAGAAAAGAAATCCATACATTCAGAAAGCACATAATAATGGGCTATTAAATCATATTTAATTTATTAATTATGAGGTTGGTAAATTTTAAATAATATTCCTTCAAGCTTGAAGAGCATACTGGATCCAAGGCACCGATCAGTTCTGAGGTTTAAAAACTCATCTATTTGGGGAACTCAGTCTGAGATGGTTGCTGAGGAGGAGGATGTAGACAAATCAATACATGAAGTTTATGAAGGAGGTATGGAGAGCTAAGGGTGCATAAAGGGGGAAACTGTAGTGTGTTGGGTGTACGGGGGGCAAGATCACAGAGGGGAAAGGATGGTGGTGAATATTTTGCAGAGGAAATGACATCTGAGCTTGAAAGAAGATTGGAAATCTGTTTTCCATGTGAAAACTCTCCTGGTATTCTAAGCAAAGCATTCAGCATGAGCAACAGTAGCTCATCATAAAGACTTGACCTCTGAAGAACGGAAGATGAGGATGAAGTGGACTAACAGTGATGTCGGTTCAAAAGGAAGGTTTCCAGGCCCTTCTCCCTAAAGATTCTGGTTTTAATAGTTCCAGATGAAGGTCCGGGGAATCTGCATTAGCAACCAACCTCTTGGTAAGGTCAGGGAGTGGGTGCAGTGAGGAGAGCCACCCTGGTGGTGACAAATAGCAGGTGTGATCACATGTGAGGTGCATGGCTCACTGAGTCCAGAAACTGTGAACCTCATGTACTACACTGGCCATTTCTCTGATCCATGACCAGATATTTTATTAGCAAACATTGTCTGGCCTCACCCCAGCAGGTGGGGAAAGAGATAACAGCCATGTTCCACCACAGCAGAAACCTGAGAGGGCAAACTCTACCCACCAACACCCAGAGGCCTTTTCCCTTCTCTGGGACCAGAGGCAGAGACGCTCCCAGGCAGAGTGACTCCCTGATTGTCACCTGAGGCCCTAGGGCTTCCTGGTTCCTGCTGCTTTGCCATTTTTGGGGCTACTTCCCCTTCCCCCACTTAGTAGTCTTTATTCAACAGTCTGAAGAAGGATTATTGAAGTTCAATGACTATATTAAGATCTTTTATTTAAAAAAAAGAAAAATATTCATTTCATAACTAAGGTACCCCAAATTTCTCTCTGGCTAGTCAGGTTAAGTCCCAACTAATAAGAACTCCTCCTGGGACTTCATTTAGTCTTCCTCAGGGAACAGGTGTGGTGCAGGTAAGGGTACCTTTATCTTACTGCATAGAAATGAAAATATTGCCTAAAAAAATTGGCAGATTGGGCTCAGCGCCTGTAGCTCGGCGGCTAGGGTGCCAGCCACGTACACTGGAGCTGGTGGGTTCAAAACCAGCCCAGGCCTCCTGCCAAACAGCAATGATGACTTCAAGCCAGGCATTTTGGCAGGCACCTGTAGTTCCAGCTACTCAGAAGGCTGAGGCAAGAGAATTGCTTAAGCCCAAGAGTTGGAGGTTGCTGTGAGCTGTGATGCTACAGCACTCTACTGAGGGCCACAAAGTGAGACTTTGTCTCAAAAGAAAAAAAACCAACAAAGACAACCAAAAAAAAAAAAAAAAAGCTGGTGTTGTGGCAGGCACCTGTAGTTCCAGCTACTTGTGAGGCTGAGGCAAGAGAATTGCTTAAGCCCAACAGGTTGAAGTTGCTGTGAGCTGTGATACCTCAGCACTCTACTGAGGATGACATAGTGAGACTCAGTCTCAAAAAAAAAAATTGGCAGATTGACTTAATAAATGGAACCATGAGAAAAACATCTTTGACATACTAAAAGCTAAATAGGATACATATCCCAAAAGTTTCATTTAAGGTTTCCTTGGATTCTTTTTACATTAGTCTATAATTGAAAGGGAAGTGCCTGTAGCTCAAAGGAGTAGGGTGCCGGCCCCATACACCAGAGGTGGGGGGTTCCAACCCAGCATCAGCCAAAAACTGCAAAAAAAAAATAATAATACAATTAAAACAAATATTCAATGGGAACATCAATCCAAGAGAATAAGACCACAGAAGAGAAGATAATTTGAGAACTAGAACCAAGTCCTGATACTATATACAAATACAAAACATACACACATATATAAGTTTTGGGGTTTTTCCTCACTATCTTGCCCTTGGTAGAGTGCCATGGCATCACAGTTCATAGCAACCTCAAACTCTTAGACTTAAGTGATTCTCTTATCTCAGCCTCCTGAGTATCTGGGACTACAGGCACTGCCACAACACCCAGATATTTTTCATTGTAGTTGTCATTGATGTTTAGCAGGCCCAGACCATGTTCTAACTCCCCAGCCCCAGGGTATGTGGCTGGCACCTTAACCACTGAGCAACAGGCATGGAGTCAAGTTTGTTTTTTTAAATAAAATTGTGATTACACGTTTTGGCTCAAAAGTATACTTTCATATTATACATCTCATTTCTCATCCTTAAGCAACATTTGGTATAGAGGATATGGGATTTCTTTCTGTAGCTTTCATATTATTATCTCTTCTAGCCTTATCAATTAAAATTTTATAATATCATTTATGAACCATGTTAAACACCTTCCCATCATTGACTCTCTCTTCAACGACCGGAATTAACCTTTCCTTTTTTGTTCTGCAGCAAATATTTACATTACCACCTAGCTCAAAGCTCCAAAATACTAGACTTCCTGGGCCAGCATTCTAAAACATCTTTACAGAAAATGAAGTCCTCATAGCCTTCCACAGCAAGAGTTTAAAAAAGAAGGTACAGTCATCTGAAGTCAACATAAGACCTTTTCTGGAAAACACTGGAGAATACGCCATGCAGATAACACGAAGGAGGCCTGGACACAGCTGCTGGGGCATGTGGCTAAAAGTCTCTTAAGTTACAATTTTCTCACTCTTTTTAATGACTTCTGTTCATGGTTTCTTCTTCTTCTTCAGTGTCACATACCATCTGCTAAACACAGCAGCTGAAGACCCTGTCGGGTTTCTGTTCTATGGCTAGCACCAAGCCTCTGTCAAAGTAGACTTCATGGCTATATCTCATATCCCATGACCCTACTAGTGGAATAATTTCAAGTAAAGTTCCATATTCACTACAGTGGAAGTCCAGGTGAGCTTTTCCTTCAGAATCTATCTGAGTAACAGCTGCCACAGAAAGCAAATCCAACTCCTCTTCTGTCACAAACCAGCGCAGCAAAGGGGAGCAAACCAGAGTGGAATTGGTGGGGAATGAGTAGGGTGACCAGACATCCCACTTTTGGCGGGACAGTCCTGCTTTTTAACAATTTGTCCCGCGTCCTGTGGCATTTTAAAAAAGTCCCGATTTTTGGAAAGAATGCGGGAATGGGCAGGAGAACAGGAAGGGAATAGATGGCTGCCATGTGGCTATTTTGCCAGAATATGAGTTTTATATTATTTTTGATAATTTTATAATGTTAAACTTTAATAATAACAAATAATTATTGAGAAGTGATTATTGAGAACTGCTTATCAAAGTTTCCATTGTTGTCAGGCCCTGCCCCCACTCCGCCCCCACTCCCCACCTCCCCCACCCCCCACCCCACCCTCCACCCCCCCACCCGCAGCCATGTTTTCCCACTTTACCAATGTTAAAATCTGGTCACCCTAGGAATGAGGAAAATACAGCATAAGGGAAGGCACGGAAATAAAGCATGGGATTGGGAGGTCTGACTGAGCTGAAGGCTGCAGCCAGCACCAAAGCACAAAATCAGCTTTTTTTTTTAGAGATAGAGTCTCCCTTTATCACCTTCCATAGAGTGCTGTAGCGTCACAGCTCACAACAACCTCCAACTCCTGGGCTGTGGTGATTCTCTTGCCTCAGCCTCCCAAGTAGCTGGGACTACAGGTACCTACCATGATGCCCAGTTATTTTTTGTTGAAGTTTGGCCAGGTCAGGTTTTAACCCACCACCCTCAGTATATGGGGATGGCACCCTACACACTGAACTACAGGCGCCACCCCAAATCAGCTTAATTTTATAGTATCTGTGCAGGGTTGTCCAGGAGAAGGTAGCATAGACAATATGGGGAAATAGCATAAACAAAAGACAAAGTTTTGGTCTTACAGTACAATAGGAAAATGTAAATAACTTTAACAAAGACAGATCATCTTGGGAATGGTTTTTACTCAACTTCGTTAACATATGACAAGAAGCAAGAAGGGAAGGATCATGAGGACCCCAGGATAGATAATAAAACAAAGGAAAAACTACTGTGACTTAGTAGTTACTACTTAACTTTGTTAGTATATGACAAGGAGAAAGAAGGGAGAGATCTGAAGGATCTCTGCATAGTTAACTAGACAAAGAAAGGGTTGGCTTAGTGCCTGTGGCTCAAGTGGCTAAGGCACCAGCTACATACACCTGAGCTGGTGGGTTCAAATCCAGCCCGGGC
>NW_003852401.1:30284030-30293867 GCF_000181295.1 Otolemur garnettii
AAAAAAAAAAAAGCAAAAAGAAAGGGATTCCTGACTTCTGGCAGAGGGAACATGAAGAAAGGAATGTGGCTGTTTGAAGAACGGAGGAGAAGCAATTGGGGGTTCCTTCTCTGAATGTTTCCTGGGCTGTGAGGGCCCTGCTATCTCATAGCCCGCTGTCCACAATCTTCATAGTTCACAATTTTAAAAGTCTCTTATTCTGGGGCATCATTTGGAAGGTGAAAACTTTTTTTTTTTACTACATGTCCAGAAACTGTAACTGTGAATAAGTTTTCATTTTTGTTTTTCTTCCTGTTGGCCAAAGTAACAAAATCTTCAGAGATCTGATGCTGAGAACTATTATCTTCGATTTCAGTTAGCTTTAAAACTTTGACTTGATTTGGACCAACAGATATTATTCTATCAGCAGCATCAGGATGGACATAGATCTAGTCAGATTCTAGAGAGCAACATTCCATTTCTTAGATCCTATTTTTTGCCTGTGATTTTAATATTACAAGGAATGCCAAAAGGACCCTCTCCTACAGTTCCAGTAGTCCCAACCCCATCTGCATGCACATCCTAAGTCAAATTTCTTTTGCATGAGCTATTCAGTGATGGCTTGGAAACTATAGAGTCTGCCTAGTCTGGAGCTGTACTTTACAATCAGTATTCCATGAGACAAGGTAGCATCTGTAATGGTCCTGAAAATCTGGGAGGAGAGGCATCAACCTTTTTGTTGATCTCCAGGATCCCTACAAGGGAAAAAAGTAGAACAAATAGGTTGCTGAATGCCTGCCTGCCAGGCCACTGCTGAGCCTTTGTTCAGGGCTGATTTCACTGCAATGACTTCTTGAGGAGTGTTGCAGCTCAGGTACGCTGCTTCTTCCCACAAAGAAGCATCCTCTATTTTTTCTGACTTGGAACATTTTGGCATTTCATAAAGCTTTCTTGGCTCTGATGCAACACTGCCGACACAGCATGGATAATTGTCAAAATATATTCTTCCTCTTTCAGAGGCTACAGGTGACTTGGAATGAGTTGTCCAAACATTCTTAAATTTAGTACTTTCCTGTGGGCACCCGACGGTGGAGCAAAGGAAAGGAGAGCTGGCGGGGTGCCCTGAGAGCACAGGAAACTTGTGGGCTACTTTAACATATGAACTGCCACACTAGTGGAAAAAAAAATTTTTTTTCCCCATGAGATCATGGTGTTTTATTAGGTCAAGCACATTAACTGCCATATGAGTTGCATTTAACTCACACTAGTTTTGAGCCTAGGGCCTCTTGAAACATATAACTCATACATCTCTTAACCTAATAAAACACTGTGACCCCAAGGAAAAAAATGTTCTTGTGACAATGTGCAAGAGACATGTGAGTTGTATATGCTTCACAAAGCCCTGGGCTCAAAACTAATGTAGGTAAAATACAACTTACATGAAGCTAATGTATTAATATCTGGTGTTGGCTACTTCCAGCTTTATTTCTGTTACCTGCAAACCAAACAGCCAACACTAAATTCCTCTCTAACTTACTTTGTTCCCCTGCCATTGTAGCACAAAAGTGACGCACAGAAGACTCCAAGCACCAGTTGATTGGAGGAAGCCGGTTTATTCCAGCTGGGGGGTAACTCAGAACACCAGTATGTCTCCAAAACTGAGCCCCCTGACTCAATCTCTTGCCTCTCTTTTATCCACTTTTTAGGGTGGGAGTGCACGTGAGGGTCATAAAACAGAGAGAGACATGACATCATCCTCAAGGTCCCGGGCTCAAGGGGGAAGGTCAGATTCACCTGCGTTCTTGAGACCGGTGGGACCACCTGCCCTCAAAGGCCACGGAAGTCCAGGGAAGTTACTAGGTTACAATCATACAGACAGCAAGAATGCCTGCGGCTTGGCTGAGGCCTACACAGGGCAGCTAGGACAGATTCTTTTAGGTCTGCTTTTACTTTCTTGCCTCACCATGACTGAATTCTTTAGAGATAGGATACTTTGAAATAACCATTTCATTTTTAAATGAGTGAATGAATGAATATGAAATGGCTGTCACTTCATCAGACATTTTGAGAAAAGATACCTGAGAAGGGTGAGGTCTAGGAGAACAGGTCTTCTCAAGGAGACCACAAGGATACACCTATAAGGTCCTCTCCATGGTGACTCAGCTCTTGGGAATCCATAACTTGGAAATTTCCAAGTTCTGTGAAATCCTGTAGTTCTATAGGGCCTATAGTTCTGTAGCATCTCCAGCTTGATTCAAACTGGCCAATGGGAGGAGTACCTGTGAGGTGGAACTTTTTAACTGTCAATGAAAAGGGAAAGACCAAGCCAGTCAGGGAGCATGGCCGTTTGGAATTCTTGTATGCTGTAAGCTCCCAGCTGGTGAGTAAAGCCCTTCCTCTTATAAACGTGGTGTTTGGGTGCTCTTTCTCTCCCTTGGGCCTTGTCTTCCTACAACTGAGGCAAGAAAGTAAAAGCAGAGCTAAAAGAATCTGCTCTAGCCGCCCTGTGTAGGCCTTAGCCAAGCCGCAGACATTTCTGTTATCTGTATGTTCCTCCCTTGGCATGCGTGGGGCCTAGATTGTAACCTAGTAACTTCCTTGGACTTCCGTGGCCTTTGAGGGCAGGTGGTCCAACCGTCTGAAGGGCACAAGCCAATCTCACCTTTCTCCTTGAGCCCGGGACCTTGACGATGATATCATGTCTCTCTCTGTTTTATGACCCTCACGTGCACTCGTGCCCTAAAAAGTGGATAAAAGAGAGGCAAGAGATAGAGTTGGGGGGCTTGGTTTTGTAGACACAAGTCTTCCAAGTTCTCCCCCAGTGGGAATAAACCCGCTTCCTCTAATCCACTGGTGCCTGGAGTCTTCTGTCTGCATTGGTTTCCTGCTACACAACAATTTGACCACTTCCCACTCTTCCCCCAAGCCTCTTCAGAGCCTCCATCCTCTTTGTCCACAGGGCCAGTGTGGCCTGAATGTGGAGCCCTAGGATCTCAGACCAGCCTCTGCCAAAAATCTCATCTCCGCTGGTAAAGGCAGTGGGGAAGAGTCAGGCATGGCAGAGTCTGGGGTGAGATGGGAGGGGAGAGGGAGATGTTAGATAGTGGTAAATTCAGCTGACAAAATAATCTATCCTCTCTACAGAGGCAGTCACACTTCTGAAGATGACTCCATGGACCGGAGACCAATTGCAGGGCAACCTTGGGAGCCACATGCTAAACATGGCAGGGCCACATGATGGAAGGGGTCTGGGTCACTAAGTCAACACTGGAGGAGAGTCTTCCCCATCCAGGAACATGTGGACTAGAAGGGTACAACTACCCCCATAGAAAATCCAGGAAATGTTAAGACATTACCAAGTCCATGTTGAAATCCAGGGCTGTTAGTTTGTATCCTTGGTGAGATCTTTCAAGGCTCTACCCTGCCCTCCTGGTGTGAGCAAACATAAATGAGTTGGGGAAATTTCAGCAGAGGGTGATCCTGTGACTTGTGGTAGAATCAGGCTTTTCTGCTGCCAAAGAAAGCTTGAACACAGGAGAATGAACCTCCCGTAGGGGTGTGGACATGGGGGTCCTCCACAGCAGCATGCCCCACCATTATGTCCTGACATGCCCGTGGGCACAGAATGGGTAACCACACCGCCCTGCTTTGGTCCCTTAGGCTTCCTACAGGGCCAGGCAGGGATTAGCCAGAGTTCACAGTGGGTTTCCTCTGCTGGCAATCAGTGTTTCGCATTGGTCCAAATGCACTGTATTAATAATACCATTTTCTACTTTTGCAATGAGCAGAGCAAAGTTAGAAAGCACAATTTTCTGAAACCTGGGCCCCAACCCATTGATGGCCTGTCCTGCACAAGTGGATACCACTTGTTTGGGCTGGAAGCAGAATGCTCCACAGCTGCAGGGTCTCTTGTGGTCATGTATGGCCCACATAATACTGGCAGCCCAAGGCAGAGAAGCAGCATCCTCTGTAGCCATGGAGGGCCTGTGGACTGCCACACAAATGTTCCCCCTGTCAGCTGGTCTTGGAGCCACAGTGCAGGACTCTGATGGTGGGGGTTGAATGATTAAGACAAAGCCTAAGTCTCTGGGTCTCTCTGGGGGACTCTGGGACATGCTGCTCCAACTATTATAGCAAAGAGCCAGTGCACTTTGAGCAGAATTAAAGCTTGTCAAAGGATTTTCTGCTAAGGTTGAAGAATATCATAAAGTCAGTGTAATCAATTAGACTGATTGTACAAGTTGATAAAGCCTTAAAGTCACCTGGAGAGGAGGCCAGTCCTCTGAAGTTACAAAGACAGATTTTTGGCAGGACTTAATAAATGTCTGAACAGGTTGACATCTTGACTTTAGGATGTCATAGTCATTCTCCAAAAGGAACAAGAAAGTGAGCTGCCAAACTTTTCATGTCATGAGGGAATGATGGCTCGACTTCAAGGGCACAGTCACTCAAAGAAGCATCAAAACCCCATCCGTCACTCCCAAGAAACGAATGCCAAAAATGTGTTAAAAGCATCTCAGAATGTAGAATTGCTTTGGGGAAATCATGGATATTTTGGATAAAAACATTCATTTTCAAGAAAGACAAGCTGCTTTCCTAAGGAGCTTGTGGATGGAAAGAGCGGGTGTGGGGCTGAAGGTATAGGAAAAAAAAAATGCTTGAAACTACAACAGATGATGAAACAAGTTGTAAATGATGAGAAAAGCCTGTTAAAATATCCAAAAGTGGCCCGGCACCTGGGGCTCAAGCAGCTAATGCGCCAGCCACATACACCTAAGCTGGTGGGTTTGACTCCAGCCTGGGCCTGCCCAACAACAATGATGGCCGCAACCAAAAGATAGCTGGGCGTTGTCATGGGCACCTTGTAGTCCCAGCCTCTTGGGAGGCGGAGGCAGGAGAATCACGTAAGCTCAGGAATTGGAGTTTGCTGTGAGCTGTGATGTCACAGCACTCTACCCAGGGCGACAGCTTGAGGCTCTGTCTCAAAAAAAAAAAAAAAAAAAAAAATCCAAAACTGCACTGAAGGCCAGCTTGCCACCTTTCTTTAGAAAAGATTACCAAGATGATGGGCATTTGAAATGAGCTGAAAGAAGTAAATTAGAAAACCAAGATCGCCTAGACTGAAAATCAAACCTGATTTGAAGAAACTCATGATGCTTTTCTTAAAAAGGATAAAAGGCTGGGTGGTACCTGTGGCTCAAGGAGTAGGGTGCCCGCCAGGGTGCCGGCCCCATAGGCCACAGGTGGTGGGTTCAGCCCTGGCCAATAAAAAAGAAAGGAAAAACAAAAGGGTAAAAGGCAAAAAAGACATATACCACATGTAAAAATGATGTAAAGAAAATCAAATGAATAAAGAGTTGAGGTCAAATAAAGTCTTCAACCTGAGCAAACATTATTTACGGTCTAAAAATTCACACCTTGGGCTGTGCCTGTGGCTCAAGGAGTGGGGTGCTGGCCCCATATACCGGAGGTGGCAGGTTCGAACCTGGCCCTGGCCCAAAACTGCAATTAAAAAAAAAAAAAACAACTTTATTTATTTATTTATTTAGAGACAGAGCCTCATGTTGCCCTGGGTAGAGTGCTGTGACATCACAGCTCACAACAACCTTCAACTCCTGGGCTCAAGCGATTCTCCTGCCTCTGCCTCCCAAGTAGCTGGGACTACAGGTGCCAGTCACAGCGCCTGGCTATTTTTTGGTTGCAGCTGTCATTGTTGTTTGGCGGCCCGGGCTGGATTCCAACCCGCCAGCTCAGGTGTATGTGGCTGGCACCTTAGCCACTTGAGCCACAACTTTACTTCTTGAGCTTCTTCAAGAACTGAGAGTAACACTGCAGATACTCGATTGAGGAAGGATTTACCACTCAGAAATAGAGAAGAAACTTCCCACAGTGCATGAAAACCAGTTACATGCATCAGAAGTGCGACTCCTACCGGAAGAGGGCAGAACGAACCACTTCCTCCTTTCAAAGACAGAGCATCAGTCATGAAAAAAAGCACTGGAAAGTTGATTGGCAGCTCTGTTGAGGAGAGAAACCTAGCTCAATGAGCAAAGCAGAGAAAACGGTCACAGCAGGCAAAAATCGGCTGAAAAGAGTTTAAACTCTACCTTTCCTCAAGGGGCCCCTGCTGTTCCAAGTGCAGCCCTGAGCAGAGAGGTCTGAAAGTATCAGGGCATGCCCTGAATCAGGACATCAAGTCCTCCAGAGCAGAGGAGGGCTAAGCCATGAGGGTTCGGGCATCTAGTTCACCTGCAGGCTGGATCCAGGTTTTCAGCAGGTGACCTGGATAGCCCCAATCACAGCAGGACATCTGTGTTCTCTCTCCTTGGGAGTAATTTTGATTTATCTCTTTTTAGTTTAACTGCTGTTATTCAGCTAATGCTATATTTGTTCTTATTGCCCAAGTCAGTGTTTTTCAAATATAGATGATTTTAATATAATTTCTGTGAATACATTATTTCTACTTCAACTCTATATCCTCTAGAATTAGAAGCTTTAAATATTTTGATTGAAATATACAGTTCACTACATTTAAACCATAACTGAAATGTGACATGACTGGTGAGAAATTTTGAAACAATAAAGATTCCACACTAAACTTATAAAAGACTGCTTGTTTCATTATCCAAAGCCAATTTGAACAAGTTAAGATTCTGAATGCAGTGAGAAACCACCACCTAGACTTTCCCTATATTTTTTCTTCATTGGCTTCTTAAAATTGGTTTAACCCTTCAAGCTCAGCTAGTTTTCAGATTGGGAGTCACACGTCAAACCAATCCTTCTCCTTCAGCCTCCTGAGTAGCTGGGACTACAGACACACACTACCATACCTGGCCAATGTTCAGACTTTTTTTGGTAGAGATGAGGATCTCATGTTGCTCAGTCTGGTCTTGAACTCCTGGCCTCATGTGATCTTCCTTCCTTGACCTCTCCAAATGCTGGGATTATGGGTAGGAGTTACCGTGCCCAGCCACACATCCTTAATATCACGTTTACCCAAAGACATTTATATTTTTACAAAGTATTCTTGGAGATGCAAATTCTCACCTTGAAGTAATGAACGATAGGATTTCAGGTAGGTTTAGAAAACATTAACTTTCCAACTTCTTAGACTTTCCCCAAACAAATCTCCAACTTTTCTGTCTCTGTAACTAGAAGTTGCACACCACATTCAGTGACTTTTCTGGAACCGTTCAATAATTCCTAAAGCAGAAGATAATGTCTGATCATTTGCTCTTTCTCATTTTCATAACCATACAATTTGAGATCATGAAAATACAATATGGTTGGAACATTATTGTCATTCAATATTTTAGTACAAGATTCAACATTGTAATTAGACATGAACTTTTATTTTTTTATTTTTTTTTATTTTTTTTATTTTTTTGAGACAGAGCCTCAAGCTGTCCCCCTGGGTAGAATGCCGTGGCATCACAGCTCACAGCAACCTCCAACTCCTGGGCTCAAGCGAGTCTCCTGCCTCAGCCTCCCAAGTAGCTGGGACCACAGGCGCCCGCCACAACGCCCGGCTATTTTTTGGTTGCAGCCATCATTGTTGTTTGGCGGGTCCGGGCTGGGGATTCGAACCCGCCACCTTAGGTGTAAGTGGCTGGTGCCTTAGCCGGTTGAGCCACAGGCGCGGAGCCCCCGACATGAACTTTTATATGGTTCAGCATTATTATTATTTTTTTGAGAGAGTCTCACTTTGCTGCCCTTGGCAAAGTGCTATGGTGGCATAGCTCACAGCAACTGCAAACTCTTGGGCTCAAGGGATCCTCTTGCCTTAGCCTCCCAAGTACCTGGGACTCCAGGTGCCCATAACAATGCATGGCTATTTTTAGAGACAAAGTTTCTCTCTTGCTTAAGCTGGTTCCCAACATCTGAGCAGAGGTGATCCACCTTCCTCAGCCTTCCAAAGTGCTAGGATTACAGATGTGAGCCATCATGCCCTCCCGACTTCAGCACTATTTAAAATAGTAAAAAAAAAAAAAAAAAAAAAAAGAGGCTGGGCACGGTGGCTCACGGCTGTAATCCTAACACTCTGAGAAGCTGAGGTGTGTGGTTCGCCTGAGCTCACAGGTTTAAGACCAACCTGAGCAAGTGTGAGACTCTGTCTCTAAAAAACAGCTGGGCCTTGTGGTAGGTGCCTGTTGTTCCAGCTACTTGGGAGCCTGAGACAAGAGTATCGATTGAGCCCAAGAGTTTGAAGTTGCTGAGAGCTATGTTGCCATGGCACTCTACCAAGGGTGACAAAGTGAAACTCTGTCTATAAAATAACATAAAATAAGATAGCTAAAAAACAAACAAACAAACAAAAGAAATAATCCTGATGCCTCACAATAGGGGACTGGTAAATATGGGGGTGCCAGAAATGTATACACATTTAAGGTGATTTTGTTGGAAGTAAAATTGATTATTCTGCAAATGTGCATGAGATGCAGGTAGAATGCATGTGCATTCCATGTCTAGCTAATGGCACAGCGTGGAGAACGGTACCTTCACCAGTAATGGCACCTTAAATCCAACTTTAATACTAATATACAGTAACATAAAAGGTACATATTTATTTTTGGAATCCTCTCAACCTTATGGTATGGCCAAAGAATAGAATCTCATTTAGCATTAAAAATCAAAGGGAGTATTTATTCAATAAATAGATCAGGGACACTTAGGTAGTTTTCTGGTAAAAAAAAATTTTTTTTTGAACTTCTACCTCATGTAGAATAAAATCTAAAACAACCAAAGATTTACATGTAAAATATGCAAACATAGGAGAATTTAAAAAATCTTATATGGGGAGAGGAAGACACAAAACTTGATTGTCCTGTGGTGCCTGTGGCTCAATGAGTAGGCAGCCGGCCCCATATATCCACCACCCCATATACTGAGGGTGGAGGGTTCAAACCCAGCCGGGGCCAAACTGCAACAAAAAAATAGCTGGACGTTGTGGCAGGCGCCTGTAGTCCGGCTATTGGAGAGGCCAAGGCAAGAGAATCACCTAAGACCAAGAGCTGGAGGTTGCTGTGAGCTGTGATGCCATTGCACTCTACTGAGTGCAAAAAGTGAGACTCTGACTCTAAAAATAAATAAATAAATAAATAAAGACACACAACTATAAAAAATAACTTGATTATCTAAAGGAATGGTTGATAAACTTGGCTACACAAACTTTTTTTAGAAAAGGCTGAGGGGCGGCTCGGCACCTGTGGCTCAAGAGGCTAAGGCACCAGCCACATACACCAGAGCTGGCAGGTTCAAATCCAGCCCAGACCACCAAACAATGATGGCTGCAACAAAAAATAGCAGGGTGCTGTGGTGGGTGCCTATAGTCCCAGCTACTTGGGAGGTGGAGGCAGGAGACTCACTTGAACCCAGGAGTTGGAGGTTACTGTGAGCTGTGATGCCAAATACCCAGGGCAACAGCTTAAGGCTCTGTCTCCAAAAAAAAAAAAGCAGGGAGTGATGATCTCATGGGGCTTTGAAGCTATTGTGATGATCTCAGCTTTTACTCTGGGGGGTGGGAGCCTCTGGAAGTTATGAGCAGACTAGTGGTGTGATGTGACTTAAATGTCACCAGGATCTGTTACTGTGGTGTGCAGCACTGACCCAGGGTGAGTGAGGACATGGTGGTGCTCAGCCCACTGCAGTGAGCAGGACTGACTTGGGGTGAGTGAGGACATGGTGGTGGTGCTCAGCCCACTGCAGTGAGCAGGACTGACTTGGGGTGAGTGAGGACATGGTGGTGGTGCTCAGCCCACTGCAGTGAGCAGGACTGACCCAGGGTGAGTGAGGACATGGTGGTGCTCAGCCCACTGCAGTGAGCAGGACTGACCCGGGGTGAGTGAGGACATGGTGGTG
>NW_003852401.1:30294008-30319112 GCF_000181295.1 Otolemur garnettii
TGGTGGTGCTCAGCCCACTGCAGTGAGCAGGACTGACCCGGGGTGAGTGAGGACATGGTGGTGGTGCTCAGCCCATTGCAGTGGCCATGAGGTAGAAGGAACACATTGGATTCTGGGTACTTTCTCAAGATGGAGAGACACACGGCAGCCATGGCTCCTGGCCCTCTGTACCATTTTCTGTCATCCTCACAGCCATTCTGTGAGTTAGGTCCTTCTTCCTGCAGGGGAGGAAAGACTTTCTCTCTACTAGGTTCCATAGTTGAGTCAATGAAAATAGATTGATTAACAGTCCGATTAATAGGAGGAAAATCAGGTAAAATTATTAATTTTTATTATGTATGTGGAGCATCACAGGAATAAAAAAGCATATACCCCCCAAAGTAGTAAAATTTGAGGGTTTATATACTATTTGTTTGCTTATTTATCACATTGAAACAATAAGCATTTATTATCCAACAGTTTTTGTGGATCAGGAATTGAGCAGTGGGTTACTTGGGTGATTGTGGCTTAAGGCCTCTCACGACCTTACAGCCTTCTGAAAGCTTGACTGCAGCTGGAGAGTCTCCCTATACTGTTTACATAGGAGAAGGGGAAGGGAGTGTGACCAATGATTTTTAAGAGAGATAAATGGGCCTGGTGTGGCAGCTCACACCTGTAATCCTAGCACTCTTGGGAGGCGGAGGTGGGTGGATTGCCTGAGCTCACGGGTTGGAGATCTGCCTGAGCCAGGGCAAGACCTCATCTCCAAAAATAGCCAGGCATTGTGGAGGGCACCTGTAGTCCCAGCTACTTGGGAGGCTGAGGCAATAGAATCACTTAAGCCCAAGAATTTGAGGTTGCCGTGAACTGTGACTGGCAAGGCACTCTACCCACGTTGACAAAGTGAGACTCTGTCTTGAAAAAAAAAGAGAGATAAATGGGCTCTTATGATACAGGACAGGTGGCACCCCAGCCAGCTGAACTGAGCTGGAGAACCTGCTGCCTTAGCTCTGCAGGGGCAGCCGACAGCAGAGAGGGGAGAGGGGGAGGGGGAGGGGAGCGTGGGAGGCACCAGAAGCCACAGGGGCCAGACAACTGCTGGGGAAACGCCAGCACCTTAGGTCTCCCTCTCCTCTCCCCTTGCACTTTCCGCTGATCTCAGAACCCCACCTTTTCCAGGCCTGGTCAATTTCATGTAAGTTTTCTAGGCCTGACCAATCTGGATTATAGCCAGTTCTTTAACTGAGTTCCAGCCCTAAACTGCAAACTGCTAAATGTAACAACTGAGTTCCGGCTGAATGTTACTTTAGGGGACCCAGGCAGCTAAAAGTAACAGTTGAGTTCCGCTAAATAACCCCATGTGAGTATATATACCCCTGAGCAGAGAGCGGGGAGAGAGACAGAGAGAGGGAGTGGGAGAGCTTCTTCCCCCACCTGGGTTCTCTTTGCCAGGAGTTTGTTCTTTCTGTATTCTTTTCTTTTCTGTAGATAAATCCTGTCTTACCACTGATTTGTGGTTCCGGATTCACTCTTGGAATCACCAAGACCAAGAACCCTTGAAGGCGAAACTCCAGTATCACTTAGAGGAGCAGCCGGGAGATGTGATGATGTAAGGAGGGAAAGATTCTAACTGATCAGTAGATTCGTGGCTGAAGCCCCTGTAACAAAAGGCAGATTAATAAGAGAAAAGCGTACAAATGTGTTTAATACAGGTTTTATTTGACAGACGAGCCTTCAGAAACAAAACCCCACAGAAACAGGGAAACCTGTGGTATATTTTTTCTGCTAGGTTAGATGAAGAAGTGGGCAGTTGTGGGAAGTATGTATGATTAGTCTGATTGAATGGTACTAACTGGGGGGATCTTACCAAGGCCTGTAAAAACATTTTCATTTCTTTGAAATGAGCAAAAACATTTCTTTGCTCTGTTCCTGTGTCTTAAGACATAAGGACATTCTTTTTCTTCAGGTGTAGAGGGGCCATCTCTGGAATGAGGATCTTACAGACCTACGTCAGTGGAAGCTCAGAGAATTATTATTTTATGACCTATCTCAGGGAAGAAAGGTGGAAGAAGAAGTGTAAAGAGTGTGGGTTCTAGGCTCTGTAGCCAAGCAATGAAGGCACTTCAGAAGGTCTCTGTGACAAGTAGTTAACTTTGCATTTGCAGGGCCAAAGTGGACACAGACAATATATAATCACTGAACATACTGTGTTCTGAAAAATTGAATTTATGACATTGAAATTTGAACTTCATATAGCTTTCATGTGTTAAAAAAATATTTAAAATACACATATATATGTATGTATATATATATATATAGATAGAGAGAGAGAGTCTCAAGCTGTCACCCTGGGTAGAGTGCTGTGGTGTCACAGCTCACAGCAACCTCAAACTCTTGGCCTGAAGCTATTTTCTTGCCTCAGCTTCCCAAGCAGCTGGGACTATAGGCATCTGCCACAAAGCCTGGCTAGTTTTTGGTTGTAATTGTCATTGATGTTTGGCAGGCCTGGGCTGGGTTCGAACCCACCAGCTCTGATGTATGTGGCTGGTGCCCTAGCCGCTGAGCTACAGGTGCAGAGCCTCATGTGTTAACTAGTTCTTAACTATCTAAAAGCTAGTAGGCCCTACGAAAACAGATGGTGGGCATGATTTGGCCCCCTGGCCATACTTTGCCAACCTCTGGGTAAGATAACAATTTTGATCATTATGCTCTGATTATATAAGAGAATGCTCTTATTTGCAGAAAATACGCTTGGAAGTATGTACTGCATTGATGAGGAACTCACTTTAAGCAGCTTAATTATAGGACATGGATTATTAGAAAATTACATATCAGATCGAAATAAAATATAGTACCATGTAAGCCAAATGCTACAATAAGTACAGTTATTTCAAAGTAAATAAAATTGGCTTTTTGGTACAAGATTTTTAAAATATGGCATTTTTTTCAGGTGTAAAATAAGATTATAACAGTCCAACAAGGCAGAGACAATGTTTAACCAGTGCACCACCTAGTGGCCAAGTCTTGAACAGATGACCGTGAATCAACTAGTCCTCCTTGAAAAGGGCCAGATGCAGAGAAAAAAAGTTGAATTAGCTTTATTTTTATATCCAACAGAATAGAAATTCATGGTTTTAATAAAAGACTAAAATGTAAAAAAAAATTAGCAGATTATTTTTCTGGCAGGAAAATTATTTTTTCCTTTGTGAGGAAAATAAGTGATTTCTTAGGTTGATAATAGATCAATTATAAAGAAAATTATATTCTCGATGGAAATAAATACCATTTACTTAATGTTCTTAGTGAAGGCAATTTCACAAGGAAAAAAATGAAACAAAATCATAAAATATCAAATGGCTAGCTTGAGTTGCCTCAGTCCATAAAAGTTGAAAGGCAAAGATTTAACCATCAGAAAGAATTCTAATCCAAGTTACACTAAAAAGTAATGAATTTCCATGAGCATATTAAGTTTGGCATAGAGTTTAGAATATAGTTCCAACTGTTTTACATGGTCACCAATTATGATATTCAACAATACTTCTTTATTTATTCATATATATTTTTTGGAGACAGAGTCTAACTATGTCATCCTTGGTAGAATGCCATAGCATCACAGCTCACAGCAACCTCAAACTCTTGGGCTTAAGTGATTCTTTTGCTTCAGTCTCCCAAGTAGCTGGGACCACAGGTGCCTGCCAAAATGCCTGGCTACTTTTTGGTTGCTGTTGTCATTGTTGATTTTAGCTGGCCTGGGCTGAGTTTGAACCCACCAGCCTTGGTGTATGTGGCCAATGCCATAACCACTGTGGTACGGGCACCAATATATAATCATTGAACATACTGTGAGGCAGTCACCCAATCATTATCCTGTGCAGTAGCCCAGAGCCATACTGGCTCAAACTTCCTATAGTTTGGTCAATTCTTTTATATTCCTAAAGATATGCACATGAGTTGAACCACATAGCTTGCTCTAGCTTAGGTAAACTAACCACCAACTAATGGCATCATCCTGTCTTCCAGGATTAGGTGGTGAAATGAAATAATCTGCAAGGAAACTGGGGAGATGGTGCTGGAATGGCCCCATGACAGATGGTAAGAGTCAAGGCTTGGAAACCTAGAATCCCAGGTTTGGGAGGGGACTCTCAAGATCATCTTGTCTGGCCAGCTGACGGATCATTGAATCCCTTATTCAACATTTCCAACAGTGAATGTTCAATCTCATTTAAGCCCTGAGTGTGATAGGGAGCTCAAGGTTATGTCCCAAGCTTCTTTTTATACTTGGACTGCCCCATTGGAAAGTCTCTTAAGCAGCCAAAATGGTTCCTCTTGGGCTTTCCATCCTCACCCCTGGGGCCATTTGACAGCAAGTCTACCATGCCTGCCTGTGGAAGTCTTCACACACTTGAAGATAATGACTCTGGAAGAAGCATTTTCTATTCTTCATATCTCACTGTTTTCCATCTTTTCATCATTATAACTTCTTCCCCTGGAATGATATCAGTGTAGTCTATTTCCCTGTTAAAATATAGTGCCTTGAGTTAAAGGTAAATTTTTAAGCTTCTTCAGAGAAGAAAAGAGGTCAATATTAAAGAAGAGAGGTTCTGGGAGCTACTTCACGAAAAAAACTGTGGCCAAATAAATTTGGGAAGTATTATATCCATTATCCATATCCTTCTTCCCTTGAAGGTTCACTATTTATATTGGCATATTATTGGTATTGAGTTCTTCAGCATGACTGAAAAGTTGCTCTGTGGCCTAATAATTTTGTCTAGCTTTGTTTAACACATTATTTCCAAAATTGTTGGGCCACACAACTACTCTCCAGTCATTTTTTTTTTTTTTAATAAAGTGCCTATTCACAGTCCACTAGAATTTAGGAATTATTTTTTGCTTGGCACTTGTAGCACAGTGGTTACAGCGCCAGCCACGTACACAGAGGTTGGCAGGTTCAAACCCAGCTGGGGCCAGCTGAAATAACAATGACAACTGCAACAAAAAAGTAGCTGGGCATTGTGGCAGGCGCCTATAGTCCCAGCTACTTGGGAGGCTGAGGCAAAAGAAGCACTTACGCCCAGGAGTTGGAAGTTGCTGTGAGCCATGACACAACGGTACTCTACCGAGGATGACATAGTGAGAGTCTGTCTCAAAAAGAAAAAAAAAATTCTTTTTTGGATACAATATTTCAATCTATGGAGGTTATGATCGTTTCTGGTATTTGACCACATGACAACATATTGGACTTTATTATCTCCTTCACCCTTTCATTGTTTCTCACATTGCTCTGCATTAAGTCATGCATCTTCTCACCATCAATTTTTTTCATTAACATTTGCACACCCAACTATTGAAATTTTCCTCTACCTCTACAGAATTGCATGTGGCTAATGTCAGCCCATCCTTTCAATTTGTTGAAGTCTTTGGATTCGGGATTTTCTAGGTCTGTATCACTTTCAAGTTTGTATTGCTTTGAAGTTTGATAAAACCACTTCCTTTCGTCCATAGTGGGCAGTCACTAGAATTTTCTAATGAATTATTCAATCTTTATAACGACCTTCCTATTATTATTATTATAATTTTGAGACAAGGTCCTGCTCTGTTGCCTGAGCTAGAATACAGTGGCACTGTCATAGCTCAATGGAGCCTCAAATTCTTGGGTTCAAGTGATCCTCCTGCCTCAGCCTCCTGAGTAAATGGACTATAGGTGCACCATCAAGCCTGGCTAATTTTCATATTTTTTATAAGAGCAGGATCTCGCTATGTCACGCAGGCTGGTCTCAAACTCTGGGCCTCAAGCGGTCTTCCCATTGTGGCCTCCCAAAGTGTTAGGATGACAAGGTGAACCACTTGCTTAGTCACAACCTTGTTATTGAATGACATTATCTTGAAAAGTTATAGTGATTGAGGGCAGTGCCTGTGGCTCAAAGGCCTGGGGTGCCGGCTCCATATACCGGAGGTGGTGGGTTCAAACCCAGCCCCAGCCAAAAACTGCAAAAAAAAAAAAAAAATAGTTACAGTGATTGAAAGGCAATATTTATTCCATTTTATAGAGAAAAAAACAGGTGGCCAAGTTAGTCATTCAAAGATGATTCCCAATGAACCATGACCTCCATCATTCATGCTTACTCCCAGTATGGTCCTCCAACACGTTCAATCTGCGCTGGACCTGTGGCTCACTTTAGCCAATAGGATGCACCAGAAGTGATGCTGTGCTGGTCATGGGCCTAAACCTTTCTTTAGAAAACCTGGAAGCTTCTGTGTTTGTATATTTTGGCAGCCCAAAGCCATAATTTTAAAAGCTTGGATAAAAATAAATAAATAAATAATTTTTTTAAAAAAAGCTTGGCTAAAGAGAGCTATTGAAGAGGCTGTATAGCACAGTCACAGGATGTGGAGACGAAGAAGTTCCAAGATTACATGGGGAGAGAGACAATGAAAGAGAGCGTCTCGGCTTTCTTTGCGTCCTTCCTGAGTCCAGACTTCCAGCCATCTCCCTAAGACACTGTGTATATACAGACATCTTTGGATATTCTAGCCCAGTTGAGCCTCTAGATGAGCAAAGCACCAAATTACATCACATGGAGTGGAACCGTGTAGCTGAGTCCCACTGGCCCACAAACTCATGAGAGAAAACAACATGGTTATGGTTTTAAGCCACTATGTTTTGGGATGATTTTCCAGTTCTGTAGATAACTGAACTGATATACAGCAATAAGTACAGTGTTGTGGCAGTTGTCAATTTATGCTTTTCAACTTCAAATTCTTCCTTTATCGGCCTGATTCATGAAATTGTAATTGGGCCCTTGAAATACTCTTCCCTTAGAGGCCAACTCAATGTCAAGCTTTATCAGCAGAGGCTGCGGGAGAGACATTTGAAGGGTGGATTCCTGTGGGGCTGTGGACGTGTTTCTGCCTCTTTCCTTCCCTGCTTGGCCCATTGCTAGATGCCAGCTAGACAGCCTTCTCCACATTGGGCACTATGTGTCTTTGCCAGCTCTTGACTCAGGCAGTTACGCTGTGGCTGGAAGTTTCAGACAATGCAAACCTGAACCCCAGCCCAAGACTTTGCTCCCCACACTCTTCCTTCAGGCCTGGGGCCCCAGGGGGCTGGATACCTAGTGAGTAAGTCACCCAATCATTATCCTGTGCAGTAGCCCAGAGCCATGCTGGCCAAGCTGTACACTGAAGTGCCTGGGTCTCTCTGGAGGAGGGCCTCTCCAGATTCTGGTCCCAACACCTTCTATGACAATGCCTCACTCCCTCCAGGTGGCTGCTCATCAGCCTTAGCTTGTCCATGGCCTGTCCAACCCAGACGCCATGAGCTCCAGGCCTCATAACCAGTGGGACTCCAAAATGCCCTCTGTGTCTCTCCCCTTCAGCCTGTGACCTGGAAGGTTGTTTTCTGCTTGCTTGGTGACAGGTGATGAGCTCTGGTGGGCCATAGCTACTTGTCCTTTAGCCGAGTCTGAATCCCCCTCCTGGGTCTGTCTTGGCAGTGAGGTTATTGACCTTTACTTATTATACTTCTTTTAATTTCAGATTAATATAAGGGCACATAGGATTAAGTTACATTGTTTGCATTCGTTAGGTGAAGTCCCAGTTGAGCCCTTCACTCAGGAAGGATGCTGTGTATCTCTACATTGGTGACAGCCCTCACACCCAATAGATGACAGCTTCCCGTATCCTCTCCCGCTTCCCCCTTCTCAAATTTATTTATTTACTTATTTATTTTTATTTTTTATTGTTTTTGGCTGGGGCTGGGTTTGAACCTGCCACCTCTGGCATATGGGGCCAGTGCCCTACTCCTTTGAGCCACAGGCACTGCTCCCCTTCTCAAATTTAAATGTGTTTTTCTCTCATGTGGGCATGAAGTTTTTCATCTACTAGTTTGATATTAATATTGAATACGTGGAATGCTTGCTTTTTTCCATTATACTCTAAAGAATTGGAAGAAATAATTCTTCATTTCATATGGAATCTGAAAAAGAATGCAAATAGCCAATACAATTACAAGAAATAAAACATGTTTGGAGACATGACATTACCCGACTTCAGGTTATACTAAAAGTCTATTGTGATTAAAACAGTGTGGTACTGGCACAAAAATAGAGACTTAGATCTATGGGATAGACTAGAAGCCTGAGGCTTGGTGCCTGCAGCTCAAGTGGCTAAGGCACCAGCCACATACACCAGAGCTGGCAGGTTCGAATCCAGCTGGGCCTGCCAAACAACAACAACAACTACAACCAAAAAAAAAAAAAAATAGCTGGGTGTTGTGGTAGGCACCTGTCGTCCCAGCTACTTGGGAGGCGGAGGCAAGAGAATTGCTTAAGCCTGGGAGTTGGAGGCTGCTGTGAGCTGTGATGCCAGGGCACTCTACCCAGGGCAACAACTTGAGGCACTGTCTCAAAAAAAAAAAAAAAAAAAAAGGACTAGAAGCTTAGAGATGAAACCAGCTTCATATGGCATCTGATCTTTGATAAACCAAACAAAAGTATACACTGGTGAAAAGATTCCTGTTTAATAAATGGTGCTGGGAGAACTGGTCAGCCACATGTAGAAGACTGAAACTGGACCTGCACCTCTCACCATGGACAAAAATTAACTCACGCTGGATAAAAGACTTAAATCTAAGACATGAAATGATAAAAACTCTAGAAGAAAGTATGGGAGACACTCTTGACGATACCAGCCCAGGGAAGGATTTTATGTACACGTCTTCTATTGTTTGAACTGCTGGATGGCTGGAGCAAGTTGCCTACGATTTGGGCCTTAAACTAACCCGAAATTACAAGGCTTCTCTCTGGTTTGCCTCTGGCAAGCATTTCTGGAGATTTTTGTTTTTATGATCACAATAAGCTGTTCATCAGAGATCATACACAAATCATTCATACTCTATTACTAAATCAGACACATGCAAAGTGCTCCACACACACCAGCTTAACAGTAGAGAGAACGTAGAGTAACCCTTCATGATGTCTCTGATGTTGTGTGACTTTAGAAAGGAAGAAAAGTTGGGGTAGACAGAGCCAACGATCTTGTGGCCAACCTAAGCAGGCCATCTTTAGAAAGACTGATACTCAATTGCCTAGGTTGAGTCTGGGCATGGTGGCTCACTCCTGTAATCCTAGGGAAGCTGAGGCAGGTGGATCGCTGAATTTAGGAGTTTGAGACCAGACTGGGCACAGTGAGACTCCATCTCTGCTAAAATAGAAAAACTATTGCATTGTGGTGGGCACTTGTAGTCCCAGCTGCTTAGGAGGCTGAGATAAGGGGATCACTTGAGCCCAAGAATTTGAAGTTGCTGTGAGCCATGACTCCACAGCACTCAACCCCAGGGTGACTGAGTGAGACTCTGTCTCCAAAAAACAAATAAACAAAAATTGTCTATGTTGAGTGTGATGTATTATGGCCCTTTGAGTCAAATCATTCAGATGATAGTGGATGCAGCTAATGCCCTCCTGTTAGAGAAATGACTGACACGACCACAGCACTAAGTAATGATAGGAATCAGGCAGAATTGCAAAGTATTTTGTGGAAAAAATGCAAGTCAAACACATCTGGATGTTTTATTCATTTGGAATATAACCCAATGTTGAACTTAGAAAAATGAATAAAGCACATTAAATCAATTTGTCTCTGCAGATTTTCGAGTGTCTGACTCGAGTTGTACTGTTGTTAAGAGTCATTAACACTGCCATTCAATCCAATTCTATGGGTTTTGAAGGCATCTTGCTGTGATAATAATTGAAAACATTGTCAACAGTTTTGCTTTTCTAAAATCACTGTATCTGCAGGTCAATAAAAATGTGTCCACATTTCTAATTCATGGGATTATTTTCTATCCCCCAAGAGAAGAGTTTGTTAAACATTCTATTTATGTGTTATTTTTGCTGCCTTTTGAGGATTGGTAATCCTGGGGAAGAATTTGTCTTTGTGGGGAAGAAGGTACCTGATCTGCCTATCTTAAGACTTTGAAGACAGATCTGGGTTTGTCTGGAGACATGCAGAAATTTACAACTTTTGAACCAAAAAGAGGTCATGATGTAATGAGGATTCTTTGTTGCAAACAACAAAAAACTGACCCAGCCTAATCTAGAAATAGCTGTTCAGAAAAACATATAGGCCCAGCAATGGCTCTCCCCTGTAATCCTAGCACTCTGTCTGAGAGCCAAAGCAGGAGGAATCACTTGAGTTCAGAATTTCAAGACCAGCAAAGTGAAGCAAGACTTGTCTCTACTATTAATAAAAATAGAAAAATTAGCTGGGCATGGTGGTACACACAGTTTGAGGTTGCTATGAGCTAGGCTGAGGCCATGACACTCTGTCTCAAAAAAAAAAAAAAAAATTATCATAGAAGCTAAAGAACCAGCCTTAGAAATCAGTCATGATCCAGTGTGAGTGACTGGGTGGGCCTATGGTCAAAATCAGGCTATGGGAAGAGTCTGGTCTGGACTCTGCTGAGGGCCCTGCCCACTCGCGGTGGTGTCCTCCACACTGCCATTGCTGGATACCACTGCTGCCACTGGGCACTGTCACCATGGAGGAAGACTTTTTCCTGAGTTTCCTTAGTAAGAGTTGGAGTACCACATCCCACTGACACTACACAGACAAAAACAAAAAGGGGGTTAAATGTGGGGACAGTCTGAATTAAAATAAAAACCATTTACAATATTCATCTTTAGTGTAGGCAAGCCCTGACTTACATCCTCCAGAACACCACTTTTGTTCCTCACATCAAATGCCCTGCCCCAGGTTTTCCTCCTGTCTAAGCCTATCTTCTTATGTTATCTAACTATTCATAATCCGCTGCTAACTTGAACTCCCCACTCTCCTGCCACCACTACCTCCTTTCACTTTCCCTTGAAACTATTTCTGCAGATCATCTGAGAGGCTCATCACCGGTGTACGAAGAAGGAAGAGCAGGGATGGGAGGAGGTGAGGCCAAAGGCCGTCTGCAGGGGAGAATGCTTGTTCTCAGTCAAAGGCTGTGGCAGGAGCAACATGTGTTCTGATGCCCATAATTAGACATCAGACTGTGTATAAACAGGCCAAAAATGGGCCTTGCATACTGGCCTCTGTATGCAGTTGTTTATGTCATCACTGCAGGGTGGGTATATTAGCTCAAAGCCCACCAGCGCCCCCAATTCAAATTCTTACACATCCCAATCTAGCCCAGTGAAATGCTCTAAACACAGCCCCTATAAGCATATTTTTAGTCATTAAAGCCTGCCTGCTTTGCATACCCCACGAAGCTGCACTCAACATCTGCTAGCCACATACCAGGTAAATGCTGTGGTTATTAAATGCCCGTCCCAGCTCTCAGAGCCAGAGGCCCCCCCCCCACACCTTACTGCTGAGCCATGTTGTCTAGACACACACACCCCTTTGTAATTCCCCTCTCCCTCAAGAGTTTCCTTTTCCCTTTTGAGTGGTGGCCCCATGCCTACCACTGTCTCTGGAAGATCTCCTGGTACGAGGCACTTCCTTTCCCGTTCCAGCCTACCTCAGCACCATGCCATGAGCTTGTGTAATGTTGCCATCTTGTCTTTCTATTGATCAGCCCTGAAACTCTCATAGTCACCCTAGTGCCTATCTTATCCATGATTCAGTACTTATTCATGATCTCAATTTGAGCTGTAGCTCAAAGGTGAAATAGGCTTGTGTGAACTGATTTGGAAAAATAACTATCAGAAATAGGTAATGCCATCAACTCTCTCTGTTTGTCAGGAATGAGGGTATTTCAGGACATGAAACCATCAATACTATAACGGGGAAAGGCCCCAGCAAACTACAATGTGCTGATCACCCTAGAAATAACTTTCTGAGGGGAAATAGATTGCGCCCTCCCAACAACTGATTTCAAGTCAACTTAGTGAATACAACCTTTGGAGACCGTCTGCTGAAAAGTATCTGCACTCACCTCATGCAACACGATTTGGCTTCTAAGTAGGGCAGAGGTGCAGATCTAAATATGATTTCCTGACAGCTTCTACGGAAATCTCATGTTCAGTAATGTTTTACAGAGACCAAAACTGGGATCCTTGTTTGGATAATCAAGAGACATGACTCGGCTAAAAGTCAAAGGAAGATTGTAGAGTGGTCCAAGAAAAGAGGTAAGAAATAACTAGTCTTTTTTTAGAAAAAGTTTTTTTTCCTTAAAACTTGTTTATTTCTGGTTTCTGATCAAAATTCACTCCGGGCAGATTAGACAGACCAGGCTAAGAGCCCTTCAGGGTAGCTGTTTTGAAGTCTTGGGGAAAATTTTTATCTCCAACAAGATTCCAAGGTCAAATCTGCAAGTGGTTAAAAACTCCTGGCTAAAAATTGCTAAACAAAACAAACAAACAAAAAAACAGTGAAAGGGCCTTGAATCATGAGTTTCAATTTGGGTAAAGCTTTCAGGAATTCCTTGATCTATTTTCTTGGCAGCCAGGAAAAACAATAACAACAACAAAATCCTATGGAATACACTTGTTCCCTAAGTTTGAATCCCTTGTTTAATATGCTTTTAATAGAACATCATCTGAATCTGTGAAAAAACCAAGCTTATCGCGGTATGTGTGTTAGTTTGGGTTCTTCCTAAAAACAGCCTGAGACAAGAACTTGGGTGGAGAATTGTGGAAGTTTATCCCAGAAAATAGTAGTGAGGGAACAGTAAGAGTAAGACAGGGAAGGGAGAAAGCAAATAGAAGGACGGGTACATTGTCAAGATTATTGCTGTGAGCAGTGTGGGCTCAGTTCTGTTAGGAACAGCCAAAGTTTCCATGGGTCAGGAGTTTGGAAGCAGCTGGGCTGCGCAGTTCTGGATCAGGGTATTTCAGAAGGTTGCTGTTGGTGGGGGCTGTAGTCATCTAAAGAGTGTTTGGGGCTGGGTGGCGCCTGTGGCTCGATGAGTAGGGTGCAGGCCCCATATGCCGAGGGTGGCCGGTTCAAACCCGCCCCCCGCCAAATTAAAACAAAAGCCAGGGATTGTGGCGGGCGCCTGTAGTCCCGGCTGCTTGAGAGGCTGAGGCAGGAGAATCACCTAAGCCCAAGAGCTAGAGGTTGCTGTGAGCTGTGATGCCATAGCATTGTACCAAGGGCAACAAAGTGAGACTCTGTCTCTTAAAAAAAAAAAAAAAAAAACAAAACAAAAAGAATGTTTGGGGCTGTAGGATCTTTTCTCCAAGGTGACTCATTGACATGGCCAGCAGGTTACCACTGGCTCTTGGCACCTCTTCACGTGAGCCTCTCCACGGGCTGCTTGAGCGTCCTTACAACATGGCGACAGGCTTCCCGCAAAGCACGTGATCCGAGGTGGAATGCATTTTATGATGCAGTCTTGGAAGTCACACATGTCACTTCCTCCATACGTCACTGCTCACGGAGACCAACCCTGATTCAATGTTGGAATCACATCAGGTCAGCTGTGCCCATAGAGTCATTTCTTTACGTCCCCAAACCGCGCACAGTCTCGCTGGGTGGCATTTTAGTGTTCTTTTTCTTCCTCTCCACCCTCCACTGCCCTCTTTTCTCTTTCAACTACCTTTCTGTTCTCCTTGCCCTTACTACTGTCGGCCTCCAGAGGGAGCTCCAGGTCCTTTACTCCAACACCCACAGCCGCGTGTGCTCAGTGCAACTGTAGCACCTTTAAGGAGTCTTTTTTCTTTTTAAAGAGGCAGAATCTCACTTTGTCGCTCTCGGTAGAGAACTGCGCCGTCACAGCTCACAGCAACCTCCAACTCTCGGGCTTTAGCCTATTCTCTTGCCTCAGCCTCCCGAGTAGCTGGGACTGCAAGCACCTGCCACAACGCCTGGCTATTTTTTTGTTGCAGTTTGGCCAGGGCCGGGATCAAACCCTCCACCCTCGGTATATGGGGCTGGTGCCCTACTCACTGTGCCACAGGCGCCACCCCCTTTAAAGAGTTTCAGGTTTAGGAGAGGGAGGTCTTGTATTAGGAGCAAAGGAGTTAAAGTTCGACTTCTCCTCCTCCTCATTTTCTTAGGTCTCTTCCTCCCTCTCCCTGTCTGTCTTAGAATTCCACTTGACATTTTTCTTCGTAGAGCTTTTCCCTGTTAGCTCCAATCAGTTGGCACTGTAAAGAGCAAAACACGTAGAGATCAGAGTAGGGCCTAAAACAATGGTTCTCAACCTTCATGTACATCAGAGTCTCCTGGACAGTTTATTTAAAACACAGCTTTCTGTGTCCCTACAACAGAAATGTTGACTCCAGAGGACCAAGGTAAGACTTGTGAATCAGCATTTTTAAAACAGCAACCCAGGTCACTCTGATGCAGGTGTTCTGAGAACATTTTTCTGAGAAACAGTGATCTGAGAGGAGAGGACATCTGGGCCTGTATATTCCAAATGAAAGAAACCGAAGGCTACTTCTTGAGAGTTTAGAGTGAGCCTGCCCGCTGACTGCTATGCTTGTTTTTCTCCTGGGTGATCATTTCTGCTAATGACCCTCACACAGTGTGACTAGAGCCCTCTAGAATGTAATATTCTGAGTTCTAGAAATCTGTCCACTCATCATTGCTAGGGATCTGTTTTCAAATATTTCTTTCTTCCATCATTCTTCCAATGGAAACATCTAAGAACAAGCAGCATGATTCAGCAGCACCAGGTGAAGGAACTGGTGACTGAGTCATGGAGTTCCCTTCATCCAGAGAGAGCGTGTGTGTGTGTGTGTGTGTGTGTGTGTGTTCGGTGTGCTGTGCTGTCTTCTGTTCCAACCCCTGCAGAGCCCTTTAGAGCCTGGTGCTCACAATGTGCTCCCAGGATCCGTAGCAGCCACATCACCAGGGAACTTCCTAGAAATGCAGAATCTCAGGCTCCACCCCAGACCTGCTGAAGTGACCGTAATTTAACCTATACCTTTGAGCTTAGAGCCTGTGCAATACACTTCCAACACAAAGTAATCTACAAAAGTAAGCCTCTTTCAGGAGAGGGATAGTGGTTTGTTCATCTTTGAGGGACTTGCGAATAGCAGATTCACACTATGTGTTGATATAAAGTGGTTTATTAAGCTGGAGGGGCAGCAGTATGGCGGGAAAGGGTGAGCTGAAATGTCATAGGGGAGCTGGGAGGAGTACAGAGCAATAAGAGAACTCTACAATAGTCTTGGACATAAATCTAACCTTCTTTATTTCGTCTGGGTCTCTCCCAGTATTAACACTATGGCTGGCTGTCCTACACAGCTCACCAGTACAATCCCTTTACCCGTTGGTGTGAATGTGAACTGGATTAATAGCCACCGTATGGCAGGGGAGGGTTTGGTCCCTCTGCTTCTCCTCTCTCTCCTGTGCCTAGGGTCACTCTCGTCTCTTACCTTGTATCACTTACCTACTGCTGAATCACAAATTAGCTCAAAATTCATTGGTCTACTTGGCTTCTCCACTTGTGTCTACCTATCAAACTCTCCGCACTCAGAATTTTCCTACCTGCAGATTGGGACAGTAATTCCTACCTTGTCAATGGGTTGTGATGATTAAATATAACAAGCCAGTACCCTGGCAGTACCAGTTTCTTAGGGTAACCTGTTGTACACTTTCTTGGGATAAGCTATAGTGATGACAATGAATCTATTACTGACTAATCTGTTCACAAATTCTGGGTTTTTGGTTTTTTTTTTTTGTGTGTGTGTGTGTGTGTGTGTTTCTAAGACAGAGTCTCACTTTGTCTCCCTTGCTAGAGGCATCAGAGCTCACAGCAACCTCTAACTCTTGGGCTCAAGCAATTCTCTTGCCTCAGCCTCCAAGTAGCTGGGACTACAGGTGCCTGCCACAACACCCAGCTATTTTTAGAGATGGGGTCTCGCTCTGGCTCAGGCTGGTCTCAAACCTGTGAGCTCAGGCAATCCACACGCCTCAGCCTCCCAGAGTGCTGGGATTACAGGTGTGAGTCACCGCACCTGGCTATTGACAAATCCTGTAGTAATATCTGTGACTGATACAATGATACAAAATTACTGTCAAGCTCTTAAATGCTGTGATTATAATTTTCATGATTATTTAGGTAATTATGTATTATATAACACATATTGCCACTTAGAGTAAGCAAAATGTTTCCACAACCATTATCTCATTTTACCCTTATTGAAATAAATGCATGAAAAAATAAATGCATGAAATAAATGCATGATTCAGCAGCACCAGGTGAGGGAATTGCTGATTGAGTCATGGAGTTCCCTTCATCCAGAGAGAGTGTGTGTGTGTGTTCAGTGTGCTGTGCTGACTTCTATTCCAACCCCTGCAGGGTCTTTTAGAAATTCAAGCCTAACACAACAATAACCACTTAGTGTCTTACTTTCTGTGGATCAGAAATCCAAGAGAGGCTTAGCTGGATGATTTGGGTTCAGAGTCTCTTCAAGATGTCTGCCAGGGCTATTAGTGTCTTGACAGGAGCCAGAGGCTCTCACTTACATGGCTGTTGGCAGGAGGCCTCAGTTTGTCATCTAATGGACATGTCTTCTTGATAAGACATGTGGCTTTCCTCAGAGCCAGAGATCCAAGAGAAAGCAAGTTGCCTTTTCTGTCACAACATCCTATCAATTATACAAGTCAGTCCTATTCACTGTGGGAGAATACTACATAAGTTTCTAAGTACAAAGTGGAGGGACCATTGGGACCACCTGGGAGGCTAGTGGCCACATACTCTTAGACTCTACTGTCTCCCCTTGGTCATTAAGACAGACTACTTCAACACACACACACACATATGTGCTATCTGCTACACATACGCAAATAGCATGTTGAACTAGCATGGCTTATGATACAATCAAAAGACAACTTTCAGGCTCCTACCATTCCTGCAAAATTATTCCACGAAGCTGATGTTCTCCACCCCTGACTTAACAGCTAATGCTTAAGCAACAGCCAGACCTACTATCATTGTAAGAGGCAAATCTGTTTTTGATTCAGAAATTAGAATATCTAATCCCAAATATAAACTCAAATGCTGAACTTGATTGAACTTCGAATCTTCTTCTCGAAGGTTGCTTGGGCCTGATTCAGGCTGGAACATATAGTTTCAGAAGGGAGAGTATCAGTCAGCATCTGGCCAGAAAGACACTGCTCTAGACACGTCATGCAGAGGGGTTATAGACATGTCATGCAGAGAGGTACTTAAAACAGCAAATTGGTCCCAAAGGGGAGGGGCTGAAGGAGAAAAAGAAGAGAAGTGATGAGGAAGGATAGGTTGAGGGGAGGAACTATAAAGGCAGAGTCAGCATAGGCCCCTCCAGCTCTGAGCATAGGCCCTGCATCCTGGCTGCTCAGTGACCTGTCCTGATACCACCCCCTCCTGGGACCCAGCCAGAAGAAAGAGGAACTAGCAACACAATGGCTGGGGGCGGGGGGGGGGGCTAAACCATAAGGAACAGAACGGTCTCACCGGGAAGCCAGCTGGAACTATACCTGACAACAGTCACCAGCACCGAAGTAACACTCTCCCGCTCCTACCCTACCTAAAACCTTTAAAAGATACGCACTCTTGCTTTTCGAAGCTGATGCCTATTAAGGCTCAGTCCGCCCTCACTGCCTTCACCGAGGTGTCAAATAAACTTTAGCTATTACTCTACATCTGGCTTTGTGACTTGATGGAGTCAGCTGCTACCTTACGTGAAGATGTGAGCTGAAGCCCATAAACCTATACTGGCTCTCAGCTGCTAGGGATGGGAGTGCTGCTGCTCTTGGGACTTACTGGTTCCGCTGATCAGAAATTCAGGAGGTTGGGCCAGTGCAGGGGCTCAGTATTCCTGGTACTCTGGGAGGCCGAGGTGGGAGGGTCGCTTGAGCTCAGGAGTTTGAGACAAGACTGAGCAAGAATGAGAACTGCATCTCTACTAAAAATAGAAAAATTAGCCGGGTATTGTGGTGGGCACCTGTAGTCTCAGGTACTCTGGAGGTTGAGGCTGGAGGCTGTGGCTGGAGGATGACTTGAGTCCAGGAGTTTGAGGTTGCTGTGAATTGGGCTGATGCCATAGTACTCTAGCCTGAACAACAGAAAGGGAAGGGAAGGGAAGGGACAAGAGACTGCCTTTCCATTGCTGCTGCTGAGACCACTCCCAGTGCTACTCAAGGTCACTGTTAATGCCAGAGCCTGCAGGCACCCACCACTGTGTTGCTGCAGGCACTGCCAGACGATAAAACAACTGGCTTCTTCCCATCCACCTTCCAATCTCTCACCAGTGCCTCCAATTTGCAGAATCTCACTTTGAGCTCCTAGCAAAGGGATACAGTGAGAGGCTCTGGCATAGATCTGGGGTGAGGGTGCCCAAGAAAGGAGAGGAGGCCAGTCCAGGGACAAGGAAAGACTTTAATAGAGGGGAAAAGGGAGAATGGAGACTGACCAGGTGTCAGCTCAGCTCCCACAAAGTTGCAAAAGGCTTTTATTAGCCGTATCAGTGGTGTGGGTCAGGATTATGGGCATATCAGTAGGGCCAGGGTCATAGGCCTACCCTTGGTACTGGCCAGGATGTGGGTGGGGCGTTTCCAGGAACTCTGGCCTTGAGGCACTCCAGGAGTCAGAAGAGGGTATTGCTGGTTTTGGATCTGATTTTCTGAAATGGCTACACTCCTGTTAGGATTATGAGAATTCCCTTCCCACATACAGGAAATGTGGTTTGCAGGATTTCAGCATGGGAGAAGGACAGAAAAGACACTGAAGGTCAACAGACAACTTCCTCTTCCCTCTCCCCATCCCCTGTTCCAACTTGCTAGCTGGTATGAGTTCCTCTGGTGGAAAAAAAGAAGATTGGAAGGAAAGATCTTAATGTGAACTAGGACAGTAAGAAGCTGGCTTGCTGCTTTCTGGACTAGGCAATGTATAGAGATTGCTTTTTCTTCGGTGGGGTGGTTTTGTAGGCTTCCTGCAGGTGCTCTGCTGGCTCCTCCCCCTGAGTCGGCTTGCCTTTGCAGATGTCATTCTGTTCTGGACCTAACTGTGATTTCTTCAGTCCTGAGCATCGGTCCAGCTTCCTGATGCTGCAGATCCTGCCACCACACGGCAGCTCAACCAGAGAAGTCTCATGAGGACACTTTGCCAGCTCTGAGTCCTGTGTGGCCACCTACAGACCATAGGAAACACTTATTTGTCATTGAGCCCAATTAAGTGGAAACTTTGACCAGTTCCAGCAGCATGGCAGGCCTCCCCTAGCTTGAATATCAAGGTGGTTTGGCTGCCTTTTTCTCACCCATTGATGTTCCAGCAGGAGTGAGACCCAAGTCTAGCACACCCATGGATCTTCAAGAGAGACACCTCAGGCCTTTGGAGAGTTTCAGATTCGTAAAAAGAAGAGAGGTAGCTCACAGGCTGTATTTCTTCAAAGATGGCCTCTTTGTCTAAAGCTGTCCCTTCTACCCTGGAGCCTTTTCTATTTCCTTTATGTTCTCGGGGGGAGTGAGATTGTAAAAATCATGTAAGAAGTTCTCATTTATTCTCTTTGAACTCAGCAGATGGTGATTTGGCACCACAGACTGGAAATTCATGACTTTTATGTTCGAAGTCTATTGGAACTTCAACTTTAACCTGGTATTACATATGTATGTCTTAACTTTGATTGGGGAAAAGGTCCCATTCTTCCCTGGGGACTGCTGGACCCTAGACAAATCAGAGTATTTGCATAATCTCCTCAGGGTTAGAAGGGCAAAAGGAGAAATGGAAAAGTGTCAACTGGGAAAGGTTTTCCTTGAACTAGGACTGTACATTAAGGAGTGGCTGAGAGGGTTCCAGAAGGTTTTGCCAACCCCAGCTACATACACCTGTTTGGGAGAGCTGGAAATGGGAACGGGCCAGTGCTGCCTTTTCAGAGGTGGATTCTGCTCCAGTGAAGTCACTTTGTCTAGATATCTTAGCATGCAAGCCCCCAAATACTGAGCAAGCACCCTCTAAATGGCAGGTATTTCGTGTGACACTAGAGGCTACTACATCACCCCCACCTAACGGAGCTCACAGACTGTTAGCACAGCCCTCAGGCCAGGAGGCCAGGAGTGAGCTTACACCTCGGACTGAAGGGGCTGGGAAAAAAATTCTTTCAACCCCTGCCATACTTCTAGACTCCTTTCTAAGGTGGCAGCACCATTTTATATTCCCAACCAGAAATATAGGAGAGTCCCATTTCTCCACAGCCTCCCCGACACTTACTATTGTCATTATTATTATTATTGTTGAGATAGAGTCTCACTATATCACCCTGGATGCCGTGGTATCACAGCTCACAGCAACCGCAAACTCTTGGGCTTAAGTGATTCTCTTGCCTTAGCCCCCCAAGTAGCTGGGACTACAGGCACTCGCCACAATGCCTGGCTATTTTTTTTAGAGACGAGGTCTCACTCTTGCTCAAGCTGGTCTTGAACCTGTGAGCTCAGGCAATCCACCTGCCTCAACCTCCCAGAGTGCTCTGATTACAGGCATGAGTCACCTGGCCTGGCCCCTGTATCTCCTTAATGATTAATGACAGAGAGCATATTTTCATGTGCTTGTTGGCCATTTGCATGTGTTTTGTGGAGAAATTTCTGTAGAGATCTTTTGCTTATTTAAGATTGGGGGGGGTTGTTTGTTTGTTTTTGACATAGAGTCTCACTCTGTTGTCAGGGTAGAGTGAAGTGATGTCATTGTAGCTCAGTGCAACCTCACACTCCTGGGTGCAAGCCATCCTTCTGCCTCAGCCTCCCGAGTGGCTAGGACTATAGCATCTACTACTGTCCCCAGCTAATTTTTGTTTTATTTTTTTGTAGAGATGGACTCTTGCTCTTGTTCAGGCTGGTCTTGAACTCCTGACCTCAAATAATACTTCCATTTCGTCTTCCCAAAGTACTAAGGTTACAGGCATGATTTAACTTTTCATTGTTGAATTGTAGGGCTTCTTTTTATATTTTAGATACAAATCTTGTGTCAGATAGATAATTTGCAAATATTTTCTCTCGTTCTGTGGCATTGTCTTTTCATGTTTTTAATGGTGCCTTTTGAAGCACAAAAATTCTAGCTTTGATGAAGTGTAATTTATTCTTTTTCATTATCACTTGTGCTTTTGGTATTGTATCTAAGAAACCATTGCCTAATTCAAAATCATAAGAATTTACTTTTTATATCTTCTTTTTAGAGTTTTTAGCACTTTCATTTAAGTTTGTGATTCCTTTTGAGTTCATTTTTCTATATGATGTTAGGTCCAACTCGCATTTAGTTATCCAACTGTCCCAGTATCATTTGTTGAAGATATTATTCTTTCTCCTTGAATTGTCTTGGCATCCCTATTGAAAATAAATTAACAATAAACATAAAAATTTATTTCTGAACTCTCCATTCTATTCCATTAATCTTTCTGTCTGCTTTTATGCCTGGACCCTACTATCTTGATTACTGTAGCTTTGTGCAAGGATTGAAACCATGAAGTCTGAGTTCTCCAACTTGGTTCTTTTACAAAATTGTTTTGGCTATTGTGGATTTCTTGAATTTTTCTATGAATTTCAGGTTAATTTTATCAATTTCTGCATAAAAGGAAGCCAGGGTTTTTATGGGGATTGTATTGAATCTGTGGATTAAATTGGAAAGCGTTTCCATTTAACAGTACTAAGTCTTCAAATCTGTGAACTTGAGATATGTTTCTGTTTATTTCATTCTTCTTTAATTTCTTTCAACAATGTTTTGGAAGACGCTATGCTTACCACTGTACCACTAATGCTGAATGACAACAACGTTTTGTAGTTTTCAGTGTACAAGTGTTGTACTTTTATTCAATTACTGGTATATAATTTCCTTTGAGGGTTATTATAAATGGAAATTCTTTAAATTTCTTTTTCAGGCTCTGCACCTGTGGCTCAAGTGGCTAAGGTGCCAGCTACATACACCTAAGGTGGCGGGTTCAAATCCAGCCTGGGCCCGCCAAACAACAATGATGGCTGCAACCAAAAAAACAACTGCGTGTTGTGGTGGGCACCTGTGGTCTCAGCTACTTGGGAGGCTGAGGCAGGAGACTCGCTTGAGCCCAGGAGTTGGAGGTTACTGTGAGCTGTGATGCCACAGCACTCTACCCAGGAGGACAGCTTGAGGCTCTGTCTAAATAAATAAATAAGTAAATAAAATTCTTTTTCAGATTTTTCATTGCTGATGTGCAGAAATAAAACTTTAGTTTTATTTTTTGTTTTTTTTTAAGAGACAGAGTCTCACTTTATCGCCCTCATTAGAGTGCTGTGGCATCACACAGCTCACAGGAACCTCCAACTCCTGGGCTTAGGTGATTCTCTTGCCTCAGCCTTCCGAGTAGCTGGGACTACGGGCACCCACCACAACACCCAGCTATTTTTTTGTTGCAGTTTGGCCAGGGCCAGGTTTGAACCCACCACCCTTGGTATATGGGGCCAGTGCCCTACCCACCGAGCCACAGGCACCACCCAATAAAACTGTATTTTGTATATTGATGTTATATTCTGCAACCTTACTGAATTTGTTGATTAGTTCTAATAGTTTGTGTGTCTGTGTGTGTATACCTTAGAATTTTCTACAATCCATGATCATGTCATCTGTGAATAGAGGGAGTTTTGCTTCTTCCTTTCCAATCTGGATGTCTTTTATTGATTTTTTTTTTCTTGTGTAATTACCCTGGCTAGCACTGCAAATACCATGTTGAACAGAAGTGGTAAGAAAAAACATCCTTGCATTTTTCCTGATTGTAGGGGGAAGCATCTGGTCTTCCACCACTGAGTACGATGTTAATTGAAGTGTTTTATGAATGTCCTTTGTCAGGCTTAAGAAATTCACTTTTATTTCTGGTTTGTTGAGTATTTTCAGCACGAAATGGTGTTGAATTTTATCAAATGCTTCTTCTGTATCTCCTGAGATGATCATGGGATTTCTGTCCTTTTCTTCCATCTGATTTACATGATAGTGAGTTACATGGTTTTCAGATGTTGAACCAACTGGTATTCATGAGAAAAATCACATCTGTCATGGTGCATAAGCATTTTTATGTGTTGCTTATTTCACTTTACTACTGTTTTGTTGAGGGCTGCACATAGGGTCTGTGATGAATATTTGTTGAATGAATGAATATTTAGAGAGGGAAGGCCTTCCTTATATAGGTAGGATGTATAGTAATATATGCATGCACATTTTGCACATAATTTTAGGGAATTTAAGGATTCCAGAGTAAGTATCCCTCAAGAGTTTAGCAAGAAATATTATTGCAGGATCACTATGTGGAAAAGAGATGATTATCTTGAAGTGAAAAGAATACTGATAGGCATCAAAAGGTAGGGATTACAGCCTCACTTTGCTAATTCTTAGCAGAAGGAACTTGTGTAGTATCTTATTATTATTATTATTGCAGTTTTTGGCCAGGACTGGGTTTGAACCCTCCACCTCCAGCATATGGGGCTGGTGCCCTACTCCTTTGAGCCACAGGCACTGCCCTGTAGTTATCTTATTTTGGTGAGCTCTGTCTCTTCATCTGTAGAATGGAGAAGCTTGGGGAAGGGATATACTTGAATTAATAAACTGATAATCTCAAAGATTTTCTAGCTCCAATAATCTATAATTCTCTAAAATATCAAATGAAATTCAACTGTAAAGAGAATTTTTAGATGTTTTTATAGTTTTCATTTAATGTCTCTGGAGTAGTTATGAGGGAGAAAGAGACATAAATGATTTCAAGACAGCATAACAACTCCAAAGACTCTTTATAGGAGCATAAAGAAGAAAGTAGCTAATCCTCTTTACAGGAGTATGGTTAAAATTAAAGATGAGGGAGCTCTGCAGCCTGTGATGCCAACAGTTGTGGCTATTTGGGAAGAATATGGCAGAAATGAAGAGCACTTCTCCTGGCTTATCAGCAAGTATTATATATATCACAAGTGCATTACTGACTACGGAAATGATGTTAGACAAAAAGCACATTTGAGTGATTTTCTTATTTAAGTTCAAAATGGGTTGTAAAGTAGCAGAGACAACTTGCAACTTCACCAACACGTTTGGCCCAGGAACTGCTAAGAAACATACCGTGGAGTGGTGGGCCAAGAAGTTTTGCAAAGGAGAGAAGAGCCTTGAATCCGAGGTGCATAGTGGCTGGCCAGCAAAGTGCACAACGACCAACTCAGAGCTGTCATCGAAGCTGATCCTCGTACAGCTACATAAGAAGTTGCTGAGAACTCAACACGGATCATTCTATGGTCTTTCACATTTCAAGCAAACCAGAAAGATGAAAAAACTCGGTAAATGGTGCCTCATGAACTGACTGAAAATCAGAGCATTTGTTTTCAAGTGTCGTCTCCTCTTATTCTACACAAGAATTAACCATTTCTTGATCAGATTGTGACTTGTGATGAAAAGTGGGTTTCATACGACAACCAGCGGCTCCATGGCTGGACTGAGAAGAATCTCCTAAGCCTTCTGAAAGCCGAACTGGCACCAAAAAAAGGTCACGGTCACTCTTTGATGTCCTGCTGCTGTCTAATCTACTACAGCTTTCTGAATCCAGATGAAATCATACATCTGAGAAGTCTGCTCAGCAAATTGATGAGATGCATGGAAAACTACAACGCCGTTAGCCAGTATTGGTCAGCAGAAAGAGCCCAGTTCTTCTCCATGACAATGTGTGACCAAATGTCACATAACCTACACTTCAAAAGTTGAATGAATTGGCCTACTAAGTTTTGTCTCATCCACCATATTCGCCTGACCTCTTGCCAACCAACTACCACTTCTTCAAGCATCTCAACAATTTTTTGCAGGGAAAATGCATCAACAATAGCAGGATGCAAAAAATGCTTTCCAAGAGGTCATCAAATTCCAAAGCATGGATTTCTTTTTTTTTGAGACAGAGTCTCACTTTGTCACCCTCTGTAGAGTGATGTGTTATCATAGCTGACAGCAACCTCAAACTCTTGGGCTCAAGCAATTCTCTTGCCTCAGCCTATGGAGTAGCTGGGACTGCAGGTGCCTACCACATTGCCCGGCTATTTTTAGAGACAGGGTCTCGCTCTGGCTCAGGCTAGTCTCCAACCTATGAGCTCAGGCAATCCACCTCAGTCTCTCAGAGTGTTAGGATTACAAGTGTGAGCCACTGAACCTGGCCCAAAGTGTGGATTTTTTATATGACAGGAATAAACAAATTTATTTCTTTGTTTTTTTGAGACAGAGCCTCAAGCTGT
>NW_003852401.1:30319164-30338262 GCF_000181295.1 Otolemur garnettii
TCCTGGGCTCAAGCGAGTCTCCTGCCTCAGCCTCCCAAGTAGCTGGAACCATAGGCACCTGCCACAATGCCCAGCTATTTTTTGGTTGCAGCCATCATTGTTATTTGGCAGGCCTGGGCTGGATTTGAACCCGCCACCTTAGGTGTATGTAGCTGGCACCTTAGCCACTTGAGCCACAGGCACTGAGCCCAAATTTATTTCTTGTTGGCAACAATGTGTTGATTATAATGGTACTTACTTTTTTTTTTTTTTAGACAGAGTCTCACTTTGTCACCCTCAGTCAAGTGCTGTGGAGTCACATAGCTCACAGCAACTTCAAACTCTTGGGCTCAAGCAACTCTCTTGCCTCAGCTTCCCAAGTAGCTGAGACTACAGGTGCCCAGTATAACGTCTGGCTATAATAGTGCCCATTTGGGGTAATAAAGATGTGTTTGAATCCTAAACAACAATAACAACAACAAAAAGGTGAGCTGGCATTTGAGCTGAGTCCTGAGATATGAATAGGAGTTTGCCAGATGCAGAAAGCAGATGGGGGGAGAGGATATTGTTCTTTATTTCTTCTACTACATTTTCTGTTTCTAAGGGGTTTTTTAATTTCAAGAGATAATCATTTTACCTGTTTCTAAAATGTTTTCATAAATAATTTGTGAAAGAAAATCCCTTGGTCTTTTTTGAGGGGGAGGAGAAAAGGGTTTCGCTTTGTTCCCCAGGCAGGAGTGTAGTGGTGTCGTCATAGCTCACTGCAGCCTGAAACTCCTGCACTGGGTGCTAGTGATCTTGCCTCAGCTTCCCAAGTAGCTAGGACTACAGGCGCGTACCACTACACCTGGGTGATTTTTCCATATTTTGAAGATAGTCTTGCTATATTACTTTCTCAAGTGTTCCTCCCACCTTGCCCTTCCAAAGTGCTGGGATTACAAGCCTGGGTACCCCACCTGGACTTGGAGTTTTTCATACAGAGAACGCAATAATATGTTTATACCATGCTGCTGAACTCTGAATGCTATGAAATGAGCGTGTGATTGGGCCTTTTTTGAACGAGTAGTAAGACATATAATTTAGCAGGTCTTTGAATAATAATAAAGTCTTATAGAGTATCAATCAGCTTGGATCTTTGGCAGAAAAAGTAACAAGTTTTTCAAATTTTACTTACTTGTCATGTTGCCACTATTCCAGCAGAGGGCACACTTATAAAATTAAGTTCCGTCATAAATACGATTTCACACCCTTTTCCATGAACTTTATTTTTTGTGTATATTTATCACTACCATAATTTGTTTAGGGTTCAGGAAACAGGAGTTGTGTCCAAAGAGGTTAATTCCTAAATCATAAACAACATAAATAACAAAAGGCCAGGGAACACTTTCCCCCAAGAGAATGGGAGTAGGTGGTAATAAGCACCTACTGCTGTAAGGACCCGTTAACAAGGGCTGGGCTCAAGCAAGAAAGGTAAAGTGAGGATGGCACCGCTGCCCGGAAAATCTAGACAAAAATAATGCCTTTTGAAAGCATGTCGGACTCCATGCTCACTTGAAGATTGCTTTAATTTAGACCAAACACAGTAATTACTTAATTTTTTTTTTTTTTTTGCATTTAAACATCTTTCCATAGATAAAGTAAGAAGCAATGTGCTATTTATGTCCACACACCTGCATTATCGTAGGGTAATGGTAGACAAGGGCTCAAGGGACCCAATTTTGATTTTTTTCTTCCTCCTATTTATTAGTCTTTAGTCACTTTCCTTCTCTGGGTCTCATTTTTCTCCAGCACAAAATGGAGATAGTATCATTTGCCTGCCTCACCAGGTTGTTGAACTAATCAAGTGAAAGAGCACCTATAAAAGAGCCTTTGAAACAATGAAGTTGCAACACATGTAAGTTATTTTTAAAACAAGAAACACTTAGTCTCGCTGCTCTCCTCCTGCTGATCGGAGACCACATACTCAAAGGCCGTAAGTGTGAGTGAACAGCACAACTTACCTTTCTCCGAGGGAGGCCTGCTTGGCTCAAAACTTCTGTGTCAAAATATTTATCACTGGGGCACAAGGTCTCAAACTAACAAAAGACTTTTTCTTATGGGAACAGCAAGTGAGGGTCCTATTAGTGACTCTAGGAAGAAGCAGTTGTCTGTGGAAACTGGCCCCTAAATTATAGCAGTATTTATATATACATTTTAATGAACTTCATTCAAAAACAGAATAAGCACTTCCTTGATGTCAGGCATTGGGGTTTAGGTACAGGGGATACTTCAGTAACAAAATAGATAAAAATATCTGCTCTGCTGGATCCTCCTTTTATGAGTGGGGTAATGGTGAGTATTTTTGTTGTGGTGGTTTGTTCATTCATCTAATAGGATATAGGAATACTTTAGGAAAGTTGGCACTTTCTCCACTTATATATGAAGAGGAAATTCCTGGGGCTTTAAATAAAAGTATTGATTTTTGTTTTTTCGAGACAGAGTCTCACTATGTCACCCTCCGTGGAGTACAGTGGCACCACAGCTCAGAGCAACCTCAAACACTTGGGTTTAGGCGATTCTCTCGCCTCAGCCTCTCAAGTAGCTGTGACTACAGGTGCCCACCACAACGCCTGGCTATTTTTTGGTTGCAGTTGTTGTTGTTTGACTGGCCCTTTGGTGTATGTGGCCAGCACCCTACTCACTGAGCTACGGGCACTGTGCCAATTTTTTTTTGAAACAGAGTCTCACTATGTCGCCCTTGGTACAGTGCCATGGCATCGTAACTCATAGCAACCTCAAACTCTTGGGCTTAAGTGATTCTCTTGCCTCAGCCTCCCAAGTAGCTGGGACTACAGGCTCCCACCACAATGCCCGGCTATTTTTTTGTTGCAGTTGTCATTGTTGTTTAGCTGGCCCGGGCCGGTCTCAAACCCGCCAGCTTCGGTGTATGTGGCTGGCGCCCTACTCACTGAGCTACAGGCGCTGAGCCAAAATATTGATTTAAAAAACAAAATGTATCTCTTGAGGCAAAGTTTCATTAACAAGTCAGTTTCTGCCTTGGTGTCAGTAGCACAGTGGTTATGGCACTGGCCACATGCACCAAGGCTGGTGGGTTCGAACCCAGCCTGGGCCAGCTAAAAAACCATGACAACTACAACAACAAAAAATAGCCAGGCATTGTGGCAGGTGCCTGTAGTCCTAGTTACCTGGGAGGCTGAAGCAAAAGAATCGCTTAAGCCCAAGAATTAGAGGTTGCTGTGAGCTGTGATGCCACAGCACCCTACCGAGGGTGACAAGTAAGACTTTGTCTAAAAAAAAAAAAACCCAAACAACCAAAAAAAAAAAAAAAGTCATCTTCCTCCATGGTTAATGCTAGTTATTCAGCACATCAGACAGAAAGTCTGAAGGTGGATGTCAAACACTAAGAATGGTGTCTGGTTTAGTCTTCACCATTGCCAAACTGTCTTCTCTTTCCTTCTTGAAAGTTCTCCCTTATTCCCTTCTTACAGAGACTGGAGGACAAATGGTCTTGTAAGTATTTAATAATAACTTTTCACAGTGAGCTTGGTTCAAAAAATATCTTTTCAGACATAATCTTACTTGAGACGTCCAACAATCCTATCCATAGAGAACTATTTCCATTTTGCAATTGAAGAAACTAAAATTTGGAGGAAGTAACCTCAAAGTGGCACAGCTAATGAGGCATCTCAGGGATTTGAAGGTACATTTTCTAAATCCAGATCTCTTTTTTCCTTCTCTATAGAAAGTAATATTATCACCTGACTCTGGTGTTTTAGCTCCTTCTTACATATGTCAGATTGTCAATAAATTTATTATAGTTATTTAAAAGATGGGAGCAAAGTTTAGAATATTTTCTCTTGTAAGTTAGCTCCCGAATCCTAGCATCTAAAGGTTAATGAAATCATAATTAACACTCCTGGTACAAATGACACCCAGAGGCTGCTTCCTGATTCACCTTCATCTCCAAGCTATACTTCAAAAACGCATCAGTAGGAGAATAGAAATGGAAATTTCTTCCAGACACTCTTTAAGTGAAAGCCATGTTTAGGTGTAAGAACTTTTTAACACCAATTCTGGCTTCTTAATCTTTATGTAAAGTAAGAGATGTTAATACCAAATAAAGCAGTAGATATGGATCTAAAAGCAAAGAAGATCATCGATCATCCATTAAAATCAAATATAGAGCAAACTCTACTCCAAAAGCTAGGGATAAGGCTAGGAGCAGCGGCTCACGCCTGTAATCCTAGCACTCTGGGAGGTCAAGGTGGGTGAATTGCCTGAGCTCACAGGTTCAAGACCAGCCTAAGCAGGAGCAAGACCCCTGTCTCTAAAGATAGCTGGGTGTTGTGGCAGGTGCCTGTTGTCCCAGCTACTTGGGAGACCAAGGCAAGCGAATCACTTGAGCCCAAGAGTTTGAGGTTGCTGTGAGCTAAGATGCCAGGGTGCTCTAGCAAGGGCTACAAAGTGAAACTATGTCTCAAAAAGAGGGAAAAAAGCTAGGAATGGCCGGGTTTAGGAAAACAGCTGAGCTGGTTTAGAATATGAGGCACAGCTGGGCATTCACCACCAAAGCAATGCCCAAGGTGGACATTAGCTGGTCTTGCAGTTTCTGCATGGGAGAATTCAGATTACAAGAAAGTAAAAAAAAGAGAAAGAAAAAGAGATCAGAAAGACCTGGGATTGGCAGTACACGCAGCGCTCACAGGCCCCATCTGTGCAGTGGATTTCCCAGGCCTGGGTTAAGAGGCCATGGGACTAAGAATTTCTACATCCTTGTCCTTTTCACTTTCCATCCACTCTTTTGCATATTTGGGGGCCAGAGCAAACGTTTATGGGGCACAGGATAAGAATACAAAGGCAATCCATGTGTGTCATGTCTAAATATTTAAAATTTGTAAATTAGGTGAATAATCGGCAAATGGCATGCCTTTTGTATACAACATATCCAGTGATTTAGAGGGTCAGGCTGATGTTTAGAATCATCAGACTTCCCAAAGTTCTATGTTGGAACATGGCAACATAGGGTGAGCTGGGCCCTGACCCTCCCCCCCCCCCCCGCCCGCCAAGGTGCACTGCTTCTCTTGCCACCTGGTGTCCTGGGTGAACCATGAGGCATCCTGTACAAGTGCCACGGACGTGTCAGACTGTCCATCCCACACAGGCAGAAGCTCCTGTAACCTGGGGCTTTTATACCAGTGGTGCAGTTTCCTCTCTCTAGGGTCGAACTGGGGGCCAGGTTTGCAGAAGCTGTATAAGTGGCCACAAGACATTTGGTTAGGGTGGGGAGAGGATTGGATTGCTTGGTTCTAGGTAGGCACATTCCTGTGACCCCTTGAATTCTTTGCTCCGTAAGGAAGCCTGTGTTTTCACATGCTTGGGGTAACCAAAGAACTCTCTGAGTTATGTGTCCCAGAACAGGGACTCTTCCTGCCTGACTCTAAAAGTGGTATTAGGTCCCGAAGTCCACTCAGTTTTCAAATCATGCAAAATGCATAGACTATCCCTTTTCAAATAGCCTTGGAGGCAGGAGCTTATGTACTGCTGTCCAAATGAGCTACCATGTACCACTACTCTGCTGTTTCAGTGCTCTGTGCTAACAGAGCAATCCCAGGCTTCTACGTGGTCAGATATCACCTAGTGAAACTGTGCTTTTTGTTATTATTGTTTGACCTTTTCTAGTAGCTCAAGAATCACTCAGTCTTTTTTTTTTTTTTTTTTTGAGACAGAGCCTCAAGCTGTCCCCCTGGGTAGAGTGCTGTGGCATCACAGCTCACGGCTCACAGCAACTTCCAACTCCTGGGCTCAAGCAAGTCTCCTGCCTCAGCCTCCCAAGTAGCTGGGACTACAGGCACTCACCACAATGCCCAGCTATTTTTTTGTTGCAGCCATCATTGCTGTTTGGCAGGCCTGGGCTGGATTCGAACCTGCCACCTTAGGTGTATGTGGCTGGCACCTTAGCCGCTTGAGCCACAAGCGCTGAGCCATCACTCGGTCTTAATTCATTTTCAACCATCATAGCTGGCATTCAAATTTTCTCCTGCTTCATTTTTATTATTTTTAAATTTAATTAATTAATTTTATTTTATTTATTCATTTTTTTGAGACAGAATCTCAGTATGTCGCTCTGGGTAGAGTGCCGTGCCGTCACAGTTCACAGCAACCTCAAGCTCTTGGGCTTAAGTGATTCTCTTGCCTCAGCCTCCCAAGTAGCTGGGACTACAGGTGCCCGCCACAACACCCAGATATTTTTTGTTGAAGTTGCCATTGTTGTTTTAGCTGGCCCAGGCCGGTTTCCAACTTGCCAGCCTCAGTGTATGTGGCTGGCACTGTAACCACTGCGCTATGGGTACCAAGCCATAAATTTAATTTAATTTTTTAGAGACAATGTCTGATTCTGTCACCCTGGCTGAAGCCTAAGCAATCTTCCTACCTCAGGCTGTTTAGTAGCTAGGACTACAGATTACAGGTGCATGCCACCAGGCCTTTCTAATCTTTTTATTTGTTGTAGAGACAAGGTCTTGCTATTCTGCCCAGGCTAGTCTCAAACTCCAGGGCTCAAGCAATCCTCTTGCCTTGGACTCCCAAAATGTGGGATTATGGGTATGAGCCACGGTGCCTGGCCACCATCTCAATTTTAAATTTCTGGACCAGCTTCCTCATTGGGTCAATGTAAAATTCATTGCCCAGTTTGTCTGCTTGCTTTTGTAATATGTGGCTTTTCATTTTTAGATAATTTCAGGTGATAATTAAGAAAAAGCACAGTAGCTTTTGGGTAGCCATTGTGTGCTGGGGTGACTAGAGGTCCGTGGCTGGTGGCTTCTGTCTTCTGGAATCCTCATTCATTTACCACAGTGATCATCAAAATCTTACCATTTTCTAAATGTGCCCTGAAGTTAAAGAGGTTAGGGACATTTGCCAAAAATAGTTTTGCTTTTAACGCATCTGGGGATACAAGGGTTTAGGGTCATTCTAAATTACCAATAGAAAAAATATTGATATTTCCTCCAACTTAGCGGCTCATTTGTTCACCTCAATTTCCTGAAATGCCTTTCCTTCCTCCTTCTCTCAGTTTCTCCTGGTTCTATTTATACGTCAATGCCTCCCTGATTTATTCAATCACCAAACATTTATAAGCCACCTTTGTCCCAAGTATTAAGCCCACCTTCTCCACGCAGCCTTCCATGACCACATCGGCTCCCCACAGGCTCTACCCTCTCCCTCTTTGGGACTCACATGTCCCGCATTACCATTATTTATTTGCACTCAATGCTTTGTTATTTCACTTCTATTTTCACGTGTATAGATCAAGCCTTCCCAATGAGGTCTTATAAGATCCTTAAAAGAAAACACTACTTCTTAGACATCTTTGTATTTCTCACCCCACCTACTAATGTGCATTTAGCATCTATATAAAATCTGTTGAGTAATTGATCGTGACTGATAAATATCACTTACTGAACACAGTGGTTAATAACTGTCTGTGGGATCAGCCTGTACTGGTCTGAAGCCTGAAAGTGCAGCTTGATGACCAAGCCCTCTTGAGCTGCTGACTTAACTATTTCCTCATCCGTAAAACAGAGATCGGAATGGTGTCTCCCACATGGGATTGTTTGAGAAGGAAGAAACACCTAGGAGACTTAGCATTCAGAGAATGTTTGATGACAGTGATACTAATTATGCTACCGTAATACATCGGTGGTCCCCAACCCCTGGGCCGTGAATTCATACTGGTTGGTTCTGTTAGGAATGAGGCCGCATAGCAGGAGGGGAGCAGGTGAACAAGTGAGTTCCTTCATCTGTATTTACAGCCGCTCCCCATGGCTCCCATCACCGCCTGAGCTCTGCCTCCCGTCACTTCAGGGGCGGCATTATATTCTCAGAGGAGTGGGAAGCCTCCTGTAGACTGTGCATGCGAAAGATCTAGGCTGTGTACTTCTTGTAAGAATCTAATGCCTGATGATCGGAGGTGAAGAAATAATGCACTTGAATCATTCCCAAACCATCTTTCTTTCCCACACCCAGTTCATGGAAAAATTGGCTTCTATGAAACAAAAAGGTTGGGGACTGCTACTTTACCTGTATAGAAGTCCCTTCTTATCTGATCCAAGCCCCCCAGTGGACACCTGAATCTGCAGATGCCAAGCCCATCGCTGTCGACTGGAACACATTTCTGTTCATGTCTCCCACCCACACGCTTCCTGCCTTTTCCATCTGACTTAAGTAGTACCTACTTACTACACTCCATGATCATAACTTTTGCAGTTTGAGGTGCAATAGCAAAACTAGCACTGACTTATTTTCCCTTCTTCACAATTTCACTGATAGAAGATTTAGAAGATTTTAGCAACTTTGGCCTACAATTTTATTTCTTTCCTTATTAAGTAGAGAATTTTCACCTCTTCACTTAAAGAATATGGCTTTTCTTTGGCATATCGAAATTGCCATCATCACTACTCTTGTGCTTTGGGGCCATTATTAAGTATTGAGAATCAGAGCGACTTTACCCCAAGTGCTGCAGTAGCAAGACAGTCTGATAACCCAAATGGCTACCAAGTGACTCACCGGTGGCCACATAGAGAGCATAGATGCGCCGGACAAAGGGAAGATTTACATTCTGGGGTACAAGATTTCATTGCACTACTCAGAACAGCAAGCAATTTAAAATTTATAAATTGTTTATTTCTGAAATGTTTCATTTAATATTTTCAGTTACTATGAGTAACTAAAACTATGAAAAGTGAAACTGCAGATAAGAGGGAGAGACTACTGTATAACTGATTCAACTCATTTCCTTTTTTTTTTTTTTTTTTGAGACAGAGTCTCACCTCAAACTCTTGGGCTTAAGGGATTCTCTTGCCTCAGCATTCCAAGGATCCAGGACTACAGGCACCTGCCCGGCTATTTTTGTTGTTGTTTTTGCAGTTGTCATTGTTGTTTTAGGTGGCCTGGGCTGGGTTCAAACCCCCCAACCTAGGTGTATGTGGCCAGCACCCTACCAACTGAGCTACAGGCCCTGCCCAGTTCAACTCATTTCTATAAGGTAAGAGTATTACTATCCCTATTTTTAGCTAGATGAACCAGTTCTCTCTCTCTCTCTCTCACAGGGTCTTGCTGTGTCACCAGGCTAGAGTGCAGTGGCATCATCATAGCTCACTGCAACCTCAAAACCCTGGCCTTCAGTCATTCTTCCACCCCAGCCTCCCAAGTAGCTAGGAATGCAGGAACGTACCACCATGCCAGGCTAATAATTTTTTTTTTTTTTTTTTTTTTTTTTTTTTTTGCAGAGATGAGTGCTCACTATATTGCTCAGGCCGGTCTCAAACTTCTGGGCTCAAGTGACCTTCCTACCTCCACTTTCCAAAGTATTTGGATTACAGGTGTGAGCCACCACACCCGGCTTGCAAACCAGGTCCAAAGTCACAGAACAGTATTTAAGCCTATGCAATCTTGACAGCAGAGCCTGGCTCATTAACCAGTGCAGGATGCCAAGAAGTAAAGAAAGCAGTAGCAGGAATTAACGACATTGTTCTCTGCAAGGTACTCATTGAACAAATATGTCAGTAAAGTGCAAGGGTTTATGTGTAAAGGAGTTCTGCCCTAAACTGGAATTGGGATTTAGATTTGTCTGAGCCTGTGATGGACTAAGTAGAAGGTCATTGCCAGAAGTCATTGCCAATGAAGGTTTTGGCTGAATCTGGAGTGGAGAGGGGTAGCATGGCCTGGTCCCCAATGTTGAGAACAAGGGTAGAAAACAGAGCCTGGCATTTTGTTCTACATGGTTTGAACCCTATTGGGGAAGAGGCCACAGACAGATGATGAAGCAGCTGCTGTCATGAAGGCCTCCAAGGCACAGAGATATAAGGAGCCTGGCAGGAGACCCAGGGACTGAATGTGACATGTGGGTGAGCAGTATTCTCCCCATGACACAGGCTTGGTTGTGCTGCAGTGCAGGATGCATAGGGGCTGTGCCACCCAGGCACTCTTGGCACTGGGCACAGCACCCTGGGCACAGACATTCATGCACTCACTGAGGACTAGGCCGGAGCAGAGGTCGAGAGGGACCTCAGAGTGGCTTCCTGGGCAGAGCATGAGTGGAAGCCCCTAAGCACCTGAAAGATACCTCCTGGGAGTGATATGTAATTCTGCTGCTGCAGTATGAGGATGGACGCAAGACAGTGACATCGGGTTACTGTCTGTCATGGGCCAAACTCTGTGTGTCCCCATGCTCTTGAATTCATATGTTGAAGTCTAAACTAATATCTCAGAATTTGGAGACAAGGCTTCTACAGTGTTGATTAAATTAAAATGAGACCATTATGGTGGGGCCCTGATCCAATATGACTGGAGTCCTTATAAACAGAGGGAGAGACGCCACGGATGTGCACATACATAGAAACAGCCTTCTGAGGACACAGAGAGGAAGTCCTCTGCAAGCCAAGGGGAAAACCAACCTGCAGGTGCCTTGATCTTGGACTTCCAGTTTCCAGAACTGGGAAAAAGTTAATTTATGTTTTAAGCAACATGGCCTGTGATATTTCGTCATAACAGCCCTACCAGGTTAAGATGCTACCCCTGAGAAGATCTGTTGCCATCCCTGGGCTGGTGACGCCTGGACATGAAGGCGTGGTGAAGGCAACTTAGGTGAGCTCAGGTTTAACTCTCATCCACGTGTCTGGGTGAGGCAGTGCCACTCATTTTACAGAGTCAGAAACCAAGGTCCAGAGAAGGTCAATAACTTGCCCTTGGCAATCACATGACTCCTAAGTGATTAGAGCCTAGATTCAAATCCAGGTCCTTGTGGCTCTTGAATTCATACTCTACATGACACTGCCTGGTGTCTGCCTCACTATCGATAGGGATGTATTTTACCCACATACACGTCACTAAGTGATTACCGGGACTAGCACAGCTCATATTGCACTGAGAATACAAGGACCACTGGATCTTCATTTATGAACAGACCACTATCAGCTATGAGCTAACATAAAATCCAGAAATACTTGGAATATTTGATTTCTTAAAAACATTCTTTCAGGGCGGCACCTGTGGCTCAGTGGGTAGGGTGCTGGCCCCATATACTGAGGGGATGGTTTGAACCTGGCCCCGGCCAAACTGCAACAAAAACTAGTCAGGCATTGTGGCAGGTGCCTGTAGTCCCAGCTACATGGGAGGCTGAGACAAAAGGATGGCTTAAGCCCAAGAGTTTGAGGTTCCTATGAGCGGTAACACCATGGCACTCTAGTGAGGGTGACATAGTGAGACTTTCTTAAAAGAAGAAAACCAAAACATAAAACATTCTTTCATATCCCTGAACAGCTGCTGTTCTTAAACAGTCTTTCCTTTTTTTTTTTTTCTTTTTTTGAGACAGAGTCATACTATATCACCCTTGGTAGAGTGCTGTGGAGTCACAGCTCAAACTCTTCGGGCTTAAGTAATTCTCTCTTGTCTCAGCTCCCTAAACAGCTGGGACTACAGGCTCCCGCCACAATCCCTGACTATTTTTGTTGTTGTTGTAGTTATCATTGTCATTTAGCAGGCCTGGGCTGGGTTCAAACCCAGCAGCCTTGGTGTAGGTGGCTGGTGCCCTAACCACAGAGCTACCGGCGCTGAGCCTTAGAACGGTTTTATTAAAATGATGCAGAGTGGGGCCAAGGAAGCGAAGAGAAAAATGGGCTGATTTTTGAGTACGTGTGTATTGGCCCAGCAGGAGAGATGAAGGATGTGAGGTGAGGAAGCAGAGAGAGGAACACTATATATTTGTCAAAGTCTTGACTATGTCCTCATTGTTGTTATGCCCCCCAGAGTCTTACAGAGCTTAGAATACACATACATACTTTTTTTTTTTTTTTGGTGAGAATCTCAATCTGTGGCCCTGGGTAGACTGCTATAGCATCACAGCAATCTCAAACTCCTGTGCTTGAGCAATCCTCTTGCCTCTGCTTCCCAAGTAGGTGGGACCACAGGCATGCACCACTACACCCAGCTAGTTTTTCTATTTTTAGTAGAGATAGGGTCAAGGGGACAAGGGGGGCTCGCTCTTGCTCAGGCTGATCTTGAACTCCTGAGTTCAAGCAAATCTACCCACCTCAGCCTCCCAAAGTCTTAAGATTACAGGCATGAGCCATCACACTTGGCACTTACACGGCCTTTTGATGAATACTTAGTGATTAGCTGACTGACCGAATAAATAAACAAGTGAATTCAATCCTTGAAAGAGAAGAAAGAAATTCTTAGGCCTTCAATGGCCTAAATTCATCAAAGTATTTTGGACTTTCCTAACATTCTTTTTTCTTGAGACAGAGTCTCAGACTAGAGATGCTGTTTCAGCCTTCTGCTTCAGCCTCCCAAGTAGCTGAGACTGCAGGTGCCCACCATGACGCCTGGATCAGTTTTCTATTTTTAGTAGAGACAGGGTCTCACTCTTGCTGGGGCTAGTCTAGAACTCCTAAACAAAAGTTGTCCTCCCACCTTGGCCTCCTAGAGTGCTAGGATTTCAGGGGTGAGCCACCATGCCAGGCTCTAAACTTACTTTCTGTTATATTTGATCAAATGAGATGGAAATTCAGGGAAAGTAATGACTGGACTAAAGAATTAAGCCACAGACTGAAGCAAGGCAGAAAAGGCATCCTGGCCTGCATATTGGAATAGTGTTAATGAAATATGTCTCCTTGTCATTCTTTATAGTCATAAAAATCAGCTTAACCCCACCGCCTCAGGTGAGCTTGGAATGTGTCTATTTCAGGCAGGTGTTCTTGGTGTGTGTGATGAGCTACAGAGACACCAAGGGCTCAGAAGATGGAAAACACAAGCAAAAGTGATACAAATCTAGTAAGCCAAATAGAATTTACAGGCTGATGATTTTAAGGACTATCTTCAGAGCTTGTCTATAATTATTTTAATTATACTAAAATAGTAATCTACTGGAAAAAACATAATGCAAAAGAGTCTTTCACCCTCACATCAACCAAGAAAAGTGACCAGTAAAGTTATGACCAAGACAAAATAAAATGAGATACCCTTAAAATTTTCAGGACTTTATTGAGTAAACTCTTTCCGTGAATACCCTTTACTATAATAAAATCCAAAAATTCATGAGCAATCTGTTTATATTTTGCTACAGCATTGCAGGAAGAAAACAAATGTTTTCTCACTCTACCTTGGCTTATTATAATCATCCATTAGTGAGGTAGCTATAATATCTTATTTTTCTTAGATGCTGTTTATCAATCAATATGAAGAATATAATAAATTTGGGTGAATTACTTTGTGTTGCTACCCCCTAGTGTTCCTTAGGGATGGAGAGAGTTCTTGTAATTGAGTAACATTAATAAATATTTTTCCCCAACCAACTCATCAAGTTATTAATTTCTAACTCCATCTAGGGAAACGTTCAGGGGCTTTCAATTACAATGTGTGTTTCTATTTAATCTGCAAATGGAAGATCCATCCATCCTACTATCTGTTATTATTATAAACACAGCTTTGAGTCTGAACAATCCAGTGCTGATTAGAGGTTTTCGGCATTAAGCCTTGGTCTTGGTTCTAAAGTTTAACAAATAACACAATACATAATTCTCTGGCACATCCAGCCCTTTGATGGCATGCCGTTGAAGCTCCCTCTACTCACGTGACAAGCAAACAGAATGCATACTATAATCAACTGAGCAGGCTATGATTAACTTTGCACAGAGCTGTCCCCAAACTCCCCACAAATTCCATAGTCGTTCTTAGATAAAAAATATGGCAAGGTATATTTCTCTATGGAAGAGAAAAATTCCAATTAAGAGCATCTGGTGTTTGTTATTTTTTTAGGCATTTATAAATAGAATTAGCACGGGGCCTCACCATAACTGTCTCTCCCGTATTTTTCTTTTTTTTTTTTTTTACTTGCTTCTGCTACATAAACCAAGCTTTTGGAGGTACTGGCCTTTATAATGTGGTTGAAACCATTAAGTTAATTAATTGAGCAATAATGCAGAAAGTTCATTCCCATCATCCTGAAATACAGCACGTCAGCCAGATCCACAAAAATCAGTGGTTGCTATAATTTCCACTTTCTTAAGTGGGTGCAGATAGTTCTAACAAAAGAATTTAACAAAGTATTTTTTCCCCTCCCATGTTACAGGAAAAAAATCAGCAGAAATTTACCTTTGGGTTTCTTAGGGAACGTTCTTTTTTTTTTTTTTTCTTTGAGACAGAGTTTTCCTACAGCAACCTCAAATTCTTGAGCTTAAGCAATTCTCTTGCCTTAGCCTCCCAAGTAGTTGGGACTACCGGTGCCCACCATAATGCCTGGCTATTTTTAATTGCAGTTGTCATTGTTATTTAGCTGGCCCAGGCTGGGTTCGAACCTGCCAGCCTTGGTGTATGTGGCTGGCACCATGACCACTGTCCTGCAGGTGCCGAGCCAGGGAACATTCTTTGTTAGGACAGGATCCCTGGGTTCTTGGAAGATAATTTTATACAGTAAAACCTCTTAAGTGACCACTGTAACAAACTGGTCAAGATACAGAGGTGGTCAACATAAGGAACTAGGCCTACTGTACTGTGTGTACATGTGGCGCGTGTCTGGTCTATGAAAATTAGATCAGCTTAAAGAAGTAGTAAATGTAGGGAGCTGGTCAACTATGGAGGTTCTACTGTATTTCCTTGTTGAAAGAAAGAACCTCACTTGACAACCTGGTGTTCCTGAGCATTCATGTGTACTTGAAACTACATTGCAGAGCTGAAGCTGGTAACCAACAGCTCTGAGCTCAAGGCATCTCCCAGGTTACTTTCTCTTTTTGGTTATAGTAGGTGTTCAAATTACAGATAGCTGGAATTGAGCAGTATCTCAGCTGCCTAACAGACACTATCAACCATTTGGTGCCCCTGTATATCCAAAGGTCTAGGTGAGTTAATAATGGGCAAAACACTTAGGCCACTCCAGTGAAAAGACTACCATTCTGTGTGACTCTGACACTGAACTACCTGACGCTAATGCCAATTATTTTCATCATTAGCCCAAGCAAGATTTTGGTGGTTATCTTTGGGCTAAAATGCTTCCCCATCTGGGAAAACTTTATTAGATATGTTAATAAGGTGACTGAAGATGGAGAGGATTTTTGCTCAAAGAAACAGGAGGGTCACTTCCACTTCTCCAAAAGAAATCGGGAATTAGTATGTCTAAGGCATCAGCCACACTAATTGAATCTAAAACTTTAAATGATTTTAAGTAATTTGGGTGCTGTGCCACTCAGATCCCATTTCAGGATTTAAGGATTTATTCTTCCATCTATTTCATGGAAGGATGTCAGCTGAAAGCCCTCAGAGCTGCCCCACCCAAAGTCACACCCCTTCCTGGGGCAGTCAGCATCCAAGGGTTGGTCTAGGCAGAGTTAATGGTCCAGCTCAGACAACTCTGAAAGGCCACGTTAGCTGGAGTAGCCACGGCCTTGATTTAGATCCACATCAGCTGGAGTAGCTGCGGCCTTGATTTAGATCATCCTGTCACACTTCTTTCCCTGCCCATTCTGCTTCTTTCCCTTCCCCTTCTTAGATGTTGATCCTGAGGACACTCCCTAAATACTATTTGCTAACCTTGATTTCAGAATCTGTTTCCCTGGAACCCAACCTGCAATATCTGGCATCCCTTTTTCTTTAGCTTATAACACATACATTCTATAGGTTTCTTGCAGTTGGAATTAGCCAGTGGAGAATACGTACCTTTATTCCTCATAAAATTCCCGAGCACTACATCCTGCCTACTTTCTAGTCTGTATCCCACCAAACAGCTAGTGCAGTTAGAATGTAATAAATGTGAGTTCCAAGGTGGGGTGGAGGGGTGGGAGTAGAGAACGCACATGTTTTTCACATTAAGTGGTAAGGATCCAATTTGGGGCTGATGGGTAACTTCAGAGAATGCTGAGTGAGTTGAGTTCCTGAAGGTGCACCTGCCTGGCAGCTACAAACACACCGGGAAGTGCGTGCATTTTGTGTTCCTTTGGGTAAGTTTGGGGTCTGGGAAGCTGACTTCTTATAAATAGTAAAGGGAAAGAGTTGCTTGGTTCCTTATTTCAAGACATTTTTAAGAAAACATCAACGCGGGCAGCACCTGTGGCTCAAAGGAGTAGGGTGCCGGCCCCATATGCTGGAGGTGGCGGTTCAAACCCAGCCCTGGCCAAAAACTGCAAAAAACCAAAAAAACAAAAAACAAAACATTAACTCATGCCTATAATCAGTGCTTATGAGGTCAAGCCAGGGGATTGCTTAAGGCCAGAAGTACCCACTAGCTTGGGTACCATAACAGGACCACTGTCTCTACAAAAAGATATTTTTAAAAAATTAGCCTGCTATAGTGGTGGATGTCTATAGTCCCAACTACCTGGGCGGCTGAGGCAGGAAGGTCACTTGAGCCCAGGTCTTACCGTGAGCTATGAATGTGCCACTGCACTTCAGCCTGGCTGACAGAGTGAGACCCTGTCAAAAAAAATAGAGAAAGGAAGAGAAGGAAGGAAAGAGAAAGAGAAAGAAAGACAATAAAACTTCAAAAAAATGTTCTGCCATTATGCCTTTTTACTTTCTAGTTAGATTTTTATTTGTTTGCCTTTTTGGATCCTGTTTAATCCATCAAAAGTTAGAATTGATTGAGAAAACGTACTGTCTAGTAATATTATTGTCAAATAAATAAACTTAGGAATAATGTGAGCCGTAGTTAGTCAGGGTCACCCTGCCCCTTAAGATCTAGAGGAGATAGGTTCAAATCCCCATTCCCTGACTTGTGGAGAGTCCAAGGCATTCCTCCACAATTCTATGAACTGCCGGAGGGTTTGCATTCCCCGGGGCTGCTGTGGCTCCAAGCTCCTATTTCACCGAATTTGTTGAGTTTAGGGATAATCTTCTCCTTGCCTCGTATGTTCTTTATTTAGTACCATGTCTGACCTGGTCTTCCCTCCCTCCCTCACCTTTTCCTTCTCCTACCACTTCCTCTCTTGCTCCACTCTCTGTCTCTCACACACACTCTCCTACAAAAAATTCTTTTTTCTTTTTAATCTTTAATCATAGGTTTTTTTTCTGAAGGGCATTCTTGTACATAGTCTACTTTGCTAGAGTTTGGGGAAGGTGAAAATTATTTTACATAGAATGTGAAAACAAGTTGGGCATGGTGGCTCACGCCTATAATCCTAGCACTCTGGGAAGTTCAGGCAGGTGGATTGCTTGAATTCAGGGGTTCCAGAGCAGCCTGAGCAAGAGTGAGGCCCTATCTTTACTAAAAATAGAAAAATTGGCTTGGTGCCTTTAATTCAGTAGTTAGTGTGCTCGCCACATACACCGAGGCTGGCAAGTTCAAACCCGGCCTGGTCCTGCCAAACAACAATGACAACTGCAACAAAAAAATAGCTGGGCATTGCGGTGGGTGCCTGTAGGGCCAGTGGGCCTAGGCTAAAGCAGAAAAGTGTCAGGCCTAGGCTATAATGGAAAAATACCAGTTAACTCCTGGCAAATTTCTGGACTGCAAGCTTTCAAAAAATGAAATGAAATAAGCCTACTTCATTCCCAAGATAAATGAGAAAGTACTAATCGATTTCTTGCTTCTAGTTCATTCTCAGTTTCTTGCTTGGCTAACTCCCTGGGAAACAGACCAGGAAGTACCAACTGCCCCCAGACTGACCTTTAAACAATACCAGTGCAAAAAAGTATTGAAACTAAGATACTTTGAATATGGGGCGAACTTAGTATGGGGGAAAATACTAAGACAAAGATGTATGATGTTGTTGTGCCCAGATCACGATGTCCCCAAGGACCACCAGGGAGCCAGGGTCCAATGCAAAAGCAGGTGAGAGTTTATTCAAGCTTGCGAGCCTGGGCCTCCAGTATCTCAGCACAGTAAGATCGCACTGAGGGCCCTGTTCTAAGGGGAGGGTGGCTTTTATGGGCAAGGGGAAGGGAGTGACCTCTATGTGAGGTCGTGTACCTTTCTGATTGGTAGGGGCCACTGAGGTGCCGTCATGGGCCTGTGTCCTGACTTCTGAGAACCTGAAACTTAACTTGGGGAAACCGAAACTTAAGCTTAAGATGCCATTGGTCTTGTTCTTTCAACATATAGCTAGCTAACTGCAAAATTCTGTTGACTCTGGTATCTCTGACACCTACCACCTCTCAGTGTCTTTTGCTCATTGCTGCAAGATGACTGCACTAACTCTTCCTATCTCCTGGCATTAAGATGGCAAGAGTGGACCTACCACTGCCCCAAAGCTCTCAGCAGAAGCCTCCATGCAGGACTGTGTGCCTATCCCCAGGCCTTTCCCAGGAGGCTGCTGAATCCAGCATGCTCATTGGCTTAGGCCAAGTTCAAATGATCCAATCCCAGAGCTCCAGAGGTGGGGCTGGTTGGACTCACACAGGCGGAGAGGAGGGGCTTCTGGGAGGGGAGGGGCTCCTGGGAGGGAAAAGGCGGGAGAGCCTCAGAAGTGAAAGTATTGTAGGGTGGCAGCCCAGAACTGTGCTACGTGGTGAATGCTTGATTCACCTGAAACTCTGCTTAGCATCACCTTCTGAATATCTAAGGAGTCCTAAAATTTAAAAATTATTCTTTTTATGCACTTGCCCAGTTAAGCCCATAGACAAAGGCCCTCCTCCTACCCATTGCCAGTTTAGAAAAGTTTATTTTCATAGGTGCTCCAGTAATGCCCTGCAGGCGCCAGAAATGTACTGTCTTGATGGTGGTGGCCACCTGGTGTATACTTGTGTAATATTTCATCAAACTATATACACGTAAGATTTGTGAATTTTACTTAATACATAGTTTAGTGTATACATTACAGCTCCATTTATTTTTTAATTTGCTGCAAAATTACCTGCAAATTCCATGTGATTTTTGAGTGCAATAATTAAGCCCATTATCTTCAGTTTGCTTTTATACTACTAAGACTTATTTAGCCAGAAGTGAAGAAACAGCCTGCCTGAGGTCACCAGGGTGGGAAACACAATATGGGTTTGGCATTAAGGCCTAATTAATATTAATATGGACATATTTGCCTGAATTATCTTCTGGAACATGTTTATATCCCTCAGAAACTGAGTGTATTGACATAGGAAACAGCTGCAGGGGTCCTCAAACTTTTTTTTTTTTTTTTTTTT
>NW_003852401.1:30340062-30416548 GCF_000181295.1 Otolemur garnettii
AAAGTCTTACTTTGTCACCATTGTCACCATTGGTCTAGTGCCATGGCATCATAGCGCACAGCAACTCAAACTCCTGGGCTCAAGTGAATCTCTTGCCTCAGCCTCCCAAGTAGCTGGGACTATAGGTGCCTGCCACAGTGCCCAGCTATTTTTAGAGACAGGGGTCTCGCTCCTGATCAGGCTGGTCTGAAACTCATGAGCTCAGGCAATCCGCCTGGCTTGGCCTCCCAAAGTGCTAGAATTATAGGCATGAGCCACTGCGCCTGGTCTCATTTTACCAATACTTTAGAACACCTTGCCTGAATTTCATCATACTTTTCTTTAGATGCTTTCTTCATGTGACTTTGTCTTGTTTTTCAGGATCTTTTGCGGTTCAGTCTCCTAATTCACTCTGCTTATAACAGTAATCCTCTTTGAAATCTCATTTTCAACTATGGTCAATCTAAGTAAAGGCAGAGTTTCTTCATTTCTCTTCATCTGTTACAATTGTTGAAATAGATTCAATATTGTATACTTATTTGGCTATACAAATAAAATGGATAGGGAATAATTGTCATTGTTACCGAGAAAGTGCCAACTTTCTTTTTGGAATGTGAGATTATTTTTATATAAAGAAAAGCTTACTGTTTTTTTCTTTTAACTTTATTCAAATTAATATGAGGGTACAATATTCAGGTTACATTGTTCTCACTTCCAGGGTAAAGTTCCATTTATAGAGGAGCCCCTCACCCAGGGGGTGTGTTATACACCTCACAATGTGCACATTAGGTGAGATCCCACCTCATGCCCCCCCTCCTTCTGTCATTCGTCTTGCCCCCTCCCCCCACTGTTTTTCATAAGTTACTGGAGAGAATGATTAGAGAGGTTCAATAATGATTGTTAAAATATTTGAGAGATTAGCTAATAATCGTAGGTCTGTTTGTTGTGACTACCATCTGAAAGCCACTGTTTCAACACATGACTTGAATTTCTTTCTTTTTGTTTTTAAGGGGAAAGTGCGAACACAGTCCCCCACTACCACAAAGTATGCAGTCAAGTTTCCCACATTTGGGGAAGTCGCAGGGGTCAGCACATCTGGAGTGCAATGGATCAGCCTTGCCCTGGGAAAACTGCCTCGATGATCATGGTATCTCCCTTGCCAGGTAAGTATTTTTTACTTGCATTTCTCATCGAGCTTAATTTTCATTCCATTAGTTAGCTATTATTTTCTCTCTTCTTATCCATGTTGAAACTAAGGTTGACTTGTCCAGCATCACAGTAGGTAACAAGGGAGAGACGTATTTGAATCAAGATGCATCTGAAACCAAAACCTATACTTTTTTCATGAGATGTTCTTCTGTGCCCTCATTTTATAAGTATTGGGTGGAATCGCCAACCAGGTGAAAATAAAAGTTATAAAGCTTGGTAATAGAATGGCTTAGTTGGTTTATGTTCAGAATTTAAATATTTCCTTTTAATAAGAGTGGAAATTAGGAAGAAAGGAGTATGGAAGAAATAAAGGAAGTCATACAGAAAGGAAGGAAAATGGTCATGTTTTTGTTTCTACTGAAACAGTTGAAGAATAATACTAATTTTGAAAGTGCCACTCTTACATTGCTTCAGTGGCGAGTTTCCATAATGTTTTAAGAATATATTCCAGAAAGTGAGTTATAGGGAAGGACCACCAAGAAATTAATAGAAATTATCTTAATGAAAATTACAGAGCCAAAGGTTTATGTAAGAAAAATAATTGCCATCTTTCACAAAAATAAGGATCAAGACTCAAAAACCTTTTAAAAACTGTAATTTTTAATGTAACCGCTTCTTTAAATATTAATTTAAATATAGTCAAATCGGAAACTTTGAGAAGACCATCCTAAATATGTTTTCATGGGGGCCTGTCTATTTTTTTGTTTATTTTTATTTATTATTTTTTTTTAGAGACAGAGTCTCATTTTGTTGCCCTCGGTAGAGTGCTGTGTCGTCAGCTCACAGCAACCTCCAGCTCTTGGGCTTAGGCAATTAATTCTCTTGCCTCAGCCTCCTGAGTAGCTGGGACTACAGGTGCCTGCCACAACCTCCAGCTATTTTTTTGTTGCAATTTGGCAGGGGCCAAGTTTGAACCCGCCACCCTTGGTATACGAGGCCGGTGTCCTACTCACTGAGCCACAGGTGCCATCCAGGGCCTATATGTTTTATAATTTTGCAAGCTAAATGACTAGAATGGCATAGTTATCAACATTTAAACATGCTAACATGAGCATGACCAAAATTACTGACATGTTGAGAGACTGACAGGTACTGATTTATTAAATTAGCATATTGCTAGGAAAAATATGTAGGGCTTTCCATCTTTCTTCATTCCTTTGGAAAGGCAGACATTGTTATTCACTGTCAAGTCAAAAATGACCCTTTTCCTAGACTCCGAGGCACCGGTGGCGTTTACTGGATCAGTCAGTGACTCAGATTTATAGTCCAAACTCATGCCTATTCTGAGCAGCTCTCTGCATCAGCTTTCATGTCCCTGCTGTTGAATCATGGCAGCCACCAATATATTCCTGGGATCCTTTTTAGCCCCTTTCACCTGTGGCTCCCGAGATCCATCACCTAGGATTAATAGAACATAATGCACAAAGATCAAAAGTCAGCTTTGAAATTTAAAAGCATTTTGTCCAAATGTTAAAAATAAGGTCAGCTATAAATCATGTTGGAAAGAAGTAGAATGTCATAAACACAATAAGAGGTTACGAATCATAATTCATGGCATGAAGCTCCAGAACCCTAGGAGAATTAACTTAAGAGCAACAACAACAGTGAAGACGTTGACAATAAATAATATAGGTCCGATATCTGAGGTTTAGCAGGAAGAGCCAGCAATGTTCAGAGGGTTCAATGCAAAAGGCCAAGGACAAGGGTCACAAGCTGAGACAGACTAAATAGGTATCATAAGACTGTTTGCTTGGTTTTTTTTTTATTATTTTCTTTCTCCCTTGTAAATGCTCTATTTATTATAATTACTAGACTTCTTGCCTATTCAGTCAGTCGGCTGGTTGGTTCCTGAAGGTCACTCTAGGAACTGAGATATCAATTATTTACAAGACCCTAAAAATAAAATCTTACATATTTAATTTAAGATGTTTCTAATATGTCAGAGCAGTGCTTCTCAACCTTACTAATGCCACAGCCCTTTAATACAGTCCCTGGGGGTCGTGACCCACAGGTTGAGAACCACTGTTTAGAGTAAAATACTGGAAATCTTTAAGAAGATGAGAATAAACTCTCATTGAGTTCTTCTGATATCACTTGGATGCACTGAAATATCATCCAGAATTCTTTGAATAGATGATAGCAAATCACACACAAAAAGGATGACTTAATTATATGTTACAGATAAGCCACAACCACAAATCTAATTGTCAGCTTTCTTAGTCTACTACAAAGCTAATAATGATTTAAAACTACTAACAACTGGCTTGGTGCCTGTAGCTCAGTGGCTAGGGCACCAGCCACATATACCAGAGCTGGTGGGTTCTAATCCAGCCTGGGCATGCCAAATGACAATGACAACCGCAACAAAAAAATAGCTGGGCACTGTGACAGGTGCCTATAGTCCCAGCTACTTGGAAGGCTGAGGCAAGAGAATCACTTACACCCAAGAGTTTGGGGTTGCTGTGAGCTGTGACGCCATGGCATTCTACCAAGGGCAACAAAGTGAGACTCTATCTCAAATAAAATAAAACTACTCACAACTATATGTCATATTTTTCTTGCTATTGAACATAATTATAATCAGGTTATATTAATGAATCACATTGAGCTTCTCAGATGAAGTGAAGTGTAAGCAAGTAAATAAATATTACACAAATAAATAATTACCCAAGCAATTAATTACGATCCAAATTGTGGATCATTTGGATCATAAATTTGAAAACACTAATTGCTTTATGAGACTCAGGCTCACAGACACCATGACAAGTAACGCTATTTAAAATGAAGTCAACTCTTCTCTGATAGGCCTTTGAGACCGAGCGAAACAGAAAGAAGAAAAGAACCTATCTAATTTTTTCTTTTTTTAAATACCACTGGAGATACTCTGAACACACAACATCAATCTGGTTTAGTTGATTTAAGAACATGAAAAATGATATTCTTTTTTTTCCTTAGAAACAGAGTCTCACTTTGTCACCCTTCAATAGAGTGCTGTTACGTCATAGCTCACAGTAACCCCCAGCTCTTGGGCTTAGGCGATTCTCTTGCCTCAGCCTCCCAAGTAGGTAGCACTACAGGTGCCTGCCATAACACCTGGCTATTTTTTTGTTACAGTTTGGCCAGGACTGGGTTTGAATCCGCCACCCTCAGTATATGGGACCAGCACCCTACCCACTGAGCCATAGGCGCCACCCAATATTCTTTTTCTATTACATGTTCTATTACACGTTCCTACATGGAAATGACTTTTAAAAGGATTTAAAGCCTCTGGTGGTCATTAAAGAAAGGAAAAAATATTTGTGGGGGTAACTTGTTCTTTGAGTCATATTCAAATACAATGCAAATATTAAATACTGCACATATCTAAAAGTGATATACATGTAACTTGATTTTTATAATTTTCTTTTTTGGGGTATAAAATGTTAATGTTTTATAAATAGAAAGGAAGATGAGGAAATATGAAGACTGGGAAATCATAATTCTAGTTGTCTTTTTAAGCCACAGCTTTGAAAGTTCACAATTCCAGATCATTCTGAAAGTTTAAAGAAGGTAGAAATCCAGTTTTACACAATACAAAGCATTTAGGAATGTCATAAGTGCACCTTTCCCCTCATTGAATTCTCTAAAGATCACCCTTAACAATTAGGAGCAGAGAAAATTTTCTTTTTTTCTAACCTGACTCCTTTAAAATGACTTATGGTAAAATATCTTAAATTGCCTAGAATCAAAAAGTTTTTTTTGGTAGTTCTTCCCAAAAATAACTGCACAGGTATTATTCAGATACAAATGAGCTTTGAATCTGAGCCCAGATCAAACACTAAGAAATTTGGCCCTGTTATATTGGCTTTTTTATACTCATCTGCATTTTCTGAATTTCCTACAATGGACACATAACTCTTTATAATCAAGAAAAACAAACCCAAACAAACATTACATGAAGAGATTTAGATCAGATCCAAAACTTGCGGAGGGCCATTAGAAATGAGAGGATCCCAGTAGAGGTGTCCAACCTTTTTTCTTCTCTGCCCCCCAGTATTGCAAAAAGAGTTGTCTTGGGCCACATATTAAATACACAAATGCTAAAAAAAGCTGATGAGCAAAAAAAAAAAAAAAAAAAAAGGGTTCGTGCATAATTTTTACAATATTCAAGACTACAGATAAGCAAAACAATCCTCGCATAATCTGCATGTGACCACAGGCTGCAGGTTGGACACTCCTGAATGTTTTCATAAAAGCATTATCATGGGAGTCTGTATATGGCTTCAAAAACGGCTTCTTATGTTTTATAGCAAACGTTGTGGATGACGTAAGTGAACGCTATTACCTTTTCCCCTTTGATTGATGAGCACTGAAGGATGTGTGCACTGACACAGTTTTCTTCTGCGGGAGGTTAGAAAATAAATCATCCAGCAGTTTTACAAACAATGTGAAAGCTGCTTTAAATAAATTTGAAGCTGGGTTTGTTCTGGACAGCGTTAGTCATCTGAGATTTTTGCTAGGGAGAGAGTGTCAGTCCTACCAAAGTGAGCAAGGATGAATTCATCAAGTAAAAATTATTATTTTAGGTTGTGTAAAAATAAGCAACACAGTATTATAAAAATTTGGAGATACCAAAACAGTATAGTGCAGGAAAGTCTGGATTTAGTAGGGCTCTTGCCTATTTACAAGCTCTGTGACCTTGAGCCATTTACTTAATTTGCCTGAGATTATTTCAATTTATAAAATGGTGATGACAATAATGTTACCTACTCAAAAGGTTATTGAAAGGATTAAATTAGGTAGATCGCTCAGCACATGGAAAGTATTTCAGTAAACTTTTTTTTTTTTTATTGTTTGGGATTCATTGAGGATACAAAGAATTAGGTTATAATGATTGCATTTGTTAGGTAAAGTCCCTCTTATAATTGTGTCCCAACCCCAAGAGGTGTGACATAAACTGTGACTCCCCATCCCTCATGACACCCCTCCCTCCTCCTCTCTCCCCACTCCCTCATTCCCTTACCCCCCACCATGTATTAGCTCATCTACTACCTTCATATTAGAATTGAGTACATTGGATTCTTGTTTCTCCATTCTTCTGATGCTTTACTAAGAAGAATGTGTTCTGACTCAATTTGGCTTAATACAAAAAACGTAAAGTCTCCATCTTTTTAATGGCGGCATAGTATTCCATGGTATACATATAACACAGCTTGTTAATCCATTCCTGCATGTGTGAGCATTTAGGTTGTTTCCACATTTGGTGGAAGTTGTAAGTTCAGCTGCAATAAACAGTCTAATGCAAATGTTCTTATGATAAAATGATTTTTTTTTTATTCTGGGTAGATGCCCAGTAATGAGATTTCAGGATCAAATGGGAGGTCTAGTTTGAGTTAATTGAGGATTCTCCATGCTTTCTTCCAAAAAGGTTGTATTAGTTTGCAGTCCCACCAGCAGTATAAACATGTTCCCTTCTCTCCACACCCACGCCAGCACAGTAAATGTTAACTCTTACAGAAAGCTGCACTGTCTTCTCTGCTGAAATGATGTTAAATGAAGAGCAGAGTCTGAGTGTTTTTCAATATATTTACTACTTAGGAGGCTAGGAGGGACACACTAATCTTCCTTACCTTTGTGCTGAGATTATTATTTAGGATTAGAACCTTCAACCAGGCCCTCAAATAATGCTGCCTAGTGTTGCTCATACTGGGTGCAGCAACTGGAATATCTTGTACAAATTGGACAAAGCTTATGCTTGTGTTTAAGGCATTTGTCTTAGTCTTTTCTGGCTGCTATAACAAAATATCGTAGACGGGGTAGCTTATAAGCAACAGAAATTTATTTCTTACAGTTTTGGATCCTGGAAGTCCAAGATCCAGGCATTGGCAAATTCGTTGTCTGGTGAGGGCCCACCTGATTCATAGATGATGCCTTCTTACTGAGTCCTCACGTGGTGGAAGGGTCAAGGCAATTCCCTGGGCCCTCTTTTATAAGGACACTAATCCCCCCACAAGGGCTCCCCCTCATGGCCTAGTTACCTCCCAAAGGCTTCACCTCCTATTACCATCACATGGGTGAGTAGGTTTCAACATACGAATTCTGCAGGGAGGGCACAAACATTTAGACCATAGCAGTGCTAGGTGGAGTTTCTAGAAAACCGTGTTCCACTGGGGCATAAAAAATTATTTATAATAATGATAAATCATTACAGAATGTTCTCTTGGAATCAAAGAGCTGCTAACACCTTGAGCCACCCTCTCACTGGATTCTCCCTACCACCTATGCAGCAGGTGCTGTTTCAATCCTGGGAGAAAATGGAGGCTCAGAGAGGTTAAGGGACTTGCTCATTGTCATACAGTGAGTCCATGGGGACTGGGCACTCAAGGGCCCTCCATTGCAAGGTTCTGAGCCATGATTTTGGGGTGGTAAAAATGAGAGGCAGACAGCTATTCATAAAAGTGGAAAATACTTGTACCTTCCTGGATACCTGTGTACCTGTTTCCCTGTCTAAACACATTGTAATTTTTGCCAAGTTAGTCAGTCAAGATGGGAACATCCATTGAATTGGGGGGTGGGGAGGCATTAGCCTTTTTTTTTTTTTTTAAATGGGAGGGGGTTGGACAGAAGTCTCCTTGAGAGAGAAGAATTTCAACCGGCAATTTCTTTCACCTGAGGTTTAGACATAGCCCCAATTTCCCCAGAAGCAACACCATAGCCACAGGACACTGAGGTGAAAAGACCAAATTCTAGGGAAGCCAAGGAGACCCTTGTGCCTTCAAAAAGGTGTCTGCTTTGTTTTGTTTTGTTTTGTTTTGTTTTCCCCTCTTTCTTCCAACCTTTTTGTCACTGGGAAATGAAATAGTTTTGGTTTGCAAGCTGTCGCCAGGGAGTGGAGCAAGACTTTGTGTGATAAACAGGAGCAACTGCCAGAGCCCCCAGTGAGCCTCTCCAAGGCCAGACTGCCAAGGACACCTGGCAGCGAGACAGCGAGGGCCATTCAGCGCAGCTGGTGGTCACTGAGGAGGGACACTGGGGAGGACATGGGGTGAGGCACCCCCAAGCTCAGTAGGGGAAGAGTGCAGCCTCCCATTAGTGAGTTGTGTCGGCCCTTAAAATTCCTCTACCCTGAGGGTTTTGGGACTCCCCAGAAAAAGTGTGTGTGTGCCACGTGGGTACACACAGCTCCCTAGAGAAAAGATCTAGCGCTCTCAGCCAATTCCCCATAGTCTTTGACCCTCACAGCAGAACCCACCCTTGGGATCAGCGCAAATTCAGATCTTCTAGAAAAGAACACCAAGGTCTCCACTTTTATTTCTAGAGCCACTGAGCCAAGGCTGTCAACCCACTCTCCTCTTACAAACCCCCGAGGCACTTAACAGACCACAGGAGGGGGACAGAAAACCCAACTCAGCCCCTTTTCTAATCCAATCTAAATCTAATCCTCCTTAAACCTTGCCTGACCCCGGGCTACCAGGAAACCTGCCAGTGCCAAATGATATGGTGTTTATTCAGCTCAGGTCTTAGCCTGCTGTCCTGAGCACAGAAATCGAAGGGGAACATCCAGCCACCACCTGCTGAGGAACGGCCAAACAAGGGCTTAGTCAAGACTGAGGCGTTCCAGTGCTTGAAGACAATCCCTTTGTGTAGTTCCAGCTCGAATAAGGACACAGCTCCTAAAGAACAGGCCTGAGAGAGGCAGGAGGCCTGTGCCAACTAGTTCAGGAGTCTGGGGACAGCTGTTCTTAAAGCACCCTGTGCCCTCTGTTGCCCCCTCAAACCACAATAGGCTGCCAGTGACACCACCCCGCTGCTCCCAGGAGTTGGGAAAGTTACAACTCGTGAGCCAGTTAGGTTTATGTTGGAACAGTGTTTGCCACATTACTCTCGGAGAAGATTCAGACCCATGAGAGTGACGCGGGGCTCAGAACACATGGCCTGACCCCTATTTTTACCAGAGCAGTTGTTTTGATCTGTTTTATATCTGGAGGATCTGCATGAGATTCGGGGGGGTAGGGTGGGGGGGAAACAGTTCCATTGCTAAAAACAGAATGTTTAAAAAACACCCTTGTATTATCAGATTTGGTACATCTCTACCTGAAAGGAGCTATGATGAGAGGCAGTGAGCTGGTTTTATTTCCAGTTTCTCTGCTTCCCTTTACTGAACAAATGCCTCCTTATAACTCTGTGTGTGTGTGTGTGTGTGTGTGTGTGTGTGTGTATGTGTGTGACAGCATTGTTCTCTGGGTAGTAATGACCGTGAGACGAATAGCTTACGTTTATTTCATGCCTATTGTGTGCTACATGACGTGCTGGGCACTTTATGTATATTTCCCTCCGGGAGCCCACTGTGGCCCTGTGAGTGGATGACGCGTCTCCTCAGCTCTATAACATCCACACAACTGCTTGCCTCAGTTTACCCAGCTTGTAAATGCTGAACTGAGAACAGCCACCCAGACCATAGTAATTCAGAGCTTGGGAAGATTCAATGTATCATGTCACCTCTAATGTTTAGCGAACAAGAGGGGCACGAGTGTATGTGTATGATGTAAATTATTTTTATATTCTAAAAATGATTATGTTCAATAGAGAAAATATGAAAGGGAGAAACAGGAAGAAAAAAATCACCCATCATTCCCCCATGTCCCAAGACCACCACTGTTCTTGGGTGGTGTTAATCTTTGGGCATATTTCTTCCCAGCCTATTTTTATGTATAACTTTTAGTTCTGCTCATCTCAAACAGCAGTGATTATGTAATTTTGGTTTGGTTTTGTCATTTCAAATGTCAAATTCTCTTTACTTTTTACTGGCTAATTAAGAGTTTCTCAAACAGAGCAATTCAGTTTGACAAACATTTATTACTTAATACTCCCAGACCTCCTGCTAGACCCTAGGAACACAAGTAACTAGTAGTCTAGCCTAGGGCATAAAGGGTAACTAGATAACTATGTAGTTATAATGATAACTACTACTGCTGAACTATGTTCCAGGCACCATTAACGTGTATGGACTCACTGAAACCTTATACCAACATTATCAGCTTTCTAAAATAGATGTGGAGACTGAGGCTCATCTTCCTAACAACATGGCATTGCCAGGTGTGGTAGGTAAAATAATGGCTTCCCAGAGATATCTCCCTCCCAATTTCTAGAACCTGCAAAAAGTTACCTTAATGGAAATTACCTGTAAAGTAAAATGGTAAAATGGAACAGAATTTTATGTAGGAAGAGGAACTGCAGGTGTGATTAAGTTAAGGATTTTGAGATGGGACGATTATCTTGGATGATCTAGGTGGCCCAATGTCAAAGGGCCTTATAAAAGGGAGACAGAAATGTCAGAGTCAGATGTGGTGATAAAATCAGAGAAAGAAAAAGAGAGGGATGAAGAGGCCATGAACCAAGGAATGCAGGCAGCCTCTAACAGGGGTCCTCAAACTTTTTAAACAGGGGCCAGTTTACTGTCCCTCAGACTGTTGGAGGGCCAGACTGCGGGACCCGGGACAAGTCGGCTGCTAAGCAGTTCAGGCAGTGGCGGCAAAAACACCTGGCAGGCTGGATAAATGTCCTAAGCAGGACATTTGTGGCCCACAGGCCATAGTTTGAGGATGCCTGCTCTAGAACAGCAATTCTCAACCTGTGGGTCATGGCCCCTTTGTAACAGTGAAAATACATTGCAGCATTAGGAAGGTTGAGAACCACTGATCTAAAAGCTGGAAAAGGAAAGGAAATAAATTCTTCTCTGGAGCTTCTGGAAGGAACACAGCCCTGCTGACACTTTAATTTTAGGACTTTTGGCCTTTAGACTTGTGTAACAATAGATTTGAGTTGTTTTAAGCTACTAAATTTGTGTTAATTTGTTACAATAGCAACAGGAACAGTTTGATGCTAGTGCCACCATTCCTAACTGTGGTCATATATGAGGATATTAACTACATACACGGTGCTTTGTGAACCTAGAGAAAGGACACGCAGCAGAGCGTGAGGGCAGGAAGATGATAATCTGGCTCTTTTCAGCTGGACTGGAGTTACAAAGGCAGTGAAGGAAGGACGGACCAGGAATTGAATCAATGTAAGAAGAGATACAAGATATCAAAAATGAAAAGAAATTCTAATATTATGTATAATTGTTTTCCCATTTTTGCTTTTAGAAATATATACATGAGGCTATCCAAGTATGGTGGCTTACTCTAGTAACCCTAGCACTCTGGGAGGCCAAGGTGGATGGATTGCTTGAGCTCAGGAGATTGAGACCAGGCTGAGCAAGAGCAAGACCCAGTCACTAATAAAAACAGAAAAATTAGGCCAGGCTCGGTGACTCACGCCTACAATCCTAGCACTCTGGGAGGCCAAGGCGGTAGATTGCTTGAGCTCATGAGCCTAAGCAAAATTGAGACCATATCTCTACTAAAATTAGAAAAACTGAGGCAAGTGGATCTCTTGAGCCCAAGTTGGAGGTTGCTATGAGTTATGACACCATGGCACTCTACCCAGGGCGACAGCTTGAGACTCTGTCTCAAAGAAAATAAAAAAATAAAAATAGAAAAAGTAGCTGGGCATAGTGGTGGGCACCTATAGTCCCATCTACTCAGGAGGCTGAGGCAGGAGGATCTCTTGAGCCCGAGTTTGAGGTTGCTGTGAGCTATAATGCCACAGTACTCTAGGATGGGGCAATAGAGTCAGACTCTGTAAAAAGGAAGGAAGGAAGGAAGGAAATACATGAGTGTATTTATATTTATAGCCATATGTGTGGATAAACCTCTCCTATCCTTATCTCTCAGGAGTGGACTTCTGGGTCAATATAAGATGAAGTTTTACTTTTTATTTATACATTTTTATATTATTTGAAAATTTCATCAGACATGTATTATTTTTGGTTTATATATTTATAAAATAAAGTATACATAATGTATCTTTTTTTCACTGGAGAAAATAATATACATCACTGGAATGCATATTTTTGTGCATGAAGCAATGTGCTCCCATAGGATGATTTTTTTAATAGAAGGAAAATTCCTAGAGGTAGAATTGCTGAACAAATGCATAGAAACATTTGGACAATATACATTAAAAAAAAAATAGTGTATGGTGACTCATGCCTGTAATCCCAGCTCTCTGGAAAGCCAAGGCAGGAGAATCACTCAGACCAGCCTGAGCAAGAACAAGACCCGGTCTCTAATTAAAAAAGAAAGAATTACCTGAGGTTTGGTGACACACAACAATAGTCCCAGCTACTTGGGAGGCTGAGACAAGAGGATCCTAGGAGTTAGAGGTTACAATGAGCTAGACTGTGCCACTGCACTCTAGCCCAGGTGACAGAATGAGACTCTGTCTCAACAAAAAAAAAAAAAAGAAAGAAAGAAAGAAAAAAGGAAATGGTAGCCAAGTGGTTGGCAAGCCAAAATGAAACGTATGAGGAGGAAGGGAGGATATTTAACCTGGTGAGAAGACATGATAATTGATACGCGTATGAAAAGGCTGAACCATGGCATCTTAGTTTGCTGGAATGGCCATAAGAAAGTACTGTGAGCTGCTGTCTTAAGCAACAGAAATCTATTTTCTGACAAGTCTAGAGGCTAGAAGTCCAGGATCAAGGTGTTGTCAGAGATGTTTTTTCTGGAGGCCTCTCTCTTTGGCTTATAAACGGCCTCCTTCTCCCGGGTCTTCATGTGTCCTCTCTATGTGTCTGTGTCCTGGTACCCTCTTTTATTTTTTTGAGACAAGATGTCTCTGTCAGCCTGGGTAGAGTGCTGTAGCATCATAGCTCACAGCAGCCTCAAACTCCTTGGCCTAAGTGATCCTTCTTGCCTCAAACTGCCAAGTACCTAGGATTACACATGTGGGCCACCATGCACAACTAGTTTTTCTATTTTTAGTAAGATCAGGTCTCACTCTTGCTCAGGCTGGTCTCAAACTCCTGAGCTCAAGCCATCCACCCACCTCAGCCTCCCAGAGTGCTAGGATTATAGGCGTGAGCCACCGAGCCTGGCCTAATATCCTCTTCTTAAAAAGATACCAGTCATGGGCAGTGCCTGTGGCTCAGTGAGTAGGGCACTGGCCCCATATACTAAGGGTGGTAGGTTCAAACCCAGCCCTGGCCAAACTGCAACAAAAAATAGCTGTGCTCTGTGGTGGGTGCTATAGTCCCAGCTACTGAGGAGGCTGAGGCAGGAGAATTGTGTAAGCCCAGGAGCTGGAGGTTGCTGTGAGCTGTGATGCCACAGCACTCTACCGAGGGTGATAAAGTGAGACTCTGGCTCAAAAAAAATAATAATAAATAAATAAGATACCAATCATATCGGATTAGGGTCCACCCTAAGGATCTCATTGGAATGTAATTACCTCATTAAAGATTCTGTCTCCAAATATAGTAAAATTCTGAAGCTCTGGAGATTAGGACTTTAAGCTATGAATTATATAGGGACACAATTCAGCCTATAACACATGGAAAAGAAAGCTCCAGAAGAATGAATCAATACTAATGAAGATAATTACTCTTCATTATGAGAGGGAAACCTTGCAATAGTTTAATACTTCCCATAATGCCACAGAGCTAGAGAATAAACACTATGATTATACTGGTTAGAGCAGTGGTTCTCAACCTTCCTAATGCCCGACCCTTTTAATACAGTTCCTCATGTTGTGGTGAGCCCCCAACCATAAAATTATTTTTATTGCTACTTCATAACTGTAATTTTGCTACTATTATGAATCATAATGTAAATATCTGATATGCAGGATGGTCTTGGGTGACCCCTGTGAAAGGGTCATTCAACCCCCAAAGGGGTCATGACCCACAGGTTGAGAACTGCTGGGTTAGAGTCTCACTCCTTATTCCCAGCCCTACCCCAGTGCCTGTCCCACTCAGCTGGGCTGCATAGACCCCTCTGACCTTTCTGTTTGGGGACTTAAACCTACATCTGCACTAAACAACTGTGTCAGGCGGCACCTATGGCTCAGGGAGTAGGGCGCCGGCCCCACATGCCAAGGGTGGTGGGTTTGAACCTGGCCCTGGCCAAACAGCAACAAAAAATAGCTGGGCATTGTGGCAGGCACCTGTAGTCCCAGCTACTTGGGAGGCTGAAGCAAGAGAATCAGCTGAGCCCAAGAGCTGGAGGTTGCTGTGAGCTGTGACATTACAGCACTCTACTGAGGGTGACAAAGTGAGACTCTGTCTCTAAAAATATATATATAAAAATAAAAAATAGGGTGGCACCTGTGGCTCAAAGGAGTAGGGCACCAACCCCATATGCCGGAGGCGGTGTGTTCAAACCCAGTCCCGGCTAAAAACTACAAATAAATAAATAAATAAATAAATAAAAATAAATGACTGTGTCACTTTTTCCCAGATCCCATTCTGCTCCCATTTCATTTCTGCAATAATCTTCAGACGTCATGAGAGGGAAGAATATAAATCATGAATAGGAAAAGAGTTTGGCTTCCTCGCCTTTCCCAACAAAAACTCCATTGTAACCTCTGTGTGCCCTTCCTTGTCATTAATTCATATCACAGTACCACAGTCCTCCCCTTTGGGAGTGGGAAAAGGTGGTGGGGTGAGATCATGAGATTTTACTTAAGATTAGAGTACAGTGTTTATAAAAAGGTTTCCTCTCGCCTGAAGTCCTAGCATTTAGGGAGGCTTAGGCAGGTGGATTCCTGAAGCTCAGGAGTTTGAGACCAGCCTGAGCAAGAATGAAACCTCATCTATCCTAAAAAAAAAAAAAAGCAAAAACAAACAAACAAACAAACTCAGAAAAACTAGCCAGGCTTCATGGTGGGCTTCTATAGTCCCAGCTACTCAAGAGGCTAAAGCAAGAGGATTGCTCAAGTTCAAGAGTTTGAGGTTGTGAGCTATAAAGCCACAGCACTGTATGCATTCTGTCCCAAAAGATTAAAAAAAAAAAGGTTTGTATAGCTTAAATCAGGATTTTGTAAACTATTTCTATAAAAAGCTTGATAGTAAATGTTTTAGGCATTGTGAACCATGGGCTCTCTGCTGTGACTATTTAACCACAGAGTAGCCATAGATAAAATATAAAAAATTAAAATCATGTATTCCAATAAAACTTAATTTACGAAAATAAGCAGTGGGCCAGTTTTAGTCTATGGGCCATTCTGTCATATGACACATAAGGACATTTTGGTCAACAATAGTAGGCCTTGGGCGGCGCAGGTGGCTCAAAGGAGTAGGGGGCCAGCCCCATATGCCAGAGGTGTCGGGTACAAACTTAGCCCTGGCCCCAAACTGCAAAATAAACAAAAAAACCCCCCCAAAACCAATAGTAGGCCTATACATTTATAATGGAGCTGAACAATTCCTACCACCTAGTGTTACAGCCTTTGTGACATCATAGCACAAGTCCTTACTGGCGTGTTTGTAGTGATGCTGCCGTAAACAAACCTACTGAGCTGCCAGTCGTATAAAAGTCTGGCACCTGCAATTATGTTCAGTCCATCATACTCGATAATGATAGTAAACAACCATGTTACTAGTTTACGCATTTAGTGTACTATACTTCTATTGTTATTTGAGAGTATAACTTCTTTAGAGTATTAATTTAAAAAGGTAACTGTAAAACAGCTGTTTCCAGGCCAGTCCTTCAGGAGGTATTCCAGAAGAAGGCACTGTTACCATAGGCCATGACAGCTCCAGGCATGTTAGTGTCCCTGCAGGCATTCCAGAGGGACAAGAGTGGAGGTGAAAGACGGTGATATTGATGATTCTGACCCTGTGTAGGCCTGGGCTAATGTTTGTGTTTGTATCTTAGTTTTCAATAAAAACATAGATAACAAAAAAATTTTAAAAAGCTTATAAAATGAGGACATGAAAATATTTTTGTACAGTTGTACAATATACAATATGTTTGTGTTTTAAGCTGAGTGTTATTACAAGAGTCAAAAAGTGTGACTGGGCACCTGTAGCTCAAGTGGCTAAGGCACCTGCCACATGCACCGGAGCTGGAGGGTTCAAATCCAGCCCACACCTGCCAAACAACGATGACAACTACAACCAAAAAATAGCTGGGCATTGTGGCAGGTGCCGGTAGGCCCAGTTACTTGGGAGGCTGAGGCAAGAGAATCACTTAAGCCCAGGAGTTGGAGGTTGCTGTGAGCTGTGATGCCACGGTACTCTACCCAGGGCAACAGCTTAAGGCTCTGTCTCAAAAAAAAGAGTCAAAAAGTTAAAAAAATACACTGTACCCCCAAAGTGCATCAATGTACACAGTTACCATTCAATAAAAAAAAAAAAAAGTTAAAAAATTAAAATGTTTATAAAGTAAAAATATCACAGTAAGCTAAAGTTTACTTATTTATTTTGATTTTTGAGACAGAGTCTCACTATGCCCTATGTAGAGCTGTGGCCTCACAGCTCACAGCAACCTGCAGCTCTTGGGCTTAAGTGCTTCTCTTGCCTCAACCTCCCAAGTAGCTAGGACACAGGTGCCCGCCATAACACCTGGCTATTTTGTTGTTGTTGTTGCAGTTGTCATTGTTTTAGCTGGCCTGGGCTGGGTTAGAACCCACCAGCCTTGGTGTATGTGGCCAGTGCCCTACCTACTGAGCTACGGGCGCTGCCTAAAGTTAATTTATTTTTGAAGAAAAAGTACTGTTTTACAAGTTTATGGTAGCCCAAGTATGTTCATAAAGTCCACAGTTGGGCATAATAGAGTCCTGGGCCTTCACATCCACTTACCACTCACTGACTTGCCCAGAGCAACTTCCTGTTCTACAAGTTCCATGCTTGGTAAATGTCTATATAGCTGTGCCTTTTATCTTTTTATATTGTATTTTTACTCTACCTTTTCTGTTTAGAGATATTTAGATACCACAATCCTTACTTTTATGTTATAATTGCCTGTAGTATTCAGTACGGTAACATGCTTTGCAGGTGTGTGGTGTAGAAGCACTAGGCTGTGTCATATAGGTAGGTGTGCAGCAGGCTATGCCATTTAGGTTTGTGGAAGTGCACTCTGTGATGTTCATTCACTGATGCATTTCTCAAAATATATCCTCCAAATTAAGGGATACGTGACTATAATTTATGAACCCCTGATCTAACGCTATAATCCAAGAAAATCAGAAACATTTACTAAGTTGAACATGAGTATGCAATGAGCCCAGACTGATGAACTATGAGTTATACTAATTTATTTGTTGGTTTATTTGATAAAGTACGTTGTTTTTTGTTTTTGAAACAAATTCTCTGTTGCCTCGGCTAGAGTGTCATAGCCTCAGCCTAGCACACAGCAAACTCAAATCCCTGGGTTCAAGTGATCCTCCTGTCTCAGCTTCCTGAGTAGCAGGGACTATAGGTGCCCACCCTGACACCCAGCTAATTTTTCTGTTTTTAATAGAAATGGAGGTCTCATTCTTGCTCCAGGCTGGTCTCAAACTCCTAAGCTTAAGCAATTCTCCCACCCTGGCCTCCTGGAGTGCTTGGATTACAAGTATGAGCCACCATGCCCAGACTAAATTATGTATTCCTGAGTGTAGATCATAGTCTGGTTTCTTCCCAATACTTTCTATCCATTTTTATTATAAACAGGAAAACTCTACAAATTAGTTGAATACTAGCAAACTTTAGGTTTTAAAAAAAGTTTTTTGTGGCCATGCCCGTAGCTCAGTGGGTACTGTGCCGGCCATGTACACTGGGGCTGGTGGGTTTGAACCTGGCCTGGGCCTGCTAAACAACAATGACAACTGCAACAACAACAAATAGCCAGACATTGTGGCAGGTGCCTGTAGTTCCAGCTATTTGGGAGGCTGAGGTAAGAGAATTGCTAAAGTCCAAGAGTTTGAGGTTGCTGTGAGCTGCAATTGTACGGTACTCTGCTGAGGGCAACATAATGAGACTCTGTCTCAAAAGAAAAAAAATAGTTTTTTGCTTTTGATGCTGAATAAAGCATGAGCAAAAACTATGAAAAAGGAAATGAAAGGTTTGGGTTTTTTTTTTGCCACACTTAGGCTAAATCTGCCATAGAAATGACATCACATGCTATAATTACAAAATATTACAAAATAAGGGACAGAGAGGCCATCCTGTCCCTTGTAGGAGGTTTAGCAGCATCCTTGGCCTGTATCTACCATCCAGTGCTATTACCTCTCAAGCTACAACAGACAAAAATGTCTCCAGACTGGCACATGTCCCTGCCAGAGCTGTATGAGTTGTCTACTGCTACTGTAACAAATGATGACAAAGTTAGTGGCTTAAACAACACAGATTTATTCTCTCAAAGTTGTGGAGGTAAGAGGTTTTAAATGAGTCTTTGGGGCACAAACTCATGGTATTGGCAAGGCTGATATTTTCTGGAGCCTCTGAGGGGGGAATCTGTTTCACTGTCTTTTTAAAGCTTCTAGCAGTTGCCGCTGACATACCTTGGCTTGTGGCCTCTTTCTCTGTCTTCAAAGTGTGTCCCTCCAAATTCTACTTCTGTTATCATATTGCCCTGTCTGCCCTTCTGACTTCTGCCTTTCTCTTATAAGGACTATTGTGGTTGCACTGGATGCACTTGGCTAGTCCAGGATCATAGTCCCCACCCCCATCTCAAGATCATTAACTTAATCACATCTGCAAAGTGTCTTTTGCCATATGGGGTAATTAATGTTCATGAGTTTTGACACTTAGGATATAGACATCTTTGAGGGTCCTTTATTCAGCCCATAGCCAGGACAAAATTGTTCCAGGTTGGTAACTGCTATTCTAAAAGCATGGGGTCAGATGACCTGGATGTGAGTCCAAGCTCCACTTACCTACCAGCTGTTTGATGTCAGTTTCCTCATCCATAACAGGGAGCTACTAGTAGCACTTACCTCATGGGACTGTTAGAGAAGTAAATGAGATAAAGCTAAGCTGTTATTCAAAGTTCTTATCCTATAGTACTCAAAACATATTAATTATTAACATAAGGTTAATATGTAACCTTATGTATCTTTAACATAAGGTTAAACCTGAGATTTGTAAATATGGGGTCAGTTTCGTGGACAAATGTAAACAAGGAGAGTGGTCTCTAAGGAATTGGCTAACTTGGAGTTGATTGTATAATCACAACTTACTGAAATACAAACATGCTCTAGTTATCATGCCATTCTTATGAGGTATGTGAAATCAATCAAGAATTCCTCCAATAAGTACGTTTATTGAAATGTACTATAGGCCAACCTCTAGTCTGTACTCTTTACGTGTAGCAGCTCATTTACTGCTTACAAATACTCGAAGACATTGATAATATTATTATTCCCATTTTACAGATGAAGAAACTAGGGTGCAGAGAGGTTCAAAATCTCACCCAAGCTTACACAGCAATAGTGATAGAGGTGAGATTTGAATCAGGCACCCTCTGTCCAGAGTTCACTTCCTAACTTCAAAGACCCAGCCCTCCTCTCAAATTAAATAATTTCTTACTTAGACTAGGGTTCAATGCATATTTACTTACTTGAAATAAAGTTAATTAAGCAGAATGAGAGAACAGAAAAAATTTTCAAAATAGTGCCTCTATTTATATTGTCTGTTACTTTAACCACTTAAGAGATTCTTGGTGTAAACAGAGAATCAAAATACAAGGACAGCTCTGTGGGATATAGTTGGGACCTTTCATCTTTTCCCTCCTAACTTCTGCATTCCCCTGAAGACCCACAGATTCCCTGGGGGGTAAGATTAGAGCTCGATATTTTAACAGAAGTTGCTGGCAATTCATCTCTATGCTGAAGTTTGAGAACACAGCTTCCAGCAGTTTTCTTCTCAGCTCCACTTCATCAGGGAGCAGTTTTCTCCTTCATGGAAAAACCTCTATCTTAATGATAGCTACCTAGGGCTGCCTTATTAGCTAAAGGGGGCGTAGAGACTCAACTTTCAGAGATTGGCAGTAATTGCAAGATAATTCCTGCCATTTCCCCCTCCCCAAAGGTGTAATTCTGCAGCAAATGGCTCACTAGGACTTAATCAATTGAAAGGGTAATAATGAAACTAACAACCAATTATATTTGCTTTTGGTAGTAGAAGAATTCAGTGCCTACATGCTGTGACATGGAAGTTGAAGAAGGCTCACCTTTGCAAAATCTTCCTCACCATCCCGTCAGGTGGGGGTTAGAGGGGTGCAGTTCATTGGTTTGGGTTCTCCTAAATTCCAAATATGTTACTTAGGAGGCATAATTAGCTATACGTAAAGCTGTTGGGATTCATTGATTGCTTAAAGAAGATTGCAAAATTAGCGATCAGGTAACTTAGCAAATAAACAAACAAGGTCTCGAGAGAATGAGATTTAAAGGAGTAAATTTAGATAGGTAGAAATAGGCTAGGCAAAGTCAAGAGTGTGGGGTGTTATCAAGGGCTACATGGTCACCCTGGAACAGAACATCTTCCATCATTTTTTTTTTTTAATGCGCCTAGGTTTCTTTTAAAGTAGGAGTTGGCAAACTTTATCTGAAAAGGGCCAGAGAGTAAATTTTTTTTTTTTTTTTGCAGTTTTCGGCCGGGGCTGAACCCACCACCTCTGGCATATGGGGCCAGCACCCTACTCCTTTGAGCCACAGGTGCTGCCCAGAGAGAGTAAATATTTTAGGCTTTTTAGCCTTAATGGTCTCTGTTGAAAACACTCATTGCTAGCAGTGCCTATGGCTCGGTGAGTAGGGCGCTGGCCCCCTAAACTGAGGGTGGCAGGTTCAAAGCCGGCCCTGGCCCAACTGCAACAAATAATAGCTGGGCTTTGTGGCAGGAGCCTGTAGTCCTACCTACTTGGGAGGTTGAGGCAAGAGAATCACCTAAGCCCAAGAGCTAGAGGTTGCTGGGGGTTGTGACACCACAGCACTCTACTGAGGGTGACAGAGTAAAACTCTGTCTCAAAGAACAAACAAACAAAAAAACCCCTCACGGTTGCCATTGTTGTATGAAAGTAGCCAAACTTGATATGTAAACAAAGGAGCTTGGCTGTGTTGAGGTATAAACCTTGAATTTTACATAATTTTCACATGTCACAAGTTATTTTCCATATAACTTGGAAAACTATAAAAGAAAGTTCTTTTCTTTTTTCTCAACCATTTAAAAATATAAAAACCATGCTACAGAAAGATTATAGGCTGGACTGGTCATGGTTTGTTAACTCCCTGTTCTAAAGCAAAAATAATTTGCTATGTTATTTTGTTTATTTTTAAAACGGAGTCTTGCGCTAGAGTGCCATGGCATCATCATAGCTCACAGCAACCTCAAACTCCACCTGCCACTTGACACCCAGCTATTTATTTTTATTTTTATTTTTAGTAGAGATAGGATCTTACTCTTGGTCAGGCTGGTTTCTGAACTCTTAAATTCAAACAATCTACCCACATTGGCCCCCTTGACTGCTAGGATTACAAGTGTGAGCCACCGTGCCCAGCCTCCATTTGCTATTTTATTTTATTTTATTTTACTTATTTATTTTTTTGAGACAGAGACTCACTTTGTCACCTTCAGTAGAGTTCCATGGTGTCATAGCTCACAGCAACTGCAAACTCTTGGGTTCAAGCAATTCTCTTGCCTCAGCCTCCGAGTAGCTGGGACTACAGGTGCCTGCCTCAATGCCCAGCTATATATACATAAATATATATACACACACACATACATATATATATTTATTTATTTTGAGACAGAGTCTCACTATGTTGCCCTCAGTAGAGTGCTATGGTGTCACAGCTCACAGCAACCTCAAACTCAAACTTGGGTTTAAGCAATTCTTTTGCCTCAGCCTCCCAAGTAGCTGAGACTACGGGTACTCACCACAACACCAGCTATTTTGGGGGTGCAGTTGTCATTGTTTTTTTGCAGGCCTGGGCTGGCCTTGAACCCTCTGTCCTCAGTGTATGTGGCTGGTGCCCTACTTACTGAGCTATGGGTGCTATGCCTGCCCAGCTATTTTTAGAGACGGGGGTCTCACTCTTGCTCAGGTTGGTCTCGAACCTGTGAGCTCAGGCAACTCACCAACCTCAGCCTCCAGAGTGCTAGGATTATAGACGTGAGCCCCTGCGCCTGGCCCTCAGTTAGCTATTTTAAATCCAGACCTCCATGTTATCCCACTTCCCTCCTTTTGTTTCTGCTACCCCTTCTGCTTCATTGTTACTTTCCCATCCCTCCATGTTCATATGCACCCCTCAGCTGTTCAGTTACTACCCATCTTTAAAGTAACTTCTCATACCCTAAGAGCCTTCACCTGTACTTCTTGGACGGCCTTGATCATGTCAGATTTCCCTTCCTTATGTCTCAAAATATTTTATTTTTATCTCCCCCACAGCACTGAGCTTAACAGAGATAGTGCTCATAAATGTTTCCTGAGCCAAAGAAAGACCATCAGCCTTTAGGAAACAGCATAAGGATATTGGATACCCGGCCAAGCTTTGAATTAAAATAGTTGAAAGAAAAGTGAAAAATATGCTTACCATCAGTAGTGGAATAAATGGTAGCTTCCAAAAAGACAGGTCCATGGTCTAATACCTAGATACCTTATTTGGAGAAAGGGTCTTAGCAGATGTAAGTCAGTTAAGGATTTTGACATGAGATCATGCTGGATACCAAGATTTATTCCCTAAAATCAATGATAAGCGTCCTTATAAGAGACAGAGAGAAGACACACGGAGAAGGTCACGTGAAAATGGGGCAGACAGCTGGACGTGGTGGCTCATGCCTATAATCCCAGCACTTTGGAGTTTGAGGCAGGTGGATTGCCTGAGCTAAGGAGCTCGAGACCACCCTGAGCAAGAGCGAGACCCTATCTCTAAAAAGAAAATAGCCAGGCATTGTGGTGGGTGCCTGTAGTCCCAGCTACTTGGGAGGCTGAGGTGAGAGAATTGCTTAAGCCCAAGAGTTTGAGCTTGCTGTGAGCTATAATGCCATAGCACTCTACTGAGGGCAACAAAGTGAGACTCTGTCTCAAAAAAAAATGAAGGCAGAGATTGAAGGGCATAGCTACAGGGGATACTGATAGCCACCAGAAGCTAGGAGTAGCAATAAGGAAGAACTTTTCCTTAAAGCTTCCAGGAGAGTGATAGCTCTGCCAACACATTGGTTTCAGACATCTGGGCTCTAGAACTGTGAGAGGCTAAATTTCTCTTGTTTTAAGTTTGTAGGTAATTTGTTATAGCATCCCCTTAGAAAGCTAATCCAACTCTCACCCACCCCTATTCCTCAAGCTGCATTAATATAGTAATACCTAATATTTATTTAACTTTTATTATGTGCAGCTTTACATAGGTTATTATATTAAACTCTGACAGCAGTGTTATAGGCACTATTCCTTATACAGATAAGAAACTAATGTCCAGAGAAGCTGAGTAATTTGCATGAAGATGTACTTGACTAATAAGTAATGAAACCAGATAATGAGCCCGAGCAACCTGACTCAAATCCTCCCCTCTTCGTCACTGTGTTACTTATTAGGTTCTCAGTTATTCTCCTTATATTTCATATTCCTTAAAAGAGAGGAAGACATGTTGGCTAATGACTTCATTCTGGGGGGTGAGATTCTCCAAACTGGATTTCTTACACCTCAGCAGCCCGTTCTTGGTGAACAGGATAGAGTAGGCTACTGCTTGGTTCAGGACAAAGAATTTCTCTCCTGCTCTCTTTCTGGCTTTCCTACCCTTTATCATTCTCTGATGTCTAACCGGGAGGAAAGCTTTCTCTTAGCCTTTAATAAGGGATAGGGTCCTCCTAAAAGTCCTTTCCTGCAGCCTCTCTATTTGAATGCATTTAACAACCATATGCATCATTTCCAATGAGGAAAACAAGTAAGAGGGAACACAACTCCAGGCAGTGCTGGGACAATGCCGGCAATGGAAATATCTTCTGTGGCCTGAGTGCATTTGGGTGTAGGTTTGAATACTCTGGCATTGGCGCTTATGAGGGCTGTGACGTGGGCAAATTACCTCCTCGCTTCTCCGTGTTCTCACCTGCATGGGGGGATTTATCAGCATCTACTTCATAGGTAGTAGTCATGGGGTACGCTGGCCCGTGCAAACACTCGGTGTTATGAAAATGTGAGCTAGTGAGTGGCACATGATAGCCTGGAAAGAAAGCCGCTCACCACCCCCCACCCCTTCCCTCTTGACCATTTCTCTTTTACTGAGGATAACTTTGTGACCTTGACTGGTCACGGGGACACCAAAAGGAAGTTGTGAAGAATAAAAAGAAGAATGTTCAAAGCTCACACAAACTCTCCTTTAAAAATCATTACCAAATAAAAGATGCTCTCCGGGAAGAGAATTTCCTATTACCCAAATTAAAATCTTTTAGTCTGTATTCTAAGCCAACCGATCCAGGTTATTTCATAACCCTTTTCCAAGAAAATCTAGTCAGGGCCATTTTCATCACTTAATTCCACTCATCCCCCACCCCTGCTGCCTCCTAGAAGCATTCATTATCTCAAAGATAATTTCACTGATTATTGAGACATTATTATTCTGCTGCTTCTACTGTGACCTTTCATTTCTGAAATCACTCCTTTGCTTCAAAGATGACACACTGGTAGGAATACTAATTTTCCCCTAGTCTTGTATTAACCAGGTCCTACAGCCCCAGCAACTGAAATTTTAAAAATCAGCATGTATAATATTATTAGCAGAAAGTAACATTTAGTAGCAGTTATTGCAACACTTATTTTGCTGATAACACTTAACACTTTCTTTTCACTTTTTTTTTTTTTTTGGAGACAGAGTCTTGCTCAGTCACCTGGGATAGAAGGCCATGGCCTCAGCCTAGCTTACATCAACCTCAAACTTCTGGGTTCAACCAATCCTCCTGCCTCAGCCTTCCAGATTTTTTCACTATTTTCTATCAATCTACTTGATATAGATTACATATGTATGAATTTTTTTCTTATAGTAATGGTTATGGAATATGGTATGAAACACTTTTTCTCTTTTTATAGAAGGAGTCTTACTGTGTTGCCCTCCAGGCTGGCCTCAAACTGCTCAAGCAATCCTCCTGCCTCAGCCTCCTAAGCAGCTGGGACTATAGGCACCCAGCTATATACACTGGTATTATTTGTTGATAGCTTGAGACCCGGGGAATGTTAATTAATTGCCAAGGCTGGTACAGTGAATTCATTGTGGAATCCTGAACCCAGAATTTATACTTTGACTCTTTAGAACTTCCAAGTTCATGCATTCTTGAGCTTATGGTAGAACAATATGCCTTGGCCTTTCAACCAACCTTTAATACCACAGGTTCTTGACTTAGGTATTATTGCATTTTTGTTTGCTTAGTCTGCTTAATTCAACTCCATCTTAAATAATTTCATCTTAGTCTGTTGTGGCACTTTTCCCTTCCTGCCAAGTTTCCCTTCCTGCCTTCAATCTTTCCCTTCTTACCACTTTGGAATATGTTCCATCTCCAACCACTCTGCTAACTATTGTCATCTTCAAGGTCACTGATGAACTTTTTGCCAGGTCTTGACCAGGCCCTTTTTCAGTCCTTACCTCAACTGATTTTGTATCATCTGAGATGACAGAGCATGGCCCCCTCGCTAAATTTGTTTTCTCCCTATATTCGGCCTTGCTTAATTAGTCTGATCTTTGCCTTGTGACTGGTTTTCTAGGACTGCTTTTTGTTAGTAGAGATTAATTGAGCACTTACTATGGGGACGGACATCATGTTAAATACTTTACATGAGTAACTTAAGGTTAGCCTTTCTATCTTCTGAGAGTCATCTTTAATTTCGGGGAGACGAGTGTGTACACTGTCATGTTCTGCTGCCGAGTTAGGACGCACTGGGGCCTGCTTCACCTCTGTCATCGGCATCTAAAGTTTGTTAAGTCAAAGTATAGGTATTTCCCACTTTGGTGAGTTTCAAAATTCATAAACTAGTCAGGTGGGGAATTTTTGGCTTTGGGAAGGAAAATGTGGGAAATGGTAGGCCAGGTCTTTAAAATAGCACACAAAAGATAATTTTACCCCTAACGAGAATGATTCATGATATTATAGATCCCGAGCAGTTTCTGTGGATGAATATGTGGAGTTTTTACCTGTTAAGACATCGTTCTTCATTTTGTCTGTCTCTTCACTGCGTTTTCATAAGACAAAGAAAAAGGAATCTCACGTTCCAAGGGTAAGGTCCTTTCTTTAACGGGGAGCCATGTAATGAAAACTGCATGAGAGGCCTGAGTATCTCCAGTCTTGGGTTAATACCTGAAAAAAGAGAATGTACTGGAAAGACATGAAAGATCTGACTTTCAGTCTGCTGGAAAAAATCCCATGTTTAGGTTTTAGAGACCCTTTATTTTTCCCCTTATTATCCTTTGCTACCTCAGTGGCCTGTCCTCTGTGACAATGATTCTAATATTCCCCAGACCAGAGATAAGTGTTTGTTCCTTTGGAAAAGAAGAAGAAATTGCTTTGTCATAGAAATAGTGTGTGATATGAGAACACCAGGTTTCCACATCAGTCTTCTCCTCTCCTTTCAGCTTCTCCTCCCCCTCATTCCTTACAAAGGGATTATTCTTGCTCCTTGATGTCTCTGGAATCAGACATTCAGTGTAGGAGAGCAGCTCGAGAGAGATTGCTAACGTGAGCAGAAATGGCTTGCTTCTGTTCAGGATACTAATGGAGTCCAGGTCTGCCTGCATCGCTCTGCTGGATGCTTCTTTCACTGGTACCAGTACACAAAGCCACATAAAGGAGAATGGGCATCACTGGTACTCAAAGCCACATAAAGGAGAATGGGCATCACTGGTACTCAAAGCCACATAAAGGAGAATGGGCATCACTGGTACTCAAAGCCACATGAAGGCTGAGCCCACTTGATGTCCTGTACCCTTTTGCAAATGCTCCCCAAACTCAAATGTCATGGCTTTGCCTCCATGTGGTGACATAGCACAGACATCAGACCCCCGTTTTTTCTCCCCTTAACCTCCCCTTCACACTGAGCTAACATTCTGTCTCCTTTCATACGGAACCTTCTCAATTTTCCTTTCTCTTAAATGATCACAAAACACCCCCAGTTTTTCCCTGTTGATAATTTATCTTTTGACCTCTTTGTCATCTGCTGATTAAGGCTGGAAGCTATTTGATCTCAGTGATAGTCTCTTTGCTTTGTTTCAACACCTTGTACAAGAATTCTCCACTCATTAAATCATAACCTCCTTTGGCTGAACTTGTTCAAAAAATAAAACAAACGCTTCATCTGGATATAAATCTGTGGCTTCTTAGCCAGTATAAGATATAAAGGGCATTAAAAATTTTTTCATAAAGGGCATTTTAAATTCATGTTTATAGTCCTTGTTTATAGTCCAACCTTAAAAATTAACTTCAGTATTGTATTTTATTTAGTCTTCTGTCCCCTTTAAAAATAGTAGCAACTAACAGTGGCAGACAGCTTTCCTTGGGTTTGTTTATTGGATTATCTGTAATAGCTTCATTTTTGTATTTATTGCTAGGGCTGAAGCACAGTCAAATTGTCATTAATTAAAAAGCACGAGGCACCCTCAGCAGCATAAGTAAATCAGAAGGGAGAGGCCAGCCTCATCTGCCTGTCTTGTGACTGGGCCAGCCCCAAGGAAGGGCATGTTCTCTATCTCAAAAATCAGAAAAGTGCTTTTTCCACCTGGTTAAAAGCGAGGAAATGTGAAGCCACTGATTTTTCCAAGAGAAAGGTCTTTTTCAGGCTCCACTGAGGGCTGACTTGATGACAAAATGAAAGATAATCCTTTGCCATCTGTCACTGAAACCCAGTCTCCATTCTGCATTTTCAAGCCTTGGAGCAGAGAGAAAGTAAAGGAAATTGAGGGATAAATGTACGCCAGGAGCTGTCTCACAACAACTTGGCTTCTCATTTGTCTTCATCAGAAGGATTTCAAGATTGGGCCATTTAACAGACTTCTTACTGACAGCCGATGGGGAGATTAGTGGCCAAGTGTTGGAGACATCTGGAAAAGGAACGTGTTCTACTGCGGGGATTGATGGAAAATGAGGAGGAGAGAACTCCAGGTCCTAAAACGGAAACTGACTAAGCTAAAAGACCAAGAAGCCTTTGCTTCTGGAGTGGGGGTTGGCAGGGTGGGGGTGACAGTGGATTCTGTGGCCATTTGGAGGCAGCATCCTGCCTCCATCCAGGGAAAAGCAAGTGGCCCTCTTCAGAGAAAAGTGCAATAACCAAGGTAGAATTCTTGAGAAAGCCAAGGATGAGCATCTTCTTGCATTTTAGGGGCTCAGCTCTGTCTAAGGAGAAACAACAGTTGTCAGTGAAAAAAAAGAAGGCGCAGACTTTATGAAGAAATGGGGTTTTCAAAATACACTTCTTAGGGCCCTGTTATCACCAGTTACCAGAGGTTCACTTGATGGGTGTGTTTTTCTAGCTTCAAATAACTTCAATGACCACTCCTACCAAAGAATTTCAGTTGAGAAGTGAGGGCTCCAGAGATTTTTGCTGTTTTCGGTTCACGGAGGACTGACGAGGTAGATGAAGCTATTGATCCCGCTCTTGTGCAGGTAGCCGCTCCCTCCCTCTCTTACCCTCTGTCTCGGAGCTCACCTATCCATTCCACAAAGGCCTAGACATCATCAGATTGTACGCTTGAATCTTAACTCACAACTGACCCATAGTTAAGCTTGAAGCTAAATGAAAGACTCTTGCTGGTAGATATTGTGGGAACAGTTAAACAGAGTTATCAGTGGCCAGAAAGAAAGCCTGTGGTGACACATCGGGAGACCGGCCAATGCTGAGGAGAACGTCACAGAGCAAGTTTACTGGACTGGCCGCGCTGAGCTCTGAAGCAGCTCTATTGACTAAGAGCCCTTCTCCTCTTCTTGAATCCCGAAGTGTTAAAGATGGAAAGAGCCTGAATGCTGTGTAAAGCAGAACCTTCATTTTATAAGCCAGGAGAACTGAAGATCCCACAGGCAAAGCCCCCTGTCTGTAGTCACAGAGCCACTTCATGACAGACTCAGATGTAGCCTGCAGTTTTCCTGAGGCCAGGTTCCCTTCGGTCTGATTTGAGGAACCATGGCTTTTGTTTTTAATTAATTTTTAAAAAATCTTATTTTGTGGCTGGGCGCCTGTAGTTCAACAGCTAGGGTGCCAGCTACATACACCAGGGTTGGTGGGTTCGAACCCAGCTGGGGCCTGCCAAACAACAACAACAACAACAAAGTTGGCTGGGCATTGTAGCAGGCGCCTATAGGCTCAGCTATTTGGGAGGCTGAGGCAAGAGAATCACTTAGGCCCAAGAGTTTGAGGTGGCTGTGAGCTGTGACACCCCAGCACTCTATGGAGGGTGACATAGTAAAACTCTGTCTCAATAAGTAAATAAATAAATAAATAAAATCTTATTTTGTTTTTCATTGACAAATTTTTTTTTTTTGAGACAGAGTCTCACTTTGTGGTCCTCAGCAGAGTACTGTGGCATCATAGCTCACAGCAACCTCAAACTCTTGGGCTTAAGCAATTCTCTTGCCTCAGCCACCCAAGTAGCTGGGACTACAGGTGCCCATCACAGTGCCTGGCTATTTTTAGAGACAGGGTCTCACTCTTTCTCAGGCTGGTTTGGAACTCCTGAGCTCAAGCAATCCATCTACTTCGGCTCCCAAGTGCTGAGATTACAGGCGTGAGCCACTGTGTCCAACCAGACAAATAATTATATATATTTATGAGGTACTATGTGATGTTTGATATATGTATACAGTATGGAATGATTAAATCAAGCTTATTAACAAGAGCTATTTATTTTCTAGTCATAATAAAGAGAGGAAAAGTAAGGATTCTCCACTGTTTGCTCATATAACTATGTTGAAATGATTTATAAGAAGGAAAGAGGACTAAAATCCTTAACTAAAAATAAAGTAAAAATTTTAGATTAGGCTCAGCACCCGTAGCACAGTGGTTACAGCACCAGCCACATACACTGAGGGTGGCAGGTTCAAACCCTCCCAGGCCAGCTAAACAACTGCAACCCAGAAATAGCCAGATGTTATAATGGGTGCCTATATTTCCACCTACTTTGGAGGCTGAGGCAAGAGAATTGCTTAAGCCTAAGATTTTGAAGTTGCTGTGAGCTGTGATGTCGCAGCACTCTACCGAGGGCCACATAGACACTGTCTCAAGAAAAAAAATTTTTTTAGATTAATGACAAATATATCTTGGTTATTGGTAAATACTTTTTCTTTTTAAATAAAATCCTCTATTATTTCTAAAGGGTGGTCAGACATGGTACATAAAGGTCTTCAGAAAGGTCTTAGCCTTTCCTTCTCACCTAATGAATCACATTATTCTCATCCTTATTCCCATAGTTCTAATATTACCTTTGAATCCTAGGGTCATGCAAATTCCTTGTTGAAATTCCTGTACTCACTTAGTAAAACCATTATTAAAACTAAAATTTAGATACCTCATCAACCTCATTTCTATATAGAAAAAGGGCTTGTCTTGAATTACAGAGTGTTTTGAAGGAAATTAAGTTGACTTAATAGCAATGAATGGTTTACTAGATTAAAAATTCCAGGCACACAGCTGGGCATGGTGGCTCATGCCTGTAATCCCAACATTTTGTTGAAGCTGAGGTGGGCGGATTGCTTGAGCTCAGGAGTTCAAGACCTCCTGAGCAAGAATGAGACCCTATATCTACTAAAAATAGAAAAACCAGCTAGGAGTTGGCAGGTTCCTATAATTCCAGCTATTTAGCGGCTGAGACAAGAGGTTCTCTTGAGTCCAAGAGTTTGAGGTTGCTGTAAGCTATAATGACACCATGCACTCTACCCAGGGTGACAGAATGAGATTCTATCTCCAAAAAAAAAAAAAAAAAAGAAGCCAGGCATAGTGGCTCATGCTTTTAATCCTAGCACTTTGGGAGGCCAAGATGAGAGGATCACTCAAGGCCATAAGTTTGAGAAGAGCCTGCACAACATAGTAAGACCCTGACTCTACCAAAAATATTTTAAAAATTAGCTGGGGCCAGCTACTTGGGAGGCTGAGGCAAGAGAATCACCTAGGCCCTGGAGTTGGAGGTTGCTGTGAGCTGTGTGATGCCACGGCACTCTACCAAGGTTGATAAAGTGAGACTCTGTCTCTACAAAAAAAAAAAAAAAAAAAAATTAGCTGGAGCTGGTGGCATGTTCCTGTAGTCTCAGCTACTTGACAGGCTGAGATAGGAGGATTGCTTGAGCCCAGAAGTTTGAGGTTGCAGTGAGCTATGATAACACCACTGCACTCAAGCCAGACAACAGAACAAGAATCACTTAAAAAAAAAAAAAGATGTCGGGGGTGAGGGAGATGGATAATAATGAGCTGTAATCAGCATAGGAATTATTTTAATTTTTCCAGAGGAACTGGTAAAGTCTGTTGGCACCAGGAGAACAGTCTGAAGTCTTTGCCGTGCTATTGTCATGCCTAGCAAGCACAAACTAGTCCTAACTCCACCAACTCCAGACTTAGACTTTGGAAGAATTACCGAGCTCTAAAGAAATGTCTTCATTTCAAAAATATGAATTTATTAAAGCACTTGAAGATTAAAAGGCATATAAAACAATCATTTGTTAAATGCAGCAAGCCCTTGGGAACTCTAATGAACAGTTGTGGGGATCTGGATGCATGAAGCTTTCCATTTGTTGTCACTTCCAAACTTCTTGTCAAAGTTGTCATCATCCTGCAGGCCTGACTCATTTTTAGCTTATCTGAGCAGGCTGTTCTGATCTGTCAGTTATAATTGTTCTTGTCATTTCTCTAGTCATTTCTGTAAAGGTTCCCTCTACTGCACAGCCCACCAAACCTCCTCCCCTGACTTATCCCAACTGACACAACTGGATTTAGTGTATTGTTAAGACGTCCCACTTTACTCTGGGTATAGGTATCATCAAATGGCCGCTGCTCTGTACCAGACCAGACTGGTCCCATGGAAACCTTTTTCCTCTATTAAGAATACTGTACAGTTATGGCGCCAGCCACATAAACAGAGGCTGGGTTGGAACCCAGCCCTGGCCAGTTAAACAACAAAGACAGCTGCAATGGAAAATGGCAAGGCATTGTGGTGGGCACCTGTGGGCCCAGCTACTTGGGAGGCTGAGGCAAGAGAATCGCTTAAGCCCAGGATTTAGAGGTTTCTGTGAGCTATGTTGCCACAGCTCTCAACCAAGTGCGATATAGACTCTGTCTCTAAAAAAAAAAAAAATAAATAAATAAAAATAAACAGAGGCTGGTGGGTTCAAACCCAGCCTGGGCCTGCTAAACAACAATGACAACTGCAACAAAAAAACAGCCGGGTGTTGTGAAAGGCACCTGTAGTTCCAATTACTTCGGAGGCTGAGTCAAGAGAATCACTTGAGCCCAAGAGTTTGAGGTTGCTGTGAGCTGTGAGGCCACAGCACTCTACCAAGAGTGACATAGTAAGACTCTGTCTTAGAAAAAAAAAGAAGATGATTCAATAAATGTTAAAATTATGGCTTAGTGCCCATAGCTCAGTGAGTAGGGCACTGGCCATATACACCAAAGCTGGCAGTTTCAAGCCGGGCCCAGGCCTGCTACACAGCAATGACAACTGCAACCAAAAAATAGCTGGGCACTGTGGCAGGCACCTGTAGTCCCAGCTACTTGGGAGGCTGAGGCAAGAGAATCATTTAAACCCAAGAATTTGAGATTGCTGTGAGCTGTGACAGCACTGCACTCTACCCAGGGTGACACAGGGAGACTCTGTCTCAAAAAAAAAGAATACTGAACAAACTGATAAGGTCTCTTCTAGATTATTTTTCCATATATTGATAACCTTTTTATGATAAAAAAAATAACCAATTTTCACTGGTGGACAATGCAGGATATTTTGCTAATGTTATGAGCTAGTTTCCCCAATTGGAGTGCATAGTCACTATCTTTTCCTTTACAGTAAATAAGTTCTGCTTGTTAACTTCAGAGAGCTGGACACGTGGGAAGAACTTGCTGTGTTTTGTTTTTGTAGTTGCTGATTTTTTAAAAAAGTAAGATGTCATCAGAAGGAATAAGCCAATATAAAAAAATAATAAGGCTGGGTGAGGTAGCTCATCATGTAATCCTAGCACTCTGGGAGGCTGAGGCTGGTGGACTGCTTGAGCTCACAGACTTGAGACCAGCCTAAGCAAGAGAGAGACCCTGTGTCTAAAAAAATAGCAAGGCATTGTGGCCGGCACCTGTGGTCCCAGCTACTCGGGAGGCTAAGTAAGAGGATCTCTTGAACCCAGGAACTTGAGGTTGCTGTGAGCTATGACTTCCTGGCACTCTACCCAGGGTGACAAAGTGAGACTCTGTCTCAAAAATAAATAAATAAATAAAATAAAATGTCAAATAATGAATTTTCATCATAAGTAGCATTACAGGCTAAAAAAATCCTGGTGTTCGAAGAAGATCGATTTCTTTTATGTGTGTTTGGCTTTATAACTTTATTTAACATATCTGGCAATCAGTAGTTCTCATCCATGTTGACTATAGATGTTTGAAAGTGTTAACAAATAGGTAAGTAACTAAAGTATAGCACTTCTTTGGTGAATTTTTATCCTCATTATGTTTTTCTGGACAACCATACAGGGATATAGTATGGCACATTCCTTATTCCTTTGGCCCAGATAGCTTTGTTGAGCCTGGTTTTAATGCACACATTTGGAGTCCCCATCTCCTTCATGGCAAATTTCCAGATTTCTTTGAGTGCCTGAGGGGCACATTTCTTGAAGCCCACTTCATGGATGCCCTTGTGAATGCTGATACATTCTCAAGTCACCACCTGTTGGTGGCAAAACAGCCCTTCTTCACATCCCCCTTCTTTGCAGGAGCCATTCTGCCAGGCCAAGGTTGGAAAGGAGTGGAAGGAGATCAATTTCTGATGTAAAGAAAAGTAAACAGAATATTTAGTTGCTCAGTTCATAATCATGAAAATGTGGAAACAACCCAAGTGCCCATCAACACATGAACGGATTAATAAACTGTGGTATATGTGTACCATTGAATACTATTCATTCCTAAAAAACAGATGGAAATTTTGTGTCCTTCTTAACAACCTGGATGGATTTGGAGAAAATTCTCTTAAGTAAAATCTTCTAAGATTGGAAAAACAAGCATCACATGTACTCAATGCTAATTTGAAACTAGGAAATTAACAATTACAGACTCACACAAGAGAAAAATCTTAATTAAACTCAAGAACAGGGAGGAAGGGAGGGGGTCCAATAGTTTCCCACCCAATGGGTACAATGCATGGATATATGGTACCTTCCTTGGGTGTAGGACACAAGTAAACTCTGATGTTTACCTATCATGTGTAAATTATATAACCTAATAGTTTGTACCCTCATATTTATCTGAAATAGAAAAAGAATGAAAAAAAAAAAAAGAAAAGAAAAATAAGCATTGCAATAAACCAGGCACTGGGACTCTGCGCCTGTAGCTCAGTGGCTAGGGTGCCAGCTTCATATACCAGAGCTGGTGGGTTTAAATCCAGCCTGGGCCAGCCAAAACAACAATGACAACTGCAACAACGACAACAAAAAATAGCCAGGCATTGTGGCAGGCGCCTGTAGTCCCAGCCACTTGAGAAGCTGAGGCAAGAGAATCGCTTAAGCCCAAGAGTTAGAGGTTGCTGTGAGCTGTGATGCCATAGCACTCCACCCAGGGCAACATAGTGAGACTCTGTCTCAAAAAAAAGTCAGACATTGAAATGTGCTGAGGAATACAAAGGTGAATATATTGCTATCAGTCTTTGATTCCAGGAGCTTTACACACATGTAATTGTTTTCTTACAGGTAGATGATTTTATAAGCTGGCATGATCCACAGCCTACATTAGTGCGCTGTGTCCCAAAGCAGTAACACAGCAAAACCTCATCCATTACTCACTGTGGTATGGTCAGGTAGCTGTCCTCTATCAGGTCACTATGCCACTGGAAAATGTGGTGCCAAAGTCACCTTGGTAGGGAAATGAGAGAAGGGGCCCAAGCAGCATGTTGTGAGGAGCCAACCTCTGGCTTAGATTCCTTCTACCTGCAGTTTGTTGGTCAGACTCTGACACAACTAATTACAAGGAAATCTGGAAAAATGTTACTAAGAGGAAACATCAGAGGTTGGAGGGATTCTTGCTAACACACTTAATGGGATTCTTGCTAAAGGCAGGCTCTGGTGATCAGATACCACCTGGGGGAAGGCAAGTGATAAAGAATTTGGTTAGAAATTGAGGGTGATCAGATATCTGGGATGAGGGATTACGGTTAACCTATCTTAGTAAGATTCTTTTTTTTTTTTAGACAGAACCTCAAGCTGTCGCCCTGGGTAGTGTGCTGTGGCATCATAGCTCACAGCAACCTCCAACTCCTGGGCTCAAGCAGTTCTCCTGCCTTTGCTTCCCAAGTAGCTGGGACTACAGGCGCCCACCACAATGCCTGGCTATTTTTTTGTTGCAGCCATCATTGTTGTTTGGTGGGCCCAGGCTGGATTCGAACCCATCAACTCAGGTGTATGTGGCTGGCGCCTTACCTGCTTGAGCCACAGGTGCTGAGCCCTTAGTAAGATTCTTGCTAAAAATTTGGCTTTGAGGATAGGCCCAAGGATGGGCTTTGTTGAAAAAGAAGCCAGATGGGGGCTGATTATGCTTTGGTCAAGGAGAGAATCTTTGTCAGAAGTGAGCATTTAGCATTGTTTCTGCTATAGCTAAAGATCATTTTCTCTGAATGTTTCAAAGTACATATCAACATTGAAACAAAGACCAGTATTCCCCACAATCATAAAATACTGAATGTTTTTTATTATGGTACTTCTCAAAGACAGTTATTTGTTTCTTTACTGAATCTTTATATGAGAGATATAGTACATATTAATATAGTTGTTGTCTGTGGCTGAATTCTTCCTCACTAATATTCATGTCAGATATGTTTGAATTATAGTCAACATAATTAGTCTTTCTATATCATATTTTAATAGTTAATGCAAGACTCTTTGGTCACATTTTCTTGGCTTTGTTATATCCATTACTAGGTCTGACAATTGAGTTCGCAAACTCCTCTTAGAAAAAGTGCTACATACCTCATTGCTGAATATCACTAGGGTCACCTTCAAAGTACTCCCCTTGGGAAGGGATGCACTGATGCCAGCACCTAGTCCATCCTTCAAAGCACTTTTTCTAGGATGAGTTTGGGAACTTAATTATTCAATCTGGTATTGCTCAAGTGTAATCTTTTGAGACATTATGTAGGTTACTGATATTATCTAAACTATGGTATGAGAAATATTTCATTGTTTATCCTGAAGACTTAAGAGAAAGATCATTGATGTTTTAGTGTTTGTTAAGACATTTATGTCTTAGAATGTTGCTACAAGCTAAAAAGCATATAACAGTCAATAATTCTTGGAAATCATTTCGTATTAAGAAACAAGGGCAGGCTCAGCGTCTGTGGCTCAAGCGGCTAAGGCGCCAGCCACATACACCTGAGCTGGCAGGTTTGAATCCAGCCTGGGCCCGCCAAACAGCAGTGATGGCTGCAACCAAGAAATAGCCAAGCAGGAGGTTGCTGTGAGCTGTGATGCCACAGTATTCTACCCAGGGTAACAGCTTGAGGCTCTGTCTCAAAAAAAAAAGAAAAAAGAGAAAGAAAAGAAAAAGAAAACAAGGGTAAATAAAAAATAGTTCTTCATGATACAGGATAATGTTTGATACCAAGCAAAACTATTGTTTTGTGTTTGAGCTGGGAATATGCAACTTGGAATACTACCATCTTATTCTGTTTGTGCTATGATAACAAAAGACCGTAAACTGGGTAGGTTGTGGGGTTTTTTGTTTGTTTTTTTGAGACAGAGTCTTACTTGTTACCCTCAGTAGAATGATCTGGGATCACAGCTCACAGCAACCTCAAAACTCTTGGGCTCAAGAGATTGTCTTGTCTTAGCCTCCTGAGTCGGTGGGACTACAGGTACAGGCCACAACGCCTGGCTATTTTGAGAGACAAGGTCTCACTCTGGCTCAATGTAGTTTCGAACCTGGGAGCTCAGGCAATCCACGTGCCTCGGCCTCCCAGAGTGCTGGGATTACAAGTGTGAACCACCCAGCCTACTGGGTAGGTTATTAACAACAGAAATTTATTTCTCAAAGTTCTGGAGCTGACAAGTCCAGGATCTAGGCCCCAGCAGATTCCCGATCTGGTGAAAGCAGCTTTGCTAAGGAGGTGATTAACTGTTTACATCTCCTTGCTGTAAAATTACATGTGGCATGGCAAGGCAGCTCTCTGGAATCCTTTTTATAAGGCAGCTAATCCCATTTAGGAGGACTCTAAACCTCATGACCTAGCCACCCCCTAAAGATCCCACCTTCCAATACCATCACACTGACAATTAGCTTTCAGCATATGAATTTGGGGGGACACCAACATTCAAAACATAGGAATCACCAATGAGAAATCATTCATGAGGAATTATAACTGTCAGCCATCTCCTGTGAATCTGCTGAGAAATAAAGTCAAATAAATAACAAAAACCATAATAACAACAATAATGCTGATAATTGTGACTGTTTTTGAAATTGTCCTTTTTTGTTACATCTCTTAAATGTGAGGCTAGGCACAATGGCTCACACCTATAATACTGGCATTTGGGGAAGCCAAGGCTGGGGGATCACTTTAAGCCAAAAGTTCAAGAAGCCTGAGGAATAATGAGAACCAGTCTTAACAAAAATAGAACAATTAGCCAGGAGTGGTCATGTGTACCTGTTATCTTGGCTACTCGGGAGGCTGAGGCAGGAGTTTGAGCCCAGAAGTTTGAGGCTGCTGTGAGCTACGATGAGGCCACTACAACATCTACTGTCTCAGCAACCAAATGAGACCATAAATAAATGAACAAATAAATGAGACCATAATGTTAATAAATCACCAAAATGAGACCATAAATAAATGAGCAAATGTGATACCAGATCATTGTCACTTTAGAAAACTGCTATGATATTATAGTGATGTCCTGACTCCATGATTATGTAATTCATGGCTTTTTAGAGATTTATTATTGATCTAACTTTGCTAAAGAGATGATTAACTGTTAGTTTCAATTCCTAGGAGTCTCTTAATGAACTAAATAAATTGAACTCAATAAATCTCATTGGCTCAATTTGGGTAGTACAGGTAGAAAAAGCCACATTAAATTTATCTTCTTCAAATATTTATATGCTGTGATTCATTTACCTAAGAGAGAAAAGATAAAGAGGAATTTTGAACAAGTTGGCCTTGGTTTGGCACATATAGTCAAATCTAGTTTAACACCCTTCAGGGATGTGGGAGGAGTCTGCTATAGATCATTGACAGCAACAGCTTACGCTGAAGTTCATTGCACCCCATGTAACACACTGTGGTGGTGCTACAAACCCAAATTATCAATATAAGATGGTCCAGCAACTAGGAAATACTCAGGTCAAAAAGCACCAAGAAGAGAAACCTGTAATTAAGCCAATAAGCTACTATCTGCAGGTAGCCATGTCAGCTGTGCACTAGCTCATCCCTACCTCCCCTCAGCAGGTCCCCGATGTCATTATATGTCTCATCTCAAGGAGAAGTCCACCAGGTGAACCACTTCCTGGTGTCTGCTGCTCTCTGCAGCAAAGACCTCATCGAATTCTTCCAGATACTTTGCAGAGGTCTGCATCTCCCCTAGAGCCCTTCAACTCTACCCAATTGGGCTGCAATTAATGACTTGTTCTTATAACACAGGTGATCTCATTAGATAAGAATTAAAGGAGCTTCCTTTCCAGAGTTTATCTCAATAATGTGGCTCACCATCTTGTTTACTCAAGAATCAATGAGAGCTTGGCTTTGATGTCTGTTCCACTCCTTTGAAACTCAGATCTTTCTTTTTTTTCTTTGAGACAGAGCCTCAAGCTGTCCCCCTGGGTAGAGTGCGATGGCATCACAGCTCACAGCAACCTCCAACTCCTGGGCTCAAGCGAGTCTCCTGCCTCTGCCTCCCAAGTAGCTGGGACCACAGGCACCCGCCACAACGCCTGGCTGTTTTTTGGTTGCAGCCATCATTGTTGTTTTGGCAGGCCCAGGCTAGATACGAACCTGCCACCTTAGGTGTATGTGGCTGGCACCTTAGCTGCTTGAGCCACAGGCGCTGAGCCAAGCTCAGATCTTTCTTAACTTGACTGAGATTGCTTATGTCAAGGAGGGCAGAGTGACGTTGAGATGGCCAAGAAAGAATGCAAACAGTTTTGAGCATCAACATCTACTGAGTGCTAAATACTGTACTCTTCAGATATTATTTCACCTATGTGGGACAAAAACAAACAAACAAACCAAAAAAAAACCTGTAAAGTTGTCTTGTTAGGCTCACTTTCCTACTGAGGAAGAAAAAGCATTAAATAATTTGCCATAAACTATATAACTATTAGAACTGAAGCAAAGGCTTGAGCCCAGGTCTATCTAACTTCAAGGTCCCTAATTTGTTTTCTCCTACGTTTCTCTTTGAGACTTACTCAGTGATGCCCAGCCTCCTTAGCTAAGGTCAACTCTGCCTCTCTCTAGTCTTAGTGCCCTTTCCATGTTTCTGGGAAGACTATGAGGGACACTTCTTTACACATCTCTGTCCCATATCTTGGGGGCAAAAAATCTATTCCAATAATTCTTCTGTATTTCTCAGCATATGCTCAGGTGGTCCTGGGCTGCGTTTAGAGAAATGAAGCCAAGACCTAGTGATAACTAAATATTTATACCTATCTTTTGACTCTGTACTTCCATTTAACTAAGTGATCACCTACCATTCTAAAAATGTTTTTGAACAAGAAATTGAAGGTGTGCCAGGGAACCCTGACAATGGATATCCTGGGAAATATCTGATTTATGTGTCTCAGATTCTTAAGGAACTTTTCTAGACATGTCACATAAAGCAGTAGAAAATGTGATTCTTCCTTCCTTCAAGCATGGTATATAAAAGGTTTGTCAATGAACAAGGAGGTAAAATGAGGGAAGTACCCATTTGAGTTGGAGTTTTATCATTGAGTTTCATCAAATTCCAAAGAGCAACATGATTAAGTGGTTACTTATCAGAAGGATTTTCCTGGGGAAATGTCTGAGCTATATTTTGAGGGACCATAAGATTAAAATTGAAATGGGTTCCTGTGTTAGCATTTTTTTTTTTTTTTGGCAGTTTTTGGCCGGGTCTGGGTTTGAACCTGCCACCTCTGGTATATGGGGCTGGTGCCCCACTCCTTTGAGCCACAGGTGCCGCCCTGCTGCATTAGCATTTTTACAAAATATTCTAATGTGGTCTCATGTATAGAAAACAATAAACACAAGACTTTTTTTTTTTTTTTTTTTTGGTAGAGACAGAGTCACTTTATCTCTCTTCATAGAATGCCATGGCGTCACACAGCTTACAGCAACTTCCAACTCATGGGCTTACCAGGCATCCTCAAACTATGGCCTGTGGACCACATGTGGCCCACCTAGGACATTTATCTAGCCCACTAGGTGTTTTGGCCGCCACTGCATGTCCTGCTTAGCAGCTGACTCATCCCGGGGCGCACAGTCTGGCCCTCCAAAGGTCTAAGGGACAGTGAACTGGCCCTGTCTAAAAAGTTTGAGGACCCCTGGTAGGCGATTCTCTTGCCTTGGCCTTCCAATCAGCTGGGACTACAGGCGCCCGGCACAACGCCGGGCTAATTTTTTGTTGCAGTTTGGCTGGAGTTGGGTTTGAACCTGCCACCCTTGATATATGGGGCTGGTGCCCTACCCACTGACCCACAGGCACTGCCCTAAACACAAGACTTCTAATGAGACCAGGCATACCTGCACTTTGAAATGGTGCTAAATACACGGATATTGAAACTGTATTTATTACAGTTCACCTAAGTGAGCCACTAGAGTGTCCAAGTTGACCTCTCTTCTTATGTGTGGGCTATTTGTGGGAAAGAAGTGTTTTCTAAATCAGTGTTTCACAAATATGGCTAATTGACAGAATCACTTAGGAGAAGATGGTCAAAAATACAAATTTTTCCCATATGTTCTGATTCAGTGGGAATGAATTGAGACCAAAGTGCATGTTTTTAACTGCTAAGTTGGTTTTGGTTATCCATCAGTTTGTGAATGACCTTGCTAAAAGACCTAGGCTACCTTTCCATTCTTAGGTGTGATACAGGCAAATCTCAATAGAAGTGTTTCAAAGATTGATTCTAAAATACCTATCCAGTGATAGCAGACTACAATACATGTTCAGGAAGAAAGTATACAGCAGAAAAGAGATCACTTAATAATAATATGTGTTGGGCGGCACCTGTGGCTCAAAGGAATAGGGCGCGGGCCCCATATGCTAGAGGTGGCAGGTGCAAACTCAGCCCCAGCCAAAAACTGCCAAAAAAAAAAAAAGTGTGTTGGCTACAATGCTTGTGGCTGAGTGAGTAGGGCAACTGCCACATTTACCAAGGATGGAGAGTTCGAAACCAGCCCCAGCCAAACTGCAACAACAAAAAATAGTCAGGCATTGTGGCAGGAGCCTGTAGTCCCACCTACTCAGGAGGCTGATGCAAGAGAATGGCCTGAGCCCAAGAACTGGAGGTTGCTGTGAGCTGTGATGCCACAGCCCTCTACTGAGGGTGATAAAGTGAGAGTATCTCTAAAAATAAATAAATAAATCATCAATTTTATACAAGGTAATTATTTTCATAGCTTATAGATTCTTAGTTTATCAGTATGAGGATTAAATGAACAATTTTTAGAAGGTTCTCTTCTTTTTTTTTTTTTTTGAGACAGAGTCTCACTATGTCACCCTGGGTAGAGAGGGCAGTGGCTTCACAGCTCACAGCAACCTCAAACTCTTGGGCTTAAGTGATTCTCTTGCTTCACCCTCCCAAGTAGCTGGGACTACCAGAGCCCGCCACAACACCAGGCTATTTTTTTGTTGTTGCAGCTGTCATTATTGTTTAGCTGGCCCAGGCTGGGTTCAAACCCGCCAGCCTCTGTGCATGCAGCTGGCACCTTAACCACTGTACTATGGGCACCGAGCCCAGAAGGTTCTCTTCTGATTCCCAGAGTTTAAGAGGAATTAAATACACTCCCCTGTTTAGGAAAATTGTCAGGAAAACTCTAGCTTGGACAAAAAGTAAAGTTTGAGATGTCCCAGTCAGCAGTTAGTCTGGTATGTGTCATTACAAAAGTTTTGAGATACACAAAAATCAAGAAACATAAAATTCACGTGGATAGAATCAAATGAAGGCCTTCCAGCAACACTGACAAGCCGAGCATGTTGAAACTTGCACGGGTGAATCAGAAGGAATGCTATTGTGAAATAATGGACCATAACATAGTCTGTCTCAAAACCTACATATTAGAGCATTCATAGTGTTTACTGCCTGGAGAGAGCAGAAATATTTTCCAATTACTCTGCTTCTTACCCTGTAAGAGGCTGTATTCATGGTTGTTTTGTAAAACAACATACTGGCACATATGTGTACATACATATATATGCATATGTAGTTATGTATGTACACACATGTATTTGTATCACCTCAAAGCCAAATAGAAATGATCATATATTACTAATTACTCAGATAATTTAATAACAACAATTATTAAGAAATATAAATGAAATAAAGTACTATACCTTCCACATGCTTTCAATGTTTCTTCCTATGAGCAAATTCGCACCAGTTCTAGGTTTTGATGTTTTTAGTTTTCTTTTTTGGGGGGAAGAGAACAGAGTCTCACTTTGTTGCCTTTGGCAGAGTGCCGTGGCATCACAGCTCACAGCAACCTCAAACTCTTGGGCTCAAGTGATTCTCTTGCCTCAGCCTCCCAAGTAGCTGGGACTACAGGTGCCCACCACAACGCCCAGGTATTTTTAGAGATGAGGTCATACTGTGGCTCAAGCTGGTCTGGAACCTGTGAGCTCAGGGCAATCCCACCTGGAGGCCCACCTGGACCTCCCAGAGTGCTAGGATTATAGGAGTGAGCCACTGTGTCTGGCTCTAAAATGTGTTTGTTTAAACACATTTTAATTTTGTGAAACCTAAACTAGACCTCGTTTGATTTTATTAGGTTGTTGTTCTTGACAGATGTTATATAAAATCAAGTAACTGTGTTTACGAACCATAGAATAAAAAAAAAAAACCCAAAATATCATGACCTTAAGATAGAAAATCCTGGACACTATTCTTGTTAAAGCCATCAAAAGCCTGTTTGAGGAGAACTGTCACCAAAATAGGTCAGCCATGGCAGCTCACTCCTGCACTTTGAGGGGCTGAGGTAGAAGAATTTCTGAAGTCCAGGAGTTCAAGACCAGCCTGGCAAACACAGTGAGACAAAAAGAATTAAGGGTGGGGGGACCTTTCACCTGACTGAAACTCATACTAGAGTATGAGTTTATTCATTATGGCAGATAGATCCTTGTAAAAGGATCAAATAAAGATAAACGTAGTATGTTACTTTCCTCTCCTTTTCACACCCCGAATCTTCACTAGTATAATCCTTTTTTTTTTTTTTTTTACTAGTGTAATCCTCTTCTTAGTATTATTGAGCTACAAAGTGGTTACATCTGTTTTATACTGAATGGATACCACAGTTCTGTGATAAGTTAAGATGCTTGATATGTTACCATTGGCACCCTTAATCCACTTTAAGAGCCTATCTTTCTTTTTTTTTTTTTTGAGAGAGACCCTCAAGCTGTCCCCCTGGGTAGAGTGCCATGGCATCACGCTCACAGCAACCTCCAACTCCTGGGCTCAAGCAAGTCTCCTGCCTCTGCCTCCCAAGTAGCTGGGACTACAGGCGCCCGCCACAACGCCTGGCCATTTTTTGGTTGCAGCCATCATTGTTGTTTTGGCGGGCCCAGGCTGGGGATTCGAACCCGCCACCTTAGGTGTATGTGGCTGGCGCCTTAGCCGCTTGAGCCACAGGCGCCGAGCCAAGAGCCTATCTTTCAATAAAAGACCCAAATAAGGCGGTGCCCAAAGCTCAGTAGATAGGGCACTGGCCACATACACTGGAGCTAGCATGTTCATACCTGGCCTGGGTCAGCTAAACAACAATGACCACACAACAGAAAAATAGGTGGGTGTTGTGGCAGGTGCCTGTAGTCCCAGCTACTTGGAAGGCTGAGGCAAGAGAATAGCTTAACCCAAGAGTTTCAGGTTGCTGTGAGCTGTGACGCCATGGCAACTACCCAGGGTGACAGCTTGAGACTGTCTCAAAAAAAAAAAAAAAAAAAAAAAAGAAAAAGAAAAAAAACCCCAAATAAACATGCCTGTCACTTGAATGCTAAAGGGCCATGCTTTAAGGGTGCATTGCTTGAGCTCTTGAGATCGAGACCAACCTGAGCAAGAAGTGAGAATCTATGTATTAAAAATAGAAAAACTGAGGCAAGAAGATGGCTTGAGCCTGAGAGTTGGAGGTTGCTGAGAGCTATGCCACGGCACTCTACCCAGGGCAACAGCTTAAGACTGTCTCAAAAAAAAAACAAAAACAAAAAAAACAAAAACTAGACAGGCCTTGCGGGGGGGCACCTGTAGTCCAGTAACTTTTGGGAGGCTGAGGCAAGACAATCACTTGAGCCCAGGAGTTTGAGGTTGCTGTGAGCGATGATGCCTCTATACTCTACTGAGGGCAACAAAGTGATACCCTAACTCAAAAAACAAAACAAAACAAAAACAAAAAGAATGTGTTAGATCTCTTAACTTCTAAGGCAACTGATAGCCCCAATTCCTGAACAGGCTTGCTTACATTACCAGTCATTTGATATATACAATCTGAGGTTCTATATTGTCAATAAAAATAATCAGAAAAACATACTTAAAAGATTAACCAACTAGAAAATAACCCTTCTTTCATCTTGCTGTTATTGACTAAGTATCATATATGAAGTGTGATTTTAACAGCAGTACCCATACTAAAAGGAAAGTAGCATTTAGTATTCACAGAAAAAATAAGAGTCTTACATTTATGCTGCAAAATGTTAACTTTTACTTTTAGGACTTTAACAGAAAGGCACTCTGGGAAAAAATACAAAAACAGTGCTCTTTGCTTTTATGTAAATTAAAACCCAGTATTTGTGCATAGAAATAGCTGCAACTATTAAATGGCACTGTTGCACTTGTATACTTGTTTTTAAAGCAAATTTTACAAACACAAGAAACTGCTTTGTGAAATTCAAGTTTCATTAATAGCCTGCTGCCTCACCCACAGAAACTCTACTAGGTAGTTTAAGGCTATATAATCTTATTGCTAATCAGCTAACAACCATATCCATCACTCTGCAAAATTATAAGCTAATACTTACGGATAGAAACCACTCTAAGAACCTTGCATTTAAACAATCAGATGAGTCAAATTAAGCCTTTGTACATATTCAAATGTTTACATTATGTAGAAAAGATCAAATAACCTTTCTTAGTTATGACAGTTACCTGTGAAATATGAGTCTTTGAAATGGACAATAAATGGACATAAGAGGCTTTGCTTTTCAATGTATTAATACATTTTTGAACTATGTAACATCTTACTATTATTACTTCGTAACTGCCCCTTTTTAGTTGCTAGGATCATTTAATGCAGACATCTGCAAAGAAAGCCTTACTGAAAAAGATTCTCATCACTTAAAACTGTTTAAAAGTTACAAATCTTTATCTTCACTACACAATGTAATGTGCAACTAATCTTGCTAGTTCAATTTTTCCCCCCAAGTTCTAGAAATCATGACTATAGGACACTAAAATTAATAGCAACTACTATGTTCCATGCACTATTCTAAGTGCTGTTCAACTATCTTCACACTCCTGAAGTAGTTACCATCCTCCTTAACACATGAAGCATTCTAATGTGGGCCTAAACTGCCCAAAATGATTGACTGGGTCCAGGGTCAACAATCTTAACCACTACACCCTATGACTCAAAATGATGCTTTCCTTTGTAAAGTAATCCACAGTGTGGAAACCTTATCTCATAAACTTTAGTTTTACCAGACTTGGTCCATTAAATTGAAAAAAAGGAGTAGCCCAATTGTGACTTTTTCATGTATAAATTAGATAACCTGGTTTGTACCATCGTATTAATCTGAAATTAAAGAAAAAAGGGGCAGACAAGTCAGTCAATTTGTCATCATGGCCTGTCCTACTAAAATTTGGGGGAAGTTGTACAAGTATAGAGTCAAGTCTGCTTAAGAGAAACACAGTAAACTCAAGTGCTCCAAACTCCAAAGTTAAAGCCTACTTGTAGTCTAGAAATTCAGGTTTGAGTACGAATGGGTAGAACTGAAATCTTCCTATGTGCCTTACATTTTCCCTTTTCCCCAGTCAATGGACATTCTTGACAAGTTATGTCCAAATTCTGTTCTAAATGTTTCTCATACAAAGTGACTATGGGAACATTTACTACCTTTTTTTGCTACTTTTCAAAGACCTTCACAGACTCATGGAGCCTTAGGGCTCATTGTATTTCCATCTACGTCTTATTTTCCCACATACCACTGACTTCACTTTAAACTTGAAAAACTGTTTCCTTCTAAATACTCTAATTTTCAAGTCAATTGTGAAACCTCAAAAAACCTTCATACTTAGGGAAATCGTACTCTTATCTCAGCATAGGGACTTTGACACAAAAGTAGCAGCATGCAATCTGTAGCATAAATGTAAATTAAAGTATTTCTGTCCCAAACTCCATTCCTGAGAAGCAATGGTTCAACTCTTGGCTTCAGTTACCAAGTAGGCAAAGTATGCCTGTAACTGTTTATTCCTCTTGCTCTGTCTGGCATGACACATAGAAAGATGAAATCCATGGGTCCATCTCTACCTTAGGATCAAATGCAAAACAGAAATCAAACATGACTGTTTTTGTATAATAGATCTTGTCTCCATTCATCTTCAGAATTTATCATAAAATGTCATTTTTAAAGCAAAACATGCAAAAAGGAGAAGGAAACTTAATTATGACCTTTCTGCTGAGTATTAAGATTGTTTTGATCCTTAAGGTGCCTATTCTTCAAAAATAAACTGCCTCTCATGTACCACACTTGAAAATGTTTCAAATGACTCAGTTCTCACTTGATCAAGTTCAGGGATAGCAAAGGAAAACAAAACTACAATGTAGCCATGCAAAGTCTAACATTTTCTAATTTTCCCTTTTTAGTATTCTAACTATGGCTTAAAAACCCAATGAAGAAGTGGAAGTTTCCCTCTGTACATGGCTTTTATTATTTACATAATACAATATAGCGTCAATGCTGAAGAGCATGATTATGTGCAATACATAAATATGAACTATCTGTACACATCTGCAGATCTAACTCAGAACTAAAGTACATAAAATTGAAAGCAAAATTGAATGCTTTAAGAAAAGTAAAAACTAGGACTAAACACTGCAATAAATCAGTAGTGCCTTGTGTACATACTTAACTATTTACAGATGAAAACAGGCATTACCACAACACTAATCTAACTATACTCATTTATATATAAAAAACACAAGTTTCATACATCACAAAAAAACCTTCCATTATAACACAGAAGTGATATTACCAGACAAGCATCAGTGAAGTATACTGCCTTTTCTAGTTGTTATTGTACAATGCTGTAGATAATGCAGCCCATGCAATACACCCAAGAACACTAGAGTCCTACACCCAAGTACAATTAATATGATAAAGCAGCCCTCTGCGAGTGGTGTTGGAAACCACTAAGAAGTCTACTGCAGCCATGTTGGTTATGATTTTCCATGCAGAAGGGTACAGTTACATTAAGAACTGAAGTCTTTAAAAAGCTTTAAACATTCTTTCTTGAACCAAAACATTCAACAAAAGATGCACATGAAAAATTAACTGTTCAGATACCTTTGCAACTTAAAATTCAGATGCATGTTATTCAATAGAGCTGCTGTATGTGAAAACCAAACGTAGTATGAATTTCTTCTTGTAAACAAATTCTAGTGCAGTTCTGTGCTACACGTTTTTAGCAATGAGTAATGCAGGTATCTTCTGGTGCAGGTCAGCACAGTAAGCTTCAAAGATTATCTCAAAACCCTGCTGTTGCTTGATGGTTTTACTTATAACCAGTTGCAATGTTTACCTTTCACTGAATGTCTTAATTGACAGTATTTAGAAGACCAAATTAACCAGGCTGATATGGCACCAAACAATGGTTTCGCTGAAAGGTACGTAGGTCTGATCATCTTTATAGCTTTCTTCCTGCTTCCAAAGAACATGTGGAAATTAATATGGTGAAGTTTAACTACATATGGTAGAAGTAGACTGCCAGTCCTTTTCTGGTGTACCATTTTTTAAAAAAAGTACAGGCACATAACACTAGCCAAAGATTATACCTCAATTACATTCCCAAAAGGCAGATATGCTGCAAACATGCAGAGATTTCGTTTATCCTGTTTGGCACATGGAAACTAAATTTTGTCCCTATTATCAGTGTGTTTTACTTTGCTGTGTAGATTTTCATCCAATTTTATTCAGGGGAGGGCATATACATTTTGTAGGGCTGTATCTATCCAATTCTGCCTGTAACAAACACCCAAACACCCTAAAATATCAATTATAAGACAGACAAGTGTAAAGTAAAACTCTGGAGAACATCAAAGGAAAATGGCCATGCATCTGCTCTTTAATGTTTTCCTACGATATATTAAAATAAAAACAAAGTTTCAGTCTCTTCACAAGTAGTTATTTATATTCTCTGAATTTTTTCAGCCACAACAACTGGATTTTCTTTTCTGATTTTTGCTGCAGCTTCTGCTTTGTAATCATATGGACAGTTGTGCTTGTCAGAGTAACGATGAAGTCCACAAAACAAATTTCCACACCGGCAGTCAAACCCTGTGTAAGTAAGAGGAAGAAGTTACTTTGGAAGGTGAGGCAAATAAAAGTCTTCATCAATATAGAAAGGAGTCAGATTGTTTTGTAACACAATAGATAGTCAACTCTTAATAAGAGTATCACTTTAAATGAAAAAGCTTTTGACCTCCTCCTTTGACACGGTGAGAAATTCAAATAACTATGCTTAGTTGCTCCTTCCAAGGGCAACAGAACTGCGGGGAGGGAAAAGTGCTTGGCAAGCAAAACCACATTGCAGAAAATGAGCTATCTTCCAGCTAATTCTTTCAGGTGCTCTTCTTTCAGCAATTCTAGTAGAGATGTGCATTAGATAAGCTAGAATTTGCAGACTTAAGTCAGGCTGAGCTAAATGCAAAATGCAGACTTGTCATTTGTTACTGGATGTTTCTTCAAGTGAAAACTAGGGAAGGAACCATTAATTTCTGAGATTTCAAGGAACAAAGTGAAAAGCACCTAGAACATTTTATGTTTAGTTCAAAGTAGGTGCTTAGTATTTTTTTTTCTTTTGAGACAGAGTCTCTCACTATGTCACCCTCAGTAGAGTGCTGTGATGACACAGCTCACAGCAACCTCAAACTCTTGGGCTTAAGCAATTCTCATTCTCTTGCCTCAGCCTTTCAAGTAGCTGGGACTACAGGTGCCTGGCACAATGCCCAGCTATTTTTTTTTTTGTAGTTGTCAGTTATTTAGCTGGTCTGGCCGGGTTAAAACCCACCAGCCCCAGTGTTTGTGGCACTACTGAGCAATGGGCCCTGAGCCAAGGGCTTACTATTATTAATTCAGCTATATTTCCCCTAGGTATACAAAGAAAATCAAAAAGAAAGGATGTTTTTTTTTTTTTTTTGAGATAAAGTCTCACTTTATTGCCCTCAGTGAGTGCTATGGTGTCACAGGTCACAGCAACCTCAAACTCTTGGGCTTAAGCAATTCCCTTGCCTCAGCTTCCCAAGTAGCTGGGACTACAGGCGCCTACCACAATGCCCAGCTGTTTTTCTGTTGCAATTGTCATTGAGTTGGCATGGGCCAAGTTCAAACCTACCGGCCTCAGTGCGTATGGCTGGTGCTGTAATCACTGTGCTACAGGCACTGAGCCAAAAAAAGATGAATTTTTAATCTAACAAAAAAATTAATTTAGAGGCTCGGCACCTGTAGCACAGTGGTTACAGTGCTAGCCACATTCATGGAAGTTGACGGGTTGGAACCGGCCCAGGCCAGCTAATCAACGATGAGCTCCAACAAAAAATAGCTGGCGTTGTGGTGGATGCCTGTAGTCTCAGCTACTTGGGAGGCTGAGACAAAAGAATGGCCCGATCCCAAGAGTTTGAGGTTGCTGTGAGGTGTGATGCCACAGCACTCTACCCAGGGTGGCATAGTGAGACTGTCTCAAAAACAAAACAAAAGAACAAACAAAAAATTCAGAGGCCCTTAATAAAGGGGTTTTCATTCCTTTTAACTGTGGCCAGTAAAATATGCATTGTTTTACGTATTCTGTCATACCTGTAAGACCAACTTTCTTTCTACACATGAAGCATCTGTTCTTCTTTGGTTTGGGCAATTCAGGAGCTTTTTCTTCATTCTGAGAAGTACTTGGCTGAGAAACTGATGGACTGGGTTGAGTGACAACTAAAAAATAAGGATAAAAATGAGATTAATCAAGAGTTCACTGGCTAAGTTATCTAAAGTCAAAAGATGATTCTTAGTGAGAATGTTCAAGAAGCCTTTCATAATAATAAATATAAATTATTATATAATAGAGTTTTCCCTTTTTAGTTCTGAACTTCTTCAAACCTGAGAATTTTTCTGCCAATTACGATATTACTATTTGGTCCTCTAAATTTTATGCAATGATCAATTCACTAAAGAAATTCCTTTAAACTCACACTTAAGATGAATTACTGAAGAACAAAATCCTGATACTATGTTTCAAACAGTTGGGAGATATTGATCATATGTTCCATTTTCTGTATTGCCATTTTCTACATGCTAACTCAATTAGGGCAGTTCAAATTCTACTTCTCAGTTAATAAAGTGGACATTTCCAAGGCACTTGGCTACAGAAGTCATTTTGCTTTTGTACTTAATAGAAAAAAGAGATCCTAAAGATATTACTGACAAATAAAACCAAAGCCATCAATCCCTAAATCAACTTCAGATTAAAAAATTCCAAAATAAGCCTGGGTGTGGTGGCTCACGCCTCTAATCCTAGCACTCTGGGAGGCTGAGGTAGCTGGATGACCTGAGCTCTTGCATTTCAGACAGGCTTACCCAGAGGAGACCTTGTCTCTAAAAACAGCTGGGCATGGGTGGGGTTCAGTGAGGGTGATCCGCCCCGGTCAAACTGCAACAAAATACAGCCTGGTGTTGTGGCAAGAGCCTGCAGTCCCACCTACTTGGGAGGCTGATGCAGGAGAATTGCCTAAGCCCAGGAGTTTGAGGTTGCTGTGAGCTGTGATACCACAGCACTCTACCGAGGGCGACAAAGTAAGACTCCAGTCTCTAAAAAACAAACAAACAAATAAGAAAAAATAAAAAACAAAACGAAAAAACCCAAAACTGGATATTGTGGCGGGAGCCTATCGTCTCAGCTACTTGGGAGGCTAAGGCAAAAGAACTGCTTGAGTCTGCGAATCTGAGGATGCTGTGAGCTACTGATACCAGGGCACTCTACCAAGGGTGATAAAGTATAAGACTATCTCAAAAAACAAACAAATAAAATCCAAAATAATTATTGCGGCACTTTCATTAAGTGTATTATGTATACATTCTCATAGGTAGAAAGATTTTTTTTTTAACTTTCTTTTTAAAGATTAACAAATAGTCTGTAGGAAGTATTTCTGGGGTTTTGACTTTAGACTGTTAAGGATTCTATCAACAGAGTAAATTAATTTTTGTAGGGTAGCTCGGTTTTATTTATGTCCACAAAGCAGGATAAATTCTTGAAAGTACTTTTTACTTTGTGACATTTATCTAAAATGGGAACCAATGGGGCAGTGCCTGTGGCTCAAAGAAGTAGGGCACTGGCCCCATATACCAAAGGTGGCAGGTTCAAACCTGGCCCCAGCCAAAAACTAAAACAAACAAACAAACAAACAAAAAAACCCAAAGATAAAATCTAAAAAACTCCCACCTTCTACCTAAAAAGAGCTTTCAGTTTTAGTTTGTATGACAGCAACAGAATGTCACAATGAACAAAAAATATCAGATTACTGTATTAAAGCTGACATTACAAGTGCATTAAAACAAAACACCAAAATTTACTTTTAGATATACATATAAAATGCAACACCTGAAACATTTAACTCTTAAGATTTTTAATATTAATCCAAACCCTAAGAATAGCAAATTTATGCATGCAATGCTGAAATTATTGCCTAAATGTCAGCACCTATACCATTACAATATATCCAACCTCCTGGAGTAAGCTGACTGATTTAATGATAACTTATTCTAGCACTCTGCCCAAATTTATAATTCATCTGCATTAGCTTATCAACTGGAAATTGTCTTATATTAGACAAACAGAACAAGATTCCACCTTCTACTTATTCCTAATAAGTTATTACGACCCTAATTTTTCTTGATGGTACAAGAGTAAAGAATAATCTATGGCAATAGTTGGGGGATGAAGTGAATCAACCATTTCACTGGCCATACCTAAAAAAATGAATAGCCATTGCTAAGACACAATGAAGGGGAATAAAAGAAAAATGACATAGAAAAGGCAAACAGCAACGAACCACAGAATGCCTATTAATAACAAATGCAAACTACACCTCTAACATTAGACAAGACTTTTTCCCCCCAAGGTCAGTAATTTAGTATGGAAAAAAAAAAAAAAAACCACACAGGGGTCGGTGCCTGTGGCTCAAAGGAGAAGGGCGCTGGCCCCATATACCCGAGGTAGCAGGTTCAAACCTGGCCCTGGCGAAAAACTGCAAAAAACACATACATAAAAGGCATCACAAGCATACTGATTTGGTCAAGTTTTTTTTTCCCCAGCAGAATGAAACATTTCAAAATACCAAAATATAAATAAATTCACCTGCTAAACTTAAGAATCTGACCTTAACTTTGTAAGATCGATACAATATACACATAAACTTGGGTATGGGATTATCCATAAGCAACCCTCCAAACCAGTTTGTACAACCACTGATATTTTTTTCAGAAGATATACACTGTATTATTAAAAAAAATTGGTAGAATAAACTGTACATTATATAAAATGCATAGACCTTATTCTAGGGCACAGTACAGGCAATTCAAACAAGTGAGTCTTCTGGCAACATAATGGCACTTCTAGTGTGCTGTATTATATAAGCAACAATCTCAAAGTCACCATCATTTGAATTTTAAATTCCCACAAAATGGTAGGGATCTTGTACTTTAAGTTTAACTTTTAAGCGTTCTATGTTATGTTACTTGAAAAGTTGTGTATAACATTGATGACATTAAAACTCAATAGTTACTGCTTTTGATTATGTAGTATTTCTTTATGGCCTTGAAATTTAAGTTTGTAACACATTAAGTCTCTACACAGTTTGCTGACTGAAGGGTAATGGAGGCAGGTGGGGTAGGCAGAAGGAGGGAGTAAAAAATATGGCTATTTCACCTTTCAAGATACTTTAAAGATAGATAGTTCTTTGTTTGGCCTGGTACTTTATAGCTTTTCCTCCTCTTTGGTCCTTCGATAAGAAGGAAAGAATTCTCCCCACAAACGCTTTCTCGTGCTACCAAATTCAGAACTGAACTAGTATTAAACAAAAAGCATACCTGGCTCTGACACCTCTGTTTTCGGGGTAGTTATTTTGTCCTCTCTTGAAATGCTCATTTCTGTCATTTGCTGAGTTACAGGCAAGGCAGCCACAGGCACATTTCTATTTGAGTTCAAGCAAACAGTTATTTTTAAAGATGTTAAGGGTACTTTTTGAGATGAGTACGTTTTCAATTCAGCTGTAAATTATGTATTATTTTCAACACGGTCAAATGGAGCTAAATAACGTTAAAATTTTAAAAAGGATATTATTGGATGTCCAGAGTGATTGAGAAGAAAGCAATTTGATAAACTGACTCAAGGCTGCATTATTTATATAGGTTACCATCTTCTATTATAACCAAGTAGGGCTTTTTAGCTGTGCCTGTAACTTGGTTAAGGGCAAAAGAAGTAGCTTTGCCAAAACACCTGCGTGGCACTGTAATACAGTCTGCAGTCTCTCCATAATCCCTAAACCTCAATTACAAATAAGAAAATAGCACAGCATTTCCAAACCAATATCCTTGAGGGAGTCAGGGAAAACAATAAAACATACATATTTACTCAATGACCTAGGAGTCACATATTAAAGGACACAGGAATTCCTAATTGTGTAATGCATGCAAAGCTAAGGGCCTTTAACCATCTTTATTATTGTATTGTTTTGTACAGACAATTTCCTTTGTATCATAAAAATTCTGAAATATTCAGTCTTACCTTGATTTTTCAGATGTGTTGCCAGCAGCACCTTCACAGTTGTTTAAGCTAGTGTCTGCTCTCTGTACAGATGCAGAATCTGAGGTAGGACTGTTGGAACCACTAGCTGTCCCTATTTAAAAAAAAAAAAAGTTTGTAAGGAACTAATCAATACAACAAAAATTCACTTAGTATCAAGACTTAATAAGTAACAAATACTTGCTTTTAATTAGGTTAGTGATTTAAGCACTTTCACTGTGCTGTAATTCTATACCTAAATGAGTATCCAAAAAAAAATTAAAGTCATATCCAGTAAACATAAGTATAAAACAAAATCCTCAAAATGAAAAACTGAAAATGCTTGCATATAGTCATTTCTGATGCAGTCATGTCAAAGACTTGGGTTCTTGTCAAGTCTTCTCTTTGGGATTTCAGCATTCTCAGTCTCGGACCCTACTTCTTGGTTTTATGTTTTCTGTCCACCAGTTCTTCAAATGTGTTTTTCCTCCTAAACAACTTACCCATTGGGCTCATTCTGCCACTATTCTGCTGCCTCTGAAGATGTTCTTTGTAGCAAACAGAACACATTCCATTTGTTCTAGGATTCCCATAAAAGCCACATCCTGTACTACACAGCATGGGCCCTGGGGTCTGGTTAGTCTCCTGAGCCATTTTTCTGCTATAAGCAAAACAAAACAAAACTTTAGAAATTAGCATGTCATCAAAATAAAATCCATATCAAACAATCACCAATGTACCTTTGTTATTTTTAAACAAGCCTATTTCTAAGAAAGGCCACAATTCTGTTAACCATTAAAAAGAATAAAGACTGGGTCGAAGGCACTAGGGCACGAGCCAGAACAGGCAGGTTCGAATCCAGCCTGGGGCCTGCCAAACAATGACAACTACAACCAAAAAATAGCTGGCATTGTGGTAGGCGCCTATAGTTCCGCCTACTTGGGAAGCTGAGGCAAGAAAATCATGTAAGCCCAAGAGTTTGAGGTGGCCATGAGCTATGATGCAAAAGCACTCTACTGAGGGTAACACCTTGAGATTCTGTCTCAAAAAAAAAAAAAAAAAAAAAAGAAAAGGAAAAAAAACTATTTTGTTACCTTTCTAAATGATTTTAGGACTAAACTCCATAACTAAATATTAAAATTTATTATTTTCAATCCCTAAGGCCTGTTAGATATCAGGGTTATGTTTTAATTAATTTGGAAAACTAGTGTCTTTATTTTCTGCTTTCCTGCAATATAGATCCTCTAACTGGTGTTTTTAATTAGCTGGCTAAAAACATTAAATGAAACTGGCAAATGGGAAAAAAAGCCCACGTTCACTGACTCTTGATAAATACGAGCAGTTCTTCAAACTGGCTGAATACTGGATCTAACTACAGCTTTCTTAAAATACCTTAAACATACTCGAACCCCATCAGTTATTTGAGAATTCTGCTGTGAGGCATGGCATCTATACTTTTTCAATGCTGAAATATCTTTACAAAAGACTGAAAAGAGAGCTTGTAGCTTTTTCTGCTATCCTAGCACCAAGTGAAATTCTTTATGAATTTAGGGGTCAGCTGCTTCCGAAACTCCTTTTTATGTTCTGCATTTGAGGTGTGAAAATTTATTTCAGAGTACTTTATAGTCAGTGCCTAGAAACCTGAAATCATAAATTATGAACCACAGATTTGTCAGCCAAAGGCTCTTAATTTAACAAGTGCTTGCCTTCCTCAAACCAGAAAATGAAACTTCCCAAGTTCAAATACAGTAAAATGAGACAATACATAACTTTTAGTAGTGGTTAATATTTAATGCGAGATTAGCAGAGTAAACTTTACACAGTAAACATACCATTGCTTTTCCAGTAGGCTTGTTAAAATTAGCAAAATATAGTTATACTGAGCTAAATTTAATACCCTTTCTTCTAGGTAACAGAAAATACATATTTCAGAAAAATTTTTAAACGATAATTGTGGAGAGTTTTCACATCATCTTATAAATAGGACATTTGAGTACTAGATTAAAGGGAAACTGTGTGCTTTATACTGTCAATTTTCCAACTACTGCATACTAGAATAGTCTTTGAGTTATTAAAAACAGTATTTTAACAAATACTAAATTAATGCTACCAAAAGAGAGAAAGGGGTCAACCAATTTTACCTAGCCTGATGTTGGTAATTATTCCCCCAAACAATAACTTTTCCTTTTTAGCAAAAGTCCACTAAATATTTCAAGTCAATCAAGCTTGTATAAAGAGTGACCAAAATCTACAACTTATTTCAAACAATAGTATTAATTTGGCTGACACTGTCTCTTTAAATACTAAGTGGAATTTAGCTGACTCATTTTGGAGAAGGGTATTATAAACATTTCAACATAACTTATTTAGTTTATCAATAAACTCAGCTAGATTTTTATATGTTGTGTATGAGCAAAATATGATTCAAATTATAAATTATTTATCTGTGTGCCTAACATGCACAACTTATGTGACTCTGCCCTATGCAAAAAAGTTGGGCCCTTCCTTAAAGCCAGTTGAAGAATTATGCTAATTCACGCTTTCTATACTAACCCTCATTGTCTTTAAAAGCAAACTGGTCTTTGTTTAGGATCATCAATCCACATTAATTTTAATCTCATCCGTAAAATCTGTTTTAGATAAATAAAATGGTAGAGACTCTTAAGGATTTCACCCACTTTGACATACAAAGCAGTCCATGTTACCTTGTTCAGAAAAAACATGTCTACCTCCATTTTATTATAAATAACCTTCGACTCATATACACAGAAACATCAGCACATTCGAGTCTCCTGCATGGATTCCCATCTTTAGATTTTTTTCCCCACTAGAAAGCCAGCGTTTAAATGCCATCACATGTGCACAGCTTGCTTTAATATTTCTCAGAAGCTTAGATCACATGGGAGGGCGCTTCAGCCTGTCACAAGGCTGCAATGTGACAGGCTGAGCTGGATGGAGGCTCTCACATAAAGCCTAGTCAACAGGGGCCTCTGAAATCAGCTTCTATTTTTATCTCAGAGCCTGCCAACTCCTACACAACCAAGAATTAAGGATGAAGCGTTCATATATCTAACATAACAGAAAACAAAAACGGCTGTTAGTTTTTCTTTTTCTAATGTAGGGAGGACTAGAGAACAATTTCAAATTCCATCTATAAGATGCAAGCATCATTAATCACTCATGAAGCTAAAATGGTCAGGGTTGTTCGTAAATACTGAACAAATAATCCTTACATCTTAAATCAGGTGGCAATTATCTGAGAAGTGATGGGGGTAGAGTGTCTGTGGTCACCACTGGGTACTGCCTTTTCCTCCCCCTTGTCTGTATTTTAGAAAAACAGAGTTCTCCTTTTCTATTTAGTACCTTCTAAGTAGTTAGAAACTTAACACATTTATGTTAGCACTATGAAGGAATAGCTGGTATGCATATTTTTTTTGTTTATGGCTTCCTCTAACTCCAAGATAAAAGAAAAACTTGGTGTCTAACTAATTATCCAACCCCCAAATATGAATAAAGGGCTTTTCACCTATGGAATATTCTTCCAGGTGGGCAGGGTGTTTTAAGAAGGCAGGAACGCCTACTCACCTGGGAATTGAGATCTGAGTTCTAGTCTCTAATCTGCCAATAATCAGTGACCTTGGGCAACTCCTTACTCTCCAGATCTCAGTACTTTGCCAAATGGAGTAGATTGATTTCTAAAGGCTCCTTTTCAGGGTTAATATGGGGTCGGAGATAGAATGCAGTGAAGAATAAGCCACAAATTCTTTAAATTTGGGGGCGATTATTTTAAGAAAAAATACTAGAACGATAAATTGCACTATTTTCATATACAGAGTCCTGAAAATCCTACTTTTTAAAAACTACCTTAAAAATAAGGAGCAAAATAAAATTCCTTTACATTTTACAAATTTGCAAATTACCTGAATCCCAGCCTTAAGAAAGGGGCTCTGTGACCTATATACTACTTTATTTTCTTAGGTATTTTTAGGGAACATCCAATCAATAAGGATAACTCGACCCTTTCCCCAAAACAGCTCCACAAAGTGCGTGGAAGCAAGCAAAAAATTTCACGTTCACCAGCCTAAATGCACGAAACAAAGAGGAAGGTGCTCCATTTCCTCCATGAAAGGGATCTTGGGGGACAAACGCAGCGATGTGAAGAAAACTAAAAACACAAAGACGGAGAACTCTCAGCTCCAAGTTCCAGCGGATTTGGGAACAAGTTCGAGTCCTCCTGGTCCCCCCCACCCCACTCTGTGCAAAGGCCTCATTCAGGAGAGCCCAACAGGGCCTCTTCCCAAAACCACTGAGTCATGCAGAACAGAGCTCCGCAGGCCTGGCCGGCCCCACACCCGCCGGCTCCGGACCCCGAATGGCTCTCCTGAGAAGGGACAGAGGAAGAGGGTGTAGTGGGCAGGGGGCGCGGTCGCCCTCTCGGCCTCTTTGTTTCTCCGGGTCAGGCTGTCCGCGGTGGCGCCGAGGACGGCCGGCACGAACGCGAGGCCTGGAAGCCGGCACCGCGGAGGCTGCACGCCCGGCATTGTTCCCTGACCCCGGTGCGAGAGAGGCTGCGGCGCAGGGAGCCGGTCCCGGGCCACCACGACAGGATGACGCCTCCGTCTTTGTGCTTCCTAAGCCGCCGGGCGTGCTCCCCTCCCCCGGACGCCGCCATCTGCGGCCTGCTCTGGCTTCACCGGCCGCCCGCGGCGTCCTGGTCCCTTTTCCCCCCGCCCCCGGCCCGGCACGAGAAGCAGGGAACCCGCCCCCGGCCCCGCACCACTCACCCTGCGGGGACCCAAATGCAGGAGCCGGGCTCGCACGCGACGTCGGCGCGGTGGGGCCGGGCCCAGGGGAAGGGCGAACCGGACGCCCTGGAGCCGCCGCGGGCCGGGAGCGAGTCGAAGTCGCAAGTGGAGAAGGCGACGCCGCCGCGGGGTCTTCCTTTGTTCCTGAAGCAGCGCCGAGCGCAGCCGGGACACGCCGGAGCTCGGGAAGTGGGAGGAGGGAGGCGGGGGGGGGCAGGAGGAGGCGGAGGGAGGACCGCAGGCCGCGGCGGCTAACGCTGCTCGAAGCAGTCGCCCGCCGTCGCCTCACGCCTTCAGAGGCGGCAGGAAGGGCCGACTAGGGGACTGAGAGGGCGCGCAGCTAGGCCTCAGCGCCGTGAAGGCCCACTGATGGCGCCGTCCGTCGCTTCTACCACTGCCAGGGAAGGTGAGTGGCTCCCGGGAGCGGACGAGCCGGTACCCGAGATGCAGACAGCTCTGCGACCCGGCCGACTGACGCGCTCCGCCCGGCGCTCAGGCGGTGAGAGAAAAGGGGGAGGGGGTGGGGCCTGTGCGTCAGCGAAAACCCCGACGGCGGCGGCGGGGAGCGCAGTGACGTAGCAGCCCGAGGCTCCGCCCCGGCGCCCAGTCACTGGGCTCGGGAGGCGGGGCCGAGCCTGGCCGCGTTGCAGTGGAGCGGAGCCGAGTCACTGGCCGGGCGGCATGCCCCTGGGTGGAGCTGGAAAGAGCGAGTCCTGAGGAGGATATGTTTCTATTTTTAACCCAATTGTTCGCCCTCAGCCTCCCTACTTCAGATTTTCTCACTCTAGCCCGTTTTTTGCTGTCTGAGTTCTCACGCTTTTGTCTCCAGCCGTGGGCAGACATTACCCTCCCCATTCCCCAAATAAATTTTTGTTTTTTTTAAAGGATTCGCCTCCAGAAAGGTTAATGGTTTCTGGGTCTTCTTTCTGTTTTGTGCAACCTCTTCAGTCTCCACCCTCCCCTTTTCACTTCCACAGTCCAGCCCGGGCATTGCCCGGACGACGCGGGGAAGGGAAGGAGCGGGGCTGGCGGCGCTCGCTAGCCCAAGGTCACGGGTGGTTGTGCAGACTCAGGAAACCTTAGGTGGACCGGCTGCCAGTCCTCGGCCTGGCGTCACTGTTCTGTACAAACTGTTTTGGCCAGCCTGTAAAATCCCTGGAAATTGACTATTCCAGCAAAGCGTCGTGAACTGGGAAAGCACCAAATGTTCTACCCGAGAAGTGCGGTGAAGAGACAAACAAGCTAGACCTGAGGCCGAGATCAGAAAGGAGATGAAGCAGAAGAGGAGACACGCGAAGGAAGTTCAAGGAAGGGAGGTATTAGGCAATTCTGAAAGGAGGCCCAGGCTAAGCTAGTGGGAAAGGGACAGTTACCTCCAAACACTGAGAACTCAACAAAGCACAGACAACCCTATTTTCAACTGACGTTTCCACGTGACTTTCAGTTCAATTCAAAATAACAACATTATTAAGTCAAAAAACTTACGAAATTTTCTAGTAGGGCGGCGCCTGTGGCTCAGTGGGTAGGGCACCGGCCCCATATACCGAGGGTGGTGGGTTCAACCCGGCCCCGGCCAAACTGCAAGAAAAAATAGCCGAGTGTTGTGGCATGTGCCTGTAGTCCCCGCTACTCGGGAGGCTGAGGCAAGAGAATCGCCTAAGCCCAGGAGTTGGAGGATGCTGTGAGCTGCGATGCTACAGCACTCTACCGAGGGCCATAAAGTGAGACTGTCTCTACAAAACAAACAGACAAAAAAACAAAAACAAATTTTCTAGTAAACAATGATTAACGAATACGTAGAAATGATAGGGCCTATTTTTAAAAATGCCATAATTAGAATGGAGTGAGAAGTCTCTTTTAGTGTTGCCTAAAGTTTTTTGTTTGTTTTTGTTTTAGACAGTCTCACTTTGTGGCTCTTTGGTAGAGTGCCGTAGTGTCCTAGCTCACAGCAACCTCAAACTCTTGGGCACAAGTTATTCTCTTGCCTCAGTCTCCGCAGTAGGTTGGGACTACAGGCCCCTGCCACACGCCTGCCTATTTTTAGAGAGGAGGTCTCACTCCGTCTCAGGCTGGTCTGGAACTCCTGAGCTCGTGGAATCCACCAGCTTTGCCTCCCTGAGTGCTAGGATTGCTTAGGCCTGACCTGCCCAAAGTTTTTTTTTGTTTTTTTTTTTTTAAGACAGTCTCACTTTTGTCATCCTTGGTAGAGTGCCCGTGGTGTCACAGCTCACAGCAACCTCAAACTCTTGGGCTTAAGCAATTCTCTTGCCTCAGTCTCCAAAGTAGCTGGGACTACAGGCGCCCGCCACTACACCTGGCTATCTTTTTGTTGCAGTTGTCATTGTTGTTTTAGCTGGCCTGGGCTGGGTTGGAACCTGTCATCTGTGGTGTGTATGTGGCTGGTGCCCTACCCACTGAGCTATGGAGCCGCCCCTATCCAAAGTTATTGATCAGAAAAAATGACCTGGGGCAATTATTTAAAGATGCCTAGGCTTCTTCCCAGGCCACTGTTTTGGTTGGTTTAGGGTGGAGCTCAGGAGCTGTGAAAGCTGTGCTTCAGGTGATTCCTACTTATTGTCTAGTATATTTGGGGGAATGCTGCCCTGGTGCTTTGTGCCAACTTCGTGAAATCAAACAGCTCTCTACCACTAGAGGCAAGGTACCTGGTGCATAACAACTTTTCTTTCTTTCTTTTTTTTTTTTGTGTGTGACAGTTCAGGGTTATTTCTATGATCAATGATCAATTAATGTATTAGAGAGTTAAGTAGTTTGGATCACTGATCCCAAAAGCATTGGAATGTGTTTCCTTAAATTACTAGATAAATTAGCAAAAACATAGCAGTTACCATTTATAGGCCATTCTCAGTACCCGGTATTTTCCACATAGGGTTTCATTTAATCCCCACAATAAGTCACTGAGAGGGAATATATGATAATATTATTGTGTCCCTTTCTACAGATAGAGGAATAAGTAATTCAGTGGGCTTGCCTGGAGTACTGAAGGGCAAGGAGTCAGTGGCGGTGATTATTATTGAGGACAAAAAATAGGAGTTTTGTTTTTTCTTCCAGATTTTCAGTTATAACAAGTGAAACAGCATAATGTCTGAAGAAGGTGAATTGAAAATAATACCTGAGGATAATAAGGCAAGCTGGTTACTTAATACTGTCTTCCATAATGCATATCACTTTCTAATAATTCTTCTCTGCTAATAATTTATTATTTTCTCTGTGAAACCCTTTCAACCAAGAATGTTGCAGTTACTAAACCTACACAAAGCAAAATTCCCTTTTAGCAACTCTTTTCTAGTGGGTTTCAAAGTGTGGGCCTCAGACTGACAGCATCAGCATCACCTGGAAACTTGTTAAAAATGTAAACTGTGCCAGGCATTGTGGCTCATGCTTTAATCTCAGTACTTTGGAAGGCCAAGGCAGGAGGATTGCTGGAGGCCAGGAGTTATAGACTAGTTTGGCAACACAGGGAGACTTGAGACCCCCCCTCTCCTATGTCTACAAAAAATTAAAAAAGAAATTAGTTGGGTGTAGTAGTACACACCTGTAATTCCACTACTTGGGAGGCTGTAGTGGGAGGATCACTTAAACCCAAAAGTTCCCAGCTGGCTCAGCACCCATAGCTCAGGTGTTAGGGCTCAGGCCACATGTAGTAGGGCTGGTTGAGTTCAAACCCAGCCTGGGCCTGCTAAACAGCAACAATAACAACAACAAAAATAGCCTGGCATTGTGGTGGATGTCTGTATTCCCAGCTACTTGGGAGGCTGAGGCAAGAGAATTGCTTGAGCCAAGAGTTAAGGTTGCTGTGAGCTTTGATGCTATGGCACTCTACCGAGGGCCATATAATGAGACTCTGTCTCAAAAAAACAAAACAAAAAAATACAAAAGTTCCAGGCCTCAGTGAGCTATGATCATGAAATCTCATCTCTTAAGAAAAAAGAAAAAGAAAAGGAAAAAAAGCAATTTCTCAGGCTCCCACGCTAAACCTATGAAGGGTTTTAGCCATCTGTGCTTTAACAAGTCCACCAGGTCATTCTGTTGTATACTCAGATTTGAAAGTTATTGACTTACTCCTTCCATGCCTTTAAATGGCTGCTTTCAGATTACTTACATCATGCGAAGAAGGGATTTATTTATTTACTTATTTTTGAAATGAAGTCTTTGCTGAGGTTTTGGGCGTCATTTGATGTTCACATAGTGTACTTCATCTCTTTCCTTGTGTAGCCCCCTCCCAAATTTCAAGTCAAGGTAAAGAGACTCGATTTCTTTATTATTTTCAAAATGAACAGCTCAGCTCGGCGCCCATAGCACAGTGGTTATGGTCCCAGCCACATACACCTAAGGTAGCGGGTTCAAACTGGCCAGGGCCAGCTAACAACAGTGAAAACTGCAACAAAAAATAGCCGGCGTTGTGGTGGGCACCTGTAGTTCCAGCTGCTTGGAAGGCTGAGGCAAGAGAACAATTTAAGAATTGGAGGTTGCTGTGAGCTGTGATGCCACAGTACTCTGCTGAGGACCACAAAGTGAGACTCTGTCTCAAAAAAACCCAAAAAGATCAGCTGAAAGGATTATAGTATTGTATTTAGAGCAAATTGACTAATTAAAAATTTAAAAGTATCACATATAGTTATTTAATTAAAATGTTCTGCGGTGCCAGTGGCTCAATGGGTAGGGCGCCAGCCCGGAACCTGGCCCCAGCTAAACTGCAACAAAAAATAGCAAGGCCGGGTGGCGCCTGTGGCTCAGTGGATAGGGTGCCAGCCCTATATACCAAGGGTGGCAGGTTCGAACCTGGCCCCAGCTAAACTGCAACAAAAAATAGCAAGGCTGGGTAGCGCCTGTGGCTCAGTGGATAGTGTGCCGGCCCCATATACCGAGGGTGGCGCGTTCAAACCCAGCCCCAGATGAACTGCAACAACAACAACAAAAAAAATAGCTGGGCGTTATGATGGGCACCTGTTGTCCCAGCTACTCAAGAGGCTGAGGCAAGAGAATCACCTAAACCCAGGATTTCCAGGTTGCTGTGAGCTGATATGAGCTGAGTGATGCCACGGCAGCACTCTACTGAGGGCCACAGAGTGAGACTCTGTCTGTACAAAAAAAAAAAAAAGGCTCCGCGCTTGTGGCTCAAGTGGCTAAGGCGCCAGCCACATACACCTCAGCCTGCGGGTTCGAATCCAGCCTGGCCCACCAAACAACAATGATGGCTTCAACCAAAAAATAGCTGGGCATTGTGGCGGGTGCCTGTTGTTCCAGCTACTTGGGAGGTGGAGGCTAGAGACTCGTTTTAGCCCAGGAGTTGGAGGTTGCTGTGAGCTGTGATGTCATAGCACTTCTCCCAGGGGGATAGCTTGAGGCTCTTGTCTCAAAAAAAAAAAAAAATAGCTGGGTGTTGTGGCGTGAACCTGGTGTCCCAGCTACTTGGAAGGCTGAGGCAAGAGAATCGCCTAAGCAGAGGAGTTGGAGGTTGCTGTGAGCTGTGACACTATAGCACTTTACCGAGGGCAATAAAGTGAGACTCTGTCTCTATAAAAAAAAAAAAAATAATTAAAATGTTTTCCTCTTCAATAATTAAATACTGTGTTTCCCGAAAATAAGACCTACCCAAAAAAATAAGCCCTAGCAGGATTTCTATGCAATTGTTAAATAGAAGCCCTACCCCAATAATAAGACCTAGTGATGGTCTTGGCTATGCCTCGCCATGCATTTCAGCACAGAGTGGTAAGGATGACTGGGATACCTTTTATCTGCTGCTCGCACTTGGGTAGGTGCGCATGCGGTAACTGTGGTCGCAGGCATCCTATTGCACAAGTGCGAACAGCTGGGGAAAGGAGTTCACGTATCACTAGCGCCAGCCTCACCAACAGGGTCGGCTCTCCCTGTCAGGTTCCAGAAGAAGATAACTATATTTGAATAAATGTAGATTATTGTATTATACTTAATAAAAATAAGACATCCCCTGAAAATAAGCTCTAGTGTGTCTTCTTGAGAAAAAATAAATATAAGACAGTGTCTTATTTTTGAGGAAATATGGTAATAGTTAAAGTTGCAGTGAATCCAATAATGGATTGTTTTTGAACCCAGTTCAACAAGTAGTTGGCTGCATTTTTTTTTTTAAGAAATTGATAAAGCAAATAGCAATTTAAGGCTTGGTGCCTGTAGCTTAGCGGCTAGGGCTCCAGGCACATACTCTGGAGCTGGTGGGTTCAAATCCAGTTCAGGCCTGCCAAACAACAATGACACTACAATCAAAAAATAGCCAGGTGTTATGATGGGCGCTGTAGTCCCAGCTACTTGGGAGGCTGAGGCAAGAGAATCACTGAAGCAAAAGAGTTTAATGTTGCTGTGAGCTGTGACTACACAACACTCTATGGAGGGTGACATAGACGCTGTCTCAAAAAGAAAGAAACAAAAACAAATAGCAATTTAATTATTATATAGCCCTTTTGGTAATTTAAAAGCCATATTTATTTTCACTGAAAACAACTTGCTCAAAGATACAACAAATGAATGGCATGCATAGCTTGTCACATTATAGGAGAGTTTCTAACACAATCCAGATATTGTCAGCAGAGCCCTAAATAGTTTTTGAGACTCTTAAAGAGAACAAAAGCTTTATTATTTATGTAAATCAAGAACTTAAGTAGAAGGAAATCAATGATTTTAGGTATATAGGCTGGGCACAGTGGCTCATGCCTATAATCCCAGCACTCTGGGAAGCTGAGGCAGGGTGTATTACTTGAGCTCAGGAGTTCCAGACCAACCTAAGCCAGAGCAAGAGTGGGCATGGTGGTGGGCACCTGTAGTCCCAGCTACTGGGGAGGCTCAGGCAAGAGAATTACTTAAGCCTAGGAATTTGAGGTTGCTGTGAGCTATGATGCGATGACACTCTACCTAGGGCTACAAAGTGAGGCTCTGTCACAAAAAACAAAAGTATGTATATTTTGCTGTGCATGTTACCTTTTAAGAGATAAGGTACCAGGCGGTGCCTGTGACTCAGTGAGTAGAGCAGCAGCCCCATATACCTAGGGTTGGGGGTTCAAACCTAGGCCCGGCCAAACTGCAACAAAAAAATAGCTGGGTGTTGTGGTGGGTGCCTGCAGTCCCAGCTACTGGGGAGGCTGAGGCAAGAGAATTGCCTAAACCCAGGAGTTGGAGGTTGCTGTAACTGTGATGTCACAGCACTCTACCCAGGGCAATAAAGTGAAACTCTGTCTCTAAAAAAAAAAAAGAAAGGAAAAGAAGAAAAAAAAGAAATAAGGTACTTTGGACAGTGCTCATATGCTCACAGCTCAGTGGGTAGGGCACTGGCCACATACACCAAGGCTGGAGGGTTTGAAACTGGCCTGGCCAGCTAAATGACAATTGCAACACACACACACACACAAATACCTGGATAGGGTGGCGCCTGTGGCTCCATAGAGTAGGACTCTGTCCCTATATGCCGGAGGTGGTGGGTTCAAACCCAGCCCCAGCCAAAAACTGCAAAAAAAAAAAAAAAAAGTAAGAAGTAGCTGGGCATTGTGGCAGGCACCTATAGTCCTAGCTACTTGGGAGGCTGAGGTAAGAGAATTGCTTAAGGCCAAGAGTTTGAGGTTGCTGTGAGCTGTGACACCAAGGCACTCTATCCAGGGTGGTAGCTTGAGACTGTCACAGAAAAAAAAAAAAGAAGAAGGTACTTTGGTCTCAACTCTAAGAAATTAGAAACAAATTAGATGTGAGATATTCTGAATCTTAGTGGTTAGCTCTGGGATTGTCTTGGTAACAATACCTCTGAGTGTATCCTAACCTAGGTTTTTGGGTGGAGAATGGGCCAGGAAGATAAGTCAGGAGTGATACTGGGTGATTTAGCTAGACTCACGCAGGCGTCCTCAAACTATGGCCCACCAAAGACGTTTATCCGGCCCGCCAGGTGTTTTTGCTGCCACTGCCTGTCCTGCTTAGCAGCCGACTCGTCCTAGGGCCCACGGTCTGGCCCTCCTATGGTCTGAGGGACGGTGAAGTGGCCTCCTGTTTAAAAAATTTGAGGACCCTTGATTAGAGCCTAACAGTTGGTATGGTATAAAGTTTCGGCAGTGGGGCCTTAGCTTTGGCTATCAGGCAACAGAAAAAGATTGCAGAAAGTGGGCAGATACTTCAAGGGAGGTTAGGATTCAGGCAGAAGATTGGTGTGAAAGAAGTGGGAAGAGTGGTCCTCTGCCTTGGGAGAATGCAAGTTCTAGGCAGAGTGCCAAGGCAAGTGGTGTAAGTTTGTGTAATATTTTTCCACTTACAATGGATATGCCAATGTATTATAGCCCACTGAGATAAGTATTATGACTTCTTTTGTGGAAGAGTTGACTGAGGCTCAAGGCAAAGTTATATGTCCTGTTCATTGTCATATATCTAGTAAGAGTACAGCCTTCTATTCTTGGTTCAGTGTTCTGCTGCGTTTCCAGGAGCGTTTCCCCTTGTAATTTGTTTCATAATTATATTTCCCATTATGATGGTAGGCATTCTTATATATCATTCTTTTCACCTATTATTGTAACTTACTCGTTTTTTTGTTTCTTTGTTTGTTGTTGTTGTTGTTTTTTTTTTTGAAACAGAGCCTCAAGCTATACCCCCTGGGTAGAGTGCCATGGCATTACAGCTCACAGCAACCTCCAACTCCTGGGCTCAAGTGAGTCTCCTGCCTCCACCTCCCAAGTAGCTGGAACCACAGGTACCCGCCACAATGCCCTGCTATTTTTTGGTTGCAGCCGTCATTGTTGTTTGGTGGGCCTGGGCTGGATTCGAACCCGCCAGCTGAGGTGTATGTGGCTGGCGCCTTAGCCACTTGAGCCACAGGCACGAGCCTGTTTGTTTTTAATGGCTTGTCTTTTTTTTTTTTTTTTTTGAGACAGAATCTCACTATGTTGCCCTTGATAGAATACTATGGCGTCATAGTTCACAGCGGTAGAAATCTGTGGCGTCATAGCTCACAGCAACCTCCAACTTCTGGGCTTAGGCGATTCTCTTGCCTCAGCCTCCCGAGTAGCTGGGACTACAGGTGCCCACCACAATCCCCGGCTATTTTTTTTTTTTGTAGCAGTTCGACTGGAGCTGGGTTTGAACCAGCTACCCTCAGTATATGGGACCTGCACACTACCCACTGAGCCACAGGCGCCATCCACGGCTATTTTTTTTTTTAAATTGCAGTTGTCATTGTTGGTTAGCTGGCTGTGGTCAGGTTCAAACCCACCAGCCTTGATGTATATGGCTGGCTCTATAACCACTGTGCTACAGGCGCCGAGCCTGTAACTTAACTGTTAATAGAAGCTAACAGGTAACTCCTGTCTAGTTTTCTGGCTCCAGTGTTGGCATTAGGTCTAGGTCTTAGGCTCTCTTTGATGATTACACATACTCTTTCAGAGCAATTTTCCCACTTATGTAGATTTAAGTGCTATCTGCATTTATTCCTTGGTTTACAGATACTTGACTTATAAATTTTCTTTTTCTTTTCTTTTCTTTTTTTTTTTTTGAGACAGGGTCTCACTTTATCGCCCTTGGTAGAGTGCCTGCCGTGGCGTCACACAACTCACAGCAACCTCCTACTCCTGGGCTTAGGCAATTCGCTTGCTTCAGCCTCCAGAGTAGCTGGGACTACAGGCGCCTGCCACAATGTTGGGCTATTTTTTTGTTGCAGTTTGGTGGGTAGGGCGCTGACCCCATATACTGAGGGGCCAGGTTTGAACGCTCCACCCTTGGTATATGGGGCTGGCGCCCTACCCTGAGCACAGGTGCCGCCCATTGACTTATAAATTTTCACTTACAAAGAATATAAGTGTTTAAATCTTAAAATTTAACTTGTAATCATTTTCCAATTTAGCCCAGAAATCTTTCCTTTTTCTTTTTTTTGCAAACTGGGGATACACTGTTTCAGAGGAAGAGAAATTCCTAGCTTACCGCTGCTAGTGTTGAATAGTGATTATGTGGGAGGACCTAGAAATAGAGATGAGTTTATATTTATTTCTTGTGGGTCAATGACTCCAAAGTGGCCAGCATGAAGTTAGAACCTTGGAATTCCAAATCAGTGCCTCAGATATTGTATCTGATTTAAATTCTGTTTATGCTAAAATTTACAACATCATGACCAGTTCTTAATGTGAAACATAAATGTAAAAAAAATCTTACCTTTTACTGCAGAATTAAAAATGATAGAACTGAAACAGAACAAAGAAATAAAAATATTAACTTCAGAAAAGAAGGTACACAGGTGGCAAATAAACATATGAAAAGATACTCCAGATCTTAAGTAACCAGGGAAATGCAAATTAACCCAACAATGAGATGCATTGTATACCTATGAGAATGGTGAAAGTCCAGAACACTCCCCTGTTGTTATGATATTTGAGGTAGGGTCATTAAGTTCATGAACTCATTCTAGGAAAAGTGCTGCATATCTCATTGCTGGGTACTCTAAGGCCATTTTCAAAGTAATCCTCTTGGGAAGCTAATGCACAGGCGCCGGCACCTAGTACACCCTTCAAAATACTTTTTCTAGGAAGAGTTCATGAATTTAATTGTCACTCCTCCTATGACAGCAGTTCTGATGGCCACACCAGAAAAAGAGTTCCAAAGTTGCTTTAAAGGTGTCAGTGCATAGCTTCTCAAGGGGAGTACTTGGAAGGTGAGTAAAATGATTTTCAGCAATGAGGTGTGTAGCACTTTTTCTAGGATGAGTTTATGAACTTAATTGTCCAACTTCTATACATGTGTACATATATTGATTTTTGTCCACAGTGCTTGACTGATAATTCCTATATGTCTTGTTAGAATTTTTTAATTTTATTTTGTTTTACTTTTTTTTTTTTTAAGAGATAGAGTCTCATTTTGTCACCCTCAGTAGAGTGCTGTGGTGTCACAGCTCACAGCAACCTCCAGCTCTTGGGCTTAGGCGATTCTCTTGCTTCAGCCTCCTGAGTAGCTGAGACTACTGGCGCCTGCCACAATGCCAGGTTATTTTTTTTGTTGCAGTTTGGCTGGGGCCGGGTTTGAACTCACCACCCTTGGGAAATGGGGCCAGCACCCTACTCACTGAGCCACAGGCGACGACCCAGTTTTTCTATTTTAAGTAGAGATGGGGTTCTCACTTTTTGCTCAGGCTGGTCTCAAATTTGTGAGCTCAAGCTATCCACTGCCCTGGGCCTCCCAGAGTGCTAGGATTATAGCCACTGATTGAGCCGCTGAACTACAAGGTGCCGAACCTTTTTAAAATTATTTCATTAATTTGTTTTGTATTGAGACGGTCTCACTCTGTTGCCCCAGGTTAGTACTGTGGCATCATAGTTCACATCAATCTCAGATTCTTGGGCTTAAGGGATTCTCTTGCCTCAGCCTCCCAAGTAGCTGGGGTTACAGACACCTGCCACAATGCCCACCTAGTTTTTCTATTTTTAGTAGAGAAGGGTCTCACTCTTGCTCAGGAAGGTCTCAAATTCCTGGGCTCAAGCAATCCACCCAACTCAGCTTTCCAAAGTGCTAGAATTACTGGTCTGAGTCACTGTGCCTGACCCACATTTTATTTTTTTAAAAACTTACTAATTAATTATGCTCAACAGTGCAGTTGTTTCTTTCAGTTTGTGCTTTGGTGTAATTTGGTGGGCACTTTGGCATGATTAGCTCTCATTATCATGAGTTAGTGAGGTATATGCTGTATACCTCCAGTACAGCAATCTGGATTCTTTGGCGCTTAATGGCACATTTGTTTTCCTTTCTTTATTGGAGGGATGTTGGAAGAGAAGGAGAAGGAAGAGAGAAGAACAGAATTCTGAGGTGAAATTATTTCATCTAGTTACTTTACTGTTACTTTCTTTTTCTTTTTTTTTTTTTTTTTACCAAATGAGATGGACTTCATTTTTTCTTTTGAGACAGAGCCTCAAGTTGTCTCCTTGGGTAGAGTGCCATGGCATCACAGCTCACAGCAACCTCCAACTCCTGGGCTCAAGTGAGTCTTCTGCCTCCGCCTCCCAAGTAGCTGGGACTACAGGCACCCAGGTGTATGTGGCTGGTGCCTTAGCTGCTTGAGCCACAGGCGCCAAGCCTACTGTTACTTTCTTAAAATGACAAAGTATTAATAGTACATAAGTACACTCTCTTTGTAAAAATTTCAAGTAACAAATAATTTTGACATCAAAGTAGTTGCCTTTGCAGGGGTCCTCAAACTTTTTAAACAGGGGGTCAGTTCACTGTCCCTCAGACCGTTGGAGGGCCAGACTGCAGCCCTGGGACAAGTCACCTGCTAAGCAGGACAGGCAGCAGTGGCAAAAACACCCAGCAGGCCAGATAAATGTCCTAGGCAGGCTGCATGTGGCCCGTGGGCCATAGTTTGAGGATGCCTGCTTTAAAGCATACACAATCCATTCTCCTCTCCTCATAAGTAATCCTTAAGTACTTATGTGCCTATCTTCTCTTTTTTTCTTTTTGTTGAGACAGAGCCTCAAGCTATCCCTCCTGGGTAGAGTGCTGTGACATCATAGATCACAGCAACCTCCAACTCCTGGGCTCAAGTGAGTCTACTGCCTCCACCTCCCAAGTAGCGGGGGGACCACCACAACACCTGGCTATTTTTTGCTTGCAGCTGTCATTGTTGTTTTGGTGGGCCTTGGCTGGATTTGAACCTGCCACCTTAGGTGTATGTGGCTGGCACCTTAGCCACTTGAGCCACAGGCACAAGCCGTGCTTATCTTCTCAAACCTTGGGCTTGTTTGTTTACAGAGACAGCTTTGTGATTTATATACATGGGATTTTGATTTATGTATTATTCTGACACAGTATGCCTTGGGGCTCTTTCATTGTCAGCATATAAATCTACCTTGTTCATTTTAACAAATTGCAGAGTCGGGTTGTTATTATTGTAATCATTGCCTTAACTGATGGATATTTAGGTTGTTTACATTTTTAGTTATTCTAAACAATGGTGATGGGAACAGTTACCCTGAAAATGCAGAGTGTATTCATGTTATTTATTTGCATGTTAAAGACATCGTCTGGGCTGGTGGCTCACGCCTATAATCCTAGCACTCTGGGAGGCCTAGGCTGGTAAATTGCTTGAGCTCAGGAGTTTTAGACCAGCCTGAGTGAAAATGAGCCCCTGTCCACCTCCTGCTTTGTAATAAAAATGAGCCAGAAGTTTGAGGTTGCTGTGAGCTATGACTCAACAGCACTCTACTAAGGCAACAAAGTGAGACTCTGTGTCAAAAAAATATCTTTCAAGGCGGAGGACTGTTTCTCCAGCCTATAATCCTAGCTCTCTGGGAGGCCAAGACGGAAGATAAGGAGTTCTCATAACAGCCACGAGTTAACAACCAGCCTGGACAACTTAGAGAGACCCCCCCTACTCTGTCTCTAAAAAAAATACAAAGTAGTTAGGGTTTGGTGCCCTGTGCCTGTAGTCCTATCTCTCAGGAAACTGAGATAGGAAGATCTCCTGAGCCCAGGAGTTCAAGGTTACAGTGAGCTATGATGATGCTACTGCACTCCAGCTTGGGCAACAAAGATCCTGTTTCTAAATAAATAAATAAACACATTTTTTATGTGTGCTTTGTCCATGTCCTTGTGGGTAGAATAAATTTTTAGGAAAGAAAGTAAATCTTCTCTGCTTAACTGACTATAATTTTTTTTTAAGAGACAAAGTCTTACTTTATCGCCCTCAGTAGAGTACTGTGATGCCATAGCTCAAAGGAACCTCGAACTCCTGGGCTTAGGTGAGTCGCTTATCTTGTGTGGCAAAGTAGCAACATCAAGGCCCAGTGGCGACAGCTTCATTCCTTATAGGGGTCCTGTTTTTCTTGGGACTTTCTCTGTTTTAGCACTGAAAGTTCTGCGTCCCAGTCCTGGGCAAATCTCGGTGGTTGGTCACCTTGGTCCAAATAGTGTATGTTTAAGAGTGGAAATGTATCTGAAGCAGATGGGTGGTACCCTTATCTCAAGATCATCAAAGAGTGTTGGTAGGACCTTTATTCTGAACTTCTAAAGTGAATACCTTTGTAACTCCAGCCATATAAATAGTAAGGTCAAGGCTGCTGACTTCTTATCTCCTGGGGTCATTAGTTTTATGCTATGGGACAGGAAAAGATTAAAAGGAAAGAGGCCTACACACAGGTTGCGTTCTAATGTATTAGGGGACTAAAGTAGCTGAAGAGTTACCTAATCACACAGATTTTCTGATGGCAAAAGTTCCTATCCTTTTTGGTTTTCAGTGTAACGACCCATGTCTATCCATGATAGATCTACCAAAATATCCTTGTTTTCTTTGTCCATGCTACTGCATGATCAGTGTTGCTCAGGTTTAAGGTTGTGTGTGTATCATGTGGGTTTGTGTGTGTGGGTGATCTGAAACCAACCTCAGTTCACCAAAGGTGCAATGTCCCTTTAAGGTAAAGTTTAAAAAAGCATAGATTGCATTTTTTTCTTGAACAGTCTGATCAATCTTGACATATTTAGAGTTGCAAATAGAACCTTTTTTTTTTTTTTTTAACTCAGTTACAAATTGTAAAGGGATCAGAAAACCAGGAATCAGTCATGTTTCTTAGCAGATGGTGGGTGCCCAGAGAGGGAACGATGGATTCATGGCTGTCTTTAGAAAAAGAAACACAATGCTCAGCGCCTGTGGCTCAAGCAGCTAAGGCACCAGCCAGCCACATACACCTGAGCTCTGGAGGGTTTAAATCCAGCCCGGCCTACCAAACAACAATGACAGCTGCAACCAAAAAATAGCCAGTGTTTGTGGCAGACGCCTGTAGTCCCAGCTACTTGGGAGGCAGAAGAATTGCTGGAGCCCAGGAGTTAGAGGTTGCTGTGAGCTGTGATGCCACAGCACTTTACCCAGGGTGACAGCTTGAGACTCTGTTTCAAAAAAAAAAAAAAAAGAAACACAAGACATAGGTCTATTTGGTAAGATTTCATAAAGCCTGGCTTGATACCTGTAGTACAGTGGTTTACGGCATCATCCACATACACTAAGCCTGGTGGGTTCAACCCTGGCCTGGGCCAGGGAAACAACAATGACAACTGCAACAGCAACAAACTAGCTGGGTGTTGTGGTGGTCGCCTGTAGTCTCAGCTTTTTGGGAGGCTGAGGCAAGAGAATCACTTAAGCCCAACAGTTTAAAGTTGCTGTGATCTGTGATGCCAAAGCACTCTAGTGAGGGTGACATAGTGAGACTCTGTCTCAAAGAAAAAAAAAAGATTTCATAAAGCCTGCCATAAAAACAATCTCATTTGAAAATTACTCCAACTAAGAAATGATGTTAAAAATGGCCTGCTCCCAGAAATAGAAACAGAAGAAGGAATTAATTCTCACCTTGTGGTAACAGTTTAGCTCTGAAATTGAGCTTAATGTAGCACTAAGTGCAGAGTTGTTGACCAAACTACATGAACAGAAGTCCTCCCAAGGTCAGAGCCACAGTGCAAGGCCATTGATTTTGTAACAATTTGTTTCTTTTCTGATTTAAAACAAAAAGTGATTTTTTTTTATGTACCAGGGTGTCTTATCTATTATGACTTTCATCCTTTACAAGTCATCATTTTCCTTGGAACATGCCATACTATGTAATCTGAGCAGTAAGAACATCAGAAACTAACTCTGGGAAAGTGGTGGGAGATGTGGCCCTGAAAACACAGGAAACTCATTGTCCCCAAGGCAGGAGTCACTGGAGAATGACACAGCATTCTCCTTAAGAGATGGGGATATTCTGAACTGTCATCACACAAATAAATTTCAAAATCGGCTACCTCAGACTTTTTGATGGAAGAATTAAGGAATTAGATATACCCTTTGATGCCTTCTGTTTGCCAAAACAATGGATTTCTGGACATATATTTATTGAACATCTGCTATGTGACTCACTGGTGGCCCCCTGGGGAGTGATGTAAAAGATGATCTGGCCTCTTCCCTAAAAGGGCTTTTGTCTTTCTGAGTTCATCTCTTACTATTCTTTTTTTTCTTTTTTTTTTTTGGCCAAGGCCAGGTTTGAACCTACTACCTCTGGTATATGGGGCCAGCGCCCTACTCCTTGAGCCACAGCAAAGCCCCATGTGTTACTGCTCTTACCCTGGCTTACTTTGTTCCTGCCACTTGGTCGTATTTGTACTTCTCAAATATACCGTACACTTTCTTGCTTTTGTACTTTTGCATTTGCTGTTTCTCCCATCAGCATAGCTATTGTTCCAGGTATCTTAATTTATTCCCTGTTTAAAGATCACCCTCACCAGGGAGACCTTGCACACATGCACACTCACAGACATAGGCCCTTTCACTAGTCTCTTATGTTATTTCACTTTTTTAATACTCATTAAAAAAATCACATCTGTGTATACATACACAGACACATATATAATTTATTTGGTGTCTTTGCCTATTATCATGTAAATTTCATGAAAGTAGAAAATTTGGCTCTTTCATTTGTTGTTATATCCCTGGTGATTAGAACAGCGCCTGGCACATCATAGATATTCCATGAATAATTGTTTAAAGAATGAGTGAATGAAATGTCCAAGTAGACTGCTGTACTATTTTACAGAAGGTGGATCTAACTCAGTATATTTATGTTCCTAAATAATGAAGATCATGAATCAAATTCAAAGTGCTCTCAGAAAACTTCAAGGTCAATAGTTTTATTCTGTGTCCAAAAAATGGCTTATGACATGGGTGAAGGTCAATGATTGGGTCTTCCTTTCCCTTTTACCTCTTTTTCTCCTCTCCTTCAACTATAACAACTCTGCTGTTAGCAGTTTTATATAGCAGGCTTCTACACAAGTTTCTCGTAAAGATAGGGTTTCCTAAGCAAACAATAAGAAACAAACGAATACCAGAAAAAAGAAAAAAGAAAAGCAATAATTTGAGGGAGTAGAGAGATTAATTTTGGGAAATAGGATATAGGAGGTTAATTCTTTGCTTTATCACTTCTGTCACCATTTCTCAGGAACCAGGAAGAAGTGTCTGAACTAGGTGAGTGGGTCAGCTCTACAGTCTTCTGAGGACGCCACTTTCTCCAATACAGAATCTGGATGGGGTAGAATGACCATAAAGGAAAGGAAGAGTTTAATGTTTTAACTCTTTCAGAAAGTAACTTTTAAAGATAATATGAGGCATTACCTGTGGCTCAGTAGGGAGGGCACCAGTACCAAATACTGAGAGTGGCAGGTTCAAACCCAGCCCCAGCTGAACTGCAACAAAAAAATAGTCAGGGGTTGTGGCAGGTGCCTATAGTTCCAGCTACTTGGGAGGCTGAGGCAAGAGAATTGCCTAAGCCCAGGAGTTGGAGGTTG
>NW_003852401.1:30416568-30444303 GCF_000181295.1 Otolemur garnettii
TGGCAGGTTCAAACCCAGCCCCTGCCAAACTGCAACAAAAGAAGAGCCAGGCTATGTCAGGCACCTGTAGTCCCAGCTACTCAGGAGGCAGAGGCAAGAGAATCGCCTAAGCCCAGGAGTTGGAGGTTGCTGTGAACTGTGTGATGCCATGGCACTCTACTGAGGGTGATAAAGTGAGACTCTGTCTCTATTTAAAAAAAAAAAAAAAGAAAGAAAAGAAAGATAGGGCGGTGCCTATGGCTCAATGGGTAGGGAACTGGCCCCATATACTGAGGGTGGCGAGTTCAAATGCAGCCCTGGTCAAACTGCAACAGAAAACTAGCTGGGCATTCTGGTGGGTGCCTGTGGTCCCAGCTACTCGGGAGGCTGAGGCAAGAGAATTGCCTAAGCCCAGGAGTTGGAGGTTGCTGTGAACTGTGTGACACCATGGCACTCTACCAAGGGTGACATAGTGAGACTTTGTCTCTACAATAACAATAATAATATGGTGTTAGGAAATATTCACCTTAATTACTTTATGTATCAATGTCAGAGAATTTGAATCAAATTCAAATCTTTGTTAGCACATATAATATCGGGCAGCACCTGTGACTCAGTGAGTAGGGCGCTGGCCCCATATACCCGAGGGTGGCAGGTTCGAGCCCGGCCCCGGCCAACAAAAAAATAACTGGGTGTTGTGGTGGGCACCTGTAGTCCCAGCTACTCTGGAGGCTGAGGCAAGAAAATCACCTAAGCCCAGGAGTTGGAGGTTGCTGTGAGTCACGGCACTCTACCAAGGGCAACAAAATGAGACTCTGTCTCTAAAAAAAAAAAAAGCCAAAACACACACAATATATATATCTTTACTGAAAAGATCTTTTTTTAGACAGAGTCTCACTTTGTCGCCCTCAGTAGAATACAATGGTGTCACAGCTCACAGCAACCTCTAGCTCTTGGGCTTAGGCAATTCGCTTGCTTCAGCCTCCCGAGTAGCTGGGACCACAGGTGCCCGCCATAACACTGGCTATTTTTTGTTGCAGTTTGGCCAGGGCCGGGCTTGAACCCACCACCCTGGTATATGGGGCTGGCGCCCTCCCCACTGAGCCACAGGCACCGCCTGAAAAAGATCTTATTTTTAGAGATCAAAATGGCATCATTAGCAGGGAGACTATTAGAAAAACAGCAGTACCCATAAACAATACAAAATTGTTTGGATTCTTATGAGTTGTCCACTGTTGACTGTTGAAATGAACAGCTGTGAGCTCTGTGCTCATAGTTTTCACATGGCCTACATGCCCTTGGGAGAATCCTACAGTTGTCGTTTAAACAAACATATCTGTGTCATGTTGGGGAGGCGTCTAATTTAATTCTGTTAGAGTGGTGTGATCCTGGGTTTGAACCAGGCAATTGGGAGCATTTAGTACAGTTCAGGGCACTGTAAGGAATAAGCTACTCTCTGTCCTTGGCATCTTCTTTTTGAACTTTCCCACCTCTGAGCATGTGTGTAGGGGTGGCGGCCCGCTGAAGGGAATGAATACGTAAGCCACCTATGTGGCAATGTTGTATGCTTAGCGCACTGCTAAATATCACGGTGTGAGGGGGAGGGGGATTTAAGAAAATATATGTTGGCTGGGCCCAGTGGTTCATGCCTGTAATCCCAGCACTCTGGGAGGCTGAGGTGGGTGGACTGCCTGAGCTCATGATTTGGAGACCAACCTGAACTAGAGTGATACCCCATCTCTAAAAACATAAAAATAAACATGGATGGAGCTGGAACATATTTTTCTTAGTAAAGTATCTCAAGAATGGAAGAAAAAGGGTGGTGCCTGTGGCTCAAGGAGTAGGGCGCTGGCCCCACATGCCAGAGGTGGTGGGTTCAAACTGAACCCCAGCCAAAAACTGCAAAAAAAAAAAAAAAAAGAATGGAAGAAAAAGTACCCAATGTATTCAGTACTATTATAAAACCAATTTATAATCACCCCCACTTTCATATGAAAGATAAAACACAACTATAGCCCAGGATGAAGGAAGGAGGAGGAGGGACATGGCAGGGTTGGATGGAGGGAGGGTAAACAGTGGGGCCACACCTATGGTGCATATTGCAAGGGTACATGTCACATCTATTAACTGTAGAGTATAAATGTCTTAACACAATAAGTAAGTGACGTGAAGGCTGTGTTAACCAGTTTGACATAAGCATTCCCAATTGCATATAAAATCAGCACATTGTACCCCATAAATACATTAATGTATACATGATTTATAAAAAAAAAAATAAAAGTCACCTGGTGTTGTGGCAGGTGCCTTTAGACCCAGCTACTTGGGAGGCTGAGGCAAGGGAACTGCTTGAGCCTAAGAGTCTGGGGTTGCTGTGAGCTATGATGGTACAGCACGCTACTGAGGGTGACAAAGTGAGAGGCTGTCTCAAAAACAAAAAAAAAGAAAACATATGTGATTATCTCTAGGATCCTGTTCCTGCTACCTTACTGGCAGGGTCAAACTTGCTAGGCGAGAAGCTTGTTCATATTTTGGGTTACTTTGCCAATCACTGGCTCTTAAACTCCAACTCTGTTTCAATAATTTCTACTTTTTTTTTTTTTTTTAAGACAGAGTCTTATTTTGTTGCCCTCACTATAGTGCTGTGGCATCACAGCTCACAGCAACCTCAAACTCTTGGGATCAATTTATTCTCTTACCTCAGCCTCCCAAGTAGCTGGGACTACAGGCACAACAGCCACAATGCCTGGCTATTTTTTTGAAATTGGGTCTCGTTCTTGCTCAGGCTGATCTTGAACTTGTGAGCTCAGGCAATTAACCCTCATAGGCCTCCCAGAGTGCTAGGATTATAGGCATGAGCCACCACTCCCAGCCTCCCATATCTTTTATATAAAATCTATTCTTTTGTTTTTTTTTAGAGACAGAGTCTTACTTTGTTGCCCTCAGTAGAGTGCAGTGCCATCACAGCTCACAGCAACCTCCAGCTCTTGGGCTTAGGCAAGTCTCTTGCCTCAGCCTCCCCAGTAGCTGGGACTACAGGTGCCTGTTACAATGCCCGGCTATTTTTTTGTTGCAGTTTGGCTGGGGCCAGGTTCGAACCCGCCACCCTCAGTATATGGGGCCCTACTTACTAAGCCATAGGCACCGCCCTAAAATCTATTCTTCAAGGCAACCCAAACTTTTCACAACTCCCAGAAGAAAGGCTTACTTTTTCATATCTATAACCTTTGTATGATTTTTTTTTTCTTGTCTGAGAAAGATAGTCACAGAGGTATAAACTTTTTTTCTTCTGAAGGATTCTGTTGAATTCTATACAAAATCTCCTCTGGAGAATGGAGTCATTTGGAGAATATATTCTGTTTTCTATTTACTTTTTAATTTATAAAGTTCCTTTTTTTTTTTTTTTTTTTTGAGACAGAGTCTCACTATGTCGCTCTTGGTAAAGTGCCATGGGGTTGCAGCTATGGCGCCCGCCACAACACCTGGCTATTTTTTGGTTGTAGTCGTCATTGTTGTTTAGCTGGTCTGGGCCGGTTTGGAATCTGCCAGCCTTGGTGTATGTGGCTGTTGCCATACTGCCATACCCACTGTGCTACGGGTGCTGAATTCCTTTTTGTCTGTTATTCCTTTTAAACCTCACAACAATGGTGAGACATGTATTATTATTCTGCTTACAGATGAGAAACTTGTGACTCTAAATAAAGTTCGTGACTCAACCAAAATCATGGATAGAGAGAACAAAAGCAGAGCTGGGCCTCAAACATAGATCTTCAGATGCCAAAACCAGTAATCTTTTTTCTACAGCACAGCTGCTATCTGGAGCCTGGTAAGAGTTTCTACTTTATTTGTGTGTATCTCTTTAGTCCGTAACAACTATGGAAAAATATTTTAAAAATTAAGTCAGGTAGGTCATTTTTTCCTTTTCAATATGCCGTAACTGGGTATTTTGTATAGGTAACATGAAGGAGGTGGAAGTGTCACACACGGCTGTATGTGTATACTTCTCCTAAGATGTTTTTGTCCTGAATTGTGTTACCGAGTCTCAGGGAATGCATTCATTGCTGCTTTCATGTCATTGAAGCAGTCACAAGAGACATACTTTGACAACAAAAGCTATTTCTTTAAAATACCTTGAACTAGGAGGTGGTTCCTAGTTCAAGGTGGCAAAGTGAGCACACTTGATTTATTCCTCTCTCCTTAAGAGATCCTCTTGCCGCAGCCTCCTGAGTAGCTGGGACTACAGGCTCCTGTCACAATACCCGACTATTTTTTTGTTTGTTTTTAGTACAGATGGGGCTGAGCTCTTGCTCAGGCTGGTGTCAAACTCTTGAGCTCAAGCAATGCACCAGCCTCAGCCTCCCAAAGTGCTAGGATTACAGTTGTGAACTACTGTGCCTGGCTCTCCCAGGACTAAGGTAAAATAATACCCAAAGAATAAAAAAAAGGTAGGACTTACAGAAATGAAGAGAATTATAGGTGGTAGCGAGCAGATGAAAAGAGGTGAAGTGGATGCTTCAAGAAGTTTAGAAGTGGAGCAGAAAGGAAGAGAAAGAGTCTGCAGTACTCCAGAATATGAGAGACAGCAGTACTCACCAAGTTTTCCTGATGAACCCCGGAGAAACTTTGTCCTGAACTGTGTTATTGAGTCTCAGGGAATGCATTCATTGCTGCTCTAATGTTATTGAAGTAGTCACAAGATATATATATGTATGTATTAGCAACAAGAATTTGTTTTATTTTTTCCAAATACAGATTCAGAAGTTTGCATGTTTTGCAAATATCGCTTCAAAGCAACATTCTATATATAGCACCTTCTGATCTAATAGTGTGTCAACATAGATAATGTATCCACGGTGCAATGTGGGCTCATCAAGGATCCACCTTGCCTACCCATCCTTTAAACAAAATGATTAGTCAAACCAGAACTGTTTTTGTCAAGGAAATTTTTATAGGTGGATGGTTTTCCTCAAAGACAAACTTCAGTAGTGTGTAATGCACATATTTCTAAACGGTAATAGCAATGTTTGCAAATAACAGATTCTAGTGCTCCAAGTTGGGGTTAATTCTTCTTGACCCAGGAACTGGGAATGGAGCCTCTCAACATGGCTTTCAATTAGGGAAGCATACCGAGGTTATGAGAATTTGGGGACTCGTCTCTGCTTCTTTAAGAACAAAAGTCACAATGAGTAAAATGGGATTCTTTCCTTTTTAAAATGGAAACAATAAACCCAATAATGGGCACTTGGCAAAATTAGGATAATTCATTTTTTGTTTCCATTTCTGAACAAGACATGAAATTGACTACCTTAATAGTTATAGCTTCCACAGATACTCAACATTTATTTTCAAAAAGGAAGTAATAATATCTGCATTTGTATGATTGCTTGTCTCAAAAGGGAAGAAACAGAACAAGAAACATTTTGACAAGAAAATCTATTTTTTAAAAAATACCTTGAATTAGGAGGTGGTTCAAGGATTTAGAGCTGGAGCATCAATACATGATGTCCAACAGCCGACTAGCAAGAGCTCTAGAAAGACATAACACTCATAATTAAGAGAATGGGGGTGGCACCAAGAAGTAGGGTGCTGGCCCCATATACTGGAGGTATTGGGTTCAAACGCAGCCCCAGCCCAAAACTGAAAAAAACATGATTAAGAGAAGGGAATTGTTAAAGAAATAAACATCTTTGGAACGAAAGGGAGATCTTCAAAATCAAAGGGATCCATAAGTGTCAAGTAGGATAAGGAAAAAATAATCCATGTTTAGAGCTCTCATTGTGAAATGTCAGAACACCAAAGATTTTATTTTATTTTATTTACATTAATTAATTTTCAATTTTTTTTTTTTTTGAGATAGAGTCTCACTATGTTACCCTCGGTAGAGTACTGTGCCATCACAGCTCACAGCAACCTCAAACTCTTGGGCTTCAGTGATTTTCTTGCCTCAGCCTCCCGAGTAGCTGGAATTACAGGCGCCTGCCACACCACCTGGCTAATTTTTGGTTACAGTTGTAATTATAGTTTAGCAGGCCTGGGCCAGGCTCAAACCCGCCAGCCTCTCGGTGTATGTGGCTAGCACCCTACTCACTGAGTGAGCTACAGGTGTTGAGCCCTAGTTTTTATTTTTAAAACCGTCCCCCACCCACACTGCCGCACAGGGGAACACTGGGCACTGTCTGGCCTAGTGCGGGTGGTGGCCCGTGGCGCCCAGCTTGGGCTGCCTCTCTCCGGCTATGGTTCAGCCGAGGCCCAGCCGCATGCTGCACGATGCTTCCTCCTGCCTGCTCTAGCTCCCTCCTCTGCTCACCCGCTCACCCTCCTAGCAGCCTCCCTCAATTTTTATTTTTTATTGTTTGGGATTCATTGAGGGCACAAAGAATTCGTTTATGCTGATTGCATTTTTAGTTTAAGTCCCTCTTACAATTGTGTCCTGCCCCAAAGAGTTGTGCCAAACGCTGTGAGCCCACATTCCTCTCCCTCGTCCCCTCTCCCCACTATCTCATTGCTCTATCCCACTCCTTGTATTAAACTGCCAACACCAAAGATTAAAATTGAGAATTTATATGTATGCTTGTGTACTTGAGGATGTATGCCGGTAAAATGGGAGTAAAAACCAAGAAAGAGGAAGATGTAGGATTGGGTAGAAAGGAATTTACCTTTGTTGCCAAAGAAGTTTGGCCTTTGCCATAAGCTTCTAGGTCACCATTAAACCTTTAAAATATCATGACTCATAAACCTATCTTTGTTTGCCTAGAAGCTTCACCACAGTGACAATGTGACTTATGGCAGAGTTTTGATCTATTCTATAAATGTGATTTAGGGTGAAGGCTTTGTGCCAACCAAATAGTAACAGCGTTATTTAGGCTTTGGGTCACACCTTGAGAGGCTGGAGACTGGAGGCTAACATTAGCCATATGGACAGTCAATCATGTCTGCTAATAGTCTCAATAAAAACTCTGAACCTGGAAGCTCTGCTGAGGGTCTCTGGTTAACAATAGTCTGTATTTATTATGATATATCAGTGCTGGAAGAATAATGAGTTCTGCTCCATGGGGAGAGGACAATGAACACTCTGCACTTGCTAATTCTCCAGACTCTTCTCTATGTACTTCTTCCCTTGGTTGATTTTAATCTATTTGCTTTCTTTCCTATAAATCTTCATTTTTTTTTTTTTTTTTGAGATGGAGTCTCACTATGTCGTCCCGGGTAGAGTGCTGTGGCATCACAACTCACAGCAACCTCTAACACTCAGGCTTGAGAGATTCTCTTGCCTCTGCATCCCAAGTAGCTGGGACTATAGGCACCTGCCACAACCCACCGGCTATTTTTTTTGTTGTAGTTGTCATTGTTTGGCAGGCCCTGGCTGGGTTCAAACCTGCCAGCCCCAGTGTGTATGGATGGCACCCTAGCTGCTGAGCTACAGGCACTGAGCCTCTCTAATGAATCTTAACTGTGAGTATACTAGCTCAGAGAGTTCTGTGAGTCTTTCTACAAATTATCAAACCTGTGAATCATTTGTATAATCCTCCCAAATTTGCAACTGATGTCACAGATAAAGATGGTCTTGTGTGTTTGCAATTGTCTTAACTCTCATCAGAGGACACACAAATAGTAATTTAGGGGAGTAATAAAATAGCATCCAAGGATGACAATAGGCCATTGCAAGTTGTGCAGTAGGCCAAGAAGGAAATTAGTCTCACTTAGGACAGAGATCAGCAGACTACTTTCAAGGAGAAGAGTGGAGTATATTTAAGATAATAGCTACTTCTAAAAAGTTGAAAAAAAATAGCTACTTCTAATGAGAAGTTGCAATATTTTAGGGTGTGATAGAAAAAGCCTATGAATCTTAACAATATAAAAAGAATAACCAGAAACTCCAGCTAAATCAAAACATTTGCTAGACTATCATTCCAAATATGAAATAGTTTATTTATTTTTATTTATTTTTTTGCCGGGGCCAGGGTTTGAACCTGCCACCTCTGGTATGTGGGGCCAGTGCCCTACTCCCTGAGCTACAGGTGCCACATCCAAATATGAAATAGTTTAAAACGTGATTATTCTTTAGCAATTGGTAAAATATAATAAAGGAAAATTTATTTAACTTTCATGCTTTTCTTTGAGTGGCACAAGGATTATTGAGATCAGAAATGTACTCAAGGGAAGGTAATTATTAGCACTTTCTGGCTCTGTTATGAATAGTCATAATAGTATAAAACTTGTGTATTGGTTATCAGTTTTTAAAATCCATGCACAAACATGGAGGAGTTAATTAAGATTAGGAACATATGGTGGCATCTGTAGCTCAGTGGGGACGGTGCTGGCCACATAGACCAAGGCTGATGGGCTCAAACCCGGCCTGGGAGGGCCGGCTGAAACAACAATGACAACTGTAACAACAACAACAACAACAAAAGTAGCCGCGTGTTGTGGCAGGCGCCTGTAGTCCCAGCTACTTGGGAGGCTGAGGCAAGAGAATCACTTAAGCCCAAGAGTTAGAGGTAGATGTAAGCTGTGACGCCATGGCACTCTACCCAGTGGGACAGCTTGAAACTCTGTCTCAAAACAAAACAAAACAAAACAAATAAACATGCCTGTCACTTGAATGCTAAAGGGCCATGCCCGAATGTGAATGCATCGTATTTTGATGCCTATACATTGTATTTACATTGTATTTTGACGCCTGCACATTGCACTTCCACTTGTATCATTGCTTTATTTATCAAACCTCTCGACTTTCAGGTTACATTATCTGTATCAGCTGATATAATCTAGCCACTGATAAAAAGTGGTCATGCTGCCCCAGATAGGCAAAAAAATCTAATTTTCATGCCAACCAAATAAGCTATAGTATGGCTAAAAACAAAACTTGTTTAAACATAGGTAATTTTAGCAGGCATTTAAATGACACAAGGCTAATGGATGAGTGGCAGTTTTTTTTTGAGACAGAGTCTCACTTTGTTGCCCTTAGTAGGGTGCCATGGATAAAAAAAAAATTAATCCATTTCACACTGTAAACAAAAATATCAATTCTGGGTAAATTGTAGATCTGTTAAATATGAAAGGCAAAATAGGCTTCATAGCTCACAGCAACCTCCAACTCCTGAGCTTAGGTGATTCTCTTAGGTGCCCGCCACAACACCTGGCTATTTTTTTTTTTTCTTTTTAGATACACAGTCTTACTCTATGGCCCTCAGTAGAGTGCTATGGTGTCACAGCTCACAGTAACCTCTAACTCCTGGGCTTAGGCTATTCTCTTGCCTCAGCCTCCCCAGTAGCTGGGACTATAGGCACCTACCACAATGCCCGGCTATTTTTTGTTGCAGTTTGGCCAGGGTCGGGTTCGAACCCACCTCCCTTGGTATATGGGGCCGGCGTCCTACCCACTGAGCCACAGGTGCTGCCCACACCCAGTTGTTTTTATTTTTTGGGTCGTTGTCATTGTTTGGCAGGCCCAGGCTGGATTTGAACCAGGGCATATGTGGGTAGTGGCCACTGAGCTATAGGCACCGAGATTTTTTTTTTTTTTTTTTTTTTTGAGACAGAGTCTCACTATGTCGCCCTTGGTAGAGTGCTGTGGCATCATAGCTCACAGCAACCTCAAACTCTTGGGCTTAAGCTATTCTCTTGCTTCAGCCTCCCATGCAGCTGGGACTATAGGCGCTGCTACTATGCCTGGCTATTGTTTAGTTGTAGTTGTTGTTGTTTAGCAGGCCTGGTCGGGCTCCAATCTGCCAGCTTTGGTGTATGTGGCTGGTGCCTTTACTCACTGAGCTACGGACACCAAGCCATGTAATTTCCTTCTTAAGATAAATCAAGAAAATCTGTCATCTCACATTTATATTTTTAAATTAAATCTCTATGACTAGATATAGATTATAAACAAATTTGCTGGCTGAGTTAACTTAGTTTGAGAAATTTTAATTTTTATTGTATTGTTTTGTACTGCCCTAAATATTTGTTGGAACTATTTTATATTTCAATATAATGTCAAAAATCTTTTATTTTCTCTGTGTAGCTTTCCATATCACTTGTGAGAACTTTGAGAAGGATATAAATAGATTTAGGACTTTTCATTAAGTAGCAAAATCTCATTTATGCCATTATTTAAAGCTGTTATAGTAAGAAGAGTTGTTTGTCATTGGAAGTTGACCTTTTATCTTTCCTGACTTCATAGCATTTTAAAGGCATTTGTATTAATAAATAACATAATGTTGAACAGCTTTCATAATGCCACCCCCACAAAACCAAGCGAACAAACTGAAATCTTTACGCAACTATGAAAATTCAGCAGTATGGGCTCTTATAACAACTAATCTAAGGAAATGATGTCCCCACCTACGATTTCAGGGATGCTATACTCTATTAAGGTGGAAGTATAACTTTCAGTATCAAACACTCACGTTTTATAATATAACTTTTTAATAGTGAGGTCAGGATACAGATCATTTTAATTATCGATTTAAGAGCATTTGAACTCACTGATAAATCATGCAACAGAAACGTTGCTTTTCCAATACGGATGATATCTATTCTTTTTTCTTTGTTTTAAATTTAAGAAGCTCATTAAGAATAAAAGAAGGTATCTATTGTTTTTTCACATTATCTAATTTTTAATTACTTGTCTGCATTTACTTTCTTTTTAGATTAGTTTTTTTAAACAATAGAAGTAAATTTAGCTTGAAAAAATTATGCAAATTTTCTTTCTGAAAGGACTTTATTAAAAAAAACAAAAACAGAGTTTAAAAACAATAGAACAAAATAGGTAAATATTCTTCCAATATTAAAAGAAAAGGAATTTGAAAGTTGAGTTTCCACATCATTGTATTAGCTTGGGATTATTTGGGACTCATTTCCATTGTTAACTATCCATCTGCTTGTAATGTCTCAATATCTTTGAGTATTAACAAGAAAAAGAATAAAGATATTCACTGTACTCATTTATAATACAACAAAGCTGGGGGCCACCCAAACGTCTGCTGTCAGTTCGGCCAGGTCACTGAGAGCCTCTGGTCTTGTGTTTTGGTTTGGTGGGCCCACTTCTGTCTTGAAATTCACATTTCCAAAGAAAGGTTGTTTTAGTTCACTTATACTAAAAGCACTGATAAGAGCTTCTTTCTCTAAGAAGCTTATGTTCAGGTATGAGACTTAGAAAATAACTATATACAGGCATAAAAGCCAAAGAATCTGTCTTTAAGGGTGGTGCCTGGGCTCAGTGGGTAGCACACTGGCCCCATATACTGAGGGTGGTGGGTTCGAACCCAACCCCGGCCAAACTGCAACAAAAAAATAGCTGGGCGTGGACAGCACCTGTGGCTCAGTGAGTAGGGTGCAGGCCCCATATACCGAGGGTGGCGGGTTCAAACCTGGCCCCGGCCAAACTGCAGCAAAAAAAAAATAGCCGGGCATTGTGGCAGGCGCCTGTAGTCCCAGCTACTCGGGAGGCTGAGGCAAGAGAATCGCCTAAGCCCAGGAATTGGAGGTTGCTGTGAGCTGTGATGCTATGGCACTCTATCCAGGGTGATAAAGTGAGACTCTGTCTCTATTAGGAAAAAAAAAGAATCTGTCTTTAAAATAAGGCTGACAAATAACCAGCTGCAGGCACTAAGTTCAACCTACAAGTGTGTGCTACTTTCACATCAGTTCTGAGTCATCTGCTCTGTTTGCCATCCTTGTTTACACTATATCTTGAGCCTTCGCATGTAGCAGTGCTACTGGTAAACTATATAGGAAAAAACAAAACTGATCTTGGTTGACAAAATGTGCACCTTATGTGTGGTGAAGAGCTATTTTGGAAAGTCTTGAGCAATTACTTAAAATACCTCTGTATATATGTGTATGTGTGCTTATGCGTTTTATGTAATATTTAATGATTCATGCTCTAAGAGGATATGTTTTTCTCTCTTGAAAGAGCTGGCAGCTGGCCCATCCTTGCAGAAATGGGAAGTTTCTTGAGCTAGTTTGTACGAGCAGGCTATGTTTTTAGACCACGAAGCTGTGACTCTTTGTCCAGACAGTACTGCCAATTATCTGTGAATATCCCTTTTCAGAAAAGACTCCAAAAAATAACAAAAAGCCAGATCTTTAAATTAGTCTGTTTTGCATATAAGCTTTTGGGATAATTGTATATTAATGCCACTTCTAAAACAGAAAGGAGTTATTTAAAGGGATGACCTGATTATCTTGATAAAGAGAATAATAGAGCCATAATCCAGTCTTTGGAAATTTGGCCTTGGATTTGAGTGCAGCCTGGAAGGTGAAAACTTTTGGATTAAATTCCCAACTGTGGGATGGTAAGGTTTGAGACAGATCCTTTACTTTTCTGTGTTAGTATTCCAATCTGTTCAATGAAAATCAAAGCATTTCCATAACTTTTCTCCTTACAGGTAAATAAAGCTTTGGTGATTGATTTGAAGATATAAATTAGTGCAACTGTATTTGTTCTGTTCGAAAGGCTGAGCCAAGCCCCAGCTTTTAGTCTGTTCCTTTCTTCCTTATAAGACCAGTACACACACTGTGGCCATCACATTTTTTATTGGCAAGGAAACAGTCTCTATCTGTGGTAAGGATCCACATATAAATTTGTGTGCCATGTACAGCTCACTTCACCAGAAAACAGGCAAAATTAAGACAGTCTTTGTGAAAATTATATTTCATGTTTTTGAAAATATGAAAACGCAGCATATTTTCAGAGAGAGAAAAACATTCTTGAATGGGGCTAGAATGACCTGTTAGAAGAATCACAAATGGAGAAGGTGGAGAAGATGTAGTATTCACTCTTCTGAGGGTCTTTAAAACAGACAAACACAAACAAAAGTAAGCAAAAGATGTATCTGCCAAGCAGAGGGAGAGAATTGGTTTTTGCCATTTTTTATTTTTAAAAGGTCTTTTTGGGCGGTGCCTGTGGCTCAGTGAGTAGGGCATCGGCCCCATATACCAAGGGTGGTGAGTTCAAACCCAACCCCAGCAAACTGCAACAAAAAACTAGCCAGGCATTGTGGCAGGTGCCTGTAGTCCCAGCTACTCAGGCTGAGGCAAGAGAATCGCCTAAGCCCAAGAGCTGGAGGTTGCTGTTAGCTGTGATGCTATGGCACTCTACCGAGGGTGACAAAGTGAGATTCTGTCTCTAAAAAAAAATTTGAAACATGCTGGTGTGTGCTTCAAACACCAATTAATTGCCACCAAGTAATAAAAGAAATGCCAGCCTAAATGCCAAGCTGTGTACTATATGCTGGGAACTTAAAAGTGAATAAGAAACAATTTTACTCTCAAGGTCTTCTTAACCTCCCATGGGAGAGAAATACATACAAATAATTATAATACTATGTGATAAGTGCTAGGCTAGTAGCAAAAACATGTGCTGCGATTATATATTTTTCCTGGTGTGGTTGGGACTGAAGAATTAATTATCTGTGCTTGGCTTTGAAGACTGAGTGGCAGTTAGGATTCTAGGAAGAGGTCACAGCTTGAATAAGGCATGGAGAATTGAGAACTGTGATTTATGGGGAATATCTTAGAGGAAAGAGAAAGTGCTTGAGGGTTAAGCAGACCCAGGTAACACTCAAGGAGACCATTCACTGGCTATATGGTTTGGCGTACATACTAGGCTCCTTGATACTCAATTTCTGCACCTGTAATATAGGGACATTATTATCTATCTTGGAAAGCTGTGAGAATTAAAAGTAAAGGATCTAGAACAGTACAAGGACATAGTAGATATTCATGAAATGGTCACTGTTACCCTGTCTCCTTGAATGGGCTGCAGCAGTTACTATGGGACTGCACATTGTTCAAAGTAACAGGTATCCTCCTGAGAGGGGCTTCTCTATCATTTACATTTCATTTTACAGTTAAAGATATCCGTTTATTTTACAGATGAAAAAATTGTCTGTAAAGGCTGGATGTGGAGAGTCACACCTGTAATCCTAGCACTCTGGGAAGCTGTGTTGGGAGGATCCCTTGAATTCAGGAATTTGAGATCAGCCTGAGCAAGAGCAAAACCCCATCTCTACTAAAAATAGAAAAATAAGCCAAGCCCTGTGATTGGTGCCTGTAGTCCCAGCTACTTGGGAGGCTAAGGCAGGTTCACTTGAACCCAGGAGTTTGAGGTCACTGTGAGCTAGGCTGATGCCCTGGTATTCTAGCCTGGGCAACAGAGTAAGACTGTGTCTCAAAAATAAAAAATCATCTGTAAAATGGAAATAACACCTACTTTCAGAGTTGTTTTGATGATTACAGTTAGTATAAAACACAGGTTCAGTAATAATGCCAAAACAGTGGTTATTATCATTAAAATTATAATAACATCTCTCTGTCAAAGATCAAAATATTGTTTATGCATGTTTTTCTTATATTGAAGAAATTGTGAATTTTTGTATGTTTACAGAAGTGCATTTTCTAATAGACCAAAGGCAGAAAATCTTTTTTTGAAAATATGACATTTACCCTTGAAGGCAATGTGGCACATTAATGAATATGTTTCACATGTGAACTGGTATAAATGTCATCCCACCATGTCTGTCATTTTCATTTCTGTGCCCCCACACTGGGCACCATACCAGGTACCCAGTAGATGTTTACAGAAATAAATGCTACATGAATTAGTGGAAAGCTGAACAGGTTCGCTCAAATACATTTTTTTTTTTAAATGGAAGAGAACAAATTTTAGATCCTCAAATTACCTTTTGAAAACCAAGTTCCCAAACCATTTGAACAATTGAACATGTATAAATAAATGGATGTGGCATCAGCTTGTACAGAGGCTTCTGCTGCTCCAAAATCTGTGGCTGAAGGATGCGTTGGTCCAACCTGTAATTATAATTGTAAACAGTTATTATATCTATAGTTATTATTATGACACTTCTAATAACTATTATTGTAGAGGTCAACCTAATGTTATATCAATAAACCAGGACTAGAATATATTATGAGTTCACCCCATACTTATTTTTGCTTCCTTCTTTTTTTTCTTTTTTTTGAGACAGTCTCATTATGTGGCCCTTGGTAGAGTGCTGTGGTGTCACAGTTCACAACAACCTCTAACTCTTGGGCTGAAGCCATTCTCTTGCCTCAGCCTCCAAGTAGCTGGGACTATAGCCACCCGCCACAACATTTGTCTATTTTTAGGGACAAGGTCTCACTCTAGATCAGGCTGGTCTCAAACTCCTGAACTGAGGCAATCAACCAGCCTTAGCCTCCCAGAGTACTAGGATTATAGGCATGCATCACCCCCTGTGGCCTAGAATCTGGGACTTTTTGTTTCCTGAGGAGCCCTTCTTACTTTTATCCTTTGTCCACTTGTGTATGCTTCTGAGAGGTCATATCCCCAATGTTCTTTCCAGTTTTAATTCAGAGAGTATAGATAATAGTAGAGATGGTTACAGGTTGGGTGGCTGAAGCTTGTAAAAATGACACTTACTTTCTGAACAGAAGGAAAAACCAGTATGGATGCACTTGACCTTCCTTGTCATGTAATGCAGCTACACCCTTAAAGTACCAATTATCTCTTCTGCCAGCTCCTAAGCAGAACTGTGCCTAAACCATGCTGCACAACAGTGTGGTCCATCCTAACTTTCAAAGCCCTCATAAAAAGGGGATTCACAGCTTTCCTTGAAAAATCTATTCATTTTTCAAGAACTTATTATTTGGTTGAAATTCTAAATAAAGTGCTATAATATTGTAAATTTAGCCTAGGTCCTCTCGTTTTTCCTTAGTAAAAAAGAAAAAAAGTTTTTTTTTTTTCGTGTGTGTGTGTGTGTGTATACAGACACACACACACACACAAATATATCTCCAGTGCTTTTTTTGTTATACTCAGTTATTTTGCCTAAATTTTGATTTCTTCACTTGGTAGAAAGTTTGAAAATTCATTTTTTCATAGACTTCAAAACTTGGGAGTTCGGTTGGGAATTTATACTCTTACAGTTTTAAGAAACTCCCTGGATTGTTCCCAAACTTATACCCACTTTTAGTTGAGACATCTGATATTTTAGGTGCTGCTTTGGGGATTCGTAGCTGTTACTATCCTGGTTTTTCCTATTCAGTTGTCCTCTCTTCATCTTTGTCATTTATTCCCTGAGGTGCTACTGGTAAGTTGGACATCTAAAATTGCTATTTTTGTAGGCAAGGAAAAAAAGAGAGCTAAGGATTGGTCTCATAATTATTTATTGAGCACCTACCACACACCAAGCAAAGGTTCAATCATGTGGGAAAAGAAATCTACTGGCAGAATACCCAACAAGAGCATTTCCAAGAGTCAGTCTGTATTGATTAGGTACAATTTTCTGTTTATAAACAATGCTTTATATGGCACCTAATTTTAAGAATTGCTTGTTTGTAAATCACATGATTAATTCAATTGACCAAAAGAATTTAACAATTGGAAATAAATATCCTTGAGAAAAAAGAAATACAATAAATATTTTTCTTAAACTTTGTTAGTTTAGAAAGTAAAAAAAAAAAGTTGTGCACATTTATTTATTTACTTATTATTATTTATTTTTATTGAGACAGAATCTTACTTTGTCACCCTCAGTAGAGTGCCATGTGGCATCATAGCTCAAGCAACCTCCAACTCTTGGGCTCAAGCAATTCTCTTGCCTCAACCTCCCAAATAGCTGAGACTATAGGTGCCCACTACAACACCCGGCTATCTTTTTTTTTTGTTTAGCAGGCCTGGGCTGGGTTTGAACTCATCAGCCCTGGAGCATGTGGCCGGTGCCCTAACCACTGAGCTACGGGCACCCTCAGTTGTGCACATTTATTGAAAAATAGTTAAATAATATGGAAATCCATAAAATAAAAACAAAGTTCTTTCCTTACCACCTGGAATAAACTGTGTTAACTTTTATTTCATTCCAGATCTCTCTTTTTTTATTATTCTGCATATGAGATAAATTTGTAGTTCTTTTGCAGTTATATAATTCTATAACACAGAATTCTATTATATAGAAGTATTCTGTACTTTACATTTTTTTTTGAGACAGAGTCTCACTTTATTGCCGTTGGTAGAGTGCTGTGGCATCACAGCTCACAGCAACCTCTAACTCCTGGGCTTAGGCGATTCTCTTGCTTCAGCCTCCCAAGTAGCTAGGACTATAGGCACCCACCACAACGCCCAGCTTTTTTTATTGCAGTTTGGCTGGGGTCGGGTTCAAACCCACCACCCTTGTTATATGGAGCCGGCACCCTACCCACTGAGCCACAGGCCCTGGTCAGAATAGTTTACTTTTGAAATCAATAATATGATTATTATGTCTGAGCTAGGTAATTCTAACACTCTAGGAGGCTGAGGCAGGTGGATTGCTTGAGCTCATAGGTTTGAGACCACCCCAGCCAGAGTGAGAACTCGTATCTAAAAATATTTGGGCGTTGTGGTGGGCCTATAGTCCCAGCTACTTTGGAGGCTGAGACAAGAGAATCGCTTGAACCCAAGAGCTTGAGGTTGCTGTGAACTATGATGCCACAGCACTCTATTGAGGGTGACAAAGTGAGACTCTGTCTCAAAAAAAAAAGCATTAATAGAAGAGATAATATACACCCTCAAACACCTTAAATAGTAGTATATTTAAAAGTCATTTCTCACATTCAACTGTTTCTTAATTGAGCACTTTCTCAAAATTAGTTTTTTTTTTTTTTTTTGAGACAGAACCTCAAGCTGTCACCCTGGGTAGAGTGCTGTGGCATCACAGCTCACAGAAACCTCTAACTCTTGGGATTAAGTGATTCTCTTGCTTCAGCCTCCCAAGTAGCTGGGCCTACAGGTGCCTGCCACAATGCCCAGCTATTTTTTGGTTGCAGCTGTCATTGTTGTTTGGCAGGGCTGGGCTGGATTTGAACCCGCCAGCTCAGGTGTATGTGGCTGGCACCTTAGCCACTTGAGCCACAGGCACTGAGCCTCAAAATTAGTTTTGATTGTGGTAATTGCCCAAAAACATTAAAAGAAGACTTATATTCTCAAAACATTTTCATTTAAAGCTATCTTTTAAAGAACATAAAGTACATGCAGTAAGCACATGATTTTAGCACAGTGGGTGGAAAACAAAACAAAAATAGTTACTCAAATGTTTTAGCTATGCTATACCAAATAAGAACCAATTTAGCAGCTGGGCATGGTGGCTCACACCTATAATCCTAGAACTGTGGGAGGCCGAGGTGAAAGGATCACTTGAGCTCAGGACTTTGGCACCAGCTTGAGCAAGAGTGAGACTCTGTCTTTACTAGGAGGTTTGGTGGACACCTGTAGTCCCAGCTACTCAGTAGGTTGAGGCAGGAGGGGCACTTGAGTCCAGGACTTGAGGTGGCTGTGAGGTAGGCTAATGCCATCGAATACAAAACAAAACAAAAAAGGAAGAGCAAAGATGTGCCACTGCTGATATGAGATGATGTTGGTCCAATCTTGATTTTAGAAAAAATTAATAAAGTTAGAATTTCTACAATTAAAATCACCCTGCCCTTAGATTTTCCTTAAACCTTTGTCATCTTTTACAGCTTATTTGCTGATGAGCAAAGGAGATAGAATGAATAGGTAGCATGAAAATCCCTGAAATAACTTATCATATTTAGCTTAATAACTTTCTAGTTGAAAATGTGCATAACATATTTAGAATAGAGTCTTATTTTCTGTTAGTAAAAGTTCTGGTTTCCAGGGCTAACATAAATACAATGTATCAGCATTTTTTTTTTTTTTTGAGACAGTCTCACTATGTCACCCTCAGTAGAGTGCCATAGCATCACAGCTTACAGCAATCTCAAACTCTTGGGCTTAAGCCATTCTCTTGCTTCAGCCTCCCAAGTAGAATATATCAGCATTTTATAAGTTTCCACGAAAGACGTTGACTTTAAGGAGTTCTACCACCTAACAAATTTGAGAATATTATCATTTGGCAAAAATTCTGCCCTGAAATCAAAATGCTTATTGTTGCCTCTAAGCAGTGATCCCCAACTTTTTGGGTATCAGGGAATGGTTTCATGGAATACAATTTTTTTATGGACTGGGGTGCAGAGGAGAGAAGATGGCTTGGAGATTGATTCAATCACATTATATCTCCACATCAGAACGTCAGGCAGTAGCTTCTCATAAAGAACCAGCAAACTAGATGCCTTGCATGTGCAGTTTATGGGGTGGGCTTTGAGCTTCTATCGGAATCTTTTGCTGTGCTTATTTGACAGGAGGTGGAGCCCAGGTGGTTATATGAGCTATAGAAAGTGGCTGTAAATACAGATGAAGTGCACCTGCTGCCAACTTCCTGCGGTGTGCCCTGTTCCTAACTGGCTGTGCACTGGCACCAGTCTGTGGCCCAGGGGTTAGGGACTGAAACTCTAAAGTGAAGAAGGGAGTTAGATGGGGTGATTCCTCAAGTCTCTTCTCAAGAATACTTTGTTCTTAAATTTATTGCAAAACCTTTATATTTCATCCCCCAGATATAGAAAATGCAAAATCTACTTCTGTAAATACTGGTTTATTGAAAAACTCATTGCTTGATCTTACTGCTTTTGGTAAATTTTTTGTATCTTCCAAACTTTAGATAAGTGATTCTCTTGCCTCCACCTCCCAAGTAGCTGGGACTACAGGCACCTGCCACAATGCCCAACTATTTTTTGGTTGCAGCCGTCAACTATTTTTCCTACTAGAGGAAAAATAACATGCACATATGAAAACATAAAAAAGTAAACTGACCTTTCCAACTTGAATTATAAAAGTATTTACTCCAAGGTGGCACCTGTGGCTCAGTTGGTAGGGTGCTGGCCGAGGGTGGAGGGTTTGAACCCGGCCCTGGCCAAACTGCAACAAAAAAATAGCCAGGCATTGTGGCATGTACCTGTAGTTCTATCTACTCAGGAGGCTGAAGCAAGAGAATCGCCTAAGCCCAGGAGTTGGAGGTTGCTGTGAGCTGTGACGCTATGGCACTCTACAGAGGGTGATAAAGTAAGACTCTGTCTCTTAAAAAAAAGAAAAGTATTTACTCCTTTATTCCTTTATATTGAAAGCTCTATTAGTGAACCTAAAATGTTCTGAAATTTCACTACAGTATTACAAAAATTTACTAAGGCATCCAGATAGCTATTTTAAAGCTCTGTGCATTTGTGCCCCCAAATTACAAATCACAAAACAGATCAGCCTATAGATATTCAGGTTTCATTTTGTTTTAATGTTGAAAGTAAATATGAAAATCTTCAAGAAATCTTAGAAAAAGGCTTTTCCATTTTCCTATGTCCCCATAAATATATTACCCATTGTATATTGAAATCTAACGTATGAATCATTTGGAACAGATTGGTGAGGTGTGTAGGAATCTTATTATTTTATAAGTTGAAAATGACTAATGACAATGTCAAATGCTAGGTGCGGCCTATGGCTCAGTGGGTAGGGTGCTGGTCTCATATACTGAAGGTGGCGGGTTCAAACCCAGCCCCAGCCAAACTGCAACAAAAAAATAGCCAGCCATTGTGGCAGGCACCTGTAGTCCCAGCTACTCAGGAAGCTGAGGCAAGAGAATCGCCTAAGCTCAGGAGTTGGACATTGCTGTGAGCTGTGTGATGCCACCACACTCTACTGAGGGTAATAAAGTGAAACGCCGTCTCTACTAAAAAAAAAAAAAAAAAAAAAAAGTGCCAAATGTTTTGAAACTACATAAGACAAAATAATACATAAATAGATTTAAAAATGCATACAACTAATTTTTCTAATAGTTGATGTAATTGCTTTTTTCCTTGTTGTATAATATTAGGATCTTACTGTAGGCTATCTTGTTTACTTCCCTTTTCTGCAGTTGAAAGGAGAGGTCAACAAATGGTTGCCCTTAACGTTGCTGAAGTGGTCAAGTGTTGTTCTGCACTGATAGTAATTTAAGTGGAATACTCTGGGTGCTCAACCTGAATCACTGCTAAATCATTTTATACAGATGAGAGATTCTTACATAGCAGGGAATCAGAATGAAAAACTGCCTTGTCCCTCCATTTCTACTGTCGAAAAATATTGAAATATTTTACTTAAAATACTTTTAAAAAAGCCTTTTATTAATAGATCTGGGAGAATTAAACCAGATTGAGTGATCAGACTGTTTATCATATGTACTAGCCATATTCATTTATTATTAACATGTATTGTTCCTTTGCACAAAAAGTTACATGCATTCATTATGGAAAAATGGAAAACCACAAATAAACAACACTAACAAATTACTAGTGGCACCAGGAGAGATTAGCACAATGAATGGATGAATGTAGCATGATGTTCAATCAGAAAGTTAGCTAGTGAACAACCTTTCCTCTCTTCATGAGTGGAGGGTTTATTGGTCTTATGTTTAAGGACATGAAAAGAAAAGTTGCCAGGTATGAGTTACCAGTGAGCAATTCCTAAATCCTCCTGTCCTGCTTGAGAGATAAGTTGGTTCCAGCCACTGTCAAGAAGGATCGGATCAAGTCTTGTTTAAAAGACTTAAAGGAAGAGTGAGAACCATGAGAGAAAAATAGGGGATTTAGCTTCTTAAAGCAGTCAGAAGATCTCTGACCTGGTCATGCATAAGACTGAATTTAGAACATTGCTCCTGAGCACTGTATGGCCTAAGGCCAATTATCATCATCTCTGAGCCCCACTTTTCACATTAATGAAGTGAAAGAATGAGATAAGGGAGAGTATCAGGTAGAAAAGAGATTGTAGAAATTTCTAAGACATGGCTCTCCTAATGTAGTTGGAAAAACTGGCCTGAAAAAGAACTATATTTCTGTATTGGGGTGGTGGGGTCAGAGGAGGAAGAAGGAAATGAAGATGGAGAGGTGCTGTAAGTGTAAAATACACAGTAGATTTTGAAAATTTAGTACAAAGAATGTAAAATATCCCTCATAACTTTATTTATTTATTTTTGAGAGAAAGTCTCACTATGTGGCCCTTGGTAGAATGCCATGGTGTCACAGCTCACAGCAATCTCCAACTCCAGGGCTTAAGCGATTCTCTTGCTCCAGCCTCCTGAGTAACTAGGACGACAGGCGCCCATCAGAATGCCCAGCTTTTTTGTTGTTGTTGTTGTTGTTGTTGCAGTTGTCATTGCTGTTTAGCAGGCCTGGGCCGGGCTGGAACCCGCCAGCCTTGGTGTATGTGGCCCCTGAGCTGAGGTGCTGAGCCCCTTATAACTTTAAAATACTGATTCAAAGCTAAAAGAAAAGTGGTGCTGAGCCCCTCATAACTTTAAAATATTGATTCAAAGCTAAAAGAAAAGTTCTTTGTATTGAGATAAATAAAATATATTATTAAAATTTATTTTACTTGTTTCTTTTAACATTTTTTTAACGTGGATTAGAAAATTTCAAATTACACATATGGCTCCCATTCTATTCCGTTGAACAGCAGTGCTCTAGGATATGATGTTGATAGAATATGCTTTGGGAAATGTGCCATCACTAGTATCTACATGCATGTGGAAGACGTTAAAATTATAAGAACAGTCTTGAGTATCATCAGAAACCTAGCTACATATTAAGTAGATAAGAGAAGAACAGGAAAATAGGAGTGACTGAAATACTTGAGGGGAAGTAATGACAACAGGTTTGCAAGTCACATATGAACACGAACAAGAAGTACCTCAGAGCTCGTCTGACTGCAGAGAAATATGTCAGAGAGTCACATCCTATTCGAGCCGTTCTGCCGACTGCTTGCTCTTGCTTTAGGCAAGAACGTAGGGAGAGAAGAGGGGAAGAAAGGGGGAATGACTTACAAAGCATGTTTATGGATTTTTGTAGATTGGCCTCACCAAAGGAAGGAATTAAAACATGTCAATAAATGATTACAATGACTATACTCTGATAAGCCTAATGGCGTTTGCTAAATAGCAACTCTTCTTCCTGGAAAATTTCCTTTACCTCATACAGATGAATCACCTTTTCTTCCAGAAAATATTACACTTACTGTGCTCAGTTCAATCCCAGTAATTAAATTCGGTTAGCCAAGTACAGTCCGATTTCATGGTAGCATGACAGGAGGGAGAATAAAACTCTAAAAGGACACTGAAAATGTCCTAAACCCCATATCTAATGGATTTTCACAGTCTTCATCCTTCTAAGCTTCAGAGCACAACATGGCAGTAATAGCTTTCCCTTTAACATTTTCTTTTCCATTGCCTTCTGGTGATGTGATATCTGACTTATCCTCTCAGGGAACCCATAGTGATTGAGAACAAAGGTTTGTGGGTTGTAGTGAAAGTTTGGGGTAATAGTTTATGTAAAGTGTATAGCAGATTCTCAATAAATTATAGCTATTACTATTTTTTTATTACCTTTGACTGAATATTTTCGTTCACCCGAGCCTTAAAGTTCTTTGTTCTCCATATACTAAGGAATTGCATTTATTCCTTTAGTGTGGAATGTTACCTCTTTATTGACAGATGAACTACTCCGTGAATGCACAGTATAAGCATTGTTAATGTTTTCTAGGCCCAGGGAACTATATAATACACACAGTGCTTCTTTCTCCCAAATCTGTCTGCTTCTAAGAGACTCAATGTCAATGCACCTCTCCATTATTGCAAGGTGCGGCATCAGAGCCATATGCCCGGGTCTTCTGCCTGCCCTTTCAGGATTCACATCCCTGAGTTCTGCAGGCTGGGATGCCAATAACTTTCAGCAGGAGCTTAGTTTGCATTCATGTGGGAGTTCCAGGAAACCATGGAAATTTGATGATGAGATCCAGATAACTTTCTGTGATTAGCACAAAAGTGAGAGAGATTGTATTGACAAGCTTTTGCTGTGGGCCTTTGGGTGGGTCATCCTTCATTTGAGTGATGTGGACTTGATCTCAAAACTTCTCAGTGCTAAGACGCTGAGCTTTTTGAAAACAATAGACATGAGGATGGCAGGAATCACAATATTCTTTAAGTTTCCAAATGAAGAAGTGTTGTTGAATGCAGAATAGGGGGAATAGATTGGTGTTCTCAAAAAAGTTCTGATTAAAAGTAAATTTTAGTAGTTACAATAAATCTAACTACCTATTGTACTTATTACTGCTTTTGCTACTGAAGTGATTATTTATCATTTTAATCATAAAAATCCTGATTTTTAATTTTGTGTATTATAAAATAAAAAGCTTTATTTATTTGTTTCATATTAAGCAAATGCCCAATACATGTCTATTTTGAAAGGTTTTAACAATAGAAAAAAATTCAAAGACATAAGTAAAAATTACCCCAAATTCTGGCCATTCAGAACTAATCATTTAAAAAATTTTGGATAGTGAGCAGTTTAGGAATAGAGGTAGGGTGAGCACCTGTAAGAAAGGGAGGAGGCCAATCAAGGGAGATATTTTAGTGAGAAAAAAGGAGCAGAGAACAGTCTGACCAAGAGCCAGCTTGCTGCTTATAGTTTGAAGAGGCTTTTATTAACCTTATTAGTGTAATTGGAATGCAGGAAGGGGTTGTGAGGGGAGTCATTCTCTTCTGCAGAGTGACTGATCTTCCCACCAGGGGCTTATTTCCAGTGCTGCTGTGTAGGAAATTGTTTATTTTGATGTTTCCCAGGCACACTGGCCTTGAAGCATCCTGTTTGGTTTCCCACCTGCTTTCTCTCACTACCTATCTCCCCAGATGGCTGAACTCTTGTCAGGGTTGTGAGGATTCTAATGTATGTGATCTCACATAAATTAGTGAGATAAATGTTATCTTGTTACCTGCTTTTTGAAAAACTCTTTGTATATTGTAGGTGTCTTTCATAGTGACCATTGATTTAGAATAATCTTTTGTAATGGTTATATTCCATTGCCTGGTGGTTCCACAATATATTACCCTTGTATATTATTTTTTTCATAATGGACATTTAAGCTATTTCTAATTTTCCATTATTATGGACAGAACTGTGATGAGTGTCAAGCTATACCAAGACTTACATACACATTTAAATACACTGAGATGGAAATAGACTTCTTTTCTTTTTGACAGTTATTTACATTTATTTTATGTTGCATTTATTCCCGTGCCAAAAGTTTTTGTTTCTTCAGTTTCTTCCAGGATATCTTATTCTTCTGTGCTACCTATTCTTCTGGTTTGGGAACAATCTGTTCCTTTTCAGTAAGGATCATCTCAGTGTGGCAGGGGGAGCTCATGTATGGGTTAATGGGAGCATGGGCTCTGTGAGTTCGGCGACGCATCTTGGGTGCTTTGTTCACTTGGATATGCTCAATGACCAGAGAATCTACATCTAAACCCTTAAGTTCAGCATTACTCTCTCCATTTTTAAGCATATGCAGCAAAAATTCAGCACTCTTTTTGGGCCATTGACCCTGTGTCCAGCCCCACTATTTGGCCTGGGCACACCTACCAACTCCACCATTGTAACGTCGGAATGGTACACATCGTTTCTTTAAAGTGACATCCTTCAGATAGTCGGTGGCTTTTCGTATATGCATACCCTTGATGGCCTGGACAGTTTCACGTGTGTTCTTAAAGTGAACACAAAGGTTTGAGTCTCTTGACTTGCATGACTGTGTGGGGTTTTCTGGGTTAAGTGAATAGTGAACTGTTTTCACAGATCACCCCAGGCTGCTTAGGAGAAGAGAGACTTATTTTCTTAGTTAGGCAATTAACGAGTATTTCAGTAAATATACTTTGATACTCAGATTGTCTCCACAATGCTGCAATTCCTGGTTTGCAGGAGATGAGTGGATTGTGACCATTATGTTCCTGAAAGATGGAAACTTACACTTAATCACTGTAATTAAAAATTAGTTTCCATAGGCAACTAGGCCAGGAGCTGAAGAGTTGCACACTTTGAACCTCCAAGACCTCCACTGGAAGTCTCCAGGTCAAGGTGACCTTCAAAGAAATACTGATTAGAGTAGAGACATCACTCCCAGATTCTGTTAAAGTCCCTGTTGGGCTTTGTTCCCACAAGGAGAAGCTTTGGTCTCCTAGAAGACCAAAGAAGAACACATTATCTAGAAGTCTGCAGACAAGATATATCCTGATATTGAAGAGCAGATTGTGTATTGAGAGATGTCAAGAACTTTTAAGAAGCTAAGAAAGGATCATTTCAGCTCAGTTCCCTGCCAAGGAGTGACCTTCAGGGACCATGGTCAAAAGTCTGCAAGCATAGGTGACTTACCCAGTTTGTCTGGATTTTTTTCTCCAATCCCATCTCTCTCGTATACACATTTTCTGCTTTGATTGCATACAAAATTGGATATCAGAAAGGGACACTTTGAAACTGATCTGCCCCTTGTGTCGAGGATCAGCAGAGAAACCTCCTCTAGGGGAATGGCAGATGAGAGCACTAACCCTTCTCATTAAGCAGCATGGGCCCCTCCTGGAGCACATTTCACATGTGAGCAGTGAGCACCAGCAGTTACAGGAAGATATGACTCTGGATGTCACTCTGGTGACTACCAGCTCCCTTCTTGTCGTCTCTTATGATCTAAGGAGCATCTCAGGGTGCAAGGAGCCTTCATGACATGATGGAAGAACCCAGGAGATTCTCCCACTTGGCCTATGTCCTGGGTATGTCCTGCTGCTCTGCTGGCCGACATTCCTGGGAGGTGTAAGTAGAAGAGGAGAAGGATTGTCTCTGGGCATCTGCAAGGAGTTGGTTGACAGAAAGAAGAACAGTTATCCTCTGAACATGGCTTTTAGATCATTACTGTTGATGGAATTTCTTTCTGCAGTAGGTCCTTGGTCTCAGAGATTCAAAGAATGAACCCACAGACCACAGATCTGTGGTAAGATAGGATTTATTTGATAGAAAGGAATATAGAAAAAGAGTCATTCTGACTAGGGCTGAGAACTAAAAAAAAAGAAAGGAATATAGAAGGAATAAAAAGCACCAGAGCTTCTGGCAGAGGGAAAGGCCCAAGTGAGAAGTCCCTGGGTGGGTCCTCTGTCTGGGGATATAAGGTCTTGAGAATTACATTTGGCCAGGACTTAGTAGGTGGAAGACATCTTTTCAGTGTTGAGGAGTGTATTAACAAATGAATGCAGTTTCTCTAGCTTGGGGCAAAAGTGGAGGGCATCCACTTCAGAAGAGGCCAGGCTTACAAGAAATTGCTCAGGTCTAGGAAACTTACATGAAATTGCCCAGGCCTAGGAAATGGGGGTCCCTGTCTAACCCTGAGTGGGGGAACCCTGAATCATTAGCATAAAGGCAGGAGCAATCTGTGTCAACTCTATTTGAGAAAGTAGAATTCCTGCAAGCCCTGGCCTTCGGTGTGTGGGAATTTTCCTGGATGTTGAGATGAAAGAAATCAAGTTTTTCCAATGTTGGAAATGATTCCCTCATTAATACATACAGTCCTGTCTCCTCTTTGGAGGTTTCTTGTTTGTTTTTCCTTCTCGAGCTGCCAGGAGAAGATGATAGCAGTGGTGCCTCAGAATCTGCCCGTGAGAAACTGAGCTTTTCCTAGAAGCTTTCTCAAAAGTCAAAGAGATCTTTGGCCTTAAAAAGGTCAGAATGATAAAGGATGAGACAGTATGTTGTAGTGTGAAGATTTATTAAATATTTTTAAGTGTATTTTATAGACGCTGTAGCAACAATTTTGTAGATTTGTTTGGGGTAAATTTTTTAGGTTTGTAGTTAAATCACTATGAGATATTTGGGAATGTTATTAAGCACTTCAAATCTCAGTTATCTAGTTTCTAAATTGGGATAATTATATATCTCAGCCAAAAAGCTGTGATGATTAGAGATGATACACTAATATTTGTAGTAAATAATGACTGGAGAACAGTAGGTTGTAAGTTCACCAGATACTAGATTTTGTGGATAGAAACTCTTTTTTATTTCATGTCT
>NW_003852401.1:30444323-30446832 GCF_000181295.1 Otolemur garnettii
TTTTTTTTTTTTTTTTTTTTTTTTTACAATTCCTGATGATAGTCATCTGTGGACAAGGAATAATCAAATAGAACCCAGTGAGATGCTTTGATGAGACATAAAATTTCAGAGAGCGATAAATAGGTCCTAGGGAAAACTAAGTTTCTAATTTTTTAAAAAACTTTATTCAGATTAATACATACAGAGGGTACAATATTTAGGTTACATTGTTCTCACATCCAGGGTAAAGTTCCATTTGTAGATGAGCTCCTCACCTAGGGGACATGTAATCCACACCCACAAGGTGCACATTAGGTGAGATCCTGCCTTGTGCCCTCCCTCTTTCTGCCATACGTCCTCCCCCCTCCCTCATCTCTCTACCCCTGAACTGGACTATAATAGTGTTAATTGTTCTTAGAAACATGTAATTGTTTATATATTGATTTCATATTAGTATGGAGTACAGTGGATATTTATCTTTCCATCCTTGGGATACTTTACTAAGAAGAATGTATTTCAACTTCATCCAGGTAAATGTAAAAGATGGAAAGTCACTGGGGCAGCACCTGTGGCTCAAAGGAGTAGGGTGCCGGCCCCATATGCTGGGGGTGGTGTGTTCAAACCCAGCTCTGGTCAAAAACTGCAAAAAAAAAAAGATGTAAAGTCACCGTCTTTTTAATGGCTGCATAATATTCCACGGTATACACACACCACAGTTTTTTGATCCATTCGTGGGTTGATGGGCACTTAGGTTGCTTCCATGACTTGGCTATTATGAATTTAGTTTCTCATTTTTATTTTCTCTGAAACACAGTTTTTTGAGAGACAAAGAACTTTGACTAAGTTATATTGTTAGTGGTGATTCATATTCTAATGGGAATTATCCTTTGCCCATTTCAATAATTGCCCTGTTGTGTAGTTGTCAAAATAGTATGGTATATACAATAGGTATAAAGATGCCAATAGATTTAATCAGATAATGTCAAGTTTATAAAATAGCAAAAGATTGAAAACCTTCTGGAATCAGTTATATAAAGGAGGAAATGACTGTTCTGAAGACTGAATCTCTGAACTTCTGCCCATGAGATGCAGTTTCACTTGCAAAACCTACTGTGTTTTGGCTCGGTGCCCATAGCACAGCGGTTATGGTGCCAGCCACATACACTGAGGTTGGTGGGTTTGAACCTGACTCGGGCCAACTAAACAACAGTAACAACTGCAACAAAAAATAGCCAGGTGTTGTGGTGGTGCCTATAGTACATAGGAGACTGAGGCAGGAGAGTTACTTAAGCCCAAGAGTTTGAGGTTTCTGTGAGCTGTGACGCCATGGCACTCTACTGAGGGCAATATAGTGAGACTCTGTCTCCCCCCCCCCCAAAAAAAACCGTGTGTTTTCTGAGAGGAAAGGACATATTCCAGCAAGCTTAGACTTCAGGCCACTGTTGCTAGTTTTCCATTTGTAAGAATTCTTTAACTGCTTGGTGCCTGTAGCACAGTGGTTACATTGCTGGCCACATACACCCAGGCTGGTGGGTTTGAAGCCAGCCTGGGCCAGCTAAACAACAATGACAAAAAATAGCCTGGTGTTGTGGTGGACACCTATAGTCCCAGCTACTTTGGAGGCTAAGGCAAGAGAATCACTTAAGCTCAAGAGTTGAGGTTGCCATAAGCTGTGACGCCAGAGCACTCTACTGAGAGTGACATAGTGAGACTCTGTCTCCAAAAAACAAAAAAAAAGAATTCTTTATCAACCATGTTAGCTCATTAACATGTATTCATCATAAATTTGTTTTTGTATTTTTTTTTTTTTGAAAGAGAGTCTTACTTTGTTGCCCTTGGTACAGTGCTGTGGCATCATACCTCACAGAAACCTCAAACTCCTGGGCTCAAGCAATTCTCTTGCCTCAGCCTCACGAGTAGCTGGGACTACAGGTGCCTACCACAATGACCAGTTACTTTTTAGAGACAGGGTCTTGCTCTTGCTCAGGCTGGTCTTGAACTGTGAGCTCAAGCAATCCACTCACTGTAGCCTCCCAGAGTGCTAGGATTATAGATGTGAGCCACCATGCAGGCCCCATAAATTTGTTTTTAAAGTGGTTTTTGAGAGGTTCTGGATCCAAAGTGGAAGATTATTCCAAGGTGCAAGGTGAAAGGAAAATGGGTTCCTGGGTGTATGCAATCAAAGGGCTTTTATTCCACCTGGATGCAGGTGGGGTGAAATTCCTGACTGGGAAGAAATCCACACGTGGGCTATGGCGGATAGGGATTTTGAAAGGTCAGAGAGGCAGGGATTGGTCTATTCACTATTTCCTGGGAATACACCCAGGGAATAGACTCATGCACTTGATCCTTCTTGGGTAGGCTAGTTCTACCTGGGCGGGTCAGTAATCTGATTTTTTTTTTTCAATTTTCATACATTTTATTTTCCCCAGATTCACATCAACAAGCACTGCCTTCATGCCTTCATTCTGTTTCTTTTTTTTTTTTTTTTTTTTTTGAGACGGAGCCTCAAGCTGTCCCCCTGGGTAGA
>NW_003852401.1:30446935-30476217 GCF_000181295.1 Otolemur garnettii
CCGCCACAACGCCTGGCCATTTTTTGGTTGCAGCTGTCATTGTTGTTTGGTGGGCCCGGGCTGGGGATTCGAACCCGCCACCTTAAGTGTATGTGGCTGGTGCCTTAGCAGCTTGAGCCACAGGCGCCGAGCCAATTTTTATTATTTTTGAGTCAGAGTCTCACTATGCCTCAGTAGAGTGCCATGGTGTCACAGCTCACAGCAACCTCAAACTCTTGGGCTCAAGCAGTTCTCTTGCCTCAGCTACTCAATTACCTGGGTGATTGCCATAATAGGTGCCAGCCATAATGGTGCCAGCCATAATGCACAGCTATTTTTTTGTTGCAGTTGTCATTGTTGTTTAGCTGGCCCTGGGCAGGGTTTGAACCCGCCAGCCTAGGTGTATATGGCCGAAGCTGTAACCACTGTGCTATGAGCACCAAGCTGATTTGCCTAATTCTTTTTTTTTTGAGACAGAGTCACTTTGTCACCATTGGTAGAGTGCGATGGTGTCATAGCTCACAGCAACCTCAAACTCTAGGCTTAAGAGATTCTCTTGCCTCAGCCTCCCAAGTAACTAGGACTACAGGCGCCTGCCACAATGCCTGGCTATTTTTTGGTTGTAGTTGTCATTGTTGTTTGGCAGGCCCTAGGCTAGATTAGAACCTGCCAGCTCCGGTGTATGTGGCTGGTGCCTTAAGCTTCTGAGCTATAGGCACTAAGCCATATTTTCCTAATTTTTGACAGTAATTATTGAGATCAGTGAAAACTGAGAGATCAAAGGTGCCATGTTCAGGCAATGTGAGCCACTGTGAAGTTTGTATGTAGGCCAAGCAGTATTACAGAAACAGATGAGACATTTAGCTTAAGGTCAGGATAGAGTCATGGAGGCTTTAGGTGAGTTAAAAGATAGTTTAAAGGTGAAGAAGGGGGAATCCATGACTGAGCAGTGCTCATATCAAAAACTGAAGGTAGAAAATAAATTAGATTAAAGTGAAGATGTAAAGAGAACTTTCAAGGGATAAAAGTTGGGACAAAATGGCTGAGGCTGCAGGCAGAGAGGACCTGGACTCTGTGTGTGGCTGGAAATAAGTGACCCAGACTCCTCAGAGGGTACTGGACAGGCAATCCTGGCTCTCCAGGGGTTAGTCTGTGACCAGAAGAGATGTGGACCACTGGGCATGGCTGAGCCCCACAAGAGGGTATAAGACTGGTGAGTCTGGTTTCCTGAGGCTGGTATCAGGGAGAATACCTGGTCTCTGTGTATGATCTTGGTCAAAGAGGCCCTGGGCTCTGCACATGACTTTAACCAGCTGGAAAAATCTAGGCCCACAGTAGGGCACCAGATGGTAGATCCTGGCTTGCTGAGGTTAGCCTGTGACCAGAAAAGACAGGGACCACCAGAAATGGCCCAGCCCCACAGGAGGGCACTGGGCAGGTGAGCCTGGCCCACTCAGGTTAATTTGTGACTGGAAGAGACACAGATCACCGGAATTTTCAGCCTAAAATGAGGAGAGGGAAGGAAGTTTTAAAAAGTGCTGAGAGACTATATACGAATGCTTGAGGCTAAAAATCGGGAGAGGGAAGGAAGTTTTCAAAGGTGCTGAGAGACTATATACAAATGCTAGAGGCTAAAAAAAGCACAGAGATATTATATATGAATGCCTTTTAAAAGGCACAGAGATAGAGGGGGAGGAGAAGAGGAATTGGGGGGGCGGAGAGAAAAGAAGTTCGGAAAAGGGGTTTTAGGTAAAGGCTCACCTCACCATTACATGAATGAATCTTAGGCAAGGTCAGAGGGTCTCCTGTTTCCTTTCATCTCATGGGAACACGGTCCTTTTGGTTGGGTCGATGGAGTATAGTTTTCAGCCCCTCAAGGGAGCTTCTCCCCATCCAAGTCAAACCATATGAGAGTTTCTGAACCCAAAGATGAAAGATTATCCCGAGGTGCAAGATGAAAGGAAAACAGGGTCCTGGTTCTGTGCAATCAGAGTAGCTTTTATTCCACCTAGGTGCTGGCGGGGTGAGAAGAAATCCACATGTGGACTATGGCAGATGGGGATTTTAAAGGGTCAGAGAGGCAGGGATTGGTCCATTCGCTATTTCCTGGGAGGGACATGTCCTTGATCCTTCCTGGGCGGGCTAGTTCTACCTGGATGGGTCAGTAATCTGATTCTATCAGTTTTTGAATTCATTAATTGTAGAATTTACATTTTCTTGCAATTAAATTTATAAAATGTCAAAAAAATTAATTTCATGGTATTGGAGATGGGCAGGTAATATATTTTGCCCCAGCTGAAACTATTATAGTTATTCCTAATTAAACCATCACTGATGCACATAATAAGGCATGTATTGGCTTCTTATCTCATTTGAATATTAAGGTTTATTGTCATACTCATATTAAATGCTCTTTTCTGTTTTGCTTAAGTTAATAAGACCTCAGACTTGGGCTGAGACCATCTCACCCCTGACTGATTTTGCAGAGCTTGGGTAGAATGAATAACAACAAAAGCCAAACATGTCTGTGAAGTAAAAAATTTTAACTTAAAAAAAAAATTCAAAATCCCAAGCCGATTAAAGGAACATGATGGAGTAATTCTCTAAGTTTTGTTTTGGGGGATAAATTTGTAAAATGTTTGCTCGTTTAGTCTAGTATCTGATACAGTGCCTGCGACATAGTACTCAATAAATATTTGTTAAAGAAATGAATGAATGAATGAATGAATGAAGCCACTTTCAATTTGTGTCTTAAATACTGGCAAATATCTAAACCAGTGGAGCCAATAATTTCTATAATTAAAATAATCTGCCTGAGTTACCTTAGAATTGATTTTTCTATATTTAGAAATAAGGTGATTGTTTTTTACTAAACATAGCTCAGCTATCTTATTCTCAGTATTTGTTGTTTGTGAAAGGGGTTGACTGTCTCCTGCATGGCACATCTAGCCTGCTGCATGTTTAGTACAGCCAGTGTGCTAATAATGGTTTTTATATATCTTTTAAATAATTGAAAACAATCCAAAGAAGTATCATGTGTCATGACAGTATGATTTTTTTTTTTTTTTTTTTTTTGGAGACAATGTTTGGTCCTTCTGGAGGAGGATGGTCCCTGGTTCTTGACTCCCACTGCCAAGAAAGGGCACCAGTGCCTAGCTGATGATCAAGTGATCACAACACAAAGCGATCACCATTAACATACATTTATTGCAGAACAAGGCACACAAACCATAAGGAGACTACATCTCCAAGAGTGAGACGGCCCCTCTCAGTGAGCAGAGAGGAGACCCTGAAGTCTGAGGAATGCTGTCTTTCACAGGCTAACTAAGCTATCTAGTTTCCCCTCCCCTCACCCTAGCAGGATTGGCTACTGCCTCCTGTCTTTGGGGTAACTGATAGGTTGGGGTTACACTTCAAACTTCCTAACATACATGCATCTCCCTCCAACTGTCCTGAAGAACCCATGGGGGTCAAAATTTGCAAGTTTAGTTATATGATACCGGATGCAATCTGCCCAGGTCAGTATAAGGTCACTAGGGCTCCTCACTATCAGTTCTGACTGGGAACAGTCCCAAGCATTAACTTGGTTCCTACTGTCTGCCCCAGCCCTTTAGTTGTCTGTCTTACCAAGGAGAGAAGTTGGGGCACCTCTGGCAGTACCTCTCCTCCCAGGCCCAGCCAATCTATCCTGCCTGTCAGAGAGAGAAGCTGGGGTCCAAAAGGACAACAGGATCTTTCTCAGTGCACCAGCTAGAGTGCAGCGGCATCATCATAGCTCACTGCACCCTCCAACTCCTGGGCTCAGCCCCAGTGTAGCTGGCATTATATGCATATGTCACCAGGCTTGGCTAAGTTTTCCTTCCCTCCCTCTCTCCCTTCCTTTTTTCTCTTTCTCTGTCTCTCCTAGATGGCTGGTCTCTAGCTCCTAGCCTCAAGTAATGCTCTTCCCTCAACCTCCCAAAGTGCTAGAATTACAGGCATGAGACACTGTACCCAACCATATGACAGGTAAAAATTACATACAGTTTAAACTTGTTGTCTGTAAGACGGAGTCTCTTATGTGGCCCTTGGTAGAGTGCTGTGGTGTCACAGCTCACAGCAACCTCTAAATCTTGGACAATTCTCTTGCCTCAGCCTCCCCAGTAGCTGGGACTATAGGCACCTGCCACAATGCCTGGCTATTTTTTTTGTTGTTGTTTGGCAGGTTGGGACTGGGTTCGAACCTGCCAGCTCCAGTGTATGTGGCTGGTGCCCTAGCTGCTGAGCTATAGGCATCAAGCCAAAAAATTTTTAATTTTAAATTAATATGAGGGTATAAATGTTTTGGTTGCATGTTTTCAATTTTAAGGTAAAGGTCAAGTTGTAGTTGAGCCTTTCACTCAGGGGGCATGCTGAGCACCCTCACATTGTGCACAGTAGGTGAGAGCCCTCCCATCGTCCTCCCTTGCTAGAGAGCCCTCCCCTCCCCCTTGCTAGACTATATTTGTGTTATATCTTTCCTGTGGGCATGTAGTTGTTTATATATTGATTTCATATTAGTATTGAATGTATTGCATATTTTTTTTCATTCCCGAGATACTTTACTAAGAAGAATGGTTTTCAACTCCATCCAGGTAAACACAAAAGTTGTAAAATCTTCATCTTTTCTTATGTCTGAACAGTACTCCAGGGTATACACATACCATAGTTTGTTAATCCATTCATGGGTTAATGAGCATTCGGGTCACTTCCACATCTTGGCAGTTGTTAATTGAATTGCAGTAAATATTCTGGTGCAAATGTCCTAATAAATATGTGAAAAAATGCTCATCATCTCTAATCATCACAGAAACGCAAATAAAAACCACTCTCAGGTATCTCTTACCTCCATAAGATTAGCCCACATTGCAAAGTCCCAAATCTGCAGGTGCTGGTGTGGATGTGGTAAGAAGGGAACACTTTGACACTGCTGGTGAGATTGCAAACTAATATAACCTTTATGGGAAGAAGTATGGAGAATTCTTTTTATTTTTTTCCTTTCTTTTCTTTTATTTCTTTTTTATATAGTCTCACTTTGTCACCCTGGGTAGAGTCCTGTGGTGTCACAGCTCACAGCAAACTCAAACTCTTGGGCTTAGCTGATTCCCTTGCCTTAGCCTCCCAAGTAGCTGGGGCTACAGGCACCCATCACAACGCCCAGCTATTTTTTTTTTTTTTTTTTTTTTTGAGACAGAGCCTCAAGCTGTCCCCCTGGGTAGAGTGCCGTGGCATTACAGCTCACAGCAACCTCCAACTCCTGGGCTCAAGCGAGTCTCCTGCCTCCACCTCCCAAGTAGCTGGGACCACAGGCGCCCGCCACAACGCCCGGCTATTTTTTGGTTGCAGCCGTCATTGTTGTTTGGCGGGTCCGGGCTGGGGATTCGAACCCGCCACCTTAGGTGTACGTGGCTGGCGCTTTAGCCGGTTGAGCTATAGGCGCCAAGCCGCCCAGCTATTTTTTGAGAAGGGGTCTCACTCTGGCTTAAGCTGGGTTTGAACTCTTGAGCTCAAGCAATCCACCCACGTCAGCCTCCCAGAGTGCTAGCATTACAGGAATGAGTCACGGCACCTGGCCTGGAGAATTCTTAAAGATCTAAAAATTGACCTTCTATATGATCCTGCAATCCCATGACAAGAGATTTACCCAGAAGAACAAGAAAATTTCACGGGAACATTATCAGTCTCATTCTTTCACGTATCCCTTGTAGGTGCCTTCATACTCTAATGGAAGGAGTTAGTGGAGTTGAGTATAGTCCACACAACCTAAAATATCTGGCCTTTTACAAAGTTTTCCAACTCCTTGTTTAGAGCCAGAACTGTATCTTGGGAACAGGGGTGCATATTGTTCCCTCAGTAACAGGGATGCATTTCAGGTTACCAGCCTTACTGAATGGTAGAGTGACAGCAGGTCAAAAGTTATGTCTATTTTGTTAACAACTTGAAAATCATAGTGGTGGTATATTTTCTTTTTTTCTTTCATCATCTCTAATGAGGGGGCAAATATTATGAAATGTAAAAATGATATTTGAAAACTCATCTGATTAAAATTTCTATTGCCAGGATTGCTTAGAACCTCTGATACTGGGCCCAATATTTTACCTATGACCCCTCTGGTCACCCTGGCCTCCCTCCAGGTTCTTATCTGCCCCATGGTTGTATAGGCTGGGGATAATAATTGCTTACCAAGTAGTCCAAGGCAGGATTTAAAAAACTGGGCTCTTTGGAACTTCTGTAGCAAATTGAAAGGGTTTATAGGCACATATCTTCTCTTTCTGACTACCTCACAATAATTTTTAATAAAGACCATTTCAGATTTCACTCAATTTTAACTTTTTCTTGTTTGAATTTTTCACAATGGGCATGTATTAGGCATTTATTTAATCCTAAATAAGTAAAGGAAGCTTTTTATTTTGTAATCTATAAAATAGAAAATCAGCAAAATGCTTATTATTAAATTTCGGTAGCAAAATTAGTAACATTTCCTATTATCTGTTATATTGGTTGGGATTCTCCAGAGAAACAGAAGCAGTAATATATATTAGAATCTCTATAAGTTGACCACCCAAAGGACTATAGCAAACTGGTCAACATATGGAGGTGGTCAACACAAAGAACTAGGTCTACTGTCTGATATGTACATGTGGTGTATGTCCAGTCTATGAAAATTAAGTCAACTAGGTCAACTTAAGGAAGTGGTCAGTGTATGGAGGTGGCTAACTATGGAGATTCAACTACATATATAACTTAAATTATAGGAATTAAAATATAGGAATTTAAAGTTATATAATATTAAATTATTGGAATGTAAATTACACATATATTTAAAAACTAAACATTTTTAAGGGACTGGTTGATGAGTGTGGGGGCTGGCAAGTGTGAAGTGTTCAGGGCAGACCAACAAGTTGGAAATTATAGCAGGAGTTGTAGTCTCATATCCAAAGGCAGTCTGGAGACAGAACTCTCCCTTCCTGGGGTGGCCTCAGTTTTTTCTCTAAACACTTTCAACTGATTGGATGAGGTGCACTCACATTATGGAGGGAAATCTGCTTTACTCCCAGTTTACTGATTTAAATGGTAATCACATCTAAAAAGTACCTTCACAGCACCCTCTAGACTGCTGTGTGACTACACAAGTGGATACCGTAGCTTATCACACTATGCAAAATCTATATAAATATGTATGTATATATAAAAGATAGGTGTATAAACAAATACGTATATGACACATGTAACCTCTCTATCATGAACAAAGAGAACTTCATTTTTAAGTACAGCATGACTTTAAAATCACAGGAACTTAAAGCTCTTTTGGAATACCAAGTTTAACTCCTCAGACTCTCTTTTACTTTGAATTTAACAAGTTTATCCAGATTCTATAAATTTATTATGGATATGAAACTGTGATAAGCAGAATAATGGCTCCCAAAGATGTCCATTTTCTAATTCTGAAACCTGTGAACATGTTACCTTACATGGCAAGGAGAGATTAAGGTTGCAAAACAGCTGATTTTTTTATTTTTTGAAACAGAGTCTCACTATGTTGCCCTGGGTAGAATGCTGTGGCGTCACAGCTCACAGCCACCTCAAACTCTTGGGCTTAAGCGATTCTCTTGCCTCAGCCTCCTGAGTAGCTAGGACTATAGGCACCTGCCACAATGCCCGGCTATTTTTTGGTTGGAATTGTTATTGTTGTTTGACAGGCCTGGGCTGGATTTGAGCCAGCCAGCTTTGGTGTATGTGGCTGGTGCCCTGGGCAGTGAGCTACAGGTGCTGAGCCCAAAACAGCTGACTTTAAAACAGAGAGATTATCCTGGATTATCAAGTGGTCCCACTATAATCATAAGAGTCCTTAAATGTGGAAGAGGAAGGCAGAAGAGGAAGTTAGAATGATAAGTGTACTGTAGATTGAATTATGCCCCCTCGAATCCCTATGTTGGGTCCCTAACCCCCAATGGGATAGCATTTGGAGGTGGGGCCTTTGGGAAGTAATTAGTGTTAAATGAACTCAGGAGAGTGAGGCCCTCAAGATGGGATTAGTGCCTTTAACAGAAAATTGCTCTTTCTGTTTCTCCACCATATGAAGACACAGTGAGAATATGGCTATTTGGAAGCCAGAGGCATGCCCTTCCAGAATCTGACCATGCTGGCACCCTGATTTTAGACTTTCAGCCTCTAGGACTGTAGGAAAAATAAATATGTGTGGTATAAACCACTCCATCTATGGTATGTTGTTGTGGCAGCCTGGCCCAATGTTGCAGCTTTGAAGACAAAAGAAGGAAACAACAAGCCAAGGAAAGTGGTCAGTTTCTAGAAGCTGGACAAGTCAAGGAAATAGATTGTCCTTTAGATCTGCCAGAAAGGAAGACAGTTTGCTGACACCTTAATTTTAGCCTTTTTCATACTTCTGATCTGGAGATCTGTAAGATAATAAATTTGTGTTGTTCTAAGCCACTAAAGAGTATAATAATTTGGTACAGCAGCAATAGAAAATGAATAAAGGTATTAAGAATCAGATGGGGCAGCACTTGTAGCTCAGTGGGTAGGGCGCCAGCCACGTACACCGAGGCTGACAGGTTTGAGCCTGGCCCGGGCCTGCTAAACAACAGTGACAACTGCAACAACAACAAAAAATAGCCGGGCGTTGTGGCGGACGCCTTTAGTCCCAGCTACTTGGGAGGCTGAAGAAGGAGAGTTGCTTGGGCCCAAGAGTTTGAGGTTACTGTGAGCTGTGATGCTACAGCACTCTACCAAGGGTGACAAAGTAAGACTCTGTCTCAAAAAAAAGAATCAGATGGCAACACTGGCCACATGATAGTTCAACAAATTCAAATACATAGAATTTCACGTTACAGTTATTGAAAGTAAAAATAAAGGTGCTTTAAATAATTTGCTACCAAGTATCTTGTACAGAACATCACAAGCTAAAATCATTTTTTTCTTGCTTTTTTTTTTTTTAAATCAATTTAGGGCATTTATTTCAACCACTATTAAGAGACTCTCATTGGTGCTTATATTTAGTCTTATTAAGTCATTTATAAGAATGAAATCAAGATTTAATTTGCAACTAATTTCTACATGCAGAGTACAGAGCAATAAATTGACTGCTGTGATCTTTATATAATTAATCTTTTAAAAAGTTCTAACTAGACTTATTTCTAAAAATAGAAAGGAATTGTAAAAAATTCAGTATTTGGAAACAGTAAAATAGCCATGCTTACTCCATACTAAGGACATACTATTTTATTTAATTCTTATAATTACCCAGTGAAACAAGGATTCTGTTCCTTTTACCAATAAAGAAAGTCAAGCATAGGGTGCAAAATGATGGAGGTGGCAGTCTGAATCCAAGCAGGCTGATTCCTGAGACTGTGATTAAACCATTTAGCACACTGATACACACAAGGTCACTAAATTATGTCTGTAATTGTACGCTTAACATCCAGTAGAGTAAAAACATAAATAGAATTTTAAAATGAGGGGGTGGGGCCTAAGCAGTATTCTGAAATTATCCCTGCATCCATTCATCCATCTATCCATCTATCAATCTATCCCTTGACATTCGTCAATCAATCTATCTGTTGACCAATATTTTTTGGTCTGAGTTGAAGAAAATCTCCAATCAAAGGGTGGGGTTTAAATCATAAAGAAAGTGAACACAGGCCTTCCTTTATGCCTATAACCTCTCTTGTCTTTTCTCAAAGTAACCTTAGGAAAAGAGAATGTTCTCAAATGTAAAGTATGCTTTTATGAACTATCTCCCTTCCGCCTGCCATTCAGGATGAAGACAGTAGTTTCTGGAGCTTGTTTATTGACCACAGCTGTTTTGCACCACCCTAAAAGAAGCAGTGCATGTAATAGTGAGTCCACTGAGGCTGGGCATCGTGGCTTACGCCTGTAATCCCAGCACTTGGGGGGCTGAGGCAGGTGGATTGCTTGAGCTCACAGGTTTGAGACCAGCCTGAGCCAGAGTGAGACCCTGTCTCTAAAAATAGCCGGGCGCCGTGGTGGGCGCCATGTAGTCCCAGCTACTCAGGAGGCTGAGACAAGAGAATTGCTTTGAGCCCAAGAGTTTGAGGTTGCTGTGAGCTATGATGCCACAGCACTCTACTGAGGGTGACAAAGTGAAACTCTGTCTCAAAAAATAAAATAATGGAAAAAAATAGTGAGTCCACTAAGATGGAAATGAGAGGATATTGTTCAAATTTTGGTATAGGTATAACATCTAATCTAATCACTCAGATTTCTTATCTGGAACATGAGCATACCTATACATATTTTTGTGGATTATTTGAAGATTAAATAAAATAGCATATTTAGTGCATATACATCATGTAGGTGCTCAGTTTTGTTAGGAATGTATATTTTTCCCCTACCTTGTTCCCTTTTCCATAATCTCTTAACTCTCCCCCTATGTTCCAGACCCAGAACTGAATGCTCACTAGTTTTAAAGTGAGTTCTTTAATCTTTGTGACCTCTTCATTTGTCTAGACTAGGGAATAAAAAATACTGGCTTTGGCTGCCTTGAGAATTTTTTCCCCCTGTTTCCCCCACCCTTTTTTTTTTGTTGTTGTTCAGGTCAGAAGAAACTATATATGGGCTTAAAGACTAAATCAGGCTCAGTGCCCTAGCTCAAGTGACTAAGGCGCCAGCCACATACACCAGAGCTGGCAGGTTCAAATCCAGCCTGGGCCTGCCAAACAATAATGACAACTACAGCCTCCACAGTTGGAGGTTGCTGTGAGCTGTGATGACACAGCACTTTACCTAGGGTGACAGCTTGAGACTCTTGTTTCAAAAAAAAAAAAGACTAAATTACTATTTAGCTATAAATGAAAATGCTAGCAGAGAACACAGTAATCAATGTGTTATTGATTAGTAGCAAAGCATATGAATAGCACTTTACATGTATCATCACTGAGACATCTGAAAGTTCTTCTTGTCTTACTCCTACTGGAAACTCAACAGTGGTTTCTCATTGCCCTTAGGATAGAGTCTAAATTCCTTAACCAAGGCTTCCTGTGGGCCATGCCTATGTCTTTACCTTCTGAAACCATTCTCTGTCTCTCATGCCGGAGTGCAGTAGTGTCTTTATACACTGCAACCTCGTACTCCTGGGCTCAAAAGATATTCCTGACTCAAGCATTACAGGCAAGCATCACCATAGCTAGCTAATTTTTAAAAAGAAGTTTTGTAAAGATAGTGTCTTGCTCTGTTGCCCAGTCTGGTTTTGAACTCCTGGTGTCAAGTGATATTCCTTCCTTGGCTTCTCAAAGGGCTAGGATAACAGGTGTGACCCACAGTTCCTCTCCTGATGTTCTGATATATGCATACATTGTGAAATAGCTAAATTCAGCTAGTTAACATATATTACCTTATATATAGGTTATTATTTTTAAGCACTATCAAAAAGTGAGTCCTTTTTATATTCTCATCCAAAACAAAGAAAATTCTCATTTCCCAAAAAGGAAAATATTTTTTAAAATGGGGGAGCGATGGCTCGGCACCTGTGGCTCAAGCGGCTAAGGTGCCAGCCACATACACCTAAGGTGGCGGGCTCGAATCCCCAGCCCGGGCCCGCCAAACAACAATGACGGCTGCAACCAAAAAATAGCCGGGCGTTGTGGCGGGCGCCTGTGGTCCCAGCTACTTGGGAGGCGGAGGCAGGAGACTCGCTTGAGCCCAGGATTTGGAGGTTGCTGTGAGCTGTAATGCCATGGCACTCTACCCAGGGGGATAGCTTGAGGCTCCGTCTCAAAAAAAAAAAAAAATAAAATGGGGGAGAGTAGCAATATCATGATAGTTCATAAATTATTATCCAAGGAATGTGGACAAAGGAAGGCAGAATAAAAACCTATCCCATGACATTAGAATTGAAAGGGCATAAAGAATCCCTAAATGAGTGTTCTTCAATCTTTTTTATCTCATGGCACACTTGAACCTATAGTTAAACTTCCATGGTACACTTAAATTGTGCTGATAAAAAAAAAGAGTGAAAAATAGAATATACTTCCTGTGCTTTGAATGCCTTTCAAAGATAATTTAATTAATGATCTTTAAAAATTTTCGCAGCACACTTAAGATCGTTTCGTGGCACACCAGTTGAAAAATCACTGCCCTAGATTATTAGATCAAGATTGTGGTTAGCTGTGGCTTCAAAGATTTGCTCTTTATAAAATTCTGTAGTGAGCAATCATCAGTTTGCATTTGAATATGCATAATAATCATCTTTGGAAATAGTAGTGCCCCTCTCAATTTCTAACCCAGCTTCTACCTTTTAGCTCTTACCCGATCAATTGTCACACAGGGTTAATTGTATTAATTTTCTTGGTTGCCGTAACAAAGTACTAGGACTGGGTGGCTTAAGCAATGGACCTTTATTTTCTTACATGTTGGATTCTAGAAGATCAAAGTGTTCAGGGTTGATTTCTGCGGAGGCCCTTCTCACTGACTTGTGCATGGCCATCTTTCCCCTGTGTCGTCACATGCTGTTCCCTCTGTGTGCCCGCACCCTAATCTGTCCTATAATGAATGACACCAGTCAGAGGGCCCATCCACAAGGCCTCCTTTTACCTTAATTAGTTTTCAAAGGTCATGTCTCCAAGTACAGTCACCTGCTGTGGAACTGGAGGGTTAAGACTTCATCATATGAATTTGGGAAGGACACAATTCAGCTCACATTAGTGATATTCAAACTATTTAAGAATCTGTTAGCTATAGGTTCAGACTCGTAGGAACAGATGATAACCATGGTTCACTGAGAGAACCCTGCTATGCCTTGATTGCTAGAACATAGGGAGAAAGGGGAACAGGTTCACTAGAGAAATAGCAGGACATTTCAGGGCCAGAAGTTATGGTAGAGAAGGGTTTCACTATTTTATCAGCAAGAATGGTCATCTGAGACAAAGCAGGTGAATGTCCATTTGGACACACGTGACCATCTATTTTGAGTGCTCTTAGCCTAGTCTGACCTTCTTGGAGATGTTGCTGAAATTGAGCTCAATCACGCATGATTTGGGTAAAGAGATCCTAGACATGTGCTACAAAGTATGAGCAGAAGTGAGGGCTTCTCTTCTCTCAGTGGACCAATTAATTATTTTCTTCTGGTCAGGGGGTGGATCTTAGGAAATGGTGACTGAAGATGCTGTAAGTAGGGGAATGGATCACAAAGTAGCCTGCAAAAGATTAGAGGATATGGATGGGGACAGAGAAAGGCAGGAGACAGGACACCAGTTAGGACGAATGGATCCAGCCAGGGGAGGATGAAAGATTTACTTAGAGCAAGCACAATAGAAATGGAAAGACAGAGGTGCGTTGTAAAGAGGGAGGTTGTGGACTTTGTTTGAGAGGTGCAAGTGATTCAAATGTCCACTACCAACTATCTTAACAAAGGAAAGAGCTTCCCACTGCTAGGACCTGGCAGTCCCTGCAGCTAAAACTGAAATGCTGAACTTTTCCTTAACACAGTTCATGAAGAGAGTCCCATATCAATGCTTATTTGGTCTCTCTGAGGCCCAGCATGTAGAGAATACCTCAAAGAAGGCCGAGAAAGTAGCAGACATATGAAAAGGCTTGTTCTTTATATTAATTGCTTTCAAATCAGGTTTATGAGTATGTTGGAAGAGGTAAGATTGATTGATGGTTTGAGGGGCTTTTTTAGGAGTTAGGCAGAGGCCCTCTGTCAGCTTCTGTGCACGGTTCCAGTGAGGTATATATGAATAAACATTTAAAAACATAGTTTCTGTAATCTCCCTGTTATCTAGTACCCATGGTAAGTTCTGGGTAAATGTAGTTTCTAGTTGTTTGAGAATTCCTATATATATATATTTTTTTTTTGGAGACAGAGTTTCATTTTGTCACCGCTGGTAGAGTGCTGTGGTGTCATAGCTCACAGCAACCTCAATTTAACTCTTAGGCTCAAGTGATTCTCTTGCCTCAGCCTCCCCCATAGCCAGGACTACAAGTGCCCGCCACAATGCCTGGCTATTTTTAGAGATGAGGTCTCGCTCTTGCTCAGGCTGGTCTCAAACCTATGAGCTCAGGCTATCCACCTGCCTTGGCCTCCCAGAGTGCTGGGATTAGAGGTGTGAGCCACTGCTTCCAACAAGAGTTACTATTACAAATAAGCCTAACTAGTTCTGCACCCTCCACTCTACCATACCATAAACTCTGTATTGACTTGATGTTATATTTAAATACACTAATTAAAAGTAAATTAAGACAAATACAGACAAACGTCACTGTGACAGTTTTACTGTATTTTAAAACAGCTTTGTAAATGCAGTGCATAATTTTAGTTAAATGGTAGTGGATAAAACTTTTCAACTTCACTACCATATTTTTTTTACTTCAAATAACACACTTTAGCACTTAAAACTGTTGCAGAGAACTCATGGGAGCCATGACATATCAAGTTTAAACTTTGGTCTTTTTTTGTTTTGGCTGGGTTATGGGCCAGTTGCTTGAGATTGCTGGTTGCTTGAATTCTGGATAACAGGGAGTTTACTGTATCAATTATGCATTGTTGTTACACATTAAAGTAAGTTCATTTAAAGAAAAATGTAAAGTAAGTAATAGTACAGATGAATATAGATCTGGTAAAGTTTTTTTTTTTAGAGACAGAGTCTTACTTTGTTGCTCTTGGTAGAGTGCCATGGTGTCATAGCTCACAGCAACCTCCAGAATCGCATAAGCCTCGTGAGTAGCTGGGACTACAGGCACCCACCACAACACCCAGCTATTTTTTTGTTACAGTATGGTTGGGGCCGGGTTTGAACCTGCCACCCTTGGTATATGGGCCCGGCACCCTACTCACTGAGCCACAGACGCCATCTGATCTGGTAAAATTTTTAAAGTGGTATTCAAATCACTAAAGTTTGGGAAATGATGCAGGGCAGTGGTTTCCTACCTTTTTAATCTCACATCACACTCGAGCCTATATTGAAACTTCTGCAGCACACTTAAATTGTGTTAATAAAAAAAAAAAAACAGTTAAAAAAATAAACAGGATATACTTATTGTGCTTTCAACTTCTTTCAAAAGTAATTTAATTAAGGGGTTTAAAGCTTTCTGCAGTACACTTAAATCCTTTCACAGCACCGTTTGAAAATCACTGATGTAGAGAAATGGTCGTCAAATAAATCTGACACAGACTTGAGTCAGGAGACCTGAATTCAAATCATGACTGTGCCACTTCTCAGTTTCAAGACTTCTATTTTCTTTGTGGTAAAACAGAACTAAGCCATCACCAACTTTGCTTCTCTCCCAGTCTTGTAATGAAGTATGACTCTTATTTGTGTATTCTGTCAACAAGCATTTACCAAGTTTGCACTGCATACTAGTATAGAAAATACTGTAGACTTACATTATTACTGAAAAGAAATAGGCTTTTGAAATTTTTTTTTTGGAGACAGTCTCACTTTGTTGCCCTCTGTAGAGTGCTGTGGCATCATAGCTCACAGCAACCTCCAGCTCTTGGGCTTAGGTGATTTTCTTGCCTCAGCCTCCCGAGTAGCTGGGACTACAGGCACCTGCCACATGGCCCGGTTATTTTTTTGTTACAGTTTGGCCAGGGCTGGGTTTGAACCCGCCACCCTCAGTATATAGGGCTGGTGCCCTACTCCCTGAGCCACAGGTGCTGCCCTTTTGAATTTTTCTTAATCTTTATTAATCTTTGAGACAGAAGTTGCTTTGAATGGAGTGCCATGGTGTTGTTAATAGCTCACAAACTGTGTGGCTCAAGTGATTTTGTCTCAGTCTCCTGAGTAGCTGGGACTACAGGTGCCTGCCACAATGTATGGCTAATTTTCGCAATTTTTATAGAGACAAGATCCCACTCTTGCTCAGGCGGGTCTCAAACTCCTGACCTCAAGCAATCTTCTGACCTCAGCCTTCCAGAGTGTTAGGCTTACTGGCGTTGAGCCATTGTGCTAGGTGTTGGCTTTTGAAAATTTTGCACAATGACTGGTATTTAAATTTAAACTCTTGACTGTGACCCTCATTTTAAAAGATCACTAGAATAGATTTAAATGAAAATGAGACATTTCCTTTCTCTACCAAGTATGAAAACAAAATGAATATTAGTAGACAAGGCCTTTAACATTAGTAACAGAAGGTGCCATTTTTCATTTAGCAACTGGAAGACATAGAAAATACACCTTTAACCTACATGGATTGTTTATCCAGTGCTGGGAATTTAGGTGGTACCTTGCAAAGTAAAAGTAGACATGACAAGGTCCTTTCCCTGAGGAGTTCAGACCTGAACATGGTTGAACAAATCTACTCAGCAGAGCAGTAGAGTGTGTAATTGAGCTGATATGATGGGAGAGTTCGGCCTAGGGCTATGGACTGAAGGTGTGTGAAATCAGCAGTTTGTAGCAGGGTGGTCTGGGGCTGACAAGGCAGGAGTGTGCTCCTGACTTCTCAGTGGGACTAAATGGTAAAAGTGGAGAAAATGAGAACGCAGAGAAGCAAGTCAAGTGTGCCTACACACCACACCATGCAGTGGCTCAGAAGAATCAACTGGACACGATTTTCTTGTTTCCTTGTCATTTGCAAGTGGCCTGTCTTAGCCTGCTTATGCTGCCATAACAAAATACCTGAGACTGGATAATTTATAAAGAACAGAAATTTGTTTCTTGTGAATCTAGAGGCCGGAAGTCCACGGTCAAAGTGACAGCACCTTTGAAGTCTGCTGAGAAGCTTCTCACTTCACTCTCACCTAGTGGAAGGTCAAAAAATGCAAAAGGGAAAAATGTTGTGTCCTGGAAGGGCAGAGAGACTGAAGGGGAGAAAGGCCTAACTAGTTCCCTCCAGTCCTTTCACAGGGTTAAAAACCTTACTCATGAGAGCAGAGCCCACCTAAAGTCCCCACTTTTTAAAATTGTCACATGAGGATTTGAGTTCCAGCATGAATTTTTCAGGGACACACACAGCACAGTTTTTGGAAGTTTCTTTTTCTCTCTCTTTTTTCTTTCTTTCTTTTTTTTTTTTTTTTTGATAGGGATTGCATTGACATGGTAGATTGCTTTGGGTGGTGTGGCCATTTTAATAATATTACTTCTTCCAATCCACAAACATGTAATATCTTCATTTACTCTTGTCTTCTTCGATTTCTTTTTTTTTTTTTTTTTGTAGAGACAGAGTCTTACCTTGTGGCCCTTGGTAGACTGCCGTGGTGTCACACAGCTCACAGCAACCTCCAATGCCTGGGCCTAAGCTATTCTCTCGCCTCAGCCTCCTGAGTAGATGGGACCACAGGCACCCGCCACAATGCCTGGCTACCCTTTGGTTGCAGTTTGGCTAGGGCCGGGTTTGAACTCGCCACCCTTGGTATATGGGGCCAGCACCCCACTCATTGAGCCACAGGCGCCGCCCCTCGATTTCTTTCATCAATGTTTTGTAGTTCTCAGGGTAGAGATCTTTCCCCTCTTCAGCCTCCCCAATGAACACAGAGTTTTCTATGTCTGGTTTATAGACAAAAGATGAGAGAGGACAGCTGAATATACTCTCAGGAAGGTTTGGTCAGTTTGATAGCAGAGTTCATAGGGAGAGAGAAAGTCACAGTGTACCCAGGTGTTGGCAATGAGTCCAAAGTGCTGTGAAAGGCAAAGTTGTCCAAGTCTTAGGAATTGCTCATGGCATTGACCATGCCACCCAGCATGCTAGTGGCTGCCAGAGTGTACCTTTTGCTCTTTGCATGTCTACATTGTTCCCACTATTGGCCCTGCTGTGGCCAGAGTCGGTACTTAAATCCTCACGATGTCCTTTCCAGTGTAGCTGTAGGTCTTTAATTTTCTCTACTATAAGGCATAATAATAACAATTACTAATTGTTGAGCACTTAAGTCTCTGCCAGGAAGTATTGGAACCACTTCCCATATAAATACTTCATTCATTCCTCATAACAAGAATTAGTTAGAAAACTCTACTTTAGAGGTGAGGAAAAGGAGACTCAGGAAGATTAAATGATTTGCCAAAGGTCACTCAGTTCATAAGGGGTGGGAATGAGATTTAAATGCAGATTTTCTAGTCCTTGCCCTTCTTTTTAACTAACATAACCACTTTCTCCTCCCTGGAGGCCTCATGAGGCTGGGAGGTGAGGGATGGGGATCATGGGATTGCAGGGGTCCAAAGCCCCTCCTGGCTTCAACCTTCTCATAGCTTATTCCCAGAGAGAATCCACTGAATGTTAATCTAGACAGCTGTCTCCTTCCTTCTTCTAAGATGCTACTGATGACCTGGAACATGGTGCCACACGAGGCAGTAGTCTGGTCCATTTTTAGATAGCAATGATTATCACCCAGTTTTTCCATATTTTGAGTAGAAATAATTTCTCTCCATAACTTCACCTACTTGTCCTAGTTCTGTTTTTGGTAACTGGACCAAGTAAGACTTTTCCTTTTTTCTGATGGGCAAACCTTGGGAGATTGGGACAGTTTTCCACCATACCCAAACTTCCTTTCCCTACTTATGGCAGAAAAGCAGTATTTGATTTTCTAAACAACACGACAGTCCTTTGCTTTCATTTCTGTGAGCAGCTTATTATTGGTGCCTACTAACCCAGAAGGACACAGCTGTGCATGTGAAAGACCAGCTTTGTTTAAGGGTTTATTTGATTGCAACAGTAAACACACCTCTGTGCAGTCTTCCTAGTTTATCATTTAGCCTTATTCATCCAGGACACTGGCTTTGGGCATGGCCCCAGCAAGGTTCTGTTGTTTAACTGTTAAGACAGGTCATTATGTCTTCACAGCTTAAAAACAACAAAAGAACACTGGAACACTGTTACTGTACAAATATGCTTTTGTGAAAATGGAAGGTAAAGAGGTTGGGGGAAAAAGTGAGTTAGCTTTGGGTGTCATGGGGGAGGACTTTGAAAGAGGTATGGAGGCTCCTGGTGTGGGTTCCCTGGGTGGAGGGTGAGGCACTGGAGACTTTCAAGGACAAATCAGCTGGTGTCATCCAGGGAAATAACACACTACAATACATTTGGCAGCGATTTATAGTTTTTCTGGTTCCATTTGAGGAAGGATGAAGATTATAGAATATATATAGATGATATTATTTTGTTAAATTAGTCATAATAAACAAGTTATGAGTTGTTTATTTGTAATCTTTATAGAAATTTCTAGGAGACCCAGGGACTTCTATTTTTCAATGAGATACTTGAGATTTATGAAGACTATTCTAGTCAGATGTAGTGGCTCACACCTGTAATCCCAGCACTCTGGGAGGCCAAGGAAGGTGGATTGTTCAGGAGTTCAGGACAACCCTGAGCAAGAACAAGAGTCCATCTTTACTAAAAATAGGAAGACTAGCTGGGTGTCATGGCGAGTGCTTGTAGTCCGCTACTTAGGAGACTGAGGCAAGAGGATCGCTCGAGCCCAAGACTTTGAGGTTACTGTAAGTCAGGAGGTCACAGCACTCTACCCAGGGTTATAGAGTGAAACTCTATCTCAGAGAAACAAGAAAAGATTTCATCTTTAGGATCTTATAACTGGAATTAACTCCTTCTTGCTTAGGGAAAGAGTGCCTCCTCATCTTCTAGTGGATTGTGCTATTGTGTATTGAAAGGTGAAATGGCCCCACCTGGGTAGGCCACTAAGCAGTCACACAATTGCAGGAAAGAACCTTTCTCTTTGGGGGCCTCAGTTTCCCCCTCTGTGAAGTGAAGGAGTTAAACTAAAGTTCTTTCCAGCTATGAGGATCATAAGCTCTTCTTTATTTTTATATGGTGATTTCCTAATATAAAGGCTAGTATGAATAACAGTGATACATTTTCCTGGTAAAATCCATGGTGTTATTAATTGAATTATTGATTGTAATTATTCATTCCCCTGATACAGTGATATTATTCATTTATACCATTGCCATGGCTTTAGAGTAGGAAAAGTATATTTTCTTTTTCTTTTTTTTTTTTTTTTGAGACAGTGTCACTATGTCACCCTCCATGGAGTGGTGTCAGAACTCATAGCAACCTCAAACTCTTGGGCTTAAGCGATTCTCTTGCCTTAGCCTCCCATGTAGCTGGGATTACAGATACCTGCCACAATGCCTGGCTATGTTTTTTGTTGTTGCAGCTGTCGTTGTTTAGCAGGCCTAGGCCAGGTTCGAACCCTCCAGCCTCAGTGTATGTGGCTGGTGCCCTACCCACTGTGCTATGGGCGCCGAGCTAGAAAGTTTATTTCTTAGCTCCTTAGTGCTATGAGTAGCCATGTGAGTTGTTAGAAGATGCAACATAAGCAGAGGCTTGAGATGGGCTTGTGCATGTCATTGGGACCAACTAGGCCTAAAAGATTAAATGAATTATGGACCTAGATTCAGCCCACAGCTAGAGCCCAGCCTAAATAAGCTGAACTCCAGCAGGTGTGTGAGCGAAAAAAAAAATGCTTTATATTTTTGCTGTGGAGACTTTTTAGTTGTTTGTTTTGCACAGTTAATCAATAATGAAAGTAAGACATGCTTATTGTCTGAGCTAAACTAAATCTTTGTTGTTGGTGGACATTAAACATTCATTTATTTCAAATCTTGTTAAATGTTTATATCTTGTGTTTTATTTATATTCATATTCTATATTAGTATGTAATTTAATCAAAATTTTAATCTCCCGTTTGTGACCAACTTTTTAGTTTAATTTCCATTTTTGTTTCAAAGGGACATTTGTCATTCAAATGAAGGTTGTTTTGTCATTCAACCTACCTATTACACTTATGAATGAAACTCCAAGTTTCAGAGGCTGAAATGACTCTCATTATCCCGCTAAGTTACCTGAATGTAGCAATTTGGGTTTGAACACACACTAGGAGGCATAGCTATGGAACTGTGGACTCCTTGCTCCCAATACTGACTCCTTGTTTTCAGCCACAGACCTCTGCAAGCTTAAATAGCTGGCATTTATTTACTGCTACTCAACAGGGGGAAGGAATCACAGCACAAGAAAAGTAGCATCAGCAGTCTTTGGGGGCTTAGAATTAATGGATTTTTTCCTACCATGCTGTGTCCCAAAATTAATCTCATTTCTGCCTGCCACGAACTGACATAGATTGTTGTTTTATGGTTATTTAAGGCACAGAATTTACCCTCCATAATTAGGCTTTCCCTCGCTCTTGCATTATAAGATTAAATGTGGTGATCTCCTGTTTGTGTCTTTGAAAATTGTGAACTGAGTTGCCCATTAGCCCCAATATACCCACTTTTCAGCTCAATTGCTACCAGATCCTTTGAAATTTGATGGGCTTAAACACTATGTTTAATAATAATTCAACACATTATTATGCTTGCTCAGGGAAAGTGAATACAATTTAAGACACTCCTACATTACTGGAAAAAGAAAACTCATACTATGGTCATGGGTCATGCACAGTTCTTTTAGAAGAATTCAGTTTCAATGTGTCCATCATGTTATCCCTTCTTCATATTCCACAAGCTTTTGAACCTCAAGCTCAACATTTAGTCTATCAGCTCTTTAGAGGTGAGGAAAAATGATTGGGGGTGGAAGGACTTTATGGTAAAATTAAGCAAGGAAAAAGTATTTCAGTCAAAGGGTTTGAGTTTGTGTTTTCTTTCATAAGAAAGAGATTTCCACTCTACAGCTGTTGGTTGGGATAAGTCTCTCAGGTATGACACTACATTTGTATGTACCTGGATAACTTCATTTGTATGTACCTGGATAACTTCAAAATAGAAAACAAGAGAGGGAAAAACCACTTAATCCTCCTCAGGGGACACAGGATACTTGCTCAAATTAGGATTTATACATATTGAGTCATATTGAGTCTGACTGTTCCAACACTACCTTAGTCAAGACATGCAATAAAAAATAGAAAACCTGGCTCGGCGCCTGTGGTTCAAAATTGAACCTGAGCTGGCAGGTTCAAATCCAGCCTGGGCCCGCCAAATAACAATGACGGCTGCAACCAAAAAATAGCCAGGTGTTGTGGCAGGGTGCCTGTAGTCCCAGCAACTTGGGAGGCAGAGGAGGGAGACTCGCTTGAGCCTAGGAGTTGGAGGTTGCTGTGAGCTGTGAGGTCACAGCACTCTACCCAGGGGGCAACAGTTTGAGGCTCTGTCTCAAAAAAAAAAAAAGAAAGAAAGAAAGAAAGAAAACCTATTTCAGTGGAATTGGGATCAGGGCATTGACTCTTCAGAAATTGTTATATTATTTATTAAGTATTCTCTGGCTCATTGCCTGTGGCTTAAGCAGCTAAGGTGCCAGCCACATACACCTGAACTGGTGGGTTCAAGTCCAGCCCAGGCCCACCAAACAACAATGATGGCTACAACCATAAAATGGCTGGGTGTTGTGGTGGGTGCCTGTTGTCCCAGCTACTTGGGAGGCTGAGGCAAGAGCATCGCTTAAGCCCAGGAGTTGGAGGTTGCTGTGAGTGGTGATGCCATGGCTTTCTGCCCAGGGTGATAGCTTCTGGCTCTGTCTCAAAAAAAAAAAAAGTATTCTCACATAAATTATTGCATTTGTTTCTCAAAATATATATCCATGTATATCAAGTACCATATTCTTGTTTAGAGACACCTTGTGATTGATCTTCCTGACTGTCTTCTCTGCCTTCAGAATAGATGCTACTTAGAGGCTAAAGCTTTAGGTTTTAAAGTTTTAGATATGCCCATAACAATTAGGTGATAAAGATGTTCTGGCTCTAAGGCTAAGGGATTTGCCAAAGATCCCACAACTGGTGACCTGCAGATTCAGAGGTTCAGATACTTTTTTAGGTTAAAGCCCTTTCTACTACACGATAGCTGCTTTCCTGAGATCCTTATAAACTCTCATTAATTTATTGTATTCTGTCTTGTATTTTAGATACCACAGTTTTGTCTTGTATATTACGCTATATGATTTTTTTTTTTTCTGAGACAAGAGTCTCTCTTTGTCAGTTGGCTAGACGGCAGTGACATCCTAGCTCACTGCAACCTCACATTCCTGGGCTCCAGTGATCCTCCTACTTCACCCTCCCAACTAGCTGAGATTACCGTCACAGGCCAACACACTGAGCTAATTTTTGTATTTTTAGTAGATACAGGGGTCTTGCTCTTGCTTAGGCTGTCTCAAACTTGTGACCTCAATTCATCTTCTCACTTTGGCCTTCCCAAATGCTAGGATTACAGCTATGAGCTATCGTGCCTGGCCTTTTATGAGCTTTATTAAATTCACATCTTGGTACTTGACCTGAAGTTGCTGGTGGTGCTCATTTAGTCCCTGAGTGGACGCTACCTGGCCATGCCCTGAGTTGATGATACCTGGTCAGTATATAAAGGAAGCAAAGCAATGTTTTTCATCTTTCATAGCTTCCTGTCAGGACAGGGAAATTAGGCATACACATGTGGAGGAGGGGAAAATGTCTATTAATTCTTATGTGTGTGATCTTTTGGTCTGGAATTTTATGTTAGTGAGGAGTCTCAATATTATTGTGCAACTATGACAAAAGCAAAGATTCCCCCTGTCGTCTTCTTCCAACCTCCCTCACACAAAGGGTTTTAGGGTATCATTCTGCATTCTTCAAGAAGCTAAGTGAAGGAACCCTCACATGTAAACAATTTTGCCTATGAAGTTCTTTCCTAAACACTGCAAAGAAAAACAATGGGAAAGATTTTCTAATCTTTTGGCCTCTTCTAAGCAGGGAACAGAATCATTCTAAGTAGTGTATAAAATTAATTACTTGGGAGAACATTGCCAAGCTGGTAGATTCCCAGGGAATGGGGGTAGGGCGGGTTTTGTCTTCCAGCCCCAGTTGTGTTTTTCCATAAATGTATTTAGAAAGTACCCATGAGCTGTTTTTGTTTTCACTCCCCATTATGGCCTTGGCGTGGGCCCCAAGGAAATTGATTTTACTGGGTCTTAATTTTCCTTAAAATAATTTTGCCGTAAATGCTGATAGATCTCACTCTAACACCAGTGTTGCAGTTGTGGTACTGATACTAACGAACATTGAATTTAAAATCAATTTACCCTTATTTCACAAACATGCTCCTTGTGGTGCTTTTCCATAGCAATCTCTCTTAGCATATTTAAGATTTCTTACAAAGGTAGAGGGATGAAAGAGAAAGAGAAAAGCTATAGAAAAATAATCTGTCAATAATTATATGTCATTTATTTATCCATCAATTATCTGTTTGTAATAAACTTAAGAATTAGGAACCATTGTCAACAAAATATTCTGTGAAGACAAAGTGAAATCATCTCTGAAATATGCAAATCCAGCATGATATATTTAAAGTTTTAAAGATGTTTTGATTCAGTTTATTGACTTTGATTTACATCGAACAGATTAAGAATACCTATCATGTATTCATAGTTGCCAATAAAGGTTTACCCAGTGGTTCTCAACCTTCCTAATGTCATGATGTATTTTCATTCTTACAAAGGGTTCACGACCCACAGCTTGAGAACCACTGATTAGACTTTTGAGATACTATGAAAAGTCATAACATTTAAAGAATACTTATTATTGCAGGAAGAAAGATAGAGAACTTTCAGTATGTGCTTCCTATTCTGTTAATGTATTATCCACAAAGGATAGTAGGGGACGATGCTGGTGAGTCTGGTCTCTGGGCCAGCCTGCTTATTTTGTGTCCTAGTTTTTGTCCTTTTACCGGCTGTGTGAGTTCAGTCAACTCGCTTAACTCCCCTTGCCTCAGTAAAACAGGGTTCAGCTCTTCCTATCTGCACCTCATCTACCTCATAGGATTATTCTGATGACTAAATAAAGTAATGCATAGAACACTTAGATCAGTGCCTGATGCAAAGTAATTGCCCAGTAAATTCTATTTTTATGTAGAATATATAGTAGTGGTATTGACATCTAGTGAGTAGAGTCCAGGGATGCTGGTAAACATCCTACAATGGACAGGACCCTCTCTCCCTACCACACACAGCAAAGACTCCATGCTAAGATGTCAGTTATACAAAAGTTGAGAAACCATTTTTTAAAAAAAGCAGTTATAGTGCTATTTAATTATGGAGACACTAAATGGATGATATTTCTCCCTGGTTCAACTGTGGGGATAGACTAAGTTTGATTTCCTGTTTCCCAGATGTTATAGGCTGAATCATGGTTCCTTCACACCCCTGCTCACCAAAAAACAAATGAACAAACAACACCAAAAAAAAAAAAAACAAAAAAAACAAAAACCCAAAAAACAAAGAACACCCCCCAGAATAAAACAAGTAAACAAATATGCAAAAAACCCCACCAAAGTCACATTTTGAATCCTTAATTCCCAGAACCTTACAATGGTGATAGGGTTTTTAAAGAAGTAATTGAGTTAAAATGAAGCTGTTAGGGTGGGTCCTAATCCAAAATGACTTATCCTTATTAAGAGGAGGTTAGGCTGCACAGAGACACTAGGGAAGCACATACAGAGGAAAACCCGTGTGAGGACGCAGAGAGAAGGGGAAGCCCAAGTGAGAGGCCTCAGAAGAAAACAGGCTGCCAACACCTTAATATTGGACTTCTAGACCAAATCCAAGGGCGACAAGTGGCTTCTAGAAGAGGCACTTTGAATGGAAAAGTTCACCTCTGGTGGCCTACTGGTAGAGATTCCCACCGCTGCTTCCACTTTACTGACAGGGAAATATCCACCCTCTCTGTCTCTGATCTTTCTTTCCAGTAGTATCTTCATCTCTTTCTTTTTATCAAAACCATAATAGATAAGCCTTGGGGTTTTTTTTTTTGCAGTTTTTGGCCAGTGCCGGGTTTGAACTCACCACCTCTGGCATAAGGGGCCAGTGCACTATGCCTTTGAGCCACAGGCGCTGCCCACATAAGCCTTGTTGAGATCTCCACTGTGGCTCCACAAACGGCTTCTTTAGAAACTCAGAACCAATTGGGAATTTACTTATTAACTTTAGGAGTAATTTAGGCAGCTATGAGTAACTCTTTTCAGGGTACCATGTTGATAAGTAAAAATTTCATTACATCACTGGAGATTTTTTTTCATCTTAAAGTTACAAACAACTATTTTCTTTAAAGTTTAGAAATTTGTTTTTTATTTTAAAAGTAGAACACACTTATTATAAAAAACTAGAAAATTCAATAAAATATTGGAAAGTAGAAGGAGGAAATAATTTAATTATTCATGGTTGCTTTTTTTTCCCATCATTTTTTCTATTCATTTTTTTTAACCTCTTCTAGTTCTCCTTTATCTCAAGCAAGTTTTGGGGTATACTAGTGAATCTTTTGGTCTTCTGTAGAAACATGGCTGTAATATAAGTATTTACTCTATTTGTAATACCACTTTGTTTCAGGAATATTCTCTCTATGCCCCATCTCTCTCCCTGGCTCCTACCCTGAAATTTTTGACACGAACATTAGATTCCAGAATAAATATAACAACAGTATTCAGAGGTATCAGACAATGGTTTTAAGTGATGAACATTTTCTTTAACCATACATTTAATTAACTAGATCTCTGAAGAAACTCATGGTGAAGTTATCATCATTAGTCTTTTCTAACCACCAGCAATGACTTTTAGATATTTTTCTCTCCTATTACATTCTGCCTATGACTACCACACGTAGATCACTTAATGCAGCAGTGGATTGTAATATTTTAAGTTTTAAACTCAGTAACAGAATTGTCAAGTGATCAATGGACCAGAGTTTAGTGTCAATTTGGCCTGGGATTAAGTGCCATTTATCACTTACCAGCTGAGTAATCTTACACAGGACACTTTACCTCTCTAAGACATAGTCCGGTTTTTTAAAAGTGGGGATAATAATGGGATTCTAACCATCATGGGGCATGTTGTGAGGGTAAATAAGATAATGGTAAAAAGGTTATGAGTATAGGCTGTAAGATCAGCCTGACTGGATTTAAGTCCTGCCTCTGCTGCTTTTTGGCAAGTTTCTATAGCTCCCTGTGTTTCTGGTTCCTGCACGTTAAATGAGGATCATGAGAGTTCCTGTTTTGTAAAGTTACTATGAGAATTAGGTAAGTTAGTGCATGTAAAACCCTCTGAGTAAAGACTAACACATGATGAATGCTCAGTAGATGCTAATTGTTGTGGTTATTGTTTTATTATTTTTATTGGCATTTATAAAGCCTAGCCCATAGTAAGCTCTAAGTAGATTGCTCTTTAAATTCTTCTCTGCATTTAGTGTCCTCTCGTCACATTTTTTCCCAATAGTTAGTTTTTAGGGATGGATAAATAGGACCTTGCCTTCAGGTGAACACCAATAGCCTTTGAAATTTGCAGGCAGAGGGAGAAGAGTGGTTGTCACCAACAACTCTTCACGAGCTCTTCACAAGATCAAATGGTTTTCTCTTTGCACCACTTACCGTCCATCAGCTAGAAAAAGAAGGTTGTGCTCTTCCCACTGTCCACACAATAAAGAACCATCTGTCAAGGGAAAAGAATGAATGAGAGCCTGAAAAACTGGACCCCAAAAGATCCTTATCCTTATTATTTCTATGTCATCCTTAAACTTTTTCTTTCTAAGAAAAAAAAGAAGAGCTAGAATATTCAATGACTCCAGTTTGAAAAATTTTACTGTCTAAAGATAGTATTTTCTGCTTAAGTCTCTATCAAATGATGCAATTTGCTATAAATCTATAAATCTATATTGATTACTAAAGACACATCTTAACTCAGTACACCGCATGCTTAAGAAGGAATTGGGTACTGTCAGGGAACTTGACAAAATTCATGGAAGAATGGAATTAGAAGGTACAAATAAAAGGCATAAACTTTATTTCTCAATATACGCGCTCTGTCAAATTCAAAGCACTTTTGTAAGTGATGATAACAGCGATTTAGTCCATGTCTAAAGAATGAAGGGTGCTGGGAATGTAACCATGTTAATGTAGTCTCTTACATTATTTACTGAAAAAAGTAGGTACTCTTTATTTTTTAAGATTGGAAAATAAAAAGAACTCAGAAAAGCCAAAGCTGGACTGTAGGACTGTAAGGTGCATGCCTAAGGATTTCCTATCGAAATTTTCACAAAATTGCCCTTGTTTGATGAGAGGAATGAACAGGAATGTGGTGGAGAAGGACTCTCTAGGGAAGTTTTCCTAGGCATTTTTTCCTGTTAAAGCTTTGGCTAACTTTCTCAAACACTCTCATAGTAAGCAGATGTTATCATTCTTTGGCCTTCCAGAATGTCAATGAGCAAAATGCCTTGAGCATCCCCCCAAACTATTACCATGCCCTTTGCTATTCACCAGTCAGCGTTTCCTTTGTCTGGACCATGTCTGTCTGTTGGTAGCCATTGCTTCAACTGTACCTTGTCTTCAGGATTGTACTGAGAAAGCCATATTTCAACGCCCTGTACAAGTCTTTGAAGAAAATCTTCAGCATCTTGATTCTAGTTATTTAGCATTTCCATTGGAAGCTCTGATATTGTCCACAAGATCTTGTCTGTTGATAAGAGAACAACAGTTTTTTGGCACCTATCATGTGAAAAATTTGAATTGTGTAAGTTGAACCAGTTGAGACATCTATGGTATTGGTTATTGTTTCTGCTGCTGATCATGGGCCCTTTTCAATTAGGGAACAAACACAATGAATTTTTTTCCTCATAAATTGTGTCGTCTACCACCACAGATTTCATTTACTTTTTTTTCTTTTTGTAATTAATACTAATGGAATTTATTGACAACCATTGGTTCCTCTACATTTTCTTTTTTTTTTCTTAAATCATAACTACACTGTGTACAATGACGCATTTATGGGATTCAGTGCACTGATTTGATATACAATGTGAAATGCTTACATTGAACTAGGTAGCACATCAATCACAGTTATACTCTTTTCTTAATAGTTTTGAAATGTACCATTGCATCATGCACATTAGGTGAGGTCCCTCCAAATGCCCTCCCTCCTAAGATCTCCCCCCTTTCCTCCCCCTCTCTCGTCTCTTCCCTTCTACTATCTAGACTACAGTTATGTTTTGCCATTCATATGAATGCGTAGGTGATTATATATTGATTTCATAGTAGTATTGAGTACACTGGATACATTTTTCCCATTATTATTATTTTTTTTAGAGACAGAGTCTTACTATGTTGCTCTCAGTAGAGTACCATGGTGTCCCAGCTCACAGCAAGCTCAAACTCTTGGACTTAAGCTATTCTCTTGCCTCAGCCTCCCAAGTAGCTGGGACTACAGGTGCCCACCACAATGCCTGGCTATTTGTTCTTTTAATTGTTGTTGCAGTTGTCATTGTTGTTTAGCTGGCCCAGGCCAGGCTCAAACTTGCCAGCCTTGGTGCACTTGGCTGATGCTGTAACCACTGTGCTGTGGGGTTGAGCCTTTTTTTTTTTTTTTTTTTT
>NW_003852401.1:30476435-30487276 GCF_000181295.1 Otolemur garnettii
ATTTTTGATCATTTGGGTATATACCTAGTAGAGGAATTGCAGGATTGAATGAAGGTCTACTTTTAGTTCCTTTAGTATTCTCCAACCTTCTTTCCAAAAATGTCATATTAGCTTGCATTTCCACCAGCAGTGCAAAAGTGCTCCCTTCTCTCCATATCCATGCCAACATCTGTAGTTTTGGGATTTTGTGATGTGGGTTAATCTTACTGGCGTTAGATGATATCTCAAAGTGGTTTTGATTTGCATTTCTCTGATGATTAAGGATGATGAGCATTTTTTCATGTGTTTGTAGGCCATACGCCTGTCTTCATCAGAGAAGTTTCTGTTCAAGTCTCTTACCCACATAGAAATGGGGTTATTTATTCTTTTCTTATTGATTAGTTTGAGTTCTCTGTGGATTCTAGTTATCAGACCTTTGTTGGAAGCATAACCTGCAAAATTTTTCTCCCATTCTGGAGGTTGTCTGTTTGCTTTACTTACTGTACTCTCAGCTGTGCAAAAGTTTTTTAGTTTGATCAGATCCTGGTAGTGGATTTTTGGTGTAGCTTCAATTGCCTGGGGGAGTGGGGATCCTCCTCATAAAATACTCTCCCAGGCCAATTTCTTCAACTGTTTTTCCTGTTTTGTTCTAGTATTTTAATAGTTTCATATCTTAAGTTTAAATTTTTTATCCAGTGAGAACCAATTTTTGTTAATGGCAAAGGTTGGCATCCAGTTTCAGTCTTCTACAGGTCCCCAGCCAGTTCACTCAGAACCATTTGCTAAATAGGGAGTCTTTCCACCACTGAATATTTTTGATAGACTTGTCAAAGATCAAATGACGATGAGTAGCTAGGTTCATCTTTTGGTTTTCTATTCTGTCCCATACATCTATCTTTCTGTTTTCATGCAAGTACCATGCTGTTTTGATCACAAGTCTATTAACGTGATACCTCCTGATTTGTTTTTATTTTTAAGTAATGTATTATCTATTCAAGATTTTTTTTTAATTCCATATAAAATGAAGCACTATTTTTTCAAGTTCTTTAAAGTATAACTATGGTGCTTTAATAGGGATTGCATCAAATCTGTAGATTGCTTTAGGTAGTATGGACATTTTAATAATGTTGATTCTTCCCAGCCATGAGCATGGTATGTTTTTTCATTTGTTAACATCTTCAGCTATTTCTTTTCTCAGAGTTTCATAGTTCTCTTTATAGAGATCTTTCACATCCTTTGTTAGGTAAATTCCCGGATATTTCATCTTCTTAGGCACTATTGTAAAAGGAATAGAGTCCTTGATTGTTTTTTCAGCTTGACTGTTGTTGGCGTATATAAAAGATACTGACTTGTAAGTATTGATTTTGTAACCTGAGATGCTGCTGTACTCCTTGACCACTTCTAAGAGTTTTGAAGTTGAGTCCCTGGGATTTTCCAGGTATAGGATCATATCAGCAAAGAGTGAGAGTTTGATCTCCTCTAACCCTATTAGGATACCCTTGATTGCCTTCTCTTGCCTGATTTTGATGGCTAAGACTTCTATTACTATGTTAAATAGCAGTGGAAACAATGGACATCCTTGCCTAGTTCCTGATCTGAGTGGAAATGTTTTCAATTTTATGCCATCCAATATGATATTGGCTGTGAGTTTGCTGTAGATGGCCTCTATCAGTTTAGGAAATGTCCCTTCTATGCCCAATTTCTTAAGAATTCTGATCATTAAAGGATGCTAGATATTATCAGAAGTTTTTTCTGCATCATTTGAGAGAATCATATGATCTTTGTTTTTTATTTTATTGATGTGATTCAGATGGGAAGCCATATGGTGTCAGACTTTTCTTTTTTGGAAGATTTCATATTGCTGATGCTATTTCAGTGATTGATATAGGTCTATTCAAGATTTCTAATTCTTTCTGGTTGAGTCTAGGAACGTGGCGTGCTTCCAGGTATTGGTCTGTTTCCTTCAGATTTTCATATTTCTGGGAATAGAGTTTTTTGTAGTAATCATTGAGGATTTTTGAATTTCTGAGGTGTCTGTTGTTATTTCTTGTTTATTGTTTCTTATAGACAATATTAGAGATTTTACTTTTCTGTTTCTGGTTAAGTTGGCCAAAGGTTTATCAATTTTATTAATCTTTTCAAAAACCCAACTTTTCATTTCATTGATCTTCTGAATGATTCTTTTGTTTTCAATTTCATTTAATTCTGCCCTAATTTTGGTTATTTCTTTTCTTCTGCTGGGTTTGGGGTTGGAATGTACTTCCTTTTCCAGTTGCTTGAGATGATCCATTAAGTTGTTGGCTTCCTCCCTTTCTATTTTCTTGATGAAGGCTTCCAATGCTATAAATTACCCTCTTAGGACTGCCTTTGCAGTATCCCACAGGTTTTGATAATTTGTGTCTTTGTTATCATTTTGTTCCAAAAATTTGGTGATTTCCTTCTTAATCTCGTCTTTGACCCAGCTTTCTTTTAGCTTAAGATTATTTAGTTTCCATGACTTTGTTTGAGTATGAAGATTCCTGTTGCTGTTGAGTTCAACCTTTATTCCATGGCGGTCCGAGAAGATACAAGGAATAATTTCTATTCTTTTAATTTTGCTGAGGTTAGTCTTGTGTCCCAGGATATGATCTATTTTGGAGGATGATCTGTGGGCTGATTAGAAGAATGTATATTCAGTTTTATTAGGATGAAATATTTTGTAGAGGTCTGTTAAGTCCTCTCAACAGGGTCAGGTTTAAGTCTAATATTTCTTTAATTAGTTTCTTCTTGGAGGCTTTATTGAAAACTGTCAAAGGAGTATTAAAATCTCCAACTATTATAGTGCAGGAAGATATGAAGCTAATCATATCCACTAGGATTTGCTTTACAAATTGAGTAGCATTCTGGTAGGGTGCTTAAATGTTAATTATCAAAATCTCTTCATGTTGGGTGTTTCCCTTGACAAATATGTAGTGACCATCCTTATCTTTCTTTATCTTTGTTGGTTTAAAGCCAGTTGTATCTGCAACTAAAATTGCAACCCCTACTTTTTTCTGGTTTCCATTTGCCTATGTTATATAAGTCTATCCCTTTACCCTGAGTCTATTTTTATCTTTTAAGGTAAGATGAAATTCTTGTGTGCAGCAGATATCTGGTCTGAGGTTATGTATCCAGTCAGCCAGCCTATGCCTTTTTAGAGGATAATTTGAAGCATTCACTTTAATTGAGTGAACTGATAAGTCTCATTGTGTTTTAGGTGTCATGATTTTCAGATGTACAGTGGACAATTTCAGTCCTTTCACCAGTGTGGAAGTTGGGTTTTGTTCAAAAATTTCTAGGTGAGTTTACTTTGGTTGTAGAGCATTGTGCTGGTCATTGTGAAGGATGGGTCTGAGAATGTCCTGGAGAGCTGGTTTAGTTATGGAAAATTTCTTCAACATGTGTATGTCATTAAAGTATTTGATTTCTCCATCACAAATGAAACTCAGTTTAGGTGATACAGGATTCTGTGCTGAAAGTTGTTTTGTTTTAGGAGATTGAAGGTCGATGAGCATCCTCTTCTGGGTTTAAATGTTTCAATTGAGAGATCTGCAGTCATTCTGATGCTTCTCCCTTTGTAAGTGATGCTTTTCTTACATTTGACTGCTTGCAGAATTTTCTCCTTCATCTTAACTTTGGCAAAGTTAATCACAATGTGTCTAGGTGATGCTTTATTTGGATTGAGTCTTGCTGGGGTTCTGAAGCTGTCTGCTATCTGAAGTTCTGTATCTCTTGCAATGCTTGGGAGTTTCTCCTCCAAAATCTTTTGGAGTAGAACATCTGTACTTTTAGCACCAATCTCTTCTCCTTTGGGAATTCCTATAAGACAAATGTTTGATCTTCTGGAGTAATCCCACAACTCTCTCAGGGAATAATCAGTTTTTGCTCTCCATTTGTCTGCCTCTTTGAGTATTGGGGAACATTCAAAAACTTTGTCTTCAGTTTCAGAGATTCTTTCTTCTGTCTTGTTAGCTCTATTACTGAGGGATTCTAATGTATTTTAGAGCTCTTTGACTAACTTTTTCATTTCCTTGAGGTTTCCTATCTCTTTTCTCATTATGTCTGTATCTTTGGTGAATTTGTCTTTGAATTCATTAATTTCTTGAGTAAACTTTAGAACTACTCTTTTGATTTCAATTTCTAACTTTTCTTCCATTCTATTCATCTTATTTGCCATCCATATTCTGAATTTGATTCCTGACATTTCAGCCATTTATTTATGCACAACATCTTCAGTTGTATCTCCTTTGTCATTCCTTTGGGGAGTTGATCTACTCTGGCTATTCATGTTGCCAGAGTTCTTCCCCTGGTTCTGTGCCATGTTTATTTTACACCATTTCATTAGAATTGGTAGGGTGAGATTGAATTCGTGTTCTCAGGTAGTAGAGATAATCAGTCTGTTACCAAAGTGCTAGACTTTGTAATTGTGGCTTATCTCCTAAAACCTTACAAAGGCCACTTTCAGAGTTTTGGCCAGAGACTCTGAGGACCTACTTGGTGAGATAGTGCAAGCTAGCTCTGTTTTGGTATCAGACAACCCCTACCCTATCCTAAGAAGCCACAGTATTAGGTTTAAATTTTGGCTGTGAAGAGATACAGATAGCTGTAGCACCCAGCCTCCACCCTTCAGATCTTTTCCACTACAGAACTTTGAAAGTCAACCTCAGAGTGTCTCTGGTTGGACAGCCCCAGATATGAGTTCCAATTAAATTGTCTCAGGCAGTGCAAACGCTGCTCAACAGAGAGGGATCTGAGGATCTTCAACAGCACAATTGGAGCTAGGGATCCACACCCCCACCCACCACACTCAGTGTACACCATGTCCGCTTCTCTGCTCACAGGCCCAGTTGGAGCCAGGGACCATACTCCCTCTCACCAGTCTTAGTCCACACCCAGAAAGCCTCTTCTTGCCGGACCAGTTGGAGTCAGGGGAACAAACTCCCCACCCACCAATCTTAGTCCACATCTGGCAAGCCTCTGCTGACTGGCCCAGCTGGAGTCAGGGGACCATGTCCACACCCGCAGGTCTCAGTCCACTCCTGGAGGCTGGCTGGCACTGTTGGAGTCAGGGGACCATGCCCTTGCCCTCAGCTCTTGGTCCACATTTGGCGGCCTCTGCTTGAAGGCCCAGTTGGGGCTGGAGACCAGCTCTGACCACCAAACTCAGTCCACACAGGGCAACCACTGTCATGCTGTGGGCACCATCAGAGCTGGGGGTTCTGCACCTCCTTCTGCCAGACATAGCCTGAGCAGTGGGTCAACACCACCACTGGCCAGGCAAAGTCATAACTAGGGGACTGCTCCTCCTTCCACCGAGTGTCACTTTCTTTTCACCCTCTTTCTTCCTCATTAGTCACAGATTCTGTCCTGATGGTTGGTGGTCTTCACTATGACCAGATCTCTCAGGAAAAGACCAAATACTCCACACTCTGCAGGGGGCAGAACTTCAGACTGCCATGAGAGGGGGGAAGGGTGGCCTGGGAGTTTGGAATTGTGGGGGAAAATATCTGTTCAATTTTATGCCTGGCAGGGTGGTGTCTAGGTTCATAAGTGGGACCTCCCTGGAGAAAGAGACCTGAAGTGTAGTGGCTCTCTCCAGTGAGGTAAAATGAGAGGTCTTTTGTTCCCTGCTCTCTTGCAGAGAGCCCACAGTGGGCCTCCAGCTTGGGGGAGGAGTCTCCCATCCTCTAGTTGATAGGCTTTGTACCTGTGATTTGTCTTGAATGCTCTTTTTTGGAGTTACAGCTTGCTGAACTTCTATCTTGGCTCAGCTCCCCACCTTTGCCTTCATAGACTCTGATTTTGTCCAGTTTTTCTCTCTCTAGTCAAGAGCCTCTGCTGAGGGTTGCTACCAGTCGGCCATCTTCCCAGAATTCCCTACCACAGGTTTCATTTTCAACATCATCTTGTCTCTTCTTAAAACAAATTAAGTTTTGAGAAATTAACTTTTTCACAAATTAATGTGGATTATCTGTCATTGCTGATTTCATCTTCAGCATCGTCTTATCTGTTTGAAAAGTGTTTATTTGGCTTGGTGACTGTAGCTTGAGGCTAGGGTGCCAGCCACATACACTAGAGCTGGTGGGTTCGAATCCAGCTCAGGCCTGCCAAACAGCAATAACAACTATAACCAAGAAATAGCCTGGTGTTGTGGTGGGTACCTGTAGTTCCAGCTACTTAGGAGGCTGAGGCAAGAGAATCGCTTAAGCCTAGAAGTTGGAGGTTGCTGTGAGCTGTGAGCTATGAGCTGTGATGCCATGGCACTCTCTACCCAGGGTGATAGCTTAGAGCTCTGTCTCAAAAAAAAAAGAAAAAAAGAAAAGAAAATTGTTTATTTCTTTGGAGCATTTCCCCCATAACTTTTATATAAGGAATCCATTATTTCACCATTCTCCCATCCAAACATCACCATAAATTTGGTGTTTGTTTTTCCTTCAGTTTTAGCAGAATTTATGTTACTCTGATGGGGACTCTTTTAAAATTAATGTTTTACCCTTAGTGCCTCAATCTAGATCCTGCTCAGTGAAATGATGACAAGTTGGTACAAGTTATTTTGGTGGAAAAATTGAAATCCATGCATAATTTTTTCATAATATGCATTTTCCATAAACTTTTTCAAGACCCCTTATCTAATGATAATAAAAGTTATTATTTTGGGTAAAGAATTCTTTTTTTTTCTATAGATTTGATAAGATATTGTTATTTAACAGAAGAAATAAAAAATATGTAGATGATCATTATTAACATCATTGCTTTGTATTTATATTATGTATCATCTACTGTATGTAAAAGAACCATGGCCACAGCGGATGAATTTGTTCTGACCACTGTTGGACCATTTATTATGCAGTAGTTCTTTTTCTCTGAAGTAATGTCAAATAGGATTTCATCGTATTTCATTTTAAAAATAGAATTTGTGACGGATTAGACAAGTGCTGGACTGAACTATTTTTTTCTTTTAAAATAATTGTATTCAATTTCTCCCATGTGCCAGCTGCTTTCACAAATGCCATCTCGACACATTGTCTCTAATTATATTTGTGAGGAAAAAGCAAGCAATACGGAGTAGCATAAAAAATTATGTAGACGTCACCCCTCCCAATTCCATTGCCCAGAGGCAGCAATGATATACAGTTCTATTGCTATGTAAGAAGTTATAGGAAGCCTAACAGTGTCAACTAGGCTCTTTGCTTAGAGTCTCACAAAGATAAAATCAAGGTGTTTTCCAGGCTGAGCTCTTATTTGGAGGCTCTGGGGAAAAAGCTACCTCTAAGCTCTTTCAGGTTGTTTATTTTCTTGTGGTTACAGGACTGAGATTCTTGCTGGGTTTTTGCTTATTGGGTGGGGTCACTGTCTACAAGGTTACTATCAGATTCTTTCCATGTAGTTCCCTCCAAACTTACTCTTCTAGCCACTAAAGGTACATTGAGGTTTTTGTGCTTTGAATTTCCGACTTTCCTTTCTGCTATTAGCTCTATTCTAAGGGCTCATGTGATTAGTTCAGGGTCAACCAGATAATCTCCCTTCTGATTAATTCACAGTCAACTGATTAGTAATCTTAATTATATCTGTAAAATCCATTTTTCTATATAATGTAATGTAATCATAGGTATCAGGGAACAGAGATCATGGGGACATCTTAAATTTCTACCAGTTTTTTATAATATATGAAATTATGTAATCTTCATGTCACAGTTTTTACATGAAATACACAATATTTATTCTTCTGAAGCCTTTTCTTCTCCTCCATACACACTGTGGAAATGTTTCTCATTGACTATGGATATAACTTTGCCTTTTAACTTTGCCTTATAACTTTGCTGATTAATATTGTTTTGTAAAGATTTCTCATAATTGAACAGTGTCTCTATTGATAGTCATGTAGGTTTTCTCTTTTTTTGTTATAAATATATATGAATAGTGTTGCAATACCTTGATTCTTTTTTTTTTTTTTTTTTTGAGACAGAGTCTCACCCTGTCACCCTCAGTAGAGTACCATGGCATCATAGCTCACAGCAACCTCAAACTCTTGGGCTCAAGTGGGCACAAGCTATCCACTTGCCTCAATCTCTTGTATAGCTGAGACTATAGGTGCCCACCACAATGCCCGACTAGTTTTATAGACAGGGGTCTTGTTCTTGCTCAGGCTGTACTCAAACTCCTGAGCTCAGGTGATCTACCTGCCTTGGCCTCCTAAAGTGTTGGGATGACAGGCATGAGCCACTGCACTTGGCCTTTTTTGTTGTTTGTTTAGCAGGCCCAGGTGGGGTTCAAACCGACCAGGAGCTGGCGCCCTAACCACTGAGCTATGGGCAATCCCCCCCTTTTCTGGGGGGGGGGGTGTGATTTACCAAACCTGCCACCCTTGGTATATGGGGTGGCAGGTTTGGTATGTGGGGCTGGCACCCTACTCACTGAGCCACAGGCTCTGTCCCCCCCGCCTTTTTTTTGAGACAGAGTCTTACTTTGTCATGCTTAGTAGAGTGCCATGGTGTCATAGCTCATAGCAACCTCAAAATCTTGGACTCAAGTCATAGTCTTGACTCAGCCTCCCAAGTAGCTGGGACTGCAGATGTCTGCCACAATACCTGGCTATTTTTACAGACAAGGGTCTTGCTCTTGGTCAGGCTGGTCTTGAATTCCTGAGCTCAGGCAATCTACCCACCTTAGCTTCCCAGAGCACTAGGATTATAGGTGTGAACCACCTCACCCAGCAATACCTTGATTAGTTATCTCTTTAATAAGGTGACCAGATTTTAACATTGGTAAAGCAGGACACCATGGGGGGGGGCCTGACAACAATGCAAACTTTGATAAGCAGTTCTCAATAATCAGTTCTCAACAATTATTTGTTATTATTAAAGTTTAACATTATAAAATTAACAAAAATAATATAAAATGCATATCCTGGGGAAATAGCCACATGACAGCCAAAAACCATATATTTCCTTCCTATTCTCCTATGTTCCCTAGCTTGTTGTGTCTTCTTTCCAAAAATTGGAGCTTTTTTAAAATGCCACAGGATGCAGGACAAATTGTTAAAAATTGGGACTGTCCCGCCAAAAGCAGGACGTCTGGTCACCTTACTCTGGGAGGTGGGGGGACTACTTGTTTGTTCCAGACAGTTTGGCTCCTTCTGAGCTAATTGTCCTTGCCTAGAAGCAAGGGAGGGAGCAGTCTTCTTCTGATACCTTGCCCGGGAGGGGAGTAGGGAGTTTACATTTTTTAAATGCCATGGGACACGGGATAAATTGTTAAAAATCAGGACTGTCCCACCAAAAGCGGGATGTCTGGTCACCTTACTGTTTAAGATAAATTGGTAGTTGCAGAATTGCTGACCAAAGGCTGTACAGATTTAAAATATTGACATACATTTCCAGTCTGGCTGGAAAAGTTGCTTCAACTTAATGGTTTTCTTTTTTCCTTACACACACTCTTGCCAACACTCGATTTTAACAATCCTTTTAATCATTACTAACATTGTGAAAAGGCATTTTATTCTAGTTACTATTCCTTGATTATCCAGGGCTTGGACAACTTTCCTTGTTTTTATTATCCACATATGTTGCTGCATTTGAGAACTGTCCATTTATGTCTTCTATCAGTCATGGCTCTTAGTTACAAGCAAGAAAAGCCAGGTCTGGTTAACCTAGACAGAAAGGGATTTTTTTCTGGAAAGCTATGACAGAGCTTACAGAATAAATGAGAAGAATAAATGGCAGAATAAATGAGAAGGTTGGAGAGCCAGGCTTGGTAAGGGAGGCCTGGACGAAGGGGAAAGCAGTACATTAATATCACAGCAGAGGACAGTTGATGTCATTATCAGCATTCTCCCTAAGACCCACTCCTGCTGTCTTGAAACTCTCAGTCCTATTGTGAATAAATTCCCACTTGACCCTCCGTTTTTACATCATTCATCAACAGTGAGAATCCCAGGGAGGAGAACCTGCTTGACTGAGTCTTTGCCATATGCCTTAACTGTAGCGGTCAGTGGGTAAGAGCTGGATTCTCCAGCCTCCTTGTCTTCTTTCCACCAACACTTGCCTATGTTAGATGGACATTCAGATGCTGGGTAGCCCACCCCAAGAAACACAAACGTCCTTTTTTCTACTATAATGCTGCTGCTGCTGCTTCAGACATTTTTTTTTTTTTATGTTAGGGGTATTAATGTGCTGCCACATGTGTTAGATACAGCTTTCCCTTTACTTTATTTTTTCTTTTTTTAACCTTATTAATCCTGGATAACTTTCTGGCAAAATAACGTTTTTTAAAAAAAGTAACTTCAATCAGTTCTTCCCTGTAGAATCCAGTATAATCCACCACACAGCATTGTTTCTTATTCAACCAAATCTTGCTGTCCTAGCTACCATCAGTTTAACTAAGGAGTCTGTTTATAGAGAAAGGGTTTTTTTTTTTTTTACACTGAGACTTCTTTGCTTGTATTCTTCCTAATAAAGTTACTGCATACTGCATTTTAGCAAATTCACCCACATTCTTTCTTTTGGAAGCTGAAGATGTTGGTTGAACAAAAGGAGATGAGCCATTCAACTTCGGGTTGCAGTCTTGAGAGCTGAGTTATCCCTCTTAAGCTCCTGGAATCCTGCAGCCCAGCCCTGGATGACCTGGAACGTAGGAGGAGAGAGTGGCTGAAGACACGTTTCTTGTTTGAGCCTATACCCTCGTGTAACTTTGCAATAAACCTTCATAATAGAACTGATTTGTGAGTGTGGCTTTTTGAAATCCTCTAATAGTTAAGGATGTTTATCATCATAAACTTCTTACTGCTTAAACAATTTAAAAGAAATGATGTTATGACATAAGTAATTCTTTTTTTGAGACAGAGT
>NW_003852401.1:30487640-30488975 GCF_000181295.1 Otolemur garnettii
TTTTTTTTTTCTTTCTGTTTTTAGTAGAGATAGAGTCTCATTCTTGCTCAGATCTCAAACTCCTGAAATCAAGGGATCCACCCACCTTGGCCTCCCAGAGAGCTAGGGTTACAGGCATGAACCACCCTGCCTGACTGACATGAATAATTCTTTTAAGCATCTCCTATAACATATATTTCTGGGTAGCCAGTTTTAGAATTTGTTAGGCATTGTATTGATAAAAGAATTTCTTCCTCCATGCTGACCCTAACATGTTCTTGGTTAACTAGTTTCCTCTTGCTCTCAGGAAAACTACTCTTTCTTGCTAAAGTGACACACAATCCTTATTGACCAGGTTTCCCCAGGTGCTATTAAAGTTCTTCCTTTTCCAGAAAGCCTCAGTATGAGTATTTGCTAAGCTCTGAAAAGATGCAGTTGAATCTTATATATGCCTTAGATTAAGAAATGGATATGATGACAAAAGAAGTTAATTTCCACATAAAGCTAGGAAGATAGGCTGGGATGATAAAAAGAACCTGAATATGCTTCCCAGAAGACCCAGTGGGCAAATATATCCACATTTCCAAGTCCATACGTTTTGGGGTAACATGGTCTGAATTTACAATTTACTACTTAACAGTTAAAGCTGGTAGGTAATCCCTGGTGGTGCTTCAAAATTAAAATCCCTAAACATGTTCTCACTAGCTTTTCCTTCCTCCCTCCCTTCCCTCCCCTCCTCCCTTCCCTTCCCTTCCTTTCCCTCCCCTCCCCTCCTCCCTTCCCTTCCCTTCCCTTCCCTCTCCTCCCCTCCTCCCTTCCCTTCCCTTCCTTTCTTTCCTTCACCTCCTCCCTTCCCTTCCTACAGACTTTCATTCTGTTGCCAGGCCTAGAGTGCTATGGTATCAGCCTAGCTCATAGCAACCTTAGACTCTTGAATTTAAGTGATCTTCTGTCCTTGGCCTCCCTAGTAGCTAAGAATACAGGTGCCTGCCACAATACCTGGATATTTTTTTCCTATTTTTAGTAGAGATGGGTTTTGCTATTGCTCAGCTGGTCTCAAACTCCTAAGCTCAAGGGATCCTCCTGCCTTACCCTCCCAGAGTGCCAGAATTATAGGCATGGGCTCTCATGCCCAACCTCTCACCAGCTTTATTCTAAATTCCTGGGGTGCAGTAATATTTTCTTCTTTATTTATGTCAGGAGTGATACATGGGTAGAAAATTCTCCCTTTGACACTTTTTCTGCATTGGAAAGATACACTTCTCAAAAGTGAATGAACAATTGAAGTGACCATACTTTTTTTTAGCAGTGGGATAATCTCTAAAACACTAATCTATAATTTTTTTTTTTTTTTTT
>NW_003852401.1:30489242-30554703 GCF_000181295.1 Otolemur garnettii
GGGGGGGGGGATACTATAGTGATAAAATATGCAAAAAGGGCCATCAATGTATACCTGGTAGACAACTTAAAAATATATGTCCTCATCTAGTCTAAAATTTGACTAGTGGATTGTAGTGGATTGTAGTGAAACACTGTTCTTAAGAAGACATGCTCCTAGAGGTGGCATGTGTGGATGTAAGTGTGTGTGTCTGTAGACTTTTTCATGCCATGAATTAATTGTGATTAATGATTTCTCAGTGTTGCTATAGTTCTTTTCTCTCCTACACATAGAAAATATTGGACTCTTTGTTCATTTGAATTTTTCTCCCTAGAAAATGTCAGGGAGGGGTAGATGAGTAACTCAGAAGGAATTTACAAAAGCAGGCAGAGGAAATTTAATTTTAGCTTTGAAAATGAGCAGAACTCAACTCTTTTCAGAAAAAGAGAAGTGAAGAGAAATGACTCCTCTCCCAGTTGCAAGTGCTCCCTGTTGGGCCATGTGGAGGATATGGGTTAGATGGAAGAAGTTGTGTGCAGAAAATAATACTGAATGTCACAGTTGATAGATCTTTGGCTGGACTTTTTTATTAATATAAAGTCAAATGATTCGCTATGAACCATGCATGGTATCATCCATACTTTGCTCTTTTTGTCATCCACTGTAATCACCACACTTTGCATCAACTGACTACGACTTCTTCCGGTCTTTGGACCAGTTCTTTTTTTTTTTTTTTGAGACAGAGACTCACCATGTTGCCCTCAGTAGAGTGCCATGGCATCACAGCTCACAACAACCTTAAACTCTTGGGCTTAAGCAATTCTCTTGCCTTAGCCTTCCAAGTAGCTGGGACTATAGGCGTTAACAACACCTGGCTATTTTTTGTTGTTGTTGCAGTTATTGTTGTTTAGTGGTCTCGGGCAGGGCTCAAACCTGCCAACCTCCGTGTATGTGGCTGGTGCCCTACTCACTGAGCTACAGGCACCAAGCCAATTCCCTGGTGTTATTTTGTTCTTTTTCCACAAAGATAAAAAAAAAAATTTGCAACTTATTTGCTCCAAATGTTATTTTCTTAGAATGAATCTCAGCTTAACAGGTGTCCATCCCTTCTTTTTTGTCTCTACTGCACATTGGAGGATTAAGAGTTGGGCAACACATTAAATACCCAAACATTAACAAAAACTGATCATTTAAAAAAAAAAAAAAACGACTTGGGACCCGTAGCATAGTGGTTCTGGTGCCAGCCACATATACCAAGAGTGGCAGGTTTGAACCTGGCCTGGGCCAGCGAAACAACAATGACAACTGCAACAGCAACAAAAAAGAAATAGCTGGGCATTGTGTTAGGCGCCTGTAGTCCCATCTACTTGGAAGGCTGAGGCAAGAGAATCATTTAAGCCCAACAGTTTGAGATTGCTGTGAGCTGTGACACTATGGCGTTCTACTTAGGGTGACATAATGAAACTGTGTCTCAAAAAAAAAAAAAAAAGGTCTTTGCATACTTTCCATAATATCTGACATTATAGGTAAGAAGAAAAGTCCTCAAAAAATTAGCATATGTGGCCAGGCATGATGGCTTATGCCTGTAATCCTAGCACTCCGGGAAGCTGAGGCAGGGGGATCCCTTGAGCTTAGGAGTTACAGACCTGAGCAAGAGTGAGACCCCATTTTTACTTAAAATAAAAAGACTAGCCAGAGGTAGTGGTGGGCACCATCTAGATGCTCTGGAAGGCTGAGGCAAGAAGATCACTTGGACCCAGGAGTTTGAGGTGAGCTAGGCTGAGGCCATGGCACTCCAATACAGGCAATAGAGTAAGACTCTGTCTTCAAAAAATCCACCACCATCACTACTAGTAAAAAATTAGCCTATGGCCCATGGGCCTCAGGTTGGACACACCTGGTAGACAAAGTTATGAGATACCAAAATGAAATTTTGGGAGGAGATTGGCTGAAGTTCTAGGAACTTCCACATGTCCTAAAATTCTTTATCCTTCATGTAATACCTTAGAATGGTGGGAATGTAGCTTTGAGAACCACTTTATTTCCTCTTTCAGGGCCTTGGAGTGCTCAGGCTCTCTTGAGAGGAAGGAAGCATCTGGGTGACAAATATTAGACCTGGATACCAGAAGATGTGAAGCTAGATCAGAAGTCCAGGCCAGAGCCTAAGAGCAGGAGTGAGCTGGCTCTAGAGATCTGGGCCAAGATAGTTCTCTAACTGGGGAACTGGTTTGTAACAGCCTAAATCTGATGGGACACAGTTGGTATTGTCTAATAACTCAAGATTTAAGATGTTAATCCAGACAACTGGCAGATGTTGTTAGGTATTGTGAATGTCCATCAGCAGTCTGGGACTCTGATCAGTTTTGAAAGATTGCGCTGGCCACACTCAGTGACCCTAGATGCTCTTCACCAACCCTCTGAAAATGGCTTTCCAAACCCATTTTTGTAGACCAGTTTTGGAAAGCTGCTGTGAACTCAATCAGGGAGGAGTGTCATACCTCTCCTAGTGCATCTGTAGAACCTTGTCTCTGTGAGGGCTCGCACCACACTGCCGTGTAGTGGCTTTAAATCTGACTTTCTTCCTGGGCCATTGCAACATGAGTTCACAGACTATACCTCGTGGTGTCCACTGTGAGGACCTACTGATAGTGATTATTAAGCATGCACTCCATATTTTTAATACTGTAATCACGATAAACATAAAATCATGGTAAGCATAAAATAAAATTTCTTTTTTAGATACTTAAACATATTTGAAGAGTAGGCAGATCTAATATAGTTTACCTCTAGGGCTTAGGAACTATTTCTGAACTAAACAAAGTGATTTCATCGTAGTTTGAACCTTACTACTTTAATAAATAAAATGAGAATAAACTCTAGGCCCTAGAACCATTTTTAGGGATATTTCTTTTCCAGATCGCTAAATTGCTTTGTTTTATAGACTGTCAATCTTGCAAAAAATTTGAGCTTGCAAATAACTTGAGCTAGCAATATGTAAGTTTTATTTTATTTATTTTTATTTATTTATTTATTTTGAGACAGAGTCTTACTATGTTGCCCTAGGTAGAGTGCCATGGCGTCACAGCTCAGCGCAACCTCAAACTCTTGGGCTTAAAAGATTCTCTTGCCTCAGTCTCCCAAGTAGCTGCTGGGACTATAGGCGCTTGCCACAACACCTGGCTATTTTTTTTTTTTTTTTTTTTTGGTTATAGTTGTCATTGTTTTTTGGCAGGCCCAGGCTGGATTTGAACCTGCCAGCTCCAGTGTATGTGGCTGGTGCCTTAGCTGCTGAGCTAGAGGCACTGAGCTGCAATGTGTAAATTTTAAAGCCTAAAGGACTCTTTTTTGAATAACCTGATGTAAAACTATAGGAATTCCTGTATGTCAGTATGCATAAATTGTGGGTTTTTATACTTGTGTGCAATTTGTTTTTAAGTGTTTCAGTAAAAAGCAAAAGAAAGGAAAGAAAGGAAAAAAATATGCTTTGGGAAAATTACTTTTTTTTTTTTGCCTGGGGCTGGGTTTGAACCTGCCACTTCTAGCATATGGGACTGGCAGCCTACTCCTTTGAGCCACAGGCACCACCTTGGGAGAATTACTTTTAACAGATACATACCCATGGGGAGAGTGTCAGAGACTAGCGGTTTCTCACCTCTTCCCCATGCTGGCATACAACCATTGATATGAAGTACATGAAATAAAGTATATTGGTGTTTAAGAACTTGAGCTTGCACTTTAGATTCAAACAGATTCAGACTGAAATCCTGGGTGATCTTTAGCCAGTTAATGAATCTCTTTGAGATTCATCTTTTTCATACATGAAGTGGTGAGAAAAAGCCTACTATTTGTCTAAAGTAAAATATTATACCTGAACTAACTTATATAATGTCTGACCTTCCAATAGTAATTATTAAGTATACACTATATTTTAAATAGTTTCATCATGGCAAAAAAAACAATCATGGTAAACATAAAATAAAATTTCTCCTTTAGTTTCTTGACTAAAGCATAAAGAAAGTCAACATACTGATTTCTTAAATCTAAAGGGAATGTCTTAGGAAGTGTCCTGGGTGGATGGTTGACTGTGTTTGGAGAACATGCAAGTCTAATATGGTTTACCTCTATGGCTCAGAAACTATTTCCAAACTAAACAATGTAAAGAAACTTCATTATTGGGTGGCACCTGTGGCCAGTGAGTAGAGTGCCAGCCCCACATACCGAGTGTGGCAGGTTCAAACCTGCCTTGGCCAAACTGCAACAAAAAATAGTTGAATGTTGTGGTGGGCGCCTATAGTCCCAGCTACTTGGGAGGCTGAGGCAAGAGAATTGCCTAAGCCCAAAAGAGCTGGAGGTTGCTGTGAGCTGTGATGCTATGGCACTCTACTAGGGTGACAAAGTGAGACTCTGTCTCTAAAAAAAAGAAACTTCATTATAGTTTGAACCTAATTACTTTAATAAATAAAATGAGAATAAACTTTAGGCTCTAAAACCATTTTTAGGGATATTTCTTTTCCAGATCATCAAATCGTTTTGTTTTGCAGACTGTCAGTCTTACAAACAACTTGAGCTAGCAATGGGTAAATAAAAGGTTTTTAGAAAAACCTGATGTAAAACTATAGGAATTTTTATATGTGAATATAGATAAATTGTATGTTTGCATACCTGTGTGCATTTTTAAAAAAATGCTCCAATAAAAAGTAAAAAGCAAAAAAGTAAAAGTATACTTTGGGAGAATTACTTTCAAGAGATGAATACCAATGATGAGGTCAGAGTGGCTGCTTCAAAAATGTTTCTTAAATGAATGAATACAAGAATGATGTCATTTAGGACAGCAGACAAAAAAAAACTTAAGCCCTTGCAGCTCCAGAATCCAGAATAAAGTTATGCTAGCAAGATGGAAAAATGTATCTTTGAACTCAAATTGTCTTTGAGTGCTACCGGCTAAGATCAACAAGATTATGGATAGCTAGCTATATGGAGTTTGAGACAAACCTGAGCAAAAGTGAGATTCCAGCTCTACTAAATAGAAAAAAAATTACCTGGGCATTGTGGCAGGTGCCTGTAGTCCCAGCTACTTGGAAGCTGAGGCATGAGGATTGCTTTAGCCCAAGAGTTCGAGGTTGGTGGGCGATGTGATGATGCCACTGCACTCAATTGTAGGGAAACAAAGTGAGACTCAGTCTCTAAATAAATAAATAAATAAAATCAAAAGAGAAGTATTGGAGGAGGGAAATGCTGACTCATTCTGTTGAGCTGGCAAAGGATACACTATATAGCAGATAATAGAGAGAAACCATCCATCCACCCATGGAAATCAGCAAAACCAAAGAAGCCTGAGTAGACACACTCCTGTCTCCCATGCCTACTTCAGATCTCTCTCTACTTGTTTTCTTGAAGGCTCTGTATCTTGGGACCCTCCCACTGTATGCTGGGCCCCTCCCACTCACTCTGGGAAAATAAAACCAGAGGAGAAATACTGGGACAGGTTCCGGCATGTGCTGTTTGAGAACTGTGGGAGGACACTGGGCATTTGGATGTTTATAAAATTCTGTGCAAAGTGTGAAGAGTTGGATGTGGAAGGAGGGTAGGTTGGGACAGATGACTTCTGCTTTTTCTAATAAGTCTTTCTATATTATCTGAATTTCTAAAATCATCTGAATGAATTACTTTGACAGATTAACAAAAATACTTACTTTTCAAAACAACAAAAAATCAGATGGATATGGCAGTCTTGGACATGTCCAGGGCAGTGGGAGGAATGCATGAGTAATAATCCTACTTTGGAGAAAGGCTGCTTTCATGCCTGGTGTGGCCTGGTGTTATGAGATTACTGCTGGTCTGGCAAGATGAACTGAGCTCTATATGAAAGGAATCTTGCTCAGGATTCCTAGATTTAGTTCTTTATGGTCCAAATTCTTTGCTCCAGACCCCAGTCATTGCTCCAGTCTCTCAACTCTTATCAGCTATCAGCCTGCCACACATTTGCCTTCTCCATGGTTTGTGCACTTAGCTTCTGATCTTAACTTTCTTTCCAGTGTCATTTCATTTCTTATTCTAGGCCCTAAGAATTTATGGTTAGTCTTGGTGCCCATAGCTCAGAAATTAGGGCACTGGCCACATACAACCGGGACTGCTGGCCTGGGCCTGCTAACAACAATGACAACTACAACAATAAAGTAGCCAGGCATTGTGGTGGGAGCCTGTAGTCCCAGCTACTTGGGAGGCTGAGGCAAGAGAATTGCTTAAGCCCAAGAGTTTGAGGTTGCCATGGCTGTGATGCCACAGCACTCTATGGAGGGCGACATAGTGAGAATCTGTCTCAAAAAAACAAAAAAGAAAGAAAAGAAAAGAAAAAGAATTTATGGTTAGCCTCTAAAGGAATAGCCTTCCTGACTTGACTTGGTTCCCAGGTTCTATTCCAGAAGTTTCCCTGAGAGGAGGCCCTCTCCTGGTTTGTCCTAGTCTTTCAATAGTACCGAGACAGCCAAAAAACAACAACAAAAACAAAAACAAAAACCCACCCAAGAAAGGGCTGAATGGAGTTGATAAAGGCACTGTAATGTTAGGGCTCAATCCCTTGAGTCATAGCAACCTTCCTTTCAAGGCCTTCTCATCACCTTCCTTGCTGTAGGATCTCGTGTAAATTACAGAAACTCTCTCAGACTTGATTTCTTCATCTGCATGTGGAAAATACCAATAGTACTTACTACTTAATAAAAGTATAATATCACCATTGTATCAAGAGTATACATTTATGTAACAACAACAACAACAACAACAACAACAAACTGGGCTTGGCTTGGGTGCAGTTTCAGTCCTAGCAGAAGAGTTTTGTTGAATTCTATGAAGAGAACCATTTCTTTTGGTAAATTCTTCATCTTTTGGGATAATATGCTCAGTTTTTCAAATTTCTGCTCCCTTCCTATTTCCCTTCAAAATGGCATCTGAATGTGAGGCTTAAATGATTTCAGGGTGGTAGAGGAAGATCGAGGTTCCTTGGCATCCTTTAAGCATGGCTGGTGCCTGCTCTATCATGGCTGGTCTGGGCTGCTTCCTGGACCTGTGACCTGTGACCACTGACAGGGACTATTACTATCCTGAGGTGTTCTGCTGGCATCTGAGACTGAAGCTTGCCCCGGTGTCATTCATGGCCTTTTCTCGTCCTTACTAACATGGCCTTGTCTAGTTAGTCCTGCAGAGGTCTAGTATGACTTCCCTAGCTCCTTGTATAGGATGTCTGGCCTGCTAGGAAAGGTAGAGGTGCAATAGACAGAGGTGATGCAAATGATTAACAGTTGATTCTGGGTGGGGAAGACTGATTTGCAGTATTTGTAGATTTTGGGGGTGTAAACATTCCCACCTTGACATTTCAAGCTCCCAATGTGATGTCATCAAAAATGAAATTGGAAAGAAATGTGCTATACAAATATAATAACTATAAATAACCTTACTATTATATTAACAGTAAAACAGCATAACTGGGTTGATAATTTTGAGTATTTATCTTAATTTTTAATAGAATTTATTAATCATATACTTAAATAACTTAATTTTTAATAATTGTTGTGTTTAACAACTGGCTTGCAAAATTTCTGACAATTTAATAGTCATGTTTCTGACCCAGCAACCCAGCTCTGGTATGCCACTGACAGGTTACCCCTATCTGCTTTGTCAAGACAGCTTCTGACAAGTTCCTAATCAGACCTTCAGCTAAGTTCCACATTCCTTTTGGGGCAGCTTGGGAGAGCTAAATTCAGGCTCATCATCTGCTATCTACAAGCGATGCAGAATCAACCAGTGATACAACATCCTGCCAACTACTACTAAAAAGGAAGTGGGGCAGAAGTTCCTCTGCCCATGGCATTAATCTAGACCCACAGAACCTAGTTCCCCCCACCCCACCCCAACCCTCGGCAGAAACTGTCAAATTCCCCTAGATACTTGAAGAAAATTCACTCAGTGGCCAATTCACAGAAGCCCATTTCACCAAATAAGAAATATAAGAAATATGCCAGATTTATTTTTATGTTGTTTTTAGTCGACTAGTTTTCCTAATATCATTTTAAGAAAGAATGTTAAGTTTGATCTCCTGCAACAACTGAAGGAAAGGGATTGAAAAAGAGGGAGGTGTGTTAAAAATTTGTCGAGAATCTCAGGTTGACATGTCCTACCTGGCACTCCTTTCTCCAGAGTTTCAGCCATTGTCTTCCCCACTTTGCAGGCTTCACAGCCCAGTCTGTCTCTTAGGACTACTTAGTAGTCATAGGATTTCATTCTCAAGGTTTGGTTTTGTTTTGCTGACCAAAATAAATCAATATAGAGAGTGGCTGGCAATAATAACAAGCCAAGGGATTTCTAGAGGTTGATGCCAGCCCAAAACATGCTCACAGCACTGGTCTCTGTTTATAGGGCAGTATCATCTCTTTAATCACGTAGGAGTTTTTATATGCTGGGCTCAAGTATCTGAGCTTGCAGGTATTGAGAAACTGCTGAAGGCAGAAGGAGGAGAAGGACAAGGTTGGATCTACTTTAGACGATGAATACTGATCTATGAAAAAGACCAAAACAGCCAATGTATAAACAAGGCATTTGGTTAAGAGTTTATCAGAACTTAGATAAAAGATGACAGCCTGAACTTCAGTAATGGAAGTGATGGGATCATAGGAATCCCTTCCTGGCTGTCCTAATTTGGTGGACTCCCCTCTTATTTCACTTATTACTGTGCCCTATTGGTGGAAATTTATAAATTTATATTTATATGTTTACTTATCATCTGCTCTCTCCCTAGACTGTAAATGTCATGAGGGCAAGGGTCATACCTGTTTTATTTCCCACAGTATTCTCATCACTCAGCATAGTGTCTGGCATCTAACATATGCTCCATGAACATCTGGGGAAGAAACAGTGAGTTTGAGAAGAAAGAAGGATTTTTATCAATGGAAGCAGCTTAGCTCTGTTTTAGAGTAAGGGAAAGAGAAAAGAGACATGGAGAAGGATTGTGGAGAGACAGTCAAGAGATGGCACAGATTCCAGGAGAAGCAGGATAAAAAACAAAAGCAGCAGAGATATCTTTGTCTAGGAGACAGGTTCCTCCTCTTCTGCCATGGAAGGAAAGGAAGAATGAATGTGTGTAGGGGTTGATTGGATTTATAGGTTTAAAATTAATAGTCTCTGATTTCTGGAGAAAGAGTAGGCATAGTTATCAGCTGAGAGAGAGAGAAAAAGGAAGAGAGAGAAGGAAAGAAAGGAGGAGGAAAGGAGGAAGAGGAATCAAGAGTTAATGGGGTGATGAGAATTTAACAAAATTACTCTGAGGAACAAAGTAAGTTCATAACTCAAAATGCCTAAAAAGATTTCTGAGGTGACCAGTTGAGGAATAGTAGAAAGAAATTAGCCTATCTCCAAATCTCATAGGTGAGAGACGAGGAATTGGAACAGGAAGACAGGAGGGTTGACGATGATGGGGGTTTGCAGGAGGCTGTCTGTCTCTTCCAGTTAATCATGCATCTCATTGAGGCAAAGGGAAAGATTTCAGATCTCCTGGGATGGATTTAGATGAATCATTCATCTCTTCAGCTGTTGAGAGTTTTGAATGTGTTGGACAGGACACAGAAATCAAAAACAGGCCCTCAGCAGCCTGCTTCTCTGGGGAAGGTCTCACCCAGGGGCTGGAGCTCACCTTATCCTGCTGTGTCCTTCAGGGTAATTCTACCTTCACCATAACTTCATCTACCTATTCTTTTCTTGAGCTTTTCTCACCCTTTTTATTTTTTAACTTCTGTCATCTATACTTTTACATTTTACATGGTTAAATTTGATAATATTTACTTTCTCATCCAGGACTGTAATTAAGTCTTTTATGCTTTGTCGATAGATTCTAAAGGACTAATGCCAATACTTAACGCTTGCATTATGATATTATTATTATTTATGGCCTAGGACAACATATTTACTTTCTTGTTTGGATTTTTGTTTTTCCTAGGGTTTCTAATTGCCTTTATTTTTGTTGAGCTGTCTGTTTTGATCCTCTTTAACTCTTCCAGTGTCTCAGGGATCAAACACATGTTTTTTCCTCTTTTCTTAACTTTCTAAGTCCACAAATGTCTAAATGTTGTCCTTGCATTGATTAGTAGTTTGGCTGTGGTAAAAACTCTAGGGTACAGAAGTTGTACTTAAGGACTTCAATGGCTTTGTTCTATTGTCTCTAATACTCAGTGAAGCTAATGGCATTTTAATTGTCTTTCCATTATAAGTGGTTTATTTTATTTGTCTCTTTATGAAAGCCTTTACAATCTTACCTTTTCATCTTAATATTTTCGTATTTAAAATTATATGAGTGAATGTAAATTTTATTTCTTTATTTTTTTTTAATTTTTAAATTTTTTAATTTTTTTTTAAATATTTCTCTTTCTATAGTGTGTTGCATACCTAAGGGCCTTTGCAGTCTGAAGTCTTATCAGTGCTAGTGTCTCTTCCAATTTTTCTTTAATAATTGTTTTCTCTCTCTGTTCTCTTTTCTCTTTCTAGAGCACTTCTTATTGAGTACTAGAAATTATATCTAGACACCCTGTGGTTCTTACTACTATTTTTTTCTTATGTTTTCTATCTTTGTAATGTTTTTCTAATTTTTCAAATATTTTATTAACTTAATCTTCCAATATAAAAATTATTTTAATAGAATATTTTATTTAAGACTAATTTCAGATTTACAGAAAAATTGCAAAGATATTATTGAAAGTGTTCCCATGTGCCCCATGCTCAGTTTTCTATTATTTACATCTTACATTAGTATATGTTTTTCTCAGTTAATGAACCAATAGTGATAACATTTTTTTTTTTTTTAAGAGGCAGTCTCATTTTGTCACTCTTGGTAGAGTGCTGTGGAGTCACAGCTTATAGCGATTTCCAGCTCTTGGGCTTAGGCAATTGCCTCAGCCTCCCAAGTAACTGGGACTACAGGTGCCCATCACAATACCCGGCTATTTTTTGTTACAGTTTGGCTGAGGCTGGGTTTGAACCCACCACCCTCGTTATATGGGGCCGGCCCCCTACTCACTGAGCCCCAGGTGCCGTCCAGTGATACATTCTTATGAATAAACTATTTTCAGTTTTCAGTTTTTTCCATTTTTTTTTTTTTTTAGTTTTTCTTAGATTTATTGCCATTTTTCTAGTCCAGGATACCATCTAGGATAACTCAGTATAGTAAGCAATCACGTCTCCTTAAGCTTCTCTTGGCTGTGAGAGTTTTCCAAACTTTATACAATGTCTTTTAATTGAAATTTGTCTAATGTTTCTCTCATGATTAGACTGGAGTTACAGATTTGAGGAAAATTGATCACGGAAGTAGTATAGTGCCCTTCTCACATGACATCAGTGTCAATGTTATCCTCAATCACCTGTCTGAGATGTTATTTCTCAGATTTTTGTATTGTAAAGTTACTATTTTATCTCTTTTTTATACCATGCTCTGTGGAAAGAAGTCATAATGTGTATCCCATACTTAGATGGGGAACTAGAAATATCTGCATAAATTATTTGAAATTCTCCTGCATGGGAGACTTTTCTCGTTTTTTCCTCACTTATTTACTTACTTGATTATTTATTTATAGCTGTGTGGACTCATGAATTTTTATTTTATACTTTGGGTTATAATCAAATACTACTTTCTTTGCTTTATTACTGGAATTTTTCCAGCTTGGGCCATTAGGGATTCTTTCAGTTGGCTCAATTGACTTCTTGACATACCTCTAACATTGTTGAGTTCATAAATTTATTTATGAGCATTTTCCTACCATCTGACACTGTAAGATGCTCCAAGCCCATCTTGTATATTTTCTACTTCAGTCCTAGAATCAGATATTTCTCCAGGAAGACCTGGTTCCTTTTACTGAATAATGGTATTAATAACCGAGACTAGATGTGCTTGCTGCTAATGGAGCATTGTTGCTTCTAGGCCCCCTTATCTGACAAAGCAACATGTATAAACATATCTCTAAATAATTCTACATGTAATATCTGTATCTATACATGTATTAAGCTAAATATGCACTCATACTTGTGTCTTTAGCTCTAAACTATTACCACATGGATCATTCTAGCTGCTTCCCTTTCTTATCTATAAATTCCTATTCTAACAGTGAGAATCCTGGTTCATAGTACTCTCCATCTATCGATTATTTAATTCCAGTATGCATACATCAGGGAATCAAAATTGTTAACTGCTAGCCTCATGGGAAATAACTTTATCAACTAGAGTTCAGTGCTTATATGTAGTTTCTTTTATCTTTAGTCTTACAGATTCTGTAAACTTCCAATATAGTTTGGATTAGGATCTCCCCTCACATTCCTTTTCAGTGAGACTTTTTTCATACATTATAACACAGATTGTTTTGTCACATTCTGTATTCATTCTGGAATCTCTCAATCTCACAATTTTTGGGAAGATTTTCTTGACATTCCTTTTCAAAACTTCTATTGATCCCTTTTCTCCTGCAATCCAGTTTTATTTTACTAGAGTTATTTTTGTGTATTATATACCATCTTAATTCGTTTTTTATAAATAGTAGTTAGCTGTTAGCAATCTATAGGTATAAAAATCCTTTCTCTGGGGATTTTAATGAGTTTTTTTTTTTAAAGTTTCTTTCTCTCTGTGTAGCCTCTTTTCTTCAAGTTTTTTATTTAGCTTATTTCCACCTGTGTGTTCAATATTAGAAGTTTTTCTCAGACTTCTGATAATCTTTGCTTAACTCTTTGTGATTCCGAGTGGGGGAATCTGATTTCTGATTGGAATCTCTGAGGAGCAAGTGGTCTTGAAGGGTAATTTGCCTGGACTATTATTAGGGGAATTACTCGTAATTTCATGTTAAGTCTTCCACTTAGCTTGGTGCCCTAGAGAAGTATCTTTTAACCTTCTGCCTGATGTGTAAAACCTGTCTGCTAGCAGTCTGATAGCTGAGTAGTTGTTCACTGAATCTACATATATTTAGAGGTGCTCACACACTCAACTGGACATGGCTTCCCTTGAGCAGGGATTCTGTTTTAACCTCCCTGATCTTTGGTTGTTGGGAAAGGGAAGTAACCAGTGATGTGGACTAGCCATAAGAACCTAGGGAGAAGAATCTATGGATCTTTTAAAGCTTGTAACCAATGTCCTTATTTTGGCGCCCCACTTGCCTTGTCCTAGGTTCACAGGTAGCTGGTACTGTCAATTTCTGAGGTTTTTAGTGATTTTGGGTGAAGATTAGGTCAGTTTTCAGCTTACCTCATAGCTGCTTTAGTATGTGGCCTTCTTGGATCTTTAAGGCTTTTCAATTTACACTCATATAACTGCATTCCTGACTTCTTAAATTGTACTGTTACATTATCTTTGTTTCTCCTCAGATAAATCTCTTTCAAAACCTATTTTCTGTGTACCTATCTACCTTTTTATATCTCCCCTTATAATGTTTTTATAGAAGTTTCTAGTGGAAGAAAAATTAGATTCTTCTGTTCAATACAATGTCTATCTTTTCCCAAATCCAATTTATAATTTTTTATCCCCTTGATATAATTTTAATGAGTTTGAGAAGAAAAAGATATAAATGTAAGCCAGATCTACTATGCTCTTTATTTTTACATTCTTAACATTACTTATCACAATGCATTCTGGATACTAACTGCTTAATAAATATTATTTAAATCAAAATATATAGAAGATAAAAAATCTCTATTGTGTTGTGCCTTAAAACTGATTCACCGGCTCTGCGCCTGTGGCTCAAGTGGCTAATGCGACAGCCACATACATCTAAGGTGGTGGGTTTGAATCCAGCCTGGGCCTGCCAAAACAACAATGACGGCTGCAACCAAAAAATAGCTGGGCATTGTGGTGGGCACCTGTGCTCCCAGCTACTTGGGAGGCTGAGGCAAGAGACTCGCTTGAGCCCAGGAGTTGGAGGTTGCTGTGAGCTGTGATGCCGCAGTACTCTACCCAGGGGGATAGCTTGAGGCTCTGTCTCAAAAAACAAAACAAAACAAAACAAAAAACTGATTCACCACTAATAGCATACCAAGGGATATCATGCCCCATCCTGCAAATGTAGCTCTAGTGACTTTCTGTTTTCCGAATTAAATGAAGAACATACAGAATCTTTATTTCTAGTCCCTTCATTTTCACATCTAAGTAAGCCTCCAGGGAAGAGTAGCCAAACGCATTTATTTTGGCCTGTAAATCAGCAATATTAAAACTGGTATTAACTGTTATCACATGAAGAATTTCCTTGCCTCTCCCAGTATGGTTCTGAGTTAAAATAGATGAAGATATTAATAATTAACTTTTTTCTGCAGGCATTCATTCATGCAGCCTGGTCCTTCATTCCAAATGCATTTAGCTGAAACTTGATGACATAACGGAACATTCTCAGACAAATGTTTTTGCTTTGGTGTACAATGAGTTAAATAGGATTAAAACTGCCTACTTGCCTCTTATAAAATGTAGCTTCCTATGTTATTTAATTAAACATTTTTTACAAGGTAAATCATGCTAGATGAAGAACTGGGTTTTAGTCTCTTGGCTCTACCACTTCTTCACTTACAAGACTAGAAGAATATTTTTAAGAGTTGATTAAAAAACTCTATAAAACATTGCACAGCTATATTGCACACTTCCTGGGTGAAGGGTACAACTACAACTTGAACTTTAATCTTACAAAAGCAACCATGTAACCTAATCACATGTACCCCATATTAATCTGAAATTTAAAGAAAATAAGACTTTGCATCTTCTTAGCTTCCTCAGTGCTCTGACTCATTTAGATACCTGAGTTTTATCATTCGCACTAGCTCACTGATAATGGGGATAACACCCACCTGTGTTGAAGTGAGAATAAAATGAATTATTGAAGAATAAATCCTGTTAGACCCCTTTAGTTTATAACGTATTATACAAATATAAAGGAATATTTTAAATAGTATTTAACACTCTAACAAGGTAAGACCTATTGGACTAAAAGATTTAGTGAGGACAACTGGCTTTTGAAAAATAGTAGATGAATTCAAGTTGGGAGAAAGGAGGACCGGGAGGAGGGTAGGAGATTGGTGTGCTCTCACCTAAGGGGCACAATGTAATGAGAGGCACAACTACAACAGGGACTTTACCCAACAAACCCAAACATTGCAACCTAATTGTTTATACCCTCATATTAATCTGGGGTTACAAAAAAAAAAAAAAAAAAAAAAAAAAAAAAGACCTGACCAAGGTCTCTGATAAAATCAGGAAGTGGTAAAGAAGCTAGCCTAAACCAGCAAGAAATAAGATGGCCTTGAAAAACGACCTTGGGTTACCCTCACTGCTCATCATACCTTGTGTATACATAGCATACTTCTTTAGTAGCAAACTAAAAGAAACCAGCACCGTGACAGTGTACAAATGCATGACAGCTCCTAGAAGTTTCCCTGTTTAAAAAGAGGAGGGACCCTTAATCCTGGGAACTCCCCACCCTTTTCTCAGAAATGTTATGAATAATCCTCCTTCCACTTACCTAAATAGATACTCATATAAAATAGGATGCCAGAAACTCATAAAATGCTACTCTGTGTTTCTCTGAGACTTGGCCCCTGCTCTCTGGGACAGCTTCCCTTTTTTTCTTTTCTTGCTTCAGTAAAGTTGTTTGTGACTTACTCTGTCAGAAAGAAAAAAAAAAATGGTACATGCAGGGACTCCTGAGTCCTTTGTCTCTTGAGTAGATTATAAGTGATATAATCTGATCACTGATTAGAACTTTCATACGCGCTGGTTCTACTTTTAAACATTCTGGCTTTTCTTTTGTTTCTACTGAAGAGCAAGAGCTAGGTAATATCTTGATTTAATGTAAATTCTAATCTTTCAGAGCTGTCTATTTTATACGGCTTCTCTCTTAACCCTGAGGTGTACATTTCAAGAGCTCACTGTTCACCTTTGAAATTATTTTGTAAACAATAAGTAAGATCAAGTTTAGAGGTCAGTCTACATTTGTTTGTCTAAGCATTCAAAATGCTCAGTGGTGCCAGCATTCTTTTCTAATAGAATTCTGTATAAAGTCAAGGGCTCTTGATCACCTTAGCCAAACGTCATTCATTGCTTTGTAGATGAAAACCCAAGGGTGTGCTTTGGTTGTCTGTTCTGGGCTTGGATTCCTGACATTGGAAAAGTTTAACATGCTATCGGTGGCAGTCAACTGGAAGGCAGGCAGACGCAAAGCCATTCTCAAAGACTCTTCCTTTATTTCTGAAGTACTTTTGACCACTAGAAAGGGGGTTGATCCTTTCCTTTTGTTTCTTTCACTGTGTTCACAGTGATGTAGAAAAGGAGAGAGAGAGAAAGAGAGAGAGGACTGTTGCCAGAGAGAGCTTTCTTTTCTTTCTTTTTTTTTCTTCTTCCACATGAAAGACTTCATTGTTCCACCTCCAGTTTATTACAGGCCCTGGAGAAAGTAGCAAAAGATTAAGAGAGAGGAATGATCACTGACTTGTTTTCAGAGTGGCAGGCTCTGGCTACACGGAAGTACATTGATTTGTGAAAGTGGATCCTTGTTATATTTTAACAGTCTAATGGGACTTGCTTTATCATTAGTGCTTTTAGTACTGCTTGTACTTGATTTAATCAGGAATGAAGACTTCAAGCTGACCCACAACACAATAGTTAGTTGGTAGCTGTGATTAGATTTAATTAGAGTAAGTGGAAAATGTATTAGTTTTTTTTTTTTCCACCTCTTTTTCTGTCCAATCTTCTCCCTACCTTTTTATTTCTGGAAATTTTTCTCAGGGGAGTGTTTCTGTTCCCCACCTCCCTCCTCTTTTCTTCATCTCTTAGTTCTGGGAAGTAAAAATATAAACAAACACATGAAGTGAAGCGAAACCATGTAACTAGATACTCAGTTTTGGTTTTTCTGTCTTTTTTTGTTTTGTTTTGATTGTTTGAACTGGTTTTTGTTTTTGTATTCTTAAAGCACAGACAATCCATGGTGCTGACTGCTTTTGTGGGGTTGTATATTGTTAAGATTCCACAAATTGGAAAGTTCAATTTATAATTATAAATCTGCCAGGAGACTTGGGAGAAAAAACCAGGTATGATAGAGACAGGACTGGTGGTGTTGGTGATGGTTATACAGGGAATTAATCTGTTAGTGAATTAATTTCAATCCAATTTTTCTACCCCCTGAATACTCCCCAGCTTTTATTTATTTTGGGTGAGAAAGAGATTGGGGAATTACTTGTACTTATTCTTCAGTTTTAAAAGAGAAAAATGTAAATATGAACTCACCTGATTATTGTATTATGTATTTTAGGTTGAAAAAAATAATTAAATGGCTTTTGTTTATTTTTGCTTATGAGTTTTTTGAGTGTAATACTTCTTGAAACAATCTCCAGGATGAAGTCTAGGCTTCCTCTTTCTCATTTCTTCTGCTGCAAACCATGCAATCCTTTGTTGATTTTTTTTCCATTCTGCATTATAAAATGCATCTTCCTATTTAGTCTTTCCTCAGTGTCAGTAGATAATGGTCTTCCCCAAAATGTGCATTTCTGTTCCTCACATTGCTTGCAAGCTGAGTGATGAGATTTCTCCTGTAAGAAAGGTGTGTCTGCACTTTTTCTCCAGTCTCCTTATTATCTAATGATAAAGAATGTAACTATTCACAACTATAAGTTCCATCAGCCAGAAGAATACATTTTTCCAACACTTGTAGGACCTCCTTATGAATCTACAACGTCCACAGTACTGACCAGCTCTGTTCACTCTTCCCTAAACTTTGTGTGTTCTAAAATAATTGTCAGGTTTTCAAATTGAACAGGCTGTTTCTTCTTATAACCAGTGATCAACTGTGTTCAAGAGCAAAGAATGTACTCAGCATTGTCACTAACCTCTTGTCATGGAAGGAGAGGCACGTCATTTCATATCACATTGACAGGCATATAATTCATATTCTTGAAGTTTCCTCTTCCTTATGTCTCTTGTAAAATTTTTCCTAGAAGTCATGACTCTTCCTATTACATGTAGGAAGAGTTTTGTTTTGTTTTGATTTTTTGAACTGGTTTTTGTTTTTGTATTCTTAAAGCACAGACAATCCATGGTGCTGACTGCATTCAAATGAATGGATTGCATTCATTTTCTGCAATTCCTAAGCAGGTTGAGGGCTTGTGTAGAACCTGTCAGTGTAGATGTGATAGCCTGAACCACTCATTTATTTGGCAGGGGCTGGGTTTGAACTTGCCACCCTCAGCATATGGGGCTGGCACCCTACTCTTTGAGCCACAAGCACTACCCTGCCTAAACCACTCATATGTGCTTGCAAAACTTGTGCCAAGTGAATCACTATTCAAGATGTAAATGGCAAATCAGGATGAATAAGACTTTCTGTTGTTGTCTTGCCATGGCAGGGAATATGAGAAAACACAACCATCTTCTGAATCAAAAACGCAACCCCCCTAAAAAGTGTCAGATGTCTTCTGACATTGGAGTGGAGCAAGAAGATCATTATGTTGGATGAGGTTCAACATAGGACCAGAAAGGTTTAATTTATTAGAGTACTATTGTGAAGTACAATAAATTATTAATTTGGATAAGGCTAGCATTGTCTTAAGACAGTGTGATTGCACACATAGTAAAAATCTACTTACAGAATTCAGGTTAAATGTTTTCCTGGGAATTTATGAATTGGGTAATTGGTCCTTCTGGGTATGAGAAGAAAAAATGGAGATCAGATGTTCAGATGTTTAGGATTTTTTTTTTTTCTTTTTGATACAGAGGCTTACTATGCTGCCCTCAGTAGAGTGACATAGCACTCTACTGAGTCACAGCTCACAGCAACCTCAAACTCTTGGGCTTAAGCAATTCTCTTACCTCAGCCTCCCCAGTGGCTGAGACTACAGGCACCTGCCACAATGCCTAGCTATTTTTTGTTGCAGTTGTCATTGTTGTTTAGCTGGCCCAGGCTGGGTTCGAACCTGCCAGCCTCAGTGTATGTGGCTGGCTCTGTAACCATTGTGCTATGGGCGCCAGATGTTTAGTTTTTGATAGTATGGATTTGAAGTGTCCAAGAGCCATCAGATAGATGTTAAGTGGGAATTTGACAGGACTCTCATTTATTGATGAGAAATTGGACTGGATTCATAGATTCAGGTGTCCCTGGCATGTGCTAGTCAAGATTCTGAGAGGGAATGAAGTCTAATAGGGGAATAAGTGACTAGGAAGAGCAATGGGTTAAGTCTGGAACCCTGTAGAATCCCAATATTTAATGTTAAAATAAAGGAAAAATGTCTGTGAGAAAACAGAGAAATCAAAGAGGCTTGAAAAGAACTAGTGAAATGTAGAAAAGAACCATGGAAGCTTTGAAGTAAATATTTAAAAGTTTATGTGGAACAATTACCCAAGTGAACCCCCAGACAGTGCCAGTGTGATCCTTCCCAGCTAAGGTGAGGATTTTCAGCAAGAAGAGAGCAGTGGCAGGACACAGTGGTTCATGCCTGTAATCCTACCACTTTGGGAGGCAGAGGCAAAAGGATCACTTGAGATCAGGAGTTCTGGAACAGCCTGAGCAAAAGAGAGACCCACATCTCTACAAAAACTAGAAAAATTAACTGGGCATGGTGGTGCATTCCTGTAGACCTATTCACTCAGGAGGCTGAGGCAGGAGGAACACTTGATGCCAAGAGTTTTGAGGTTGCAGCGAGCTATGGTGACACTACAGCACTCTGCCCAGTGCAACAGAGTAAGACCTTATCTCAAAATAAATAAATAAATAAATAAATAAATAAAAGATCAATGATACTTTCCCCAGCAAAGGACACTAAGAACCTTGCCATTCCTCTTTGGGAGGAAGTAATCATGAAATCCAGGGCTTAAAAGTAGCTGATTATTACTAGAAGGTTGAGGCCCAAGTTGAAGGCAGAGTTAACATCTACACACATTACTGATGCCAAGTCAATTTTTTATAGATATGTTCCAGGCAGAAAGAAAACAAATAAGAAAAAAAAATAGGAGAATATAGAATCTGGTTCTAATTTCCCAGTTACAGTTTTAGGCGTTTGTTACATTTTGTTATATTTTAACCCATTTTTATAAACATACATGAGTACTCATCATACAAGCCTTGTACTTTTTGCAAAACAAATACTACAATTTGTGATCTATTTCCATGGTAGAAATTTTTGATGGTATTACATGAAAACAGAATAGTTACCAATGACCTTAGGCATCTTGGCAAAGTATCTGGAAAAGTCAGCTGCAAGTTTGGGTTCTTATTTTTTCAGTCTTTCTAGTATTTTAGTCATTTTTTTTCTTTCAAGCTATTTTCTAGTTCCTGACTGATGTGCACTTGTGAGTTCCTGTGAATTTAAAGAATTGATCCTGAGTTTTTGTGTTTTAGAAGAGGCTTATATGTAATTGACACTGAAATCTAAAAGAAACAAAACAAAATAGTATTTTTTTTACTGGAAAAACCTCAAGATAAAACATATCTAACTATTTTTAGGTAATAAAAAAATGCTAGTCTGAGGTGAAATCCTTTTTTTCACTGCATTTGAAAACAGAAAGATGAAGGAAAGAGAAAATTAGGTCATTTAAGTAACTTTATACATTAGTGACAAAATGGAAGGAACACTGAATAAAGAACTTAAATCTGTTCTTTTCCCTACTAATGAAATAATCTTGGGGAGATACACTAACTCTGAAGTTCTGGAGTTGCTTTTTGTTTTGATCTGTGAAATGATTGGATGGTGCTAGGTTATTTTTGTTATTATTTCTTCTGGTTCTTGTGTTCTGCAATTCTGAGTAAGAATTCTTTTTCTTTTCTTTTCTTTCTTTTTTTTTTTTCTTGAGACAGAATATCAAGCTGTTGCCCTGGGTAGAGTGACATGGTGTCACAGCTCACAGCAACCTCAAACTCTTGGGCTTAAGCAATTCTCTTGCCTTGGCCTCCCAAGTAGCTGGGACTATAGGTACCTGCCACAATATCCAGCTATTTTTTGTTGTTGTTTGTTGTTGCAGTTGTCATTATTGTTTTTTAGGTGGCCCTGGCCAGGTTTGAACTGCCAGCCTCGCTGTATGTGGCTGGCACCCTACCCACTGAGCTGTGGGTGCCGCTTCAAGTAGGATTTCATTACTTGGCATTCAATAAGCTATAGCATAGATGCTCCATTCATTAATCAACATCCACTTAACCATCCCACTAGAGTGATGCCTGCTTTCTGTTCTCTCTGTAAGACATATTGGACAGTGCTTGTTGCCAAATACCAGCAGCCAGAAGATTATTCTAGTACATTCATCCATTTTGCCCCAATCAGTTGAGTTTTATGTTTACCAAGAATCAGTTGATTTAGTTTTCAAATCTCTTTGTGCCAGTGGAATTTGTAATTGAAATTACATAATTTATTATGTAGTATGAAATATGAATGGAAAAAGAAAGAGAACTGTTGTTATAAGAATTAAAACTAAATGCTTTGGATAGGACCCATAAGGAAAGGATAATCTATAATATAATCAAGTGTGAACAAGACATCATAAAAATTAGAAAATATTCATACATATCTAAATATCTAGAGAAGTCTATTTTATTTTATTATTATGTTTTAAAGAACATGGTCCCAGTATTGGCAAAGCTGGTCTCGAACTTCTGGCCTCAAGTGAGCCTCCTGTTTTGGCCTCCCTAAATGCTGAGATTACAGGTGATAGCCACCATGCTGGCCAAGAAGTCTATTTTCATGTCTTTTCACAGCTGATCTTATTTTCTTATTTCACTTTAAAGAAACTGAAACTTATTTCACTTTAAAGGAGTTCAAAAGATGATGCTTTATGTAGGAAAATAACAGAACTCTAATGAGACTGTAAGAAAATATTCTGCAACAAAAGATTGATAAGTAGGTATAGAAAGAAATGATTGATGCCAAAATAAATTATTTAGGTATACATGTATAATTTCTTCTTTCCTCACTTTATTATTATTAATTTTAAATTAACCAACTACCTACTGCTTCTGACCATGTCTGATTAGAGGGACTTATCTAATTTGTCATATTGAGGTCAGGACCAGGCTGAAGTTTCCTTTGTTTCTGAATACAGTATTAATAGGATGGCCATGAACAGTGTGAATAAGATCCTGAAAACCACTTTTTTAAACCAGACACAAATATTTATATCAAAGCTTATTACATATTATAGGGTAGCAGCATCAACTTTCTGGATTTGAATCCTACCTTCTGTTTTTACAAATTCATGTTTTTTAAGACATGGTTTCCACCACTGACACATTACGGTAATAATATCAGCTTCCTGGGTTAAGAGGATTAACTATTTATATATATAAAGCACAGCACATGGCATAGAGGAGAAACTGAAAAAGTGCTACTTATTCTCATCCCTTAAAGTAGATTTCAAGTGCTTCTCCTTTCCAGTTGATTTTTAATATAATGGTGGGCTCTGGAAGTTGGATGAAAAAGTTTGAACTTTGTGCCCCCTTTGAGGGTAGCTAAGGCAAATTTGAGAGAACAATAGGATGGCAGGAACCACATAATTAGATTATATGGAGGCCAGAGTTCAAAACACAGTAGCAAGCAGAACCTTTCGTTAAGGGTCAGCGATCAAGCACAGGCAGAGATCTGCCCTTGCAGGAGCTCCCCAGCGCTCCCCTGTGCAGAGCACTGTTGCTGGAGGCAATGTGTGGCTGCAGCTTTGTGACCACAGGTGTACCCACACGGGTTCTTCTGTAGCTTGCTCTCCACACAGCAACAAGAGGCAGCCTTCAAGCCTAAATCAGATATGTTGTTCTTGTGCTCAAAACTGTACACAGTCTTCTCATTTCACTCAGAATAAAAGCCAAAGTCCTTCAGGAAATGTCCTATAAGGTCCTCAATTACGTCTCTGCTCTCCTTTCTTATTCAATCTTCTCCAGCCACACTGGCACCTCAGTATTATTAAAAAGCAAAATCCTGGCTGGTCCAAAGGTATTGAGTTATCTCAATTGATTCTTCACAGTTAGTTATAAATTCCTATTCTCCTCTCTCCTCTCTCTCCCCACTGCACTCGACTAGTCTTAAAATGACAACAATAACAACAATAATAAAAGTCCTGTATTCCCTGAGCCTGTGGTTTTTGTTGTTCCCTCTGCTGGGAAGTCTCTGTGGCCTGTAGCTGCCTGGCTCTCTGGTCTCGGCTCAAATCTCACATTCCCAGTAAGACTCACTTTGACCATCCCTCACTTTGACCTCCCCTACTTTCTCCTATACCCTGCTGCTTTTCCTTTTTATATTCTATAAATTATTTATTTATTCACTGTGTTTATTTTCTTTTATTTGCTTTTCTTTGTAAGTTCTACAAGGCCAGGGATCTGTTGTTTTGTTTACTTGTGTATTCCAAGTGCCTAGAACAGTCTTTGGCATGTGGTCAGAGCTCATTAAATATTGGTTGGATGAATGAATGGATGCACAAGGGAACGCGAGAAGCGGGACTGGTCTGGCCTGAAAACACTTCAGGATGGCCTTTGCCAAGGGCTAGGCAAGTGGCAAAACCAACAGTCTCTGGGGATTTGTTGAGAAGAGCAATGCTCTTATTTTCTGAAATGGCTCTCTACCTTATTTGAAAATCTCCCTTTTTCCCTTAGTTGCACTATTTTCTCGATTTTATAGCCCCAAATTCAGGTGTACTCAGGCAAAGAGAGAACTGTGGATAAGACCCAGATGATCGATAATAAACAAGTCTTTGCTTTAATTTTGTGACATATGGGCAAATAGCTATTAAGGCTTCCCTCCTCCCCTTCATTACTTGTCTCTAGTTTAGTTTAATGATTACCTAATGATTCAGCAGTTATGACCTTTCTTTTTAACTCTTATAGTTCCTGACTTTGCATAGTACATCCATTTTTGCTATTGAAGATTTTTTAATTCTCTCCCGTACCTTTTCATCTATAATTGTGGTTCCAGTTTTCCTAGGGTGGGAAATATTATTACGTATAAAGTAATAATGATGCTGTAATAAATATAAAACTATTTACACCTGTTGAGTATGCACTATCTGCCAAATTCTGATTTAGGAGCTTTTGATATAGTTTCCCTAATTGCCACGCTAGCCTTATAGGGGAGATTGTGAACTCAGTACAGATTTACTCAGTTCTTTTCAGCACCTTTCTTTTGACTGGCCTCATCAGAATCATGGAAAATGCTTGGTGACAGATTCTTGGATCTCATCCCAAAAGACTTACAATCAGCATTTTAATTAATATCTAAGGTGAAACTTGTGGACACTCAAGTTTGAGAATCATTGGCTGAGTACTGAGGTCGAATGTATTTCGGAGTTCATTGAGAAGTGAGCCACAAGTTGCCAGTAGCATGTTTTAGTCATTACCAGGTAGCTTCTTCCCTCTTACAGTGGTTTTTAACCCTCTTCTTGGCAAGCCATTCTTTGCTTTTCCTGTCCCTATAGCATTTGACATATACATTGTCATGCACAAAGACAAACAAGATCTATCTTGAAGTTTCCAGCCAGCATATATTGTTCAAGGAGGCCTTTACTCTTTTAAGGCCAGCCTATGTCTGTAAGTTGTTATTTTGACTCTATGTCAAATTAATTTTGTAAGAAATAAGGGACTAGCACATTTGGTCAGTGCATCTAGGGACAAAAAGTCAAGCTGTATGGGAAGAAGTAAAAACAAGTGTCTGACTACACATCAAGAGAATGACTAGCTTGCTCTCATTTTCTTATTCAAATAAAAGAAAATAGTGTGACTAAAACATCAGATAAGTGAAATTTCATGAACTCATGTCAGATAGGGAAGTAAAGCAATTGTCTAGATAACAGGTTGGAAAACTATAGTTTACAAGTTGATCCTTTCTGCTACCTGTGTTCGTAAAGAAAGCTTTATGGGAATACAACCACGCACGTTAGTTAACCTATGCCTGTGACTACTTTTACACCACAGTGTCGGAGTTGAGTAGTTGCAATGGGGGGTATGAGCTGCAGCACTGAAAATATTTACTATCTGGCCCTTTTACAGAAAAAGTGTCTGACCTCTGGTCTAAATTATTATTTATTTTGGTTCTAAATTATTCAAATTCTTTTTTATGTGAAATTTGAGAGGGTAAGATAGTGGAATCTCTGTAAATATCTATAGAATGAATGAACAATGATATTTCTTGGTTGGATTCCCCACAAAAGAAATTAATTCAGGGGTCCAAAGTCATGAGAATCACTAAGCAATTGTTAATCTGTAACCTCAGCCCCAGAATTACTCCATGGGCCATAAAACACACATTCACCTACTCTGCAGGGGGAGAGAAGACAGGCCTTTTATGAAGAGACATTTGTGTTAAAGTGGAGGGCATGCGCACCAGGGCATGAGCAAGACCACTCATTGGTGTGTGGAAAATGATATTATAACTTATGGTTTTATATTAATACATAGAAGAAATTGAGCTTTGCTAGTACATAACATACAGATTGGCACTAGTACCTGCACAGATGTACTATCAGACAGGTATTTGATGTTTCTTAAATGATCAGTGGAAGTTCCCCAATCCCAAAGAATTGGCTGTGGGGTTCTCTCTTGCTTGAGTTCAGCGTATGGACACACACTGCAGTTTGCATGTATTTGGTTAAGTGGATTTAGGGATTTCATTGTCTACTTTATAAAATGGACAAATGGAATAAATGGATTCCTTAAAAAATATCTGCAATTGACGATAAGAATTCATGCACTGGTTAACAATGGGAAAAGCGTCAGAGTTGACGCTTTTCTTAATCCTATGGAACCAATTCTTTAGCAAGCGAAGGAGAGATAAAAGATGAATTCAAACATGCTAGTGAATTGTGAAATGAAGAGGAGACTGTATGAAATATGGATTTACTTCATTTATTATTGTGAGCCTCACCCTAACTGAATACTTGTATCAAATTTAAACAAAAACTTTAGCATAATTAGAGAATTGGATTAAAAAAAGAGTACTATGATGTAGTAGGCAAGATAATGAGGTCCAGAAATAATGAATATAATGTCAGACTTAATCAGAAAAAAAAATCATGTTGCTTACACAAGCTTTTTTTTTTTTTTTTTTGAGACAGAATCTCACTATGTTGTCCTTGGTAGAGTGCTGTGGCGTCACAGCTCATGGCAACCTCAAACTCTTGGGCTTAAGTGATTCTTTTGCCTCAGCCTCCCAAGTAGCTAGGACTACAGGCACCCACCACAACGTCTGGCTATTTTTTTGGTTGCAGTTGTCATTGTTATTTAGCAGGCCTGGGCCAGGTTCGAACTCACCAGCTTTGATGTATGTGGCCGGCGCCCTAGTCATTGAGCAATGGACGTCACGGCTGCTTTCACAAACTTTAATAGTATTAATAATTTTTAAAGTGAGAACGGAAAGACTTCTTTGTAAATTAATAAATAGAATAAAAATAAAATAAACCACTATTGATATTATCTTTATCTCATCCTTTTAACATTTCTATTTTATTTATTTTTATTTTATTATATATAATGTGGTAGTCTAATAGTGCATGCATATATTATTACATATCATAAAACAATATATGCACATATATACATTTACATATATATTAGTACATACATATATGTAGGATATAATATATATATAGTAAATGTGCATATATATATAAATTGAAGGTGGATGCTTAAAATTGGTTTTGCTCATAGGTGAATGGGTCAGAACATTTAGAAAGCACTAATTTAAACAATGCTTTATGGATTTAACCTTCCTGTGGGGGTATCTGGATTTATTGCTGCCCAACCTTTCCTTTCACTGAACTTCCCTTGACCTGCTGAAGGTTTGGGTAGAGTGACACAGATCACAGTAACTCCTCTGTGTGCTCCTCCATGTAAGTATTATTTCATACTGCCAATACTTGCTTGTATAGTTTATATTTTCCACATTAATCTTTTCTATTATTATTTCTGGCTGTTTAAATATCAGAACTATTACTGATTAAATTTGTGAAGTACTGACTGGACCCTGCTGCTGTCCGTTTCCTTCTATTCTGGGGAGATTACTGTGTGATTATACAGATCACTGAATTATACATATAAATGGGGACACTTTGCAAATGTCAGGGATGTTTGGGGATGGCACAATTTTCCTACTATCAGGGGAAGATTGGTTTCGATGATATTGACTTTGTTCACTTTATGTCAAAGTAATAAATCACTTCCCTTAGGAAAAAGTGTTGTCCCAGTCACTTAAATGCATTTGGTATTTGTTGAGGTACAAAGAGTCCACTTTCATAGCACAAGTTATGCTGAATAAGATGCCACCTCTATTTCTTTTGGAGCCAGAGGACATATATGGTTTTACATCTCTGTGGCTATGTCTCTTCAAAATTTTTTCTTATCTGGGAACAACCATGGTCTCCAACAGTGCCACTGATATTAGTCAAAGCTTTCTTTAATTCTTCTTTGTTAGATCACAGGATTTCTTCTTTAGATCAAGTTCGTATTTGACTCCAGTAGTTCTCTTTTTCCTCTGCCGAAGTTTTGACTTTTGTATTTTTCCAAGGAGAACACTTTGGAAGTTGGTGTTTGCTACTGGACTGGCTATTAAGTCTGGTCTCTCCCCAGCTTTCTCCTGTATTCAGGAAGCCTGTCCCAAATGTAAACCTCAGAGCTTATCTGGGGTTCAGCAGATATCAACAGTTCCACCCTCATCCCCAACAGCAATTTGGTGCCAGTTATAATTAAAATTTATTAAGACATGGATGGAAACAATTTGTGGGGGAGGAATAAAATAGTAGGGGTATACTTCTTGTGTTTATAGTATGATCCTAAAGGATTTCATTTTTGAGTAAAATTGATTTGAATTCCACATAGGCCCAGTTTGAATACTTTAGGGAAGAATTCACAATAACTGCCTCTTATGTGGACTGAACTTTGGTTTCGTGGCTAAAGAAATTTATCTCTTCTTTAAGAAAAAGTTTGATTATGGCAGGTTCATATGGAAAATTTGTAGCTTGGGAGAATTCAGAATAAAATTATAAAGGAAAAGCAACGTTTTGAGATGTATTATATTTGAAAGAGTTTTAGAGATAAGAAATCATTAATTCATATTTTAGTAAAGTGTTTTTGGAAAGGTATAAGTTTTTGGAAGATATAAGTCTTAAATACTTGTAACTAATAAAATGTGTATCTTAAATGTGTGTAAGCTATACATGACACTCATTATGCTAGCCAGTAAAACCCTGGCAGGAAAGAGCAGCTACCCAAATCACACATTTTCTATTTATATTTCAGTTGCCTAAAACAACCATTTATTTATGCTTACAGAGTGCCAGGCATGTACTGGGCCCTTTACATGAATCATCTCAGCAGTTCTCAATATATATTTTGCTCATAGGGATATGCCACATTCTCAAGAATAGCAGCTCCTAAATAGTTGTACAGTGACCCATCCTTCTTGGTTTTGAGGGAGCAAGTTGAGGGAAAACATGAGAATCTCTGGGTTGGAGAATCTAGAATTTAAGTTGGCTTCAGAGAGTATATTCTAAGCCAATGGTCCCTAATCTTTTTGGCACCAGGGCCCAGTTTCAAGGAAGACAATTTTTCCATGGAGTAGGGGTGGGAAGGATTTTTTTTTTTTTTTTAGACAGAGTCTCACTATGTCACCCTCAGTAGAGTGCTGTGGTGTCACAGCTCACAGCAACATCAAACTCTTGGACTTAACCAATTCTCTTGCCTCAGCCTCCCAAGTAGCTGGGACTACAGGTGCCCGCCTCAACACCCAGCTATTTTTTTGTTGTTTGGCAGGCCTGGGCTAGGTTCAAACCCTCCAGTCCCCGTTTATGCAGCCAGAGCCCTAGCTGCTAAGCTGCAGGCTCTGAGCAAGGGGAGGATTTTTTTTTTTTATGTTATTTCCTTCTGTCTATCAATTATTTTATTTTATCAAATCATAGCTGTGTATATTAATGCAATCACAGGGTACAATGTTCTGGTTTTATATACAATTTGAAATGTTTTCATCAAACTGGTTAACATAGCCTTCACGGCATTTTCTTAGTTATTGTGTTAAGACATTTATATTCTATACCTAGTAAATTTCACACGTATCCTTGTAAGATGCACCATAGGTGTGGTCCCACCTATCCCTCTCTCTTGTTTTGATGTGAGTCTGCTAGCAATTGATTTATTATGGTCTCTGTGCAGTTAAACCTCTCTCCTAATGATAATCTGTATTTGCAGCCACTTCCCAGAGCTACCATCACTGCCTCAGCTCCACCTCAGATCATCAGACATTAGATTCTCACAGGGAGCACTCAACCTAGATCGTTCGCATGTGCAGTATACAGTGGGGAGCCCCCTCCTAGAAGAATCTAATGCTCCCAGCCCCATGCTTGTCTGACAGGAGGCTGAGCACAGGTACTGATGCCAGCAAAGAGAAGTGACTGTAAATACAGATTACAGATGAAATTCAGCTTGTTCTCCCCCACCTCCTGCTGTGCAACCAGTTCCTAATTGGACCCAGGTATGGGTCTGGGGCCTAGGGGGTTGGGATCTACAGGTCTAAGCCACTATACTCTAATTGTTCCCTTCTTTTTCATCTGTCAATGCCCAAAGTATCTACTGAAATATTTAATGAATATTAGTTGACCTGTTCAGAAGGTCACAATGAGAAAGGCCAGAATGACAGATCATTCTGATAGAGTCACAGATCACTATGATAGATTGTAAATATTCCCTATCAGATCCTTTTCTTTACCTATCCATGTTTGATTTCCCTACTTTGAGCAAGAGACCCAGCACAGTGAATCTGGCTGGTAGATTCTGTAGGGGTGGGAGGTACATGGAATAGAAATAAGAGGAGTAAAGGCAACGATTGGTTGGCTGCTGGAGGGAGAATTTCCAGATCTCAGCTGAAACCCTTATCTTAATAGGACGCATGAAATAAATGGAGTCCAGTGAATGTTGGAGAGCTGAGAGCAAGGTGTCACCTGTCTGTTTAAGGGAAACAGAGTTCACAGACATACTGTGGGAGGGGACTTGTGTTGGTTGGTGGTGTTTCCATCCAAAGACCAGAGATGGGAGAAACAGCAACAAGACTCAAGTCAAACGTCATCTCCTTTCAGAAACTCATGCCATTGCTATGCTGTGTTCCTACAGCTCGCTGTGAAGTCTCAACTACAGAATTTACCTCAATTTTATTATTTTAATTATCTACTCCAGGGCAGCGGGCCTCCAGAGGCTTGTGAGAGTACAAAGAATATAGCATTTATCTGTTTTCGTCCTTATTATATCCTGATTAAATAAGTAACTGATGAAATAAATTCCAATTTATTTGTGATGCTCCAAATATGAACATTACAGTTTATATAACAGACATGAAATAAGCTTCATGCTGTGTGATGAACATCATGCCAGATTTCTTACTTTTCAGATTAAAATGGAAATGGCCATAGCCCCACTGGCAAGATTGAGGAAGATCTATCATGACGCTCCTCACCACCCTCCTTTGGACCATTTAGATCCCTAGGGGCTTATGCAGCAAAACACGGTGTGCAGAGTTCCACTCTCAAGTGACTGGTGGCCCCGATGAATCTCTGCCCTCTATGGCTTCACTGTTGGGGCTCTGCGGGGACTGCCACATTTCCACCGTTCCTCTGGCCCTGGCTTCAGGCATTAGCAGTGCATCAGCTTATACAGTTTCCTGCAGAGTAGCACAGACTGTGAAGGAGTTTGGCACAAAAGGATAATGCAATTTGCTCTCTGGTAATTTAGAAGCTTTCAAAAGCTGCACAGCCATGCTCTCACAGGGTCATTGACCAAACCCCGGCATCTCCAGGCACCTCCTTGCCTTGGAAACGACAATCACTATCCTTTATTTGAATTCTAGAATCCCCTCAGACTCTGGGAGTCTTTCCTCCTTCATCTTTCTAAAATATAAAAGGTACCTTCTTCCTTTTCTTCTCACAGTGAGGCTTAAAGGACCACTACGAGGGGCCTGGACCTTAGAAACGCAACAGTGTGTCTACTGCCCTTTCTTGGGGTTGGGGTAAAATATCTTTTATTCCTTTTTTGATAAGTCATCCAATTCATGAGCAGGAGACCTTTTGATATAGAATAAAAAATTTCAATACAAGTTATATTATCACCTATAGGGTCACAGAGAGAAAACTGAAGCCAGACTCAAAGGGCTCTGGTTAAAAATAGGCAGCCTCTTAGAGTCCTCCCACATTCTGTCACTGTGGTAGTTTGGTAGTGATTCTTCAGGACCAGTGTGGAGGGGAGGGAGGAAGAGAGGTCTCCTGTCTTTGGTTATACTTGGCTATGTATGATTGCAGCCATTATTTATGCCTGGAACTCAGTGAGATTGTTTGCTGTTATTAGCAGGCATAGCCACTCATCAAAGCATATCCACAGTGCCTGAGACCCTAGGCCAGGTAACCTCAGTTATACGCTGTGTCCAGAACTCTACTGGGAATCTTCTAGGTAAAGATGTTGAGGGCAGACCACTGATACATTTGCCCTTTCTCCTGGTGAGTTCTTCCTTCAGAAGCATACCCTTGGGGTCCTTCCCTATTCACTGAGCTCAGTCAGGGCCATTTAATAATGGCGACATTCATTAGAGTCAGTATTCAAATATTTTCTTTTTCTAGAGACCTCTTAGTTTCCAGACAAATGTGTTCATTCTCTACTTAGTGTCCTTTGAGTTGAACATACGAAGATGATGTAGGGGTAGGGTACATTATCAACCTGCTTTATAATAATGTTCTCCAACATTGTTATCTTGCTTTGGCACTGCATGATTCAAGTGTTAATCATAACACTAAAATTAAGTGGTTTCATTGTATTAAAGGCATCATCCTCAGTTGAAACTCACTCAAACATGCACGTCATATGAACTAGCCTAACGCAAAGCTTTTAATCTGTAGTTGACCTTTTGAAAGAAGTTATAGTGAAGAATTCAGCCTCATTACATCAGGAAATTGGGGTTAATGTCTATCTCTATGGTATTCCATGTGCTTTTTTTTTCACCAAGCTTTTCTGAATTTGATGTATCAGAGACATTCTTTATTTACAAAAACACAAAACGCTTAGCTACTTTTAAAAAAACTCCTGTTGTTATCTTCCTTCCTTTTTTTTTTTTTCTTAAACAAACTTGTTTTGGAAAGAAACCAGTGTGAAAAATAACATGATTGTGGGCCTCCATATGCCAAGGCCTTAAGAAATTCATTTACAGCATATTTAAGGTACTATTGAGGCTTCTGAATTTCACCCAGTACAGGGGTAGTGGGTGCAGAGTACATGTGATCAGTATTCACTAGTTAAAGGTCCAATGTTGGGTTAGAGAGAGAAGAGGAGAGAATAGAAACAAATAATCATGACAGGTGGTGGCTGATTAGGACAGGCACATAACTCACCTGGGGGCCTTCCTGGAAATGTCATGCCTTATTTTAGAAGAAAATTAGATTCAGTGATAAGAGATAAACTCTAGGGAATAAAGAATATTCTAATAACACAGTTTAAGTGTGTCACCAACAAAATCAATTTTCAAATTTGCTTTTGACAAAGATTAAAATAAAATATGATACTAAAACAATAGATCAGTGAGAAAAAATGTGTTAAAAATATACAAAGTGTGATGGTGAAATAAGTGACTGTCATCAATTAATAGTTATGAATACTTATGCGTCCAAGGTCGTGCTGATAAATTCTGATTTTCCCTTTCCTATTCCTTTGGATAGTTCCATCTGTTGATGTGGGATTAAATTTCACCTTTGTGCGGATAATCTCACCTAGATCTATGTTACAGATTCTGGGCCTGCAGTTCTAACTGCTTAGAGTGCCCATTAGAACATTACCAAATTATCCAGGATTCATCATGGCTAAATGAAAATTCATATTCTTTGTAACCAGTATCTACCTTTTAAATTTCCTGTTTCTTCCAGTGGTTCCAGTCATTCTCATAAATTATTATAGCTTGGATCCATGAACTCATTTTATTAGTGACAGTTCAGTACATATCGCCAAGGCCTCATCAAAAGAACAAGGACAAGTGGTTTGAAGAGAAGGAAAGAGAAGTTTATTAATTTGCCAGCAAATGAGGAGACTATTAGACTCTCACCTCAAAGTACCCAGGGTCTTCCTTCTGAGTAGAAGTATAGCACTTTTAAAGAAGATGGTTCTGATTCATTCTATCTTTGGCTAAAACAATCTATGACCTCAACCCAGATTCATCTCATCTCCTGTGGCACAAAGGACCCTTCCCTGCCCCAGGTAGGGATATGACCTTCTCAAAAAGGGTAAGGGGTGGACAGCGCCTGTGGCTCAGTGAGTAGGGCGCAGGCCCCATATACCGAGGGTGGCAGGTTCAAACCCGGCCCTGGCCAAACTGCAACAAAAAAAATAGTTGGGCATTGTGGCAGGCGCCTGCAGTCCCAGCTACTCGGGAGGCTGAGGCAAGAGAATCACCTAAGCCCAGGAGTTGGAGGTTACTGTGAGCTGTGAAGCTATGGCACCCAACCACGGGCAATAAAGTGAGACTCTGTCTCTAAAAAAAAAAACCCTTTAAAAAAAAAGGGTCAGGGGGTTTTGAAAAGACAGAAAACATTTTATGTCTTTTTTAGCCCATTTTCTCTGTTATAGTTTTGGATCCTACCAATATCGGAATGACAATCATTGGTTTTTCTGCCTTCATTCTTTCTTACTCCTACTATTGTCAAGATCAGTTTTCTTCTCAGTGCTGCCTACTTAATGTCTACATTCTCATCTCTAGTGTTTTTATCCTCCTCTTTTCTAGATACTATGGTCTTCTCTCGCTTTTCCACTTCTCAGATAATGACTTCCCATTAAGCTCCCTTCCCTAGGAGACTTTCCTGATTACTGCAGCTGTAGTCATCTTACTGCTGCCTTCAGCTTCCTGTCACCTTTGGGCCATACAGTGGAGTGTGGGCCCTATGAGCTGTCAGCACCAGACTGGAATAACAAAAGCAAATCAGGATGGGCAGGAATGGGGTAAGGATAGAGAGTGGGAGGACAGAGTGTCAAATGACAGGAGAGTGTTTACAGGAGGCTGTGAGTTGAGAGAAGATTGAGGTCAGAATCAGATACTGAATTAGATCAATAAAAGAAAAAATGTGGAAATTTAATTTTTTGGATAAAGTCACAGTCTTCGGGAAAGCCTGAAGACCAATGGGAATAAGTATCAAGGTAAATTCCAAATATCCCAATTTCCAATAAGAGCTCTGGTCACAGTGCCTTGAATAGTGCACAGAATCAGGCTCCATGGCAGTCTGGGAGGCTAAGTACAGGCTGCAGCCCATGCACCTGGTTCCTGATCCCAGTTCCACCACTTACTATCTGTATGTGACCTTAGGCAAATTACTTGAGCTTTCTGAGTCTATTTGTATTCATCTATAAAATACAGATCGCAAGGCCAGGCATGGTGGCTGATACCTGTAATCCTAGCACTCTGGGAGGGCCAGGCCCATGGATTCCTTGAGCCTAGGAGTTCAAGACCATTCTAAGCAAGAGTGAGACTCTGTCTCTACTAAAAATAGAAAACAAACAAACAAACAAAAAACTAGCCCAGCATTGTGGTGGGAGCCTGCAGTCCTGGTTACTCAGGAGACAGGCGGGAGGATTGCTTGAGCCCAAGTGTTTGAGGTTGCTGTGAGCTATGATGATGATAAGGCACTCTACCCCAGGGCAGCAGAGTGAGACTCTGTCTCAAAAAAATCAAAAATAAAAATCAAAAATAAAAATAAAAGAGAGAGTTAAAAAATATAGATAGAAAACTAAAGATTATAAGGTCATTATAATAATTATGTAAAAATAACTAAAATAGATAAAGGTCCCAGCAGATGCTGAGTAACAGTAGCTGTTAAATCTGTATTCTGGCTGAAGCTGATTACTATATAGCTATTTAATGAAAACTATCTTCTTTATGAAGTATAAAAAAAATGCTCACTATTTCAAAGTATGAACAAAGTGTAGTATGCATGAATGTCAGCCCACAGTTTAAGTATGTAGGAAATACTGCCTTCCTTTCTTCTTTCTTCCCCTTCTACCTTCCCTTCTTTTTCTCCTTTCTCCATTTTTTCTATTTAATTTTGACTCATATGATATAGACTGTTGGGAGAGTCAATCTCAGTGATTCCTGGGATTCCCTGCCTCCATCAGTTTGGGGCCAAGGATGCAGGGTCTTCCACTAATATATTAGAAAATCCTTCTCCTCATTGTCCTCTGTCTACACCAAATCCCGCCCACCTTGCCCAGCACACCTTCAGAGATTTTTTGTTGAATTAATTAGTTTTTCACTTACAGTTTAGAATGCGCAACTCCCTCAGATGTTTCCACAATTAGACACCAGGGGGTTTTGGTCAACCAGGGAATATTAAAGCTAAGCTCAGTGTCTTAGGAAACCACATGGAAAGAAGGAAAAAGGAAGGGAAAAAGCCATTGGCTCAGGGTTTGCTTGTGAGGCAACAAATTAATAGGTGAAGAAAGCCCTGTATTCTAGGCAGAGCTTAAAGTCAATGGAGGAAAAGGAAGGGTAGAAAAGAGCAGAAGGAATAAGGCCATGGAAACACCTAAACCCCAAACTACTATAGAGATTTTTCATTTTTATTTATTTATTTATTTTTTGTAGAGACAGAGTCTTACTTTGTTGCTCTCGGTAGAGTACCGTGGCATCACATAGCTTGCAGCAACCTCTAACTCCTGGGCTGGGGCGATTCTCTTGCCTCTGCCTCCTGGGTAGCTGGGACTACAGGCACCCACCACAATGTCCAGCTATTTTTTTTTGTTGTTGTTACAGTTTGGCTGGGGCGGGTTTGAACCTGCCACCCTTGGTATATAGGGCTGGCACCCTACTCACTGACCCACAGGTGCCACCCAAGATTTTTCATTTTTAGTTTGAATTGAATTTTCTCTTCTTTTGGTATTGTGAAGGGTACTTCCACATGACTCAGAAAAAGGGAACTCATGGGTCTTGTGAAGCAGGAAGAACAGAGTAGATGACTTCATGATTTACTTTAATTTGCTTACTTGACTTCATCTATAGAATGTAAGAGTTCTAACCACAAACTCTTAAGAATACAGTAGGATCTCTGTTAGTTGACCATCCAAGGCAGTGATTCTCAACCTTCTTAATACTGCAGCACTTTAATACAGTTCCTGTGGGTTGCGGGAACCGCTGATCCAAGGTAACACACTGGCCAACATACAGAGGTGGGCAACATAAGGAACTACATCTACTGTACTGATACATACATGTGCATACATGTGGTGCATGTCCAGTCTATGAACGTTAAGTCAAGTTAAGGAGGTAGTCAATATAGGGAGGTGACCAACTACGGAGTTTCTACTGTATATTTGGATTCTAAAATTCTCTAGAATGGTGTGACTTGAGAAAGATGATTTTACAGGGTGGGGTTTGCTAGTTTTCAGAGTCACAACCAGAAGCAGAGATAATTTTTCTCCTTCTAGATGTCATTGCTCTTTGGCTGTACTTCTATTATAGCAGGCATGACTTTTGATTCTGATTGATAGTTACTTGCTGAGAAGTCTTATCTCCTCATTTACTACTAGAGTTTAAATTTTTTGGCTTGGTGCCTGTGGCTCAAGTGGCTAAGGTGCCAGCCACATACACCTGAGCTGGCAGGTCCAAATCCAGCCAGGGCCTCCTAACAACAATGATGGCTGTGACTATAAAAAAAAAAAACAGCCAGATGTTGTGGCAGGTGCCTGTAGTCCCAGCTACTTGAGAGGCAGAGGCAGGAGAATCGCTTGAGCCCAGAAGTTGGAGGTTGCTGTGAGCTGTGATGCCACAGCACTCTACCCAGAGTGACAGCTTGAGGCTCTGTCTCAAGATAAATAAATAAATAAATAGAGTTTAATTTTTTGAGGAACTGATTTAGCTACCCAGACATCTCCCTTTCCCTTCCTTCCCTGTTCATACATATACTCCTCGAACGTATTGAGCACTAACAGTGATTTCACAAGTGAGTGAAAATTAACAACTTTAAGAACTCAAGAATTTCCTTTGGAGGTTATTTCTTGATTTCTTTTGGAAAATTGTTTCTCTGGCCCAGATTCTAACAAACTGAAATTGCTTCTGTCCTAAAATATCTATTATTAAGTTTTCATTAATGCTTTAGAAGCATATTTTCTCTTCTAATCTTACAACAACCCTGAAAAGTAGATATGAATGTAATTTTTAAGATAGGTAAAAACGGGCTCAGAGAGGTTAAGGAATTTTCTGAAGATCATTCAGTTTCTAATCACCAAAAGATTCTAAAGCCCACCTCCATGAGGTAAAGATGCTTACTAAATTCTTACGCAGAGTTAGTAAGTTTGGTGAGGTGGCTCACACCTGTAATCCTAGCACTCAGGGAGGTTGACATGGGTGGATTGCTTGAGATCAGGGATTCAAGACCAGTCTGAGCAAAAGTGAGACAATGTCTCTACTAAAAATACAAAAATTAGCCAGGTGTAGTAGCAGGCACCTATAGTCCCAGCTACTTGTGAGGCTGAGACAAGAAGATCACTTAAGCCCAAGACTTTGAGGTTGTTGTGAGCTGTGATGCCATGACACTCTACCCAGGGCTATAGAGTGAGACTCATCTCAAAAAAAAAAAAAAAAATTAAATAAATAAATAAAGCTAGTAATAACTGCTTCAGAATTGGAGAGGCAAACTGATTTATGATATGTATAGAATAATAACAATTGTAAATTTGGAGAAAAACCTGACTTACCCCAATTCACTCTGAAGAGAGTTTCTGATTTTAGTAGCTATTTTGTGACATGACATTTACGCATGGTATTAAAGCCAAGTCCTGATTTTGTAATCAAGGTGTTCATGCATGTCGTCAGGAGTTTGCAATCACAATCACTCTGCTCTTCAGCAATAGAAGTTTTCAGTGAAAGAAAAAGGAAAACGTTTTAATGTTAGGATCTAGGAAAGGAATTGTTGACCCAATCCCATTAGAATGATTTAGACTGGAAATAATAGCCCTTCACTTTCAGCTTATTATAAATATGCAGCTATTTTTAATGTGCATTTCGTAATGACTCCTAATTCTCAGAGCACTGAGAAACCTTTCAACAAATTCCACAGGAAAATGAAGTCTGCTGTTTGTGATGACAGGAACAAGATACCACCATTACACACTGACTGCCGTCCAGCTCTCCAGTAAACACTCTATGGAATATCTCATGTGTATACATTACACACTCTTAATCCACAATGAATATGTATTTGAACATTAGATGCATCTTTATTCCTAAAGAACAGTTTTAAGTGGATATTTGTATCTAACTAAAAATCAGGATGAAATTGTTGTCTGAAGTTCCTGTTTTATCTTGACTATTTCTTCATATTCTGGTTCAGTAACAGCTTTACTGATCATTGGAAACATTTTGGCTTGGCAGTTTTAGTATAATATATGATATAAATGTTTTAATATGGTACATAATATGTCTGTCAACTCATCCATTTTTGCCATATTTATACTTTTAAAAAAATTACTATGGGCTCGGCCTCTGTAGCTCAGCAGTTAGGGCACCAGCCACATACTACAGGGTTGGTGGGTTGGGACCCAGCCTGGGCCTGCTAAACAACAATGACAACTGCAACAAAAAAATAGCTGGGCATATGGCAGGTGCTTGTAGGCCCAGCTACTTGGGAGGCTGAGGCAAGAGAATCACTGAAGCCCAAGAGTTGGAGGTTGCTATGAGCTGTGAGGCTGCAGCACTCTACCAAGGGTGATATAGTGAGATTCTTTCTCAAAATAAATAAATAAATAGATAAATAAAATATTACTATGGAGTAATAAACATCTAGAAGTTTATTATTATGAAAATACCCTAGCAAGTGCCATGTGCCTCTACTGAGTGACTGCTTACTTCACATAGGTGAGGAAAATGACCTCTCAGTGTGGTATTTATGGCTATATGACTCAAACTCTCTGACTTTAGTAATTACAGAGAATAAACACAATTTTGAATGAAAGAATAAGAATTCTTTATTTTTTTGGTGAATATATGCAAGTTTTTGAATATGTATGTAACTTTTATTTTCTAAACTGAATTTTCTTTATTAGACTTCATACTTGAGTAAATGAATGAAAATTTTATGTCCTATATTCTTATGGCAGTGATTTTCTTTAAATTATAAAAAAAAATCTTTTTACTGGAAAATTTCTACAAAATAATAAATCGATAAAGAAATGAGAGGTAGGATTATTTCAGGCTAGTTCCAAGGATGATGGAAATTTAACAAATTCAACTCCCAGGATCCATTTATTTTTTTTGAGAGGAGAGTCTAACTTTATTGCCCTCAGTAGAGGACCTAGCTCACAGCAACCTCAAACTCTTGGGGCAAGCAATCCTCTTGCCTCAGCCTCCCAAGTAGGTGGGACGACAGGTGCCCACCACAATGCAGGCTAGTTTTAGAGACAGGGTATTGTTCTGGCTCAGGCTGGTCTCAAACTCCTCCTCAGCCTTCCAAAGTGCTACCATTACAGGTGTGAGCCATTGCTCCTGGCCCAGGATCCATCACTTTGAGGCTGGAATTGTTTGCGGGCGGGTGGGTATGTACTCATGTGCGTCTGTGTGTGTAGGGATGATACTGTAAACCACAGGTCAAAAATTGGTGGTTATTTTTACAGATGGATTTTGATTTCTTGGCATAGTGTTTTACAAAATTAAATTGATTGCAAACATTTATAAATCAGTAAACAACAACAAAAAGGAGATTTCTGTAATCTCTTAAAAACAAGAAAATTTGGGTGGCACCTGTGGCTGGCAGGTTTGAACCTAACCCCAGCCAAACTGCAACAAAAAATAGCCAGGCGTTGTGGCGGGCACCTGTGGTGCCAGCTACTCGGGAGGCTGAGGCAAGAGAATCGCCTAAGCCCAGGAGTTGAAGGTTGCTTGAACTGTGACGCCACCGCACTCTACTGAGGGTGATAAAGTGAGACTCTGTCTCTCTAAAAAAAAAAAACCAAGAACACTTGGCAACATGGTATCTATAAATGCTCACCTCAAAAATTGGCTGGACTTAAAAAGAACAGACTGCAGAGGCAACTAGGATTCATAGTTTCTTGTTATCTCACTCCCCTTCATTGCTGTACATTACTTACCTGGCCCTCTAGGTATTTCATTTTGAAGCCTTTTCTTTCAAGAAAATTCTTGGGACTTCCTTTAAATGTGGTTGATCATTTGCTGACTGTGGGTGGTGACTCACAGAAAGAAGTATCTCAGGTGCTCACCAGCCAAGTGCAAGGGAAGGCCTCCTGTTGAGGTGCTGTAATAGGGCAGTTCCTTGAGACTGGCAGGGATGAAGAGTCATACTGGAAAAGGCAAAGACAGCTTCACAAAGCCTGAGAGCACTGAAAATTTTCATTTGGCCTTTCACAGATGCAAAGAAGAAAATCTGCCACACTTCCATTATCCTTGGTAGTAGCTTAAAATTATATGATAGTCCTAGCTTTCCTTTTATATCAATGTATTAGTTTGTTATTTGACAGTAAAGAGTTTTATTATAATTTATAGAAACCCACTGAGCATAGGTATAATAAGGACATAGATTTTTAAATAAAGTTTTTATCCATTTACATAAAATTGAAGGCCCAGATTGGAAACGCAGCTTTTGTTTTCTTTTCTATCCTTAGCTCTGGGAGGGAAGTTTCTGACTGTAAATGTTGTCCTCAGAACACACTTGTTTATTACTCTAAGGGCATATGTATGCGTAAAAATGCATGTGAACTGGCGGGCTGGGCTTGGCTTTCATGGAGCAAAACTAAGAGGAGGCCTGGCAATTATCCTGGTAATTACCTTGATAGAAATAGCCCATCTATTTCTGTTCCATGATGGATGTTTTGGTTTTAAATGAGTTCAATTATAACAATGCCTAAATTAATTAACTGGGTAATTTTGCAAACTGGAAAATGTCTCCTTCAAGATGTAGTAGACATCCCTTGCCTCTCTTGCTATGTAGCTGTTAGATTAATTTTAGAAAGTTGAGTTCACAGGGTTCCTTTTCCTTTATTGACAGTTCTGTAAACTTGACTTTAGATCTGTAGCGGATGTCACCACTTCAAAGAACTGTAATCCTGTGTTTGATCCACTCCTCCTGCCCACCAGGAGAGTGTCTGTGTGACAGAAGGGAAGCCAGGCACCCAGAAATGAGCAAAATTGGGGAAGTTGAGCTGAAACAGTCAAAAATGTTATAAGGAAGGACTTTGTCTCTTTAAAGACATTCCTCAGTTTCCCTGATGCTTTTCTTCTCAGGTTTGGTTTCTAAGTTTCTGGTTAGGGGGGGAGTGAGGGCAGAGGGGTTCAAAAGGGTTTTTAGGAACAGATATTATTGCTCCAATACTGTCTAAGGAGCAATTTCTGGCCCTGAGTCATGACCCCAAACAGGAAGTGCCTCTGAGTTCCTCCAAACAAGGTATGTGGATGCGGGGGTGGAGCCCAGCACACAAATACCCAGCTGCCAGCCTTTCATGTTTACAGATCAAGAATAGGTCATTGAAGGTCAAGGATATATCCTTTCCTGTCATTGCAAGGATCTAGTAGTGCTGTCTTACACTTTAAGTGAAATACTGACTTCAACTCCAAAGTGATATTTGATTTGGAGTTTTTCACCAATGCTACCCAAACCCACTCTGTAACTATTATGGGCTTCAAAGAATTACATGAATAAAGTGGCTTAAATTTAACTGGTGTCCAGGTTTAATCAGTTGTCTAAGGGAAAATTTGAAGCCCACATTGCGGAGCTGTGGGGGCGGGGGAAACCATCTCGCTCATTTCTGAGGTGTAACTAATAGTTGAGCATAAATTAGTGTTTGAATAGAATTATAGAAAAACAAAAAACAAGGTTGAAAGGTGATTAAAAGGTCACGTCCAACCCTCTTCCTGAGGATGCATGAATCACCAACCCACTCCAATTCCTTCTCTCTGAACTGCTTCATATATTTTTTTTCAGGTTTTTGCTACTTCAGGAAACCACAGTTGTTGGCTGATTTTGCTGTATTTTTTCAGCAATGCCATACGCCAAGAGCTATTTCTTCCCCCTTGTCACTGAAGTATTAAGAGTACCTAGCACGTAATAGACATTGTTCTTCATTGACTATCAGGAAATTTTAGTTTACATTTTATTATAATTTCCACTAAAATATTTAATTGATGATCTCTTACAGAAATAAATATGAGCAGCTTTTTTCTAATATAGAAAAGTATATTTATATATGTCCTTCTTATTTTTATCAAATTGAAGCATATCAAATTGTTTTCTCCAAAACACATCTCATAAAGTAATACCAGGAAACAAACTAAAAGAAATACTGAAATAGTTTCATTATTAAACTATAGGCCTTTGACTATCAGGAAATTTTAAAAACCTCTATCTGTGATTTTTGAACCAGCAACCATCAGGTTAGTTCCCTGCATGTCTAAGAATGCCAATTATGTTCCTCTGGTGAATAGACTTGCAAACACAGAAAATGCTCTCTGTACATTATCATTTCCATTCATTTAAGCAAGTGTTGATCAGTATAAATTATTTATGTGAACACTAGGCACTGCCCCCTTATGAGCAGGGCAATTCGTTAGAGATTTGCTGTCACGCTAGTGAGTGGCGGCAGGTGGGAGGGAGAGGAAGGAGTGCATTTTATGAGTCACGAAGTTTTAGGAACATTAGTCCTCATGTTTGCATGAACTCTTGGTGAGACAAAACAAAGCAAAATGTGGGAACCCAAATTCACTAATGGCACAGATCAAAATAATAGAAGCAATTTCTGATTTGCCAAATGTGATGATTAAACTGGAGATTACCAATGGTTCTTTGAGATAGAGAAGGACTTGAACTGTGAAGGGATGTGCTGGCCCATGCCTTCATTTAATTTCTAACAAAACATGTCTATTTGTCACAGTTTTCTTGAGAGGGAAGGGGAAAGTGAGAAGAGAAGAGAGTGGTTAGAGAACCTGGAGTTAACGTGCTTTTTCCTACATTTATTGATGGCCGTGTGTTTTACCATAGTGTCTACAGTGTGTTTTGCCATAATGTCTACAGCGTGTTTTGCCATAGTGTCTACAGGTACGATCTAGCTTCCAAGGACAGCCATGTAGTTTCCCTACAGTAAATAAATGACAGTAGATATAGTTATTAGTCTAAAGGCTTCACACACGTTTATGCATTCAATGTTTACATCAAACTTCTGAGGCAGGCACTCTCCTTAACCCCATCCTACAGTTGGAGAAATTGAGCCACAGTGAAATTAAGTGCCCAGCTCCAGGCCATACAGTTAAGAAGAACTAAGAATTGAACTAAGGCAACAGAGTCCTAGGACCACTGTCATTGTGCTAAAGGACTTCTGAAAGGTACAGTTTGTGTTTCACAAAGTCTGGTCTGAAATTCATCTACATCAGACTTTCCTGGGGTCCTTTTTAAAATGAAACTTTCTAGGCTAGTATATCAGAATCTCTGGGAATTGGACCTAGGAATTTGTGTTTAACAACTCTCTCTTGCACACTGAAGTTCAAGAATTGCTGAACTAAAGAGTATGGGAGGAAGGCGGAGAGAATTTTGTGTGTGTGTATGGGGTGGGGGGGAGGTTTCAGAGCCCAGGAGAATGCATGGCTAAATGCTCCAGATTTTTATTTTTTTTGCAGTTTTTGTTTTTGGACTGGAGCTGGGTTTGAACCCACCACCCTCAGGCATATGGGGCCACCAACCTACTCCTTGAGCCACAGGCGCTGCCCTAAACTCTCCAGATTTTGTGTGTAAGAACATGTCATCTACAAATAAAGACAGTTTTACTTCTTCCTTTCCAATCTGGATGCTTTTTAATTTTTTTTCTTGCCTAATTGCCCTGGCTAGACCATCTAGTACAGTGCAGAAGAGAAGAGACAAGGGTGAACATTCTTGTCTTTTTCTTAGCTCTGTAGATTTGGGGGTGAAGAATTGAGTTGATTGTTGTTAATATATTAGGAATTCACTGTTGAAGGTCATAGTTGGGTATCTTTCATTCCTGACCTAGATTCCATTAGGAGATGCTTACACACCAGAAATACCGTATTTCCTTGCAATTCATTTACAGACTGAAAGTATGGTCTTTCCAGCAGGTCACTGGGCAAAGGAGCTAGGCATATATAGATTCATATAAGTCCTTAATAAATATGAATAAAAGTCTTTAGTTTCAATCCAAACTCAGGGTAAGGACTAGGTATGTAAGTGAGGATTTGTTGATATTAAAGGAGGAACATTTTCAAATTACACAAGTCTAACTCCCATATTAACTGGTACTGAGATAGCGTATCTGGGAGCTATGCATTTTTTAAAAATTCCCAAGCATTATAATTCACTTCTATACTCTTTTATTTTTTAATTAAATCATAGCTGTGTACATTAATGCAGTCTTGGGGTACAGTGTGCTGGTTCTATATACAATCTGAAATATTTTCATCAAACTGGTTAACATAGCTTTCATACCTTTTTCTTAGTTATTGTGTTAAGACATTTATATTCTACATTTAGAAAGATTCACATGTACCCTTGTAAGATGAACCATAGGCGTGGTCCCACCAATCACCCTCCCTCCACCAAGCCTCCCCCCTCCCCTCCCTCTCCTCTTTCCCCATATTCTTGGGCTATAATTGGGTTATAGCTTTCATATGAAAGCTATAAATTAGTTTCATAGTAGGGCTGAGTACATTGGATACTTTTCTTCCATTCTTGAGATACTTTGCTAAGAAGAATATTTTCCAGCTCCATCCATGTAAATATGAAGGAGGTAAAATTTCCATCTTTCTTTAAGGCTGCATAATATTTCATGGTGTACATATACCACAATTTATTGATCCATTTGTGGATCGATGGGCACTTGGACTTCTTCCATGATTTAGCAATTATGAATTGGGCTGCAATAAACATTCTGCAAAGGTACAAATATCTTTGTATTATTTTTTTGAGATCTTTAAAATATGACAGTGGAGCTTTAATAGGGATTGCGTTAAAATTATAGATTGCTTTGGGTAGTATGGACATTTTAACAATGTTGATTCTTCCCAGCTATGAGCATGGTATGTTTTTCCATTTGTTAACATTTTTAGCTGTTTCTTTTCTTAGAGTTTCATAGTTCTCTTTATAGAGATCTTTCACGTCCTTTGTTAGGTAAACTCCCAAATATTTCATCTTCTTTGGCACTACTGTAAATGGAATAGAGTCCTTGATTGTTTTTTCAGCTTGACTATTGTTGGTATATATAAAGGCTACCAATTTATGAGTGTTGATTTTGTAACCTGAGACACTGCTGTATTCCTTGATGACTTCTAACAGTTTTGTAGAATCCCTGGTGTTTTCCAGATATACAATCATATCATCTGTGAAAAGTGAAAGTTTAATCTCTTCTGACCCTATATGGATACCCTTGATCACCTTTTCTTCCCTAATTGCAATGGCTAAACTTCCATTACAGTGTTAAAGAGCAATGGAGACAATGGGCAACCTTGCCAGGCAATCTTGCCTGGTTACTATGGAAATGATTTCAGTTTAACTCCATTCAGTATGATATTGGCTGTGGCTTTACTGTAGATGGCCTCTATCAGTTTAAGAAATGTCCCTTCTATACCAATTTACTTAAGTGTTCTGATCATGAAGAGATGCTGGATATTATCAAAAGCTTTTTCTGCATCAATTGAGAGAATCATATGGTCTTTGTTTTTTAATTTGTTTATGTGATGAATTATACTCATCATTTTGAGTACCCTTAACAAATATGAAGTGACCATCCTTATCCTTGCTTACTTTTGTTGGTTTAAAGCCTATTGTATCTGTGAATAAAATTGCAACACTTACTTTTTTTTGCTTTCCATTTGCCTGGAATATAGATGACCATCCTTTCACTGTGAGTCTGTATTTATCTTTTAAGGTAAGATGAAATTCTTGTATGTAGCAGATACCTGGCCTGAGTTTTTGTATCCAGTCAGCCAACCTGTGCCTCTTTAGAAGACAATTTAAGCCATTCACGTTAATTGAGAACACATCTATACTCTTTAGAAATAACTCAATGCTTCCTGAATTCTGTTTGGGTCCCATAAACAGCACTCTAATAAAGATGAATAAATATAAGCTATGGTTGCTTAAAATATCTCTAAACTCAGTGGTGTAAATCAGCTATTAATGATGCTCACAGATATACTACTATACATCAGGAATTCTGGGGTTATATGAATGCTCATTCACTGAAAGCTGGTAGTTGGTGCTGTGTGTTGGCTGAGACCTTAGCTAGGGCTGTTGGCCAGAATACCTGTATAAGACCTCTGCATGGGTCCTGGGCTTCTTTACGATGTGGAGTCTAAGTTTCCAGAGCAATAATCCCAACAAGGCAGAATATCACCTCTGACCTAGCCTTGTAAGTCATGCAGCATCACGTTTGTTGCATTCTACTCATTACAAGCAAGTTGTTAATGTGAGCCATGTTCAAAGAGGGAGAATTCTATTCCATCATTTATGAGAAAAGCATCAAAGAATTTGTAAGCATATTTGAAAGCCATCACAGGTAGTGGAAAAATAGTATAATATCTTGTTGGAGTCTCACCCCAGGAGCAACAGCTGCTGAGACCTGTGGAAACCGGCGGTGATCAACTAAAGAAGTATAAAGTCAGAAGTGATAGTAAAGAATGATAAGAGACAGAGTAGAATTAAAAGTGGGAGCTCAGGGGTCCATTGCCTGATGTGGGATTCTGGCAATGGTCCAGACTGTTTGCTCCATTCTGATTTTATTGAAGTCTATTTGCCTGGAGGGCAAGATAAGGGAGGGAACAAAGGTGTCAGCAGTTTCTTGGATTGATGATATCAGCTTTTATTGTTATTATTATTAACATCATGGGTGGCCTTCAGTAATCTGAAATCTGAGCCCTGTATTGGGAGAGCCTCCTGCTTGAGGTCACACACACAGATTTCTAGGGAGGTGCTAAGCTCCACTAGTTCTCTGTGGGGTAAAATGCCACCTGTGTCAATCTCCTCTGAGGGATGGATAGGAGGCAGGGATTTTCCTCCCATGACCACCACAGAGGATTTTCCTCTTCTATAAGGGATATAAGCTCTTCTGCCCATATCTCAGTGCTCTAACTACTCCCTTGGTCTCTGCCCCAGGCAAATGCAAATCTTCACAATGGGTGTCAGCTTTACCCATTTAAGGGGTAGGAAATGCTTTAAAACAGCAGTTCTCAACCTGTGGGTCGTGACCCCTTTGTAACAATGAAAATACTACACGGCATTAGGAAGATTGAGAACCTCTGCTTTAGAAGGACATTGTCATAACCTCTTCCATGACCATTGTTCTCCTCAGAGTGCTCACAGACCCAGCAGGGTGTTTGTAAGCTGTGTCCCCAAAAGGCTAGAATTTCAGAAGAGGCAGGAAGCTTGCTAGCAATGTCTAGCTTAAATCTAAACTAGCTGACTTTTCTTTGTGCCTGCTCAATCAGCTTACTTTTTAGTTTTCCTCTTTTTCTGGGGGTGCTTTCCTTTGCCAAGAATAGGGTCTTCAGTCCCCATTCTCCCAGCAATATCTAACAGTGATTAAGCACTTATGTGTCACATACTCTTCTGAACACTTTTTGTAAATTACTTCAGTCCGTCCATAACCCTGTAAGACAGGTAATATTACAATCTCTTTATTATAGACGAGGAATCTTTCATTGTATAACTTGCCTTAGGCATAACTTACTAGAAAATAATGTTCATGGGATTAAAGCCCAGGCATTCTGGCTCCAGAAATATTTTCATACTCACTACTGTATATTACACTAGCACTGAGAAGATGAATCTAGTCCAGAGTACTAATTCAGGGAGGAATCTATGATGCTCCATGTGGCTTCCATGCTCAGAGCCCCATTTTGAAGAGAGACAACCACTCAACTTGACCTCTTTATCCTATCCTGAATAGACCAGGGATGGCTACGCCATGTAAGGTCATCATCTTTAATAACCCCACACTCTGGTGGCAGTGCTCTGTACAGCTACAGCAGACTTACTATGTGAACTCATCAAATCCACCCTCCAGAGACTTGAATATCAGTCTGTTGAAGGGAAGTTAACTCTTGGTAGATGGAGAGAAGGCAGAAGTCACAAAGAAAATAAGTCAGAAATCCTCCCCAGGCAGCAGAAGCCCTGGCAAGCAGAAATAAAGAAGCAGAGAGAGGAAAATTAGGTTCATATAAGCAAGAGCAATGAGTAAAAGCAAGGCAGAGGTAGGTAGTGCCAGAATAGCCAGGAACCAGAGGAGGCAGACTCCTCTGAGGAGTAACTGCCAGTGCAAAGATCAGGCTGAGTATAAACTTACCAGAACTACTCTTATGAGTTTAGTGCTGAATCCTTATTATTTGAGGCCACCATAAGTCTGTTTCTTATGACTTAAACTACCCTTACCTAGTGACCATGCCACCAAGGAGTTGTGTGGCCTGTGTTAGGTCACCTCCCCTGTCTACCTCAGTTTCCTTGGTGATAAGATGAGGATTGGACCATTGATGGATAAGTTCACTTCCTGCTCCAGTGTTTGTTATTTTAAACTTTAGCATGTAGGGGTTTAGTCACGGTCTTATTGCAAAGTCATGAAAATTTCCCAGCCCTCTTTATTCCCAAACCTTTCTCCAACCGCAGAGTGATTTACGCTTGAGATTTTTGTCTCATAAGGAATCCAAATATAGGGCCAGCATACAAATTAGCTGCACAGCATCCTGACAGCCTCCATGCTGGCTTGCCTGGGTGCTGCTGCACTTTCTGTCCAGCCAGAGGAGAGTGTGTACCCTGACCCCACCTTCTCTCCTTTCTCAAGAGGCCTTGTTTGCTAGAAAGAGATAAAGATAAACTACAGATGGTTGCAAACCTGCAGATGGGCATGGGGTAAGATACAGAAAGACCACTGGATTTGGTGTGATCACAGGTGACTGTACCACTGTCCAGGAAGGAAATTGGGAAGGCATGGTTTTATAGATTCCACTTAAAATTCCATTTCTTTCATCACAAGCAGGATTTACAGTGGAACAGTCTAGCATTTGCATTTCAAAGATATGAAAAAAAGACATAGAATTTTAAACCAGGAAGAGCCCACCTGGACCTTGTGTTAATCTTTGCCCCTTCATAGTGTTCCATCCGCTCCTCCCCCACATGAGTTTGGGTTTGGAGGACGCATAGGCAGAGCTCAACACAGAACATTTGGAGACCTGGAAATGATCTTGGCTGGGAAAGCAGCTTATTATCTGTCTGTGGCCAAAACCTTCTTGGGGTTCTCAGTTTTTCCACTTGTATACTAAATATGATGTTGTCTATTTCTGCTTAGGCCACTGGAATGAGATATTAAGCTCTATTGTCCACAGATTCTTAGTCAATCCCTTTCATTAAGCCAGTTTTCAGGGAGGGATGGAGGTTAACTCTTTCAGGCCTTGAGGGAATTGTTTTATGTATCACAAGTGTATTGAACCAAATAGCATCCTTGGATGGTACACTTAGTGCAGTACCAGAAGTGCACTGAATGGTATGAATTGTACCCTAGAGGCCTGAAAAGTTAATGGGTCTGCCTCTGGTGGGGTTGACTGAATGCCAAGACATTACATAAGATACAAAAAGGGAGGGCCAGAAAAATCTTTACATGGGGGAAAATTTAGTGCTCCATTAGTAACAACTGGACTGTGCTTTCCTTCCACCTTGCCTTCCCTTGCCCCATCTCTCTGTCTTTCTATGTCTCTCTCTGTCTCTCTCTCTCTCTCACACATGCACATACACACACATACATAGCCTGCTATGTTAGTGATTGGACTGGGAAACTGAAGTGAGTTCTTGGGGAAGGAAATAAATTCAAACTTTCAACCTGCAGTGGTTCTGTGTCTTTAGTGTTTTTGATTTCTATTGTTTATCTGGATCAAAATTTTGGCTCATATTTTACTTTCGTTTTATTATTATAGTTCTTATCCCTTCAAAGTAGTTTCATAGCTCTTAATTGTTGGTCATTATAGATCCATATAAAATGAAGAAAATAAGAATGAAGTAGTTTTTATCATAAAGCCAAATGTATCACATCTGATAGATTTTTATTTTCTACTTTCTAGTTCCTTTTTTAATCTTTTGGTATTAAGAAAAATCTGTCTTTCATGCAATAAGATTAATCGATGGAAATGGTATAGTGGTTGAAGGTTTTGGGGACTAGACTGCTTGTATTCAAGTTCACCAATGCTGGTGCCGTCATTGACTTCGGTGGATTTCTGAGTTTTTTTTGTTTTTTTAACCTGACATGTGGCCAGCTGAGGACATTTATCCAGCCTGCCGGGTGTTTTTGCCACCACTGCCTGTCCTGCTTAGCAACCGACTCATTCGGGGCCCATAGTCTGGCCCTCCAATGGTCTGAGGGACGGTGAACTGGCCCCTGTTTAAAAAGTTTGGGGACCCCTGCTGTAAACTCTAAATAAAATAAATAAAACACTTAGAACCATGTCTGGGACATAGTACACTTTGCAAATGTTAACCTAACAAAGAAAAAGTTAATATCTTTATTTTGTCTGTCTCTCCCATTTTTCCTCCCCAGAAAAGCTGTTGGTCCATAAAATTCAAAAGCTTCAGACCTATTCAACTAAATTGCCTGGTCTCTGAGAGCATGGCCCATGTTTTATATTTCTTTCAAGCGTGTTATATATGAACAGCTGCCCAGATGTACTGACAAAATACTAGTTTCATGTTAAAATCCTAGTTTCTTCTAAGCCTATTGATGTATCTCTATGATGTAATGAATAACATTTATGTATAGATATTTACTTAATACCACTTAGTAAATGTTAACTAAATATCAGCCTTCTTAAAACAAAAATCTTCCATTGTAAATTCTGTCTTCTTTTCAAGGTACTTTCTTCAACAAATGATCAAGGGTGATGCTACAAGAATAACAAAAAAATGCAAACTAGGGAAAAATCCCCCCTGAGGCTCAGACAATCTGCTGTCTTTTGGTATAATTCATTTAAGGATAAGAAGAGCTTAGGAAAATGCACAATACAGGATAGACATCAAATGCTCAGCAAATACTCTGGTTGGGTTTAATTAGCAGTGAGCTTCATGACACTAAAGTGATTGTTTTGTAAACATCTCTGTCCCTGACAGTTGGCTAAGGGCAGAAAGCAGCAATAACTGTCTCAAAGGTAAGCTTGATGGCTTCAAGTCCACAGAGCAGAAGCTTAGAAAGATGCTTCATCCACTTTTGAACTGCTCTAGATAAAATTTGGGAGTGTGGGAATGTGGAGCCTGAAGGAGGAAGCCAAAGAATCAGAGTTCTATTCCTAAAAGAGTACCTTTGGAGGGAAGAAAGACATTTCTCTCCGCATTTCTACTCTTATCATTCTCAAAAAAAAAAAAAAAAAAAAAAAAAAGGTGCCTGCTTTCTGTTTACAACTTACATTCCAGATTCCTTCCAAGGCTAAAGTAAAGGAATAAACTTAATTTCTTTGACAGAATTCAATTTCAGCCACTGTAATAGCCACAGGATGATTTAATGGGCAGATTAGAAATTTATTTGAAATAATCTAAATGGCTGAATCTTGAGGGTAATTCTTATTTGAATCACAGAGTTGTTATTTTTTTAAAAAATGAATTCTTTATAATTTAAAAAAAAATTACAAAAATTATTTTCTCATACAAAATTTAAGGTTCCTAAGATGCTGGGCAGGAAGCCTGGGGAAAACAGAGACACTGTTTTGGAGGTTTTATTAGGGTTGCAGAAGGGCACAGGTGCATAGCACGATTATTCCATAGATAACCAATTTCATTGCCAAGTGGGGCCAGTTGATGCTTCTTCAGACTCCTCTGGACTGACAGATCACAAAAACTTGAGCACTGAGGCATGATAGGGTGACTGCTCACGTTTCCAAAATTTGAAGGAAGCCCTAGAATTTCAAGGAGTGCTACCAAATCAACATTATTATGGAGGTATAACCCCTCCCATAAAAATGTTATCAAAGCTATTCCATTGACCTTCAACCTTGAGATCCTCACCACAACCCATCACCATTAACAGGGTATCCATAGGCTTTACTCACATTTTACTTGAAGGATAAAGAAGTGAAAAGCCAACTATGGACACTTTGGCAATACTGAAACATTAAAAGCTACTTTTCAGGGAGAGAAAAACCCCGCCCCATACCATAATTACTGTTTATATGGGGTGTGTACCTGATACACGATGTGTGGGTTTTGACCAAATTCATCCTTGCTTATGTTTCCTACCCTCCTTTAATTTAATATTAGTTGGGGTGGGAGAGAGAATCTTCATGTGACCCTGGGTGAAGCTTTGCGATAGTCCCATGTCCTTTATGTCCAGTAAGGTAAAGGACAGTACTACAGTCATTTAAAATCACAGACAACAGTCCTGATTCAGTCCTGACACTCTCTGGTTCCACGCAAGATCAGAACTCCAAATATAACTTAACATCAAATCTCCCCTGCCTAGTTGTGCCCTGTTTCATTCTCAAGTGTGCAAGGAGAGGACGCAAGTTTGTCTCTTCCTCCTTCTTGCTCCCTGCTCACCTCCTTCCTGGGATCAAATGAAGGGGCAGGAGAGAGGAGAGATAAAGGGACAGTAGCAGTCACTTGGCCAGGTGGCTGTGGCTCTCTGACAGGGCAGATGGTTAACGATGACCTCCCTGAGGCATCCTGGTTGCAGAGACACAGGACAAAAAATGGACTCGTCTTTTGTGCTGCAGTTTCAAGGGCTCTTTCCTTGCTGGCCTCCTCTCTCCTGCAGTGCAGTTTTCCTCCACAGACCTGTCTGTAACTCAGGTCTTCACTAGCAACTCCTTGCTCAGGTCCTGGCTGTCTGGGGTGTGCATCTAATGCATCTAGCCTTTTTCTGCTGAGGTCACCTCACACTTCCATGTGGCCCAACTCAACAGAACAAAGAAATAACAGAAGCCATTCTCTCTCTGAGTAGCTCATACTAGTCAATGGGAAACATCCTATATTTCTTGTGCAGGAAAATGTGGAGTGGGTAATGCAAATGCAATCCAAGCATGGTAGCTCCCTCTTGGACCAACCACCCACGTGGTCAGTCAGGCCCTCTTTCATCTTCTAGATTTCTCCGGGTGGAACATCCACTCTCTTCTTAGATGCCTCTCATGAGTCAGGCAATGATTCTCTGTTACTCCAACACCAGGAAATATTTTGAATTATGCTTCCCTCTCTGGGCTTGAGGTAAGAAAGAGATGGGGGAGATAGACAGGTGGGGGTGGAGATTTAGAGCATGTCAGCACCTCTCTCCTTTTTTGTGGCATTCATTTGCCTCAAGAGTTAGATTGGCCTGCAGTTGGGTGTTAGGGGACGTTTATTTGTAAAGCTTTGTAACATTTTCTTTATAATACTTTCCTTTATATTTGGGATAGGGTTTGTGTCTCACAATTACTTTTGACTGCAATCTATCGTATTAATATCTTAAGAAACAAAGATAGGATCCAATTCCACTGTCTTATCACCTATGTTCTACAGTTCACAAAGTGGGTAATCCCATTGTTTCAATTGTTTATCGCTGTATTGAGAAAGAGACCCCCAAGAAACAGACATGCCCACCTTTTTTTTTTTTTTTTTGCTGGTGAGAAAACAGAGTTTGGAAAGGTGAAATGATATGCCCAGGTTCACGTGGCTTTCACTGAAACTCACAGGACCTTGTTATAGTCATGTTTGTATCCTTAGCACTTAGCACATAGTTAGGCAATTAACAAACACTGATTTATGAAATCAGTATGTCCAGGATTCCTAAGACTAGGCAAGTTCTATTTTTGTTGAACACCAACTTGTACCCAGAAAAGTGATCTGAGTTCTGACCCTCCTGATAACATAACCCCTGTAGTCCCTTACATTCTAAGACCCTTACAATTTAATGACAATCCTGGATTGGATCTGCATCTGGATAAACCAAAGATATCTAAATGAGCTTAGCTAAGTGAGGTTATTATGGTCCATTTACCCTTACTAAGTTTGCAGCAATCAACATTTACTGAGTGCCTTTATGGGATAGGCACTGTGTGGACTATTAGAGCAAAATATAAATAAAACAAGATTCCATGCCTTGTTACTCACCCCAGAGAATACCTGAAACTTTTGGAAATCTCTAGAATTTAGGAAACCTTTTTTAAATGCATGAAATTCTAGATAGTTTCATCTGGGGCTCTTACGCTATAATAATATATTAATGTTTATATGTATGTATATTAATATTTTAATGTTCAAATAGTAAACTTGCAAGTCTACAGGATGATGCAGGCAATACACACGAGTGAAGTGGACCAGGTGGAAGTCAATAGGGAGTGGTGAAGACTGTGGTGAATTGAGAGAACATCTGCTGCCTGAAGGCAGCAAGAGCTACTCAGCTCTACCTGAGGTGAGCTTAGGAATGCAAGAGATTCTGGGTCTTCTAATTATTCCCCACAAATCCTGGAACTCTGGACTTATTTTAAATGTAAATTTTCTCCATTTAAAAACATGCTATTTGGCTCAGTGTCTATAGCTCAATAGCTAGGGCGCCGGCCACATACACTGGGGCTGGTGGGTTTGAACCCGGCCCAGGCCTGCCAAACAACAACAACTATAACAACAACAAAAAAATATCTGGGCATTGTGGTGGGTGTCTGTAGTCCCAGCTACTTGGGAGGCTGACGCAAGTGAATCGCTTAAGCCCAGGAGTTTGAGATTGCTGTAAGTTGTGATGCTACCGCACTCTACCGAGGGTAACAAAATGGGACTGTCTCAAAAAAATCCAAAAAAAAAAAAAAAACCCAAACTACCACATTATTTGTGTATTGCAAGGATCAGCCTTTGCCCTAGATTGGACCTATTCTGGACCTATTATTTTTCATTCCACTCTTATCTTTTTTCCTTGGGATGATGTAGTTTGGGACTGAAACAGATTTGAGATTAGGAACTGAGATAGAGACAGCTGCTCAGCTGTGCTCCCTTCCCCTGGTCTTTACCAAAAGAAGAGTTGTGATCCATTTCACAACCCTTGGAAAATCGGAGAACTTGTGTTTAGAACTGTATTTAGCTTTTATTCAATTAAAGGATGACATTCTTCCTTTAAGTAATCCTGCAAAGGCCTTCCTACCAGGCTTGTGTTTACCACATAATACATATACTTAAGTTATTACTGTTCTTTTAAATGGAAAAGGTACTTTTACAGTGAGCAATTGCTAGCTGGGTCTCATGTTAATGGCCATTAAACAGTGGTATGTGAGAAGCCAGGATGATATGCAGTTTGCAACACAGATACCTCTTTAAGAGCCTTTTTCTCTTTGCATTAGCTGCCTTTCCCACACTGATCTTATGGAGGAGGTCAAGGGTTCTGGATGTGCTGTTTATCTATTGCAGATTGTGTGATTCTTTTACTTAACTAGCTGCTTGTTTTAGATTCGTTTACTTCTAACTAGCTGCTTTATTTTAGGTCTGGATACAAATATTCAATACTTTTGAGTATTACAACTTGTGTTTCATCTTTTAGCCTGCTTTGGGAGAAGTTTTAATTTTCTACTTGTTACTTGATGAGAAGGCTCAGATCTTCAGGAACACTAAGCCATACATGGTTATATGTGTATGCACGTGTGCGTGTGTGTATTTAAATTATTTGGGCTACAGCTTTGAGAGTCCAAGAAATTTTGATGTCAAATATTAATAATAAACAAGCTGCAAGCCTGTTTTTTTAGTGCATTGTGGTTATTACATGCTTAAGTTAATTTGATATATATGACAGTGTAAGTCACTTATGTGGTATGAATATACATACATGCACATTATCTTTTTTCTATAAATTAAAAACATGGTACTCTGAGAGATCAACAGCAACTGCCTAATGTATTCCATAGATTGTAAAGAAACGAAGCCTTCATTAACTACTGGCATTTATGATTCTGTTGGTACTGAGAGGTTTTAATTTCTGACCTAGATACTTCAAGTAGTGTGCTTCTGGGAAAAATAATAGGCAGTTAGACAACAACAACAAAAACTCCTGTCCTAATTAAAATCCCTAAAATGTTTCATTACCATGTCCATTGTGTCGAAATTATATCACTAGGTTAAGAAAATAGATTTCTGGGTTAAATCAGAATTTAATTTCATGGTTAAGAAATGTCTGGCTTAAATTCATTGCATTTCACTTGAACCAAAATAGTTTAGGTTCCCTTGCAACCCTGATAAATTGGGCTCCCCAAGGTTTCAGTCTCTGAACAGTGTGGCATTGAAGAGACACAATCTCATTTCTTCCCCTAAATTAAAAAGGAAATCTGTTCTTCACTTGTCTCTCTCAAAGGACATTAACAAGGATCCAAATCATAGCCATGGTATCTTTTTCTCCCATTTCCCCAATTCTCTCACACCTTTTTATTCACAACTAACTCTCCTCTGCCCCATTCCCCTCCTAATCCTTCTCTCCCCCAGCCTGTAAACTCACTTTCCTTCCTTCTCTCTCTTACAACTTTTTGTGAGTGCCCTTTAGCTCTTTTCATTCAATTCTTCCCTCCTCCTCCTTCCTGTCAATCCAAGAGAGAGAAAGGGAGAGGTGAATGGCCCTTGTGATCACTAGATGGGGATTCGTATGCATGTATGAAACCATTTTCACTCTTATAATTTGTATATTGTTGCATATGGCATTTAAGAATTTTAAATCTGACTTGCTTCAGTGATACTGGTTGAAATACAAAGTCGTGGGTATATAAGGTCGGGTATTTTATCACTAACATGGTGTTGTTCCTGGAGGTGGCATCCATACTGTCACACTGCTCTATGCTGTGTCCATGGGGCTAATAAGGCTGTTCAGGCTTTCTGTTTCCGTATTTTTCAGCCTTTACGAGTGGTGACAGAAGGATTTATCAGTGGCTGTAAGGGTGATGTTCAGCCTTAAAGTGCTCCTCAATCTGGCTTCTGTTTCAGTCTCCTGCCTTTTCCTAGCCACATTCTGCATCCACAGTAACTTATTTATATCTCTAATACAGAGAAACTGCCTTGAATTATGGATATTCATGTACGTGTGCTGTCTGCCTTAATAGATGAGGAGCTCTGAGTGCCTTCCACACAGCACAGGCTGAATAAATGGCTGCTGAGTTGACTTAAACTGCTCACTGTGAGCTAGGCTCTCAATCTCCAGGCAAGTCCACATTATGACTATCTTTTGTTCAATAGCTGGCAGGGTAGCTGAACTTGGCACATATTTTTGAATGAAAGATGGAGCAGCTGTGGAGCTAGCACCCTCAAAATTGGAAGATTCTTCTCTGCTAAATTCAGCAAATACTCTATTTCTTGAACAAAGATAATGTAAGAGACGTTGAAGGAGGCACAGTGAAAAAAAAAAGAATTGAGGAATGATTCAGCCTTCATCTTTGGGACTCCTATTGTCTCTACACAATTTAATTTACATGGAATATAAAATAAGACTGAGAAAACCCATTCTTCGCTGGACTATGAATGTCTATGAGTCAAGAACGCATATGTGTATTTAAAGTATTTTCTACTCTGATTGACCATTTAGTTCTTCATTGGTGATATTTCTCAATTATTTTCTAGGGGTTACTATAAAGTTGGTAAGTAAAAGTATATAATGAATGCTTGGAAGAGGAATAAAAGGTAAACGTTCCTTAGGTTCTCACTAGTGAGGAAAACCAGACCAGACACTCAAGTGGTAAACCTCAAGGCATCTAACAAAAATGCTGGTAAATCTTCAATCACATGATGTTTTGGCTCCATGAAGAGGATAATTCTCCTGCTGGTCACTACTGACAGCAGGAGAGTTATTACTACTAAATTACTACTAAACTCCTCTTGGGTGGACCCATCTTGGTTTGTCCATCCTTCTGGCCTAACTTTTTATAGTGTGGTATTTCCTCCTTGACCAAAATTCCTGCATCCTGAAGTATTCCTCAATAACTATCTAACTGTGTTCCATAAACTGATTCTGGCTGAACTTGCATTCAATCTTGGTTGAGGCTCACAGCTTCCTCATGCCATTTTTATACAACCTATTTTATAGAAACGTGGCAAATTGAAACTGAAAAGAACGTTATGGGAGTAACGTTAGTAGCAGAAAGGGGCGAGAGCAGTAGCAGTAACAGGAGTAGTGGTGGTACAATGGCAGTGGAAGTGGGATCATAGTGGGATAAAGTACAGTGGAAATAACAGTATTATGGGCTGCACTGCATATTCTCAAAACTCGTATATTGAATCTTTAATACCTAGGACATCAGAATATGACTGACTGCATTTGGAGATAAGGCCCTTAAAAGGGGATTAAGTTAAAATGAGGCCTTGGCAAGTCCCCTAATCAAGGTTGCCTGGTGTCCTTAACAGTTTGAACACACAGAGAGATGCCAGGATGCATGGGCACAGACGGAATACCATGTGTGATGGTTAATTTTCTGTGTCAATTTGACTGAGGCATGCACAGATATTTGGCCAAACATTATTCTGGTGTTTCGGTTAGAGTGTTTTTGGAGGTGATTTACATTTAAATAAGTGCATTTTAAGTAAAGGAGAATGTGCTTTTAATGTAGGTGGTGGGCCTCATCTAATCAGTTGAAAGCCTGGATAGAGAAAAAGACTGACCTCCCTCAAGCAGGAAGAATTCTGCCAGCCAACTGCCTGTGGGTTGGATAGGCAACACCAGTTCTTTTTGGGTCACCAACAGTCTACCTTTGGGCTTGAACTGCAACTCTTTCTAGAGTTTCCAGCCTGTTGTCTTTTGTTGACAGACTTTGAACTTGCCAATTCTCTGGAATCACATGAGCCAATTTCTTTTCTTTTCTTTTTTTTTTTTTAGTAGACTACCGTGGCATCACAGCTCATAGCAACCTCAAACTCTTGGGCTTAAGCAATTCTTTTGCCTCAGCCTCCCAAGTAGCTGGGACCATAGGCACCCTCCACAATGCCCAGCTATCTTTCTGTTGTAGTTGTCATTGTTGCTTAGCTGGCTCTGGCCGGGTTTGAACCTGCCTTAGTGTATGTGGCTGGTGCTGTAACCACTGTGCTATGGTCACTGAGCTGAGTCAATTTCTTAAAATAAATCTTTCTCTCTCTATATGCTCATTTTATTGGTTTGGTTTCTCTGGTAAACACTGGCTAATACATCATGTGAGGACACAGTAGAAGGAGGCTATCTGTAAGAAGAGGGGACAAGAAACCAAACCTGCTGACACCTTGATCTTGAACTTCCAGTCTTTGGAACTGTGAAAAAATTAATTTCTGTCACTTAAGCCACCCGGTCTATGGTATTTTTTCTTTATGGCAGCCCTAGAAGCTAATACATATTGTATGTAGTATAGTGGTTACAGCAGGTAGTACTGTAGTGATAGTGTAATAAGGTGGTAGTAACAGAGTTAGACAGCAGTGAGAGTTTGGCAAGACAGTAGTAGGAGAAATGTATTAGGTTATTTGGTATGAAAAGTCCTATTTCCTTGATTACTAAGTTTGACAGTTGATATCTCTGACATTTCACTTGGATGCTTCTTATATTTTTTTTAATTGTGAAGGTACATCCTAAGTTTTTCAAATGCACATTTTAGCTTATGATTATCTTTCAAAAAAAATTTAGAGCAATTTTTGTGAAGCCATGAATGAGTGAAAAATTTGTGTTGTTTTGAATATGAATTCTACTGTGGAACTAAAGCAGTATAGATAGCTCAAAATATCAATGAAGCGTTGGGGAAAGATGTGGCTAATTGGATGCACAGTACGCTGATGGTTTGAGAAGTCCCGTGAACTGTAGTGGAAGTGAATCCATCTCAACCTATTTGTGAATTAGCAGCAAGTTTTGACATTATTATTCCAATAGTATTTGACCATTTAAAAATAAATCAGCATGTTTAAAGAAGCTAGATGATGGGTTTTGGGTGAATTAAATGAGCATTAGAGGAGAAATCATTTGGAAGCTTGTCTTTCTTTGTTGTCATAAAGGCAAACCATTTCTATAGCATATTGTTACCTGTGACAAATATCGTAGTTTTTTGACAACTGTAAGCTTTCAGCATAATGGTTGGATAAGGATGAAGTGCCAAAACACAGGCTAAGACCAAACATCCATCAGGAGAAGCTAATAGTGTCTGTTTGGTCATCTGGCACTGGGATTATCCACTACAGCTTCATGGAACCTGGTCAGTCGACAGTGGATGTCTGCTACAATCAGTTGGACAAAATGATGATGAGGCTTGCGATTAAGCAGCCAAGATTGGTCAACAAACACAGGTCAATCCTCTTGCAAGACGATGCTTGACCAAATGTGGCACAAACAATGTTGCTCAGACTTGCAAAAGCTGGACTTGGAAACACTCCCATCCACCGTATGCACAGATCTCTCACTGACCACTTCTTCCAGACTTTGGACCACTTTTTGCAAAGAAAAATATTCTGTTCTCAAAAGCCAGGGAAAACATCTTTGGTGATTTCATCGCCACTTGCTCTCCAGCTTCTTTGCTGATGGCATACAAGAGCTGCTGTTAGGATGGCAAAACCGTGTTGATAGTTTAGGTGCATATTTAAATTCATTGTACTGCTTCTTGAGTGAATTACAATAAACAGAACTTTGCTTTGAAATCAAACATTTTAGCTTTCATGGCCTAAAAGTTAGGTGGTAGTCATGTGGCACGGTAGTACTAATGCTGTAAGTTAACAGCAGGTAGTGTGGTAGGTAGAAGTGGAAGTACAGTGAGAGTAGTACAAATGTAGCAGAGTAGTAGTCGTGTGTTACGCTAATATTAGAGAGATAAGGTAGTGGTAACTATGTAGTCAGGTAGTCGTCATGTAGTGAGGGAGTAGAGTGAGCAAGGTGGTAGCTCCACTGCTGACTCTGAGCTGGGCGCTGCATTAAGTGCAGTATGTAGATTTCTTATGCTCTATGCTCGCAGTAACAGTGCCTTTCTCATCGGAAGATACTTTAAAGAGAGTGCATTTATTTCTGTCCTTATTTTAAAAAGGAAGAAACTAAGGCTCAGAGAGGGTAAATAATTAGTCCAAGAATATCCAGCTAGGGAGCCGCAGAACCAAGGCAAGAACCCAGATCTGTTTGACTCCATAGCTAGAAATCTTTATTGTTCTGTTAGTTTGATGTGTTCTTACAGAGAGGAGGAAACTGAGGCTTGGAAAAGTGGGGGAGCTTCTCTGTTGTCTCTCAGCTGTGTAAGATGTGATGTGAAAGAATTATCTTCTGACTTCACTCTAGGAACTTTCCATGAACTCACTGCCTTAGCAGCGTATGCGTGAACGTGCATCATTTTTTACCCATAAAACAGTTACATCCTTTCTCGATGACAGTGGAATTAGAATGTTATGTATAGAAATATTACTAAGGTAGAGTTTCTTCGGCAAAAGACATGAGGTTGATGCTAAAATAGGGCAAACTGGGACTAGTGATCCAGGAGAGCCCATTGTACCCACCACGGCCACTGCTTTTGCTTTGGCTGTAGAAAGGTGCAATGAAGAGTGGCTTTGGCTCTGGTCAGGCTTCATATTATAAATCAGGCCTCGTCTGTGGTGTTCAGCGTAGGGATGTAGACTCTTTAGGCTACAAGCTACAAGCCTGGTGCTTCCTAATTTATCCAGAGCAATGAGTTCTTTGGTTTTCTTGAGTCTGCACACAGAATGTGCACTGTGTGTATGTGTCCCAAAACCTGAGCAGAAACCTCAACTTAAAATATTAAATATTTCTTTCTCTTCACCTTTCTTAATCCTTTAGTAAACATGAAATCAGTTTGAATCCATGAGCCCACCAGGAGAGCTGCTTTTGCTACTTCTCTGATTTAGTTGCTATTTCTCTCTCATGCCAATCATCATTGTGATGAATAATAATATTTATTTAAAATTGGGCTCTGGTTCTGCATGGCAGTTTTTAGAAATTATGTAATTAAGCCTGCAAATATTACTGATAGTTATTTAATTAGTTATTCTCTCTCTGAAGCTACTTAATTTTTTTTCTTGGAACTTGTAAATAAGTAACTAGCATCAAATATTAATATACACCTAAGGTTTTGAGCAATGTGCTTGTTTAAGTAAAGGAATGGCTAAATAAATGAATACACAGAAGGCTCCTAGGAACATATTTTGTATTTGACAAATACACACAGAATTTTCTTCTGCTCTTGGGTCACTAAGCACACCTAATGTGACAGATTCAATTTTTTTCTGCTTGTAGTTCTCAGAGAAAAAGAGCATGGAAGGAACCTACATAAAACAAATCAAGCAGTTCACTCTTCCCTACTAAATTCCACAATGACCTTTCTCCCAAGCTGTTTGGTGATGGATCTACCAGAATCTATACACACATGCACAAAAGATTACAAGTGGTCAAAATTGCAGTGTTGCCCAGAAACATTGCAAGATACCGTTAGCCTGACAAATCAATAAGAAACTGTTTAGGGGAGCTACTACATCCAAGACGTTTTAGACACAGGAGGTTGCATATAGGCCTGTTTTAAATTTTCTTCCTTTGAAATATTGAGGTAGATACCAGCTTGTTGTTACCTTCCTACACATACGGCACCGTCTGAGAAATTGTCCTATATCTCAAATGTGAGGTGGTGGTTAAAGCCCAGTAGACACGATCAGTGGCTATCTGGCATTAGCTCAGACCAGACCAGATGTCCCAAGGTGGCCCCGTGGCGGGGGGAGGGGGGAGTGGAGACAGGGCGAGATAAGACGGTGGGCAGCCCGCACTTGTCCTGAATTCCTAGGGTGAGTGATAGAAGGAGAGTAGTCTGAATCATGTGCGTATGGACTAATACCAGACTAGGTCGAAAAGCCAAAGAGAGAGCCTAGGATTTGACACACTCTCCACAAGCTCAACAAGGCTGTGTGTGCCTGTGAGCATAGGGAAGAGACAAAAGCTCCTTCTTTTGCATACAGGAATTTAAAAAAAATGCAAAGAAAGGAGCAAAGAGGCAGACTTTCAGCTGAGGACAAGCTGTGTTCCTGGAGGTTCCTGCTGTTACCACGACACCCCCTTGCCGGCACTGCTATACACCCTCTCTGGACCTGCTTTAAAATGATATTGAGTAAACCCTGTTACTGAGGTAATGTACATGTTTAATCAAATAGCTAATCATGCATAAACTTGGTTCTACTCCCTGAGCGCGTATTGAATTAACCCTCCCCAGAAGTCATCTTGCTAGTGTACTCAGGGCCTTTGCGTGTGGTCCTTCTGTGTTTTGAGTTGTAGGCACTCACCCTTGATGCTGTACATGGTCAGACAGTACATCTGCCTATAGCTTTACCAGTGAATATTTGTTAGAAGTCTCTCTCCTAATCCCTGTCCCTACCCCCAACTTGCATATTCATTGGGTCCCCATAACACTCTTTGCTTATCCTCATCATAAGCTGAATGTAATATACTAAAGTCATTCATTTACTTGTTTTTTTTTTTTTGAGACAGAGCCTCAAGCTGTCACCCTGGGTAGAGAGCTGAGGCATCACAGCTCACAGCAACCTCTAACTCCTGGACTTAAGTGATTCTCTTGCCTCAGCCTCCCAAGTAGCTGGGACTACAGGTGCCTGCCACAAAGCCTGGCTATTTTTTGGTTGTAGTTGTCATTGTTGTTTGGTGGGCCCGGACTGGATTAGAACCAACCAATTCTGGTGTATGTGGCTGGCACCTTAGTCACTTGAGCCACAGGCACCTAGCCAATATTTTAAAATATTTTATGTGATAATATATAAATATATGTTAAAATATATTTTATAATGTAATATATTGCATATACTATAAATATTTAAAAATATATAATAAAATTTTTCTTTTTAAATCTTATAATAAACATACACACATTTGGCTGATAATTGTTTTGTAGAAAAAATGAAGGCAAGGCATTCCATGCTGGGGAATAAAACAGAAGCACCCACATGTCTATTACTAGTTTCTCTCTGTCTCTCTCACACACAAACACCACACACAACAGAGGTTTCTTATCAAGTTATAATGACTTGTAAGTAAAGACTCAATTTATTGCTATGTTAGAAGCAGGACTGCAAACATAACCTTTCCTAGTGAACCTGCTAAAGATTAAATTGTGTCTGTATACATATCAAGAACAACAGTGAACTTCTGTTCAAAGCATTGTAGAGGGACATGTCCACCAGTCCACTGAAGTCAGAACGTGTAACAGCTCCTAAGGATCTGCCGAGTGTTTAACAACAAACCAAATATTTACTGAATGTTTATTATGCTGAAGTCACTGTGCTTATCTGCAGTAATATAAGGTCAAATAAGATCTGGGCTCAAGTTTTACAGAGCTCTCAAAACGGAAAAACATGTAAAATCTAAAACATTTGTGGATTTTCAATTTGGAAGACTATCCTATGCTATCCTATGCTGATCCTATGCTATCAATATAGGAAAGAGGTTTGTTTTTTTGTTGTGTTTGTTTGTTTGTCGTTTGTTTTTATAGACAGGGTCTCACTCTGTCGCCCAGGCTGAAGTGTGGTGGCACAGTCACAGCTCACTGTAACCTTGAACTTCTGGGCTTAAGCAAGCCTCTTCTTTCAGGTACCACCAGGTTAGTTTTTAAAAATTTTTGTACAGATGGGTCTGACTATGTTGCCCAGGCTTGTCTTAAACTCCTGGCCTCAAGTGATGTTCCTGCTTTGACCTCCCAAAGTGCTCAAATTACTGTCATGAGCCACTGCACCTGGCTGAATAAAGGTAGGAGGTTTTATCTTGACACAAACTGGCAGACTTTCAACCATAGAATCTAAGAACAATTTCCTGGGCTACTAATTTTTCATGTTCTGAAGATAATTGATTCTTGAGTTTTAGCTGTGATACATATATATATATGTATATATTTTTTTCATGTAAAGGCTTATGTACAAACTTCCTAAAGATTTATTTATTTATTACTTATTTTATTTTTTATTTTTTAGAGACAGAGTCTCACTTTGTCACCCTCTGTAGAGTGCTGTAGTGTCACAGCACACAGCAATCTCCAGCTCTTGGGCTTAGGTGATTCTCTTGCTCAGCCTCCCAATAGCCCGCCACAACGCCCAGCTATTTTTTTGTTGCAGTTTGGGTGGGGCTGGGTTTGCCAGGGTTGAACCTGCCACCCTCTGTATATGGGGTCAGCACCCTACTCACTGAGCCACAGGCGCCGCCCAACTTCATAGATATTTAAATATGTACTTATATCCAGGGCAAATTACCTAGAGAATTCTCTAAATTCTCTCTTCTGTCTTACTTATCGCTATCTGACTTACAATCCATGAGAAGAACATAAATGCTAAGTATTTTGGAAACCTAGGTCAAAAGCCACCTAAGTTGGAAAAGGCTGTGCTCAGCAGCTCATGCCTGTAATTCTAGCACTCTAGGAGGCTGAAGAGGGAGAATCACTTGAGCTCAGGAATTTGAGACCAGCCTGAACAAGAGCAAGACCCCAGAAAAATTAGCTGGTTGCCTGTAGTCCCAGCTCCTTGGGAGGCTGAGGCAGGAGGATTGCTTTAACCCAGGAATTTGAGTTTCTGTGAGCTAGGCTGGGGCCATGACACTCTAGC
>NW_003852401.1:30554723-30559780 GCF_000181295.1 Otolemur garnettii
CTGGGCACGGTGACTCACAACTGTAATCCTAGCATTATGGGAGGATCACTCAAGCCCAGGAATATGAGGTTTCAGTGAGTGTGGTGATACTACTACGCTCTAGCCCTAACAGCAGAGCAAGATTTCGTCTCAAAAAAAAAAAAAAAAAAAAAAAAAGAAAGAAAAAGAAAAGAAAAGAAAATGATATCCCAGTTTCAATTAATTACATTGGAAAATTTTCAAAATTTGAAATAAAAGTTTTATTTGCAAAACTTTTATTCTCTGAAAGTCTGAGTAGACAAAAAGGTAGCATATTTTTATCTTTCAGATGGATATGGGAATGAGGTGGGACATAGGAGCCCAAGGTGAGTATGTGAAATTTATAACACACAGTAAAGTATAGTGGACTGAAGGGCTTTGAATAGACTGACTACGTTGTCTTTATCTTTGTAGTTCATGATCTGTTTGAAATAGATTTCCCCAAATCATCCCTAAAGCAAGCAGTCACTGAATGATCTGGGTAGATTTAAAAACTTCTCTCCAAAATAAGAAATGCATTAATGGTTGGTCCCTTGAAAGAAATTTACTACAAAACAGATAATCAAAGTATATCTTCAAGTCCCTAAATTACAGAGAACTCAACCATCTTATAACTTCAACCTTTGCAGTCATCTTAGTTGGTATGTAGGTTTGGGAGAAAACAAAATAAACTAAGATGTTTATGTTCTCTCCTCCTCTAACAAGAAAGAAAGTTTGAGTCATAAAATAGAGGCTCTCGTCACTAATTAGGATTTAAGCTTGTCATTTCGGTGGAGACAGTTTTTAATCTGTTATACTTAAAAAAAATCCTGGACATTTAATGTCTGACTGATGTCTTTGAGGAATATGTGTGTGTATATATACTTGTGTCTTCTTACACAGGCTGAGGTTGTGTTTATGGTGATTCATAAGCAAATTCACCTACTCTGCAATCTCCTGGCCTTGTTAAGAGAGGAAAAAACTTAGACAACTTATTTTTTGTTTTTCTATGTCCTCTCCTAGCTTCCCAGTTTTCTACTTGATTGGTTAGCAGCTAGAGTTTATTTACCTGGCAAGGAAAAGTCAAGCATTTCAAAGGTTTAATTAGAAGTTTATCTGAGCATTCCCTTTTATGACTGAACAGTAGTCTGAGGTATATGTGTGTATACCACATTAATCCACTCATGAACTGACGGGCGCTTAGGTTGACTCCACATCATTGTGATTGTGAATTGTGCTGCCAGGAACATTCGAGTGCAGGTGTCTATTTGATTAAATAACTTCTTTTTCTTTGGGTAGATACCCAGTTATGGGATTGTTGGGTTGATTGGCAGGTCTACATCTATTTTTTTGAGGAATCTTCATAATATTTTCCATAGGAGTTGTACCAATTTGCAGATCCAACAACAGAGTAAGAGTCTTTCTTTCTCTCTGCATCTATACCAGCATTTGTTGTTCCTTGAATTTTTTTTTTTTTTTTTTTTTTTTTGCCAGGGCTGAGTTTGAACCCACCACTTCTATATATGGGGCTGGCATATATAGATCTTTGATCTTGAATTTTTAATAATGACCATTCTGACAGGGATAAGGTGCTATCTCCTTGTAATTTTTTTTTCTTTTTTTTTTGAGACAGAGTCTCACTATGTCGCCCTTGGTAGAGTACTGTGGCATCACAGCTCACAGCAACCTCAAAATCTTGGGCTCGAGAGATTCTCTTGCCTCAACTTCCCAAGTAGCTGGGACTACAGGCACCTGCCCCAACGCCCAGCTATTTTTTGATGCAGTTGTCATTGTTAGTTAGCTGGCCCAGGTTGGGTTCAAATCTGCCACCTTTGGTGTACATAGCTGGCACTATAACCACTGTGCTACGGGCGCTGAGCCATCTCCTTGTAGTTTTTAATTTATATTTCCCTGATGATTTTAGTGATGTTGAGCATTTCTTTGTATGTATCTTGGCAATTTGTCCACCTTCGTTTGAAAAACAACTATTCATGGCTTTTGCCCACATTTTAATGGGGTTGTTTGTTTTCTTGCCAATTTATTTGTACTACTCACCTATACAAAGGAATGAAATGTCTTTTGCAGCAATTTGGATGGAACTGGAGAACATTATCCTATGAGAATTATCTCAGGAATGGAAAAAAACTCACCACATGTACTCTCTAATAATTGGGAGCTAATCCACGGGCACACACAGGCACAAGGAGATCCTAAGGTCACTGGAAATCAAGAAGGTGGGAGAAGGGCAGGAGGGGAGGAGTAGCAACTTACTATCAGGTACAATGAACACTGCTGAGCGACAGCATGCTGAAAGGCCAGATTAAGCTTTATAAGATGTATCCTTTAACAAAAACCTTTACGCTCCCTTACTATTTTGAAAAAGAAGTTTATCTGAGTAGATATTTATATTCTGAATTGTAGTGTAAATGTGGCTCTTTTACTAACCTTGGCCATCTGAGTACTTGACTTTATATGTGAAGTACTTAAGCTCTCCTATGCATGTAACCACAAATTTCTGTTTACCTATAGAGTAAGAGAGTCTTTTAATACATAGAAATTTAGCCAATAAAGTCCATTTGTCTTTGCTATTGCCCCCCTTTTATAGCAGAAGAATTTTTTTTTTGTCAAAATGAGTCAGTTTTCTTTATAGAGTTGCCAATTGCTAATTATCTTTACTCACAAGCTCAAAAAGTTAATTCTAGCAAATGATATTTTCCCATCTTGTTGTATTTACAATTTCATAAATTCTTCTCTGATAATTATGTAGTCATAACATTTGTTTAATGTAAATGATCCAATTAGCCTATACACAAGAAAAAAATAAAAAAAATACACATTATATGGAAATAATTGCATAAACAATAGGTTCTGACATGTAATATTAGAGTATACTGATGTCCACATCTTGTGTTATTATTTGGATTGGCCAGTCTAGTCCCCATAAGACATGTTAGCAAGAATTCTAGTTCTTCTTGTGATGTCCCTCCCCAACATACTCGAAAAATCTCAGTTCAAAGATGGTGACTGTGAGAGCTGTGGTGGCATTAGGGCTGATCAGCTTACCACTGCTGTTGGTTCCAGCTACTACTTAACATTATGAGTAAAGGTCGGTCCTGCGTAGTCTGATAGACACTACACCACTACTGGAATGGTCTGGTAGGTCTGGGTCTTCTATCAGGCCTTGTGTTGGGTCCCAAAGGAACAATACATTTTATTTGTTTATGTATTTATGTATTTATTTATTTATTTGAGACAGATGTCACCCTCAGCAGAGTGCCATGGCATCACAGCTCCAGCAACCTCAAACTCTTGGGCTTAAGTAATTCTCTTGCCTCAGCCTCCCGTGTAGCTGGGACTATAGGCGCCCACCACAATGTCCAGCTATTTTGGTTTTTTTTGTTGTAGTTGTTATTGTTGTTCTAGCAGGCTTGGGCTGGATTCTAACCTACCAGACCTGGTGTATGTGGCTGATGCCCTAAGCACTGAGCTATGGGTGCCGAGCCGAACAGCACATTTTAGTTCATACTTTCAGAAGTATGTTCAAAGTACAATTCCTCTGCTATCATGTCTTGGTTGAGGAAACTTCCAGCACTAGTCACCTGCTCCTAAACATGTAAACACGGGTGGTGTGCGTCCTGCATCGGCAGTCCTCAAAGACACCCCAGACTTTTTACTTTACTTTCCATGTTTAGAATTTTTCACTTTGAGTATTGTCTAGGATTCAGGGATTGGGGTCTTTATGCAAATTGAGTCATTTTCATCCCCAAGAAAACCTCTACTTATCAGGATGTTGGAAGATTTACTCACCTATTGGCATAAAACCAAAGACCTATGCTCTTCTCTCTGGATGAGCAGATAACTTGCTTTTCTTGTTTTTTTTTTTTTTTTTAACCTGAAAGAATCACGTAAATGACTGCAGGTCAGAGAAGATCAAACCAAACAAATAAACAAATAAGGCCAGGTATGGTGTAATCTTAGCACTCTGGCTGGGTGGCCAAGCCAGAAGGATCACAAGGTCAGGAATTCCAGCCCAGCTTGAGCAAGAGTGAAACCCATTGATCTCTAGCAAAGATAGAAAAATTAGCCAGGTGTGGTGGTGTGTGCCTGTGGTCCCAGATACTCAGGAGGCTAAGGTAGGTGGATCACTTGAGCCCAGGAGGTTGAGGTTGCAGGAAGCTAGGATGACATCACTGCATTCTGCCTGGGGTGGCAGAGCAAGACTCTCCAGATAACCAAACAAGAAAAACCCAAAACTTCAACAGCTGTGTCTTCCTACAGTTACTGTATTTAAGAGCATATAGAGAAGAAAGATAAATACACATGCACTTTGGGCAACTGGCCTTCAGTTGCTCTTGTGTGTCATTTTGATCTGACCTTTAAGGTCAAAGTGTAACCACCCAAAATAAATGATTTAGTAAACTCAATCATTGTAGATATCCAAACTGTATAATGAATACTATTTTAGATACACTAGCTAGGAAATTGCTTTAGTGCTCTCTCCCATTCGGTCATCTGAAATACCTGATCTTTATCCCAATACTTTGTCCAAAGAGGAGCTATTGTTACATTGTAAGACCAGAGAATTCAAAGGAGAGGGATAAATAACTTCCTTCTAAATTGAGAACTGTACCTACTATATTTACTTATAAAAATTCAGCCAACTACTTTTATCTCCAATGAAATCTCATTGATGTTACCAGAATTACGATTAAATCTTGGATTTAATACATCAGTTTAGGGAGTATGTTGCAACATAATCTATATTTACACATGACACTTGTCAATATTTACAAGTGGCAGGAGGAACTTGCTCAAATCAAAACTGTACATTGCAAAAGGAGGCGCCTGTATAAATTACATCAATAGAATCTGCTAAGTAAGAGAAAAGGAGAATTGTGTTTCTCGAGACAGAGAAAACCAAATTGCATTTGGTTACCATTTCATTTTTCTTTTCTTTTCTTTTTTTTTTTATTGAATGGTAACTATGTACATTAATGCACTTCTGGGGTACAGTGTGGGGTTTTCACATGCAATCTGAAATACTTCCATCAAACTGGTCA
>NW_003852401.1:30560423-30820450 GCF_000181295.1 Otolemur garnettii
ATGATATCTCAGAGTAGTTTTGATTTGCATTTCTCTGATGATTAAGGATGGTGAGCATTTTTTCATATATCTGTAGGCCATACGCCGTTCTTCTTTGGAGAAATTTCTCTTCAAGTCCCTTGCCCATCCTGAGATAATGACCATTTCATTTTTCAATGACTAATTCAATTTCTGGCTTTTTTAATGGCATAATTTTTAGTGTTACTCAGGCAGCTCTAACCGAATGATCCTGGATTTTTCCTTAAAGCTGTAAATGCCAATAATTAAAATATTTCTTATAATGATAGTTGCTGTTTTAAAAGGAATAATTCTTTCTGATGCAAGACCCTGTTTCAGATTCTTTGGTGACACAGAGCTGGATGACAGTCCACTCCCCTAGGAGTTTATCTTTCTAATTACTGATTCTAAGAGGATGTTGAGAAACTTCCTGAAATTGGGATTCAGCTGTATACAGATATGTCAGGTGGACTCGAGTTTGGGGTGTGTATGTGTGGGAGGTAGCAGGACAAGGTGACACATTTTATGAAATCTCAGGTGAGTCCCTGATACAGAATTCACCACAAGGAAATGTTCATCTGGACAAAACAGAGTTAGGTTCTGGACAGAGGTCAAAAGTTCTGTGGGAGTGAAAGGGTTGATAAAGTGCCCAGCTGATTCTTGACTTCCGACCGGATAACTCACCCCTATGTCGCTCCAAGGAGAAAGAAAAAAATGCTCTGTGATTGTCTCTGCAACCCTGAGCCCCCAGCCCCTGCTGTGTTTTGCATTCTCCCCAAGCTGCCCACTATTTCTGAGAGTCCCTACTGAGGATGTGACACAGAGAGCTTATTATTCCACTGGTCTCTTTCTGTGAGCCTTATTGCCTGTGAGCAATCTTGAGGTGACACAAAAACAGAAAGAGGAGGCTGGTCTGCCCAGTTCTGGCCCGGCTACCAGCAGTATCCAGGTAGGTGTCCTTGCGTAGAGATTTGTAAGACCTCCCTTCCTTAGCAATTCTGAGATACCGGGCAACTCAGGGAGGAACAGACATTCCTTTGAGAGCAAGTTTAAGGTTTTTTTAAATTTTGTTTTGTTTTGTTTTTTTGAAACAGAGAGACTCTGTGGAGTGCTGTAATGTCATAGCTCACAGCAACCTCAAACTCTTGGGGTCAAGCTATTCTCTTGCCTCCGCCTCCCAAGTACCTGGAACTACAGGTGCCCTCCAGAACATCTGGCTATTTTTAAGAGACAGGGTCTCACTCTTTCTCAGGCTGGTCTTGAACTCCTGAGCTCAAACAATCCACTTGCCTTGGCCTCCCAGAGTGCTAGGATTATAGGTGTGAGCTACTGTGCCTGACCTGAGAACAAGTTTAACTGACAAAGTGACATTGTTTATACCTCCAAGATAATGAAGTCAATAGACAATTGGGTGAATAGTATTTATTATCATTTTATTGATAGTTTTGTGATAAAATCTTTAAACCTTTAATCTAAAACCTTTGTGGGACAGGTTTTGATCCAAGACATGACTCAATTCCAAGTTATGTAATAGTAGTCATGCAAATACACACACATTCAACACTTACTGATCCTATAACTTTTATTTTATTTATTTGTTTATTTTTTTAGAGACAGAATCTAATTTTATTTATTTTTTATTTTTTATTTTTATTTTTTTTGAGACGGAGCCTCAAGCTATCCCCCTGGGTAGAGTGCCATGGCATCACGCTCACAGCAACCTCCAACTCCTGGACTCAAGTGAGTCTCCTGCTTCAGCCTCCCAAGTAGCTGGGACTACAGGTGCCCGCCACAGCACCTGGCCATTTTTTGGTTGCAGCCATCGTTGTTTGGCGGGCCTGGGCTGGGGATTCGAACCCGCCACCTTAGGTGTATGTGGCTGGCGCCTTAGCAGCTTGAGCCACAGGCGCCGAGCCCAGAGTCTAATTTTATCACCTTCTGTAGAGTGCTATGGCATCACAGCTCACAGCAACCTCCAACTCCTGGGCTTAGACAATTCTCTTGCCTCAGCCTCCCGAGTAGCTGGGACTGCAGGCACCTGCCACAATACCTGGCTTATTTATTTATTTTTTTTGAGACAGAGTCTTACTACGTCCCCCTTGGTAGAGTGCCTTTAAATCACAGCTCACAGCAACCTCAAACTCTTAGGCTTAAGTGATTCTCTTGCCTCAGCATCCCAAATAGCTGGTACTACAGGTGCCTGCCCCATCACCTGGCTCTTTGTTGTTGTTGTTGTAGTTGTCATTGTTTAGCAAGCCTGGGCCAGGTTCAAACCCGCCAATACCAGTGTATGTGGCCAGTGCCCTAACCACTGAGCTATGGGTGCTGAGCCAATCCTGTAACTTTTAGGTAGATTTACTATTTAAGAAGTGAGACAACATGTATGGGGGGAGCTAATCTATAACCACACAAAGACACACAGAGTGGTATAATGGACATTGGAGGCTCAAAGGGGGAGCCTTTTGAGATATTTTGAAAAATTACTTGTGGGAGGCAATGAAAACTATTCAGATGATGGGTATAAAAGCTTAGACTTTGGCACTAAACAACATATATGTGTAAGGGAATTCAATTCTTCCTCTAAATCTATTAAAACAAAACAAGTGAGTTGTGCTGTATCTATGGACTATGTTCTTTTGCTAACCATTATAGTGTCCAATAAACTCTTTAGAAAAGCAAGTTTTGGCTCTGGTGCCTGTAGCTGGTGGGTTCAAATTCAGCCCAGTCCTGCCAAACAATAATGACAACTACAACCAAAAATAAAAAAAAAAATAGCCGGGTGTTGTGGTGTGTGCCTACAATCCCAGTTGCTTGAGAGGCTAAGGCAAGAGAATCGCTTAAGCCCAAGAGTGAGTTGTGATGCTACAGCACCCTACTGAGGGCAACAAAGTGAAACTCTGTCTCAAAAAAGAAAAAAAAGAAAGAAAGAAAGAAAGAAAAGCAAGGAGTTTTGATGTGAGGGAAGAATAACTATTAAAATATAGGGATAATTTTCAAATATACATCTTATGTCTATGTAAGATTCAACAACATCAACACAGCACTTAAGATTTATCAGACATCTACCATATGCCTGAAATGTGCTAGGGCCTGAGATACAAAGATAACTAAGATGTCTTACTTCTACTGACCAATTAATGAAAAAAAAAATAACAACGACACAGACTATGATATAATGGACGCCCTAACTTAAGAGAGAAATGGATAATGAATACAACAAATAATATAGTAGCAATTATGTGTGACACAGAGGGAAGAGGGCATAACAGCCTTTGGGAGAATGGTTCGAGACCACTTCACGGAGGGAGGCTCTCTTAACCTGGGTTTTGAAGGTAAGGTAGGTAATGAGTCCACTGTAGTTAGGGAACTCCATGTAAAAGTAAGGACGCATACAACAGGTTTTTGTTTACCAGATGGAAATTCTTGTACTTTTTCCCCATGGGCTATTCAGATAACTGCAAGAAAGCTAATGTGACAAAAATTTAGAGAAGTCTTAGGGGAAAGGACTTGGAAAGGTGAGCTTCAATAGGTCATTGAGAGCTATGGTAAGGGATTAGATTGTATATTGTAGGTGCTGAGAAACCATGGAACTATTTTCAGTAAAGAGTGGCATATTAATTGTTTAGAGCTTTAAAAAAAGTGGCAGCCCTACGGATGGGCCCTCTTTTCTCACCTCCGTCCCATTTCTCATATGAACATTTGCATGGTGCATGATCACCTTTTCTAAAATTTGTGATCATCTTAGCCCGTTAGTGTTATAGGTGTTGACTGTTGGAGATTTCAGGAATCTGTTCTTTTACTGTATTGTTATAAGGATTTTGGCTAAGATAAAATGTTTGAAGTTGAGAAGATGTGTATAGATTCTCTGTTTTTAAGATCATTTCTAAAGCAATGGCAATGTGGCTTGTCTGTAGAATCAAATGCTTCATTACTTAAACAGTGAGAAAATGTGATCTCTTGAACTTTCAAACATGGCAAGGACTATTTCAAAGGAGAGGGTTTTAGAGATTTGCCACTGCAGGAAGAAGAATCTGGATCCAAGTGAGTTTACTGTAACATGTGGGGATCCATAATCCATCTTGGTTTTAGGATATTTTTAAACATGCTAAATTCAGGAAACAATGTTAAAGACTATGTTTTTGAAGAAGACATAGCATGCTTTAAATTTAAAACACCAAATAGCAGAAATAAATGGGTACCCTTGAAGTGAATTAGCCTATGTTCACAAATTCCCTCTTTAATTCAGCATGTTTCTGATTTAGAGAGAAATAAGCTTAGAAAATGTGGTTGCAGTGATTACTATTTTTATACAGACCACAGTTTGAATAGCTGTGTGGGAATTTTTGCCAATATTGTGAATAAATTAAGGCTTAAAAATATCTATTGTACAGTGCCTGCCTATGGTGGGTATTCAATAAACACGTAATTGAATCATAGCAGTTCTCACTATAATAAACTGCTTTCTTAAGCTGGACACTTTAATTTATAATATTCACAGTTAAACCAACAAGACCATTGGAACTTGTAGATAATGGGAAGAAGTGTGAGAGGTTACAGTTCATGATCATAGGTAAGTTATCCATAATTTCATAACATATAAAATATGTGATTTTTTTCACCTATAATGGTGTTTATGTCCATATTTAGACCCCCCCAAGGCTTCTGGAAATCATTTGGTTCCATATTTAGTTCAACAAACATTTATCCAGCACCTACAGTACGGGTTTTATTCTTCCGACATGTGAACTCCAGTTGCTCAATCTGTGTGTCCAGAGTCTTCCATTATTTGTGGGTAGAGTTCCTGTTTTTCTCACCTTCTTCCTTCCTTTCTTCCCTTCACATCTTTTAACAAATTATGGGACACAGAATTCCAATTCCATATCAGCAAATTGCAAGTCACTCTTGTTAAGAATATTTAGGGGGAAAAAAAAGAAGTCAGTGGGGGTTAGGAAAGGAAAAGGAAAGGAAAGGGTGAATGGTGGTCAAGCTTGGTGGCTCAGAGCTCTCATAGTGGCATCAGATGTGGGGTCAAATCCCCCCATCACCCACTAACTGTGGGACCTTGTGTGAGGCATTAAACTTTTAAAAACTTCTATCTCCTCATCCAGAAAATGAGTGTAACACTAACATCCATCTCATAAGGTGAATTTAAGAGTTAAATGGAATTATAATATGTGCAACTTAGCCCTTGGGTATCACTCTATAGATGCTGGAGATTGATACATAAATATGGGTATGTGAGGAGGTTTCTCCAGGGACAGTTTGGAAGAGGTAAAAAAGAGCTGAAGAGGCAACCTCCTGCCTTAGGACCATATTCTTTTCTTTATTAGAATGGTGAGGAAAAAACAAATAGAATGGTAAGGGCTCAGATGTGCTTCAGTCGTCCTTTGGCCAGAAAAACGCTGGAAAGAGTCCAAGATGTATTAACATGTGTATTAGGGGAATGTTTTGAAAAATAGCTCCTCAATTGTACAAAGTAGGCCAGCAACCAGAGAGCCTTTCAAACATCCCCTTTTAAATCTCTGTGTCCCTGAAACCATGGTATAAACTGAGATGACAGGATTTAGAACTCTTGAGTTACAAGAATCAGAGAGGATCAGACGTATTTAAACAAGGCCATCTCAGCATGCAAGCTATTTGCGATAAAGCAAATGAGTTTCTAATTTTCTTAATGTAATTTAGGAAAGGGGTCCTCTGAAAAGTTCATAGTGAGCAAGGGCTGAAAAAAGGAAATTGTGCAGTATTCAGTCATATTAATTTAAGATGTCAAATGGCACCATCAATTTCTTTTTCTTTTCTTTTCTTTTTTTTTTTTTTTTTTTTTTTTGCTGGTGCCAGCAGTCACCTGAGAAAACAATTATTTTTATTTCATTATTTTATGTACCACCTTTGTTTCGGTAATGGCAAAAAACAAACAAAAACCAACCAACGGGTCTATGGCCATACATACCACCCTGCATGTGCCCAAACTCATCTGATCTCAGAACCTAAGCAGGATTGGGAATATTGGGAATATTTGGGAATATCCAGAAATATTAGGGAATATCGGGTGCTGTAAGCTTCAAAAACAAGAACAAAAAGCAATCATGAAAATATTAATGAGAGCTTTCTTAAAGAGTTACCCATTACAGCTCATGTTCTCAATAGAAATATTTCTTTAATAAAGTCCCAGTCACCCCCTCTTTTATTGCATGAATTCTGTGGTTGAGGAAACTTAAAGAAATGAATTCTTGTCTTTGGATATGGTTAAGGCCAATGTGTGCTTTCTGTAGGAGGCATAATTATGTGTACTTGAGTACATTTCCCAGCTATTCAGTAGGTATGCGTGGTTCCACCAATAGACACACGACATACGAAAAGCACACTTGCAAGCTTATAATTGCTAACATCAGTAAGCCACAGGTACAAAGAAGCTATGTACAGAAAATGCACATGGTTCCTTACCAACCAACCGGTTGTTTTATTTGATCTGTTCTGAAATTAAGCTTAGCATATTAGAACATACAGCATGAAACATGTCAGACACTTTGAATTTAACATTGTGCATAATATAGTCATAAGAATCAAATTTAATTTTTAGCTTTTATTTCAAATCAAAGGATAAAAATTTTAAGAATCACAAGAATAGCCTTTTGTGAGGACTTTGAGAAAGCATTGAAAACATGACAGTGAGGGGCTGGAGAGGGAGGAAAAATCCTAGGAGGCCAAATGGAATTCTAAGGTGACACAGACATACAAAGTAGAAAAGAGAGAAGATTGAACAAAGTAAAGAAAAGGAAAATAACATAGGAATTATAAACAGCAGTGTTGGATTCAAGTAACCCAAAAGCTATGATCAAGGAAGAAGTAACAGCATTTCCAATATGTTATTATGATTATGAGAAGTAGAATTCTAGATACGAGGGTCTTGGGTTTAACACATGCACAAATACAATATTTTGTTCCTAATTTTAAAGATTTTTTAAAATTCTCTATAATTTATGATCTACGTGTTTCCAATAAATAATTATGTTCCCCAGGGACACTCGTATAGTGAAGTACGTCTGACAATTATCTTTGAAAACTGAGCCCTTTCTTAATTATAGAAATAGATCAGAATACAGTTCTCCTCTCCAGCTTGCAGAAACACACTCCTTTTCTTTATGAACACAGGAAGTTTTGCATTTTAGCCAAATGTATTGCTCGGGTCAGGAGTTACCTGGGTGATTATCCGTGAAGTATGTTCAGAAGACCAGCCGTAGCACCAGCAGCACCTGAGGACTTGTCAGAAATGCAGATTTTCTGGTTCTAGGCAAGGCCTTCTGACTCAGAAACCACAAGGGTGGAACACAGCAATCTCTGCTTTAACAAGGCTGTTGACAAGCTGAAGCTTAAGAATCATTGTCCTAAAGGGTGGCCCTGGCAAGTCAGCTGGTCAAATGCCAGATGAGGAACAACAACATGATTACCTATGTGTGGTGTGTTTAATTCTCTTTATGAAACACGTGTGAGTACCCAAATCAAAGGCCTTGTCTGTGAAACATGCCCCGGTCACATTAATTTGAATGACATGAAACTGTATAACTTCTATTCTTCTGTTTCCCTGGTTAGGATAGGCCCAGTTTCTTATTCATCTTTGTTTTTCTTGCCGCGCACAGCCTGTCACCTTGTAATTGATATACATAGTACATGTTAAAGTGAAGTGGAATGAGTGCCTAAAATAAACAAATGTGGGGCAACTTAACATTCCATGTTTCAAATTCCTGCTTCAGAGTGGAATTCAAACAAACATGACGGTAAATGGGGAAGAAAGCACACAGGTGACAAGACAAAAAGGAGAAAAAGGAAGAAGTATGAGGTTAGCTAGATAGGAAGGAGTGTCAGGGGAAGACTGAGTGAGGGGTAGCACCTACCATTCCCTCTGAATATTAACTTTTCCTTTGAATTGTGGTGTGTGCTCAAATGGCTTATTTTTAGTTATATCATAGAGCCGTAATGAGACTTTTTCAATTAAATTTTCAAATTTAATTTAAAAGTTGTTTGAATTCCTACCGCGTACTGGGAACTGTTCTAGGAGCTGGTAGAATAGGGCTGAATAAGGTCCTGCTTTAAAGGACTTGAGTCTAGTGCAGTTTCTCAACCTGGGTACTTACAACTGGCATTTGGGACCTAATAATCCTTTGTTGTGAAGAATTGTTTTGAGTAGGGTAGGTTGTTTAGAAGATCCCTGGCTTCTGCCCAGCAGATAATAGTGGCATCCTCCCACCAGAAGTGATAATTAAAAATGTCTCCAGACATTGCCAAATGTCCCCTGAGGGACCAAACTGCCTCCGGTTGAGAACCAGTAGGCTAGTGGAAGAAATAGAGGAAAGGACATGTGTCATATTCCATGTTAATGCCACGGAGTCATAGGGTTGGCAGGAGCACAGAGATGGGGGGGATAAAAAGCTCCTGAGGAGGGGGATGTTAGGAACGACTTTCAGGAGAAAACGAGGTGGAGCTGATGGCAGTTTGCCTGTGGGAAACATGGAGAGGCAATAAGGAGGAGGAGGGATGAAGAGTGAGAAGTAATGGAGGATTACAGCTGACGCCTGAGCAGCTCGGCAGGTGGGGGCCAACTTCCGCATGGTTGAAAATCCAAGTATAACTTTGACTCCCCCAAGACTTACGTGCTCATAACCAGCTAACCAGTAACTTACGTACTCTTGACCAGCAGCCTTACCGGTAACATAAACAGTTGAGTAACACGTATTTTGTACATTATATGTATTATATACTTCATTCTGACCATAAAGTCAGCTGGAGGAAAGAAAAAGTTATTAAGAAAATCATAAGGCAGAGAAAACACATTTCCTATTCATTTTTTCAGGTGGAAGTGGGGCATCATAAGGTCTTCATCCCTGTAGCCTTTGTGTTGAGGAGTCTGAGGAGAAGGAGGGAGAGGAGGCATTGGTCCTTCTGTCACTGCGGTGGGCAGAGGAGGAAGAGGTGAAGGGGCGGAGCCCCGGGTGTTCAGGAAAGGCAGGTGCACTGGGCGCAGCTTTTATTGTAAAAAAAAAATCTGCATATACATGGACCTGTGTGGTTCAAACCCATGTTGTTCAAAGGTCAGCTGTACTTGTTTCAGGATAAGGACAGGGGATGAGAAAATGCACGGAGGCCTGAAGCAGCGTATTATATTAAAGGAACTCAGTGCGTGTAAGTGCATTGTCACTGAGGTGTAAGGAGAGAAAGCAGGGGATGGATAACAGGCTCAGTATTGCCGCCGCAAGTCTACAGAGCACATTTTTTATAGCCCAAGGTCAGTTTTCTATTACCCTTTGTGAGTGAGGTTATCATCATCCATTTTTCTCTCGTCAGTGCCGGGGAGCCCATTAAAAACTTGCCACTATGGTTGGTCCCAACAGTTAATAAACTGTAGCATTTTTTATCTCTTCACCTAGCCCTGAAATCAGTTGAGCTTTTATAGACTCTCAGATACTTCTTTCTTTTTTTTTTTTTCCAGGTTTAGAACAGGGTACTTAAAAAGATGCATAGTACTTGAAAACAGAGAAAATAATAGTTTTAGTGATTTGTTCTTTTATTCAGCATAAAACTTTTTGAAAAGGTAAGAAACAATGTTAAGGATATTGTCACCATTTTATCTGAGCTCTTTTGACTTGCTTTGAGCCCTGGATTAACCAGATCAGTGTGTGTGTTTTAATGTTTAGCACAATGCTAATACACAAGGCTCTGGACCAATGTTTATTGGTTCAATATATTGATGTTAATTATTAATAATAGTAACAACTTTTTTTTTTGAGACAAGAGTTTGTTTGTTGCCTCCTGATGAGTGCTGTGGTGTCATGGCTCTTAGCAACCTCTAACTCTTGGGCTCAACCGATTCTCTTGCCTCAGCCTCTCAAGTAGCTACAGGTGCCACTACAATGCTTGGCTATTTTTAGAGATGGGGTCTCCTCCTTACTCAGGCTGGTCTCGAACTCTGAGCTCAGGCGATCCGATCACCTTGGCTTCCCAAAATGCTGGGATTAAAGGTGTGAGTCACTGCACCCAACTCGAACATTTTTAGAGAGTGTAATAATACATGATCAACTTGTCCAGGATGTGATCTTTTTTGATCACCATATCGACCAAATGAGGTAAGAGATTGTTTTTAATTCCGTCACATGTTGTACCTTACCTTTGGCCCACTATTACCACAGCCATGCCTTTTCCCCCTACAACTAAAGAAAACTGATAACAAATACATTTTCTATCTTGTGTAAGGGTTTATTCTTAAGATAGATGGAAGAGGAAAAATATGTATATATTTTTAATTTTTTTTTTAGAGACAGAGTCTCACTTTATTGCCCTTGGTAGAGTGCTGTGGCATCACAGCTCACAGCAACTTCCAACTCCTAGGCTTAGGCCATTGCCTCAGCCTCCCGAGTAACTGGGACTACAGGCGCCTGCCACAACGCCCAGCTATTTTTTGTTACAGTTTGGCCAGGGCTGGGTTTGAACCTGCCACCTTCAGTATATTGGCTGGCGCCATACTCACTGAGCCACAGGCGCTGCTCTATATTTTTAATTTTTTAAAGTCTTACAATTTACAAGGCAATAAATGAGGGAGGAAGCCTGAAGGGGCCAACCTCTTGACTTCCAGGTGGGGAAATGGAGGCCAAATAGCTCATGAGAGTAGAGCCAAGATTATAGCTCAGATCTCGGGACTCAGATATTTTGGTGGACACATGAGAGTTTACTAATTAGTGTTCTTACCTGAATATCTTGCATCTCTCTAAGTTGCAGACCACTACATGTATGCACACTTAAAGTAGTATTAAATGTACACAGCTATGATTTAATAAAAAAAAAGCCTGGATTGTGGAGGTTACTTTGTGGAGTTTGTTTTTGATCAACACATATGTTCCAGAAGAAGGCTGGTTTCAAAGACCTTAGAAATAGCACATTAAAAAAAAATACATATGTCCACTCTTTCATACCAGTGCTTAACAATGCTATCCAGGTGTCTGAATATAATAACTTATTTGTTTTATTCTTTTCAGAAAAGGAAATAAGGTCTTGGGTTAAATTTTGCACAGGATTTTGTTAGCCAAGTCAATATCTGTTTGCTTCTTAAAAATGAGTCATATCTTTTCCTTATAAGTAGGGCAGGAGGGCAGCTGGAATTTCCCAGCTCACTCCGTGTCACTGCTTCCTGCCTCTGACGCTCTTTTGTTCTACACAGCATGCTTCATTGACCAAAAAGTGAAACAGATACTGCATTACCCCAGGGCAGTTGCAAGTACTGACTCAGATGCCTTAGGCTTGTGTTATGGTAAGTTGAGGGCAATACAAACATCTTAGGCTAACAGCGGTGTGAATAATTGAATCTTTTCTGAGATTTTATTACTCAGTACTCCACTTGGAAAAAAACACTGGTGAGACTCAGCCTACCAAGGGGCATTGGTGACTGACAAGTGCAGGGCTTGTCCTAGATGACAAGGTTCAGTGGATGGAAAGGAAAATATTTTGAGCTGTTGCGTGTCTCTCCTTGCTCGCAGGAAAAGAAAAATCCTTACCCGCAGACTACAACAGTGTTGTTGCCCAGTGTCCTTCCTAGTCTTGCTAGTTCCTGAATCTTAAAAGCACCAGGACCTTGTTTGGGGGCAGGGGGATGAAGGAGAGTGTGTATTTGTATCCTCTAGAAGGTGACAGCCCTGAGAACAGGAGGAGAGGATGTTGTGGAAGATTCGTTAAATTCCTACAGCAGTTTGCATTGTCTGGGGCTTTCTCTTTAGAGCTTAAAATAACAGACTCCTTGCACAGCTGTTATTTCGGCATTTCATGTGTACGACTTGAATTGTCTAATGGCCTTGCTCTGAGAATATTCTTCATATCTTATTGATCTCAGCGTGTGGGACAACGGGTGATACAGAAAAGAAAGCACTTAATAGAGATCGCTTAAACTAAATGAACTCTACAGAGTCAAAGTTTTAAGATGCTACCTAATTGTGCAAGCAAGCCTTGTTCCTCAAAACCACATCTGCTATGGTAAGAAGTGAAGCTTGTAAAGTGATAGCAGAATTAAACTCAAGAATTCAGCTTGCACAGATAGCTCGGTGAGTAGGGCGCCAGCTACATACCCGAGGCTGGCGGGTTTGAGCTCCGCCCAGGCCTGCTAAAAAACAATGACAACTGCAACAAAAAATAGCTGGGTGTTGTGGTGGGCACCTGTAGTCCCAGCTACATGGTGGGTAGCTGAAGCAAGAGAATCGCTTAAGCCCAAGAGTTTGAAGTTGCTATGAGCTGTGAGGCTATGGCACTCTACCAAGGGTGGAAAAAAAAAAGAAAGAAAAAACTCAAGAATTCATTCATTTTATAATTGGTTATTTTAACCCTAAGAGCTTTTCTTTTTCTTTCTGGTACTTAAAAACAAAATTAAACGAGACAAAATTAAAGAAAACTAAAACCCTTATGAATTCAAACAAAAGATAGTCAAAATTAACAAGGAAGCATCTGGTTAGGATAGTAGATGTCCCTAAAATCTGTGCACAGGGGAGCAAGTACAGAGTATGGGAGGAAGCCCCCCTTCTTTTCCTGCTCTTGCCCAGTGTGACAAGCCCAGAGTGCATGTGGTCAGCCCAGTATACAAGTCCAAGTTCTGTGCCCATCGAGAAGCTGCCCCTTGACAATCAAACCCTTACTCCTGGAATTGGGCACACTGTGTGGTCTGGCTCACCTGTTGAGCAGGCTTGGTGAGAAGCCCATTCAGGACATGGAATTGTTCTCATTGTCATTTGGGAGAGAACCCAGTGTCCTGGAGACCAGATGCCTGGTCTGGGTGTGTATGTATGTGTGTATGTGTGGGTCCTTATATGCCCTGGGGCATGTTCCCTCATCCCCTTGAACCCTAACCCTCATCCCCTTGGAGGGTGTGGCTGTAGAGAAGGCTAACCTTGAGGTCTCCACAAGTCAGGGCTGGAGGCCAGGTTCCAAGTTCAGATCTACAGGCAGTATTCCTTGAAAATCCTCTTAAAAACTTGTTTAAAATGCAAACTTTTGGATTCTACCCCCAGACATTCTGATGCAGCTGCTCAGTGGTAGGGCCCAGAAATCTGCCCGAGTAACTGCGGGTTGGTCTTCTGGCCTGCCTTGGTTTGGCTCTGCTTATCTGGGGGATGTTTACCAGCAGGAGAGTGGCCTTTTTCCTCTGCCCTCCTCTTTCCCCCCTGCTGCCCTTCCCCAGACCCCTGGGTGACTGGTGACTCACGCTCCTCCTGCTGCCAGCCCCTGTGCTGTGGTTGCCAGCACTGCCGCTGTGCCTTTGCAGACACCGCCCACTCCCTGAGTGCTCGCACAGATTCTGTCTCCCTGCTGCCACCGCTGTTGTTGTTTGTTTGGTCCCTGGCTTGTTGTAAGAGAACTTGTTGTTGTGGTTGCCACTGCTACCAGGCTGTCATCACCAGGCTGCTTCTATGCAAGGAGAAGGGACCTCTCTGCATGTGCGACCTCTGTCAGCCAGGCGCAGGCTGTCACTAGGTGATGATAGCACTGTGAAACCCCAGACTGTGGCTTTGTGGTCCCCATACTTCCGTGTTGTTCTTTTAGTGCTCTCTGAGACCTGAGAGGGAGCCCATGTTCTTCAGTATCCCTGTTTCCTTGGGGGCACTTCCCTCCCTTCCCCACCCCAGAACTTAGAGCACTTTCTGCCATGGTCTGATTGTGTCCCTCCAAAAATTCATCTGTTGAAAGCCTCAGCCCCAAGGTGATATTATTACAGGGTGAGGCTTCTGGGAGGTAATTAGAGCATAAAGAGGGAACTTTCATGAATGAGACCAGTGCCCTTATAAAAAAGGCTGCAGAGTGCCAGCTGGCCCCACCCACCACGCGAAGGTTGGAGGAAGCATGCCTCGCCACACACCCATCTGCCGGTGCCTTGATCTTGGGCTTCCTATCCTCCAGGACTGTAAAAAATGCATTTCTGGTTTGAATAAGCCACACAGTATATAGTACTTCACTATAGCAGACCAAACAGACTAAGATACTCATGCTCCTGAAGGTTCTGAATCAGAATCTAAAACGTAGGCTCTCGGTCCCCATGTACTTCTTCCCACGCCTTTCGGGGGTCCCACCTAAATTTTCTGACTTTCTAAGGTAGGTGGGCCTGCAGTGTTACCTGTGTTACATTTACATGATAGATTTCTCACAGGATTAGGAAAATACAGTGAGCCCTCTGTACCTGCAGGTTCCATATTCATGGATTTCATTAATCATGGATCAAAAACACTTGGGAAAAAATAGTCTTTGTATTGAACATGCACAGGCAATTTTCTTTGTCATTGTTCTCCAAACAATACAGTATAGCAACTACTTACATAGCCTTTGCGTTCTACTAAGGATTATGATGATGTAGAGAGAGTTTAGAGTGTACGGGAGGATGTGCATTGGTTATTTGGAAATGCTGCGCCATTTTACATCAGAGACCAGAGCATCTGCAGATTTTGGTATCTGAGGGAGGTCCTAAAACCAATCCTTCAAGGACACTGAGAGAAGCCTGTAATTGCAAAATAACTCACTACTATTTTTTGAACTAGTAAAGGACTGGTGAAAAACATGCAGACTGGAAAAGGCCAAAAATTATATAATTATATGCCTATTTTAGAATATGTTAAAATAAGAGTCCAGAACATCAAAAAGTTAGTTAGAAGGCATTTACATATTGAACAAAAATCCACATAATTTTGTGAATAGCAAATTCAAGTTGGGCCCAGTGGTGTGTGTGCCTGCAGTCTCAGCCACAGAGGAACCTGAGGCAGAGGGGTTGCTTGAGCGTAGGCATTTGAGGCTGTAGTGCAGGGGTCCTCAAACTTTTTAAACTTGGGGCCAGTTCACTAAACAATATTCTCTAAACAATGCAGTATAGCAACTACTTACATACCCTTTTGCGTTCTACTAAGGATTATGATGATGTAGAGAGAGTTTAGAGTGTACGGGTCGGGGGGGATGTGCATTGGTTATTTGGAAATGCTGTGGCCCCGGGATGAGTCAGCTGCTAAGCAGGACAGGCAGCGGCGGCAAAAACACCCAGCGGGCCGGATAAATGTCCTAGGCGGGCTGCATGCGGCCCATGGGCCGTAGTTTGAGGATGCCTGCTGTAGTGCATGTCATGATTGTGCTTGTGAATAACCACTGCATTACAATGTAGGCAACATAGCAAGAGCCTGTCTCTTAAAATAACTTTTGCTGTGATAAACTTGTACACCTAAATGATGTCTGTGTATGTGTGTATATACAACACATGTATACATACATGTGACATATGTATATGCATATAGAAAATATGTGTATATATGTGCATGTACACAGTTCAGACTTAAGACTTTTAGCTTCATCTGTTGTAAAAGCATATCTTTTTTTTTAGAGACAGAGTCTTACTTTATGGCCCTCAGTAGAGTGCTGTGGCATCAAAGCTCACAGCAACCTCTAGCTCTTGGGCTTACGTGATTCTCTTGCCTCAGACTCCCAAGTAGCTGGGACTACAGGTGCCTGCCACAACGCCTGGCTAATTTTTGTTGCAGTTTGGCTGGGGCCAGGTTTGAACCCATCGCCCTCGGTATATGGGGCCGGTGCTCTACCCACTGAGCCACAGGCACTGCCTGTAAAAGCATATCTTGAAACATCCATTCAAGTTTATTCCCAGGCTGATTTTCTTATTTCTTTGTTTTTATCCTATTTCATCCAATGGCATTTATTACCTCTGGGAAAAAGTGATCCAGTAAAACACTTAGAAGGTTCAAATGTCCATCCTTTGGGTGATAGAGTCATTGGTCTGAACAAAAAAAAAGAAAATTTAGGAGAAAAAAAGATGAGACTAAGCCGATTTTTCTCACATGCAGCTAGATAAAATATTTTAGGAGAAAGGAGGGAATGAAGAGAGATTGAAGGCTGGGATCACAGATAAGGACTCTGCCCCAGTTCTAACAATGGAGGACAAAAGACTCTCCCCTCCCACCTCACCAGAAGGCTTTAGTGGGGAAGATTAGAGAAGCACACAAAATAAGGTCTGGGGGACAAGGTAGAACCCAGAATTCCTGGGAATTTCTACATGATCACCACCAAGTGGGAATGGAGGAGATGTTAGCCCATTGAGTTTCCTGAAAGCCCAGGGCAAGGTGGGAGCAATAGAATATTTATGTGGCTGAGAGCTACATAGTCCTGCAAGAGAGCTGCTAAGATGAGTCGCCCTCACTTTAGGAAATAAATCATAGAGCAGGGACCCTTGGCCCTGGGTGGACCAACAGATGACAAACAAATGGGAAGGGGAGTGTATAAATGGATGCAGCCAGGATATATATTTTCCTCTTCTTTGATTTTTAAAATCCATCTTGCACCATATATTTCTCCAGCACAAACAGGTGATAAATGTTGTATTCTATTATTCCAGAATAATTCCAGCTATTGTTTTTTTAAGGCATGCCTCTGTTCTCTTACCTATTTCTTCTCTTCTGCAATTCCACTGAAAAGTTTCTAAGAGCATTGCAATGTATTTCCTATGCCTCTTGTCTTCTCTTTTGTATTTTTTTTTTCTTGGTTATTTATTTATTTATTTTTTAAGTGAGACTCTGTCTCACTTTGTCACCCTCGGTAGAGGGCTGTGGCATCACAGCTCACAGCAACCTCCAGCTCTTGGGCTTAGGTGATTCTCTTGCCTCAGCCTCCCGAGTAGCTGGGACTACAGGTGCCCACTGCAATGCTAGGCTATTTTCTTGTTGCAGTTTGGCCAGGGCCGGGTTTGAACCCTCCACCCTTGGTATATGGAGCCAGTGCCCTGCTCACTGAGCCATAGGCACCACCCTATATTATTTTTCTTAATGTCTTTTCATTCTGGATAATTTTTGTGACCTATCTTCCAGTTCACTAATTCTTTTTTCAACTATGTTTAGTATACAAGTAAGTTTGGTTATTGAGTTCTTAATTTTAGCTATCAAAATTTTCAGTTATTGGATATACAATCGGCCCTCTATTCTCTGCCAGAATTTTTAAGCTTGACTTCCAGCTCCTCAAACATAGCAAGTACAGTCATTTATATTTTTATCTAATAATTCCAGTATCCAGAGCCTCTAAAACCTATTTTCTTTGTTTGTGGTTTACATTTACAATGTCTCTTCTTCACATATGCCAGATTACCTTTGATTATGTATTGGACGTACTTTTTTTTGGCAAATAATCTTTTAAGCATAATGTGTGTGAATCATTTGAAGCTTAGAATGTTATTTTTCTTACCAAGGAGAAATAGTTAAGTGCCTGGGGACACGAATAACTCAAAATGATTTTAATTTGTTAATTTGTGTTCCAGATTTTATATTTATAGCAACCCACCATATTCAGACTTCATAAAAAGAATAGTTTACTTCTGTATTACTCTGAATTCTAGGCTGCAGCTCTTTGAGCTTTTGGTCTAAAGTGAAAGATAGTTTACTAAATTCCTACCTTCCCATCATCTAAACACTGACTTCCCCCCCAAGCTCTGTGAATGTACCAGAATTGCAGCTCAGCCTTTTGGTCACCTATCTCCAAATGGAGAATATCCCCAGTTTAAAAATTGGCCAGCATTAACTTCTTTCTCTGGATTGTCATCCCTTTTGTATCTAAGACTAGTAGTTCATTAGTGTCCTATAGTCCTTTAATGCTTCCAAGATTTTCATCTTTTGAAATCTTAGCCATCTTTTGTGTGGCAACTAATTCATAATACCTAGTCTTCCAGCACTAGAAGCAGAAGTTTTGATTTAAATGCTTTTCCAGAGTTAAAGCCAGGTTTATTTTGAGGCCATGGCCATGACTTAGTGAAAGAACTGGTGATGTGGGATGAGGAAGACTCTGGTAGGCCATGCTGATAGGCAGCGGTAATGACTTTAGACCATAGACTATGATGAAACTTCAAAATGAGTGCAATAGTGAATTTCGGTTTCTTTCAGTAGAGTCAAATTAATCCTCAGAAAGAGAAAATGCAAATGTAGTCTTCGTAGAGTTTGCTGATGAAACTAAAACTTCCGAGTGTTGAGGAATACCTAAGAAGAAAGAGGCAGAACAAGTCCTTTTTAATGACTTAGGACCAGAGGTTAACTAAGAGGGAGTCAGCCCACTCATGTAGGTTCAGGCTCTTTGGAGCAGAGAATCCTACTATTGTGACAAACTGGCTCATCCTTTAATCTGCTGTAAAGAGATGACTTAGGATGCAGGTGGGGATTGGGCATAGGGGAAGGAGATGCTAAACTTTGTGAAAGGAAGAAGCAACATTCTGCAGCAAGTCCTGCTTCTTCCCTAGCCTTGGAGGAGGATTGAGATCAAGCGCTCTCTCTTGCTTCACTGGTAGGAAACTGAGCATCTTGTTGTGGAGAGTACCCATCAGAAGAACCATCACAGCTCATAATGAATACACTGAGAAGGGCTTGGGAGGTCTTAAGAAACCCAAGGTGAGATCTCTGGCTCTAGAGGAATCTGTAGGCAGCCAGTACAATTTACATTTTTCTGCTTCAGAAACTAGGGGTTCAATAGAAGGAAAAGAGAGTATGGCCTGGCAATCCACTGGTGTGCACTGCTGCTTTAAGTCAAGAATGCTGCTCCCAAATGTGCTCCCAGCACTGAGCCAATCTGATGAATCTATGGGGGATGCAGTCCACACAGCAGTGCCCCACTTGTCATGTGAATTACCATTCTGGAAATACAAACTCAGAACAGACCTATTTGAGATAGTTTATGCAAACAATGAGAATTTATGATGAGGTTACAGGACACTCTCATAAAATCTAAGGCAGAGAAACAGCTAAATCTCAGGAACAAACTGTACCAGAGACTTAACCTCTGCTCCTTTGTGCAACTGATTTCATGTGTGTGTGTGTGTGTGTGTGTGTGTGCGTGTGTGCGTGCATGTTGCTCTCTCTGTGGACTAGTTTTTTCTACTCTTCCATATACAGGTGGAAAAATACAATTGCTGAAATTCCCCAACTTTAGATGTTTCACCTTTAACTATGTGGAAAGAGATAGCTGTCTCTCATTCTCTCTTTTCTAATCCCAAATTCCAAAGTCAGATGACTTCTTTGATCCAGCCTACTGTGGTCATGGGGTAGGACCATGAAACAGACATTAGGACCTATCCTTGAATCATATGTATAGGCAGCTGTTCACAGAAAAGGTGGTAGGGATATGGATATGGTGTTGAATGAGCATTCTAAAAGGGTTCCACCAAGGAAAGCTCTTGGGGATGATTTATTACATTTATGAACATTCTGGAAAATTTTTCAATTGAACAGATACATATCCATGAAGAAATTATGATTGATTCATTCAAAGCTAATACAGATATAGGGTGTATAACTTGTTAAATTTATGTTAAATATCTGAGTCTATATATTATTTTGACATAGAAATATCTCAAATATTTCAAAGACTGTCATCAGGAAAATCTTTATGAAAAGATCAGTGGAATCATATGTATTTAACTCCTGTGAAATAGCTAATTTAACTTCTGATGTTTAGTTTAATTACTGATGAAGAAACGGAGAACTGAAGTCACAAGATTGTAAAGATTGATTTTGAAACAACTTTTAGGTTTTTACTCTAAATGTTAAAACAACACACACACAAAAATCCTGAAATAGAAGTTAAGAAATAAAAAAGACCAAAGACCAATAATGTAGTTGGCACCCTGCTATAAAGACTGTAATTATTACAAGATTATTATTTTTTTATACCAGAGTAGAAATGCTTTATTGTAATTATTGCCACTCTTGTTTCAAGTGTATCTATTCTGTGTTAAGCTGATCTTTGCAAATTGTCCCATTTCTTAGACAAAGGCAGTTGATTCATGGGTCTCTTTGGGGAAAAAAAAAAAAAAACCAACAGAAACAAGTTAGGTGTGTTACAACCACATGAATCACGTGGGGTGCTGTTTAGAGCTATATTTATCACGGATGAAAGAATGTTTTCAGGGGAAATTATGCATCTACCTAAAATTACATGGTTCACCTCTGTTCCAAGGGACTCATCTTTTCAGCATGTTTTTGAGCGTGCCAGAAAAGCACCCTGTGCCTTCTCAACTACTAGTACTGCAGGAAGAAACTACCCAAGAGTTTCTGTAAGCCATCCCTGAAAGTTTGGAATTCTCTTGGAAACTCATATTTCTATCATGGTTTGAATTGCCTTCTCAAAGCCTCTTGACCAGAGTTAACATGTCTTCCTGCCTTGGTTACATTGAAACGTAACCACTTACTGCCTGCTTTCCCCCTCTTATCTAACCTGGAAACCATGGTCAGTGGAGGATACGTGATATGCCAATTTTGTTTCCTTACTTCCTCCTCAAGAACATTCAGTGGCTCCATGTTACCTCCAAGATCAGTTTCCAGCCACTCACCATGAATTTCAGTGTTTCTCAGTCTGATATATCCAGCTGGCTCTGTGTCTTCTTGTTCTTTTCCCCAGGAAGTGGGGGTTAGGAAGATGGGTTCTTGGTGACTCTAAGCAGTTCCTATTTGATCTGTACTATCAAATTTTATTCCATTTTACTTTCAGGTTGGAGGCTGGCATGACTTCCTTAAAATGTAAGAGCAGAGGTAGCTACTTGGATGGGGAAATGAAGGGCAGCTAGACCAGCTTTCTGCCAGGAATCTGCCTCCGGGAAGCTCATTTTTGGCTTTCCTTGTCTTACAACTTTTTTCTTTTAATCCTCCAAGCCAGGTGCTAGGCCTTCCAGAACCTGTTCTCAATGTTTATCTTCATCCTTAAACTGTTTTGATGTTGGCTCTTAAGCCTGCTTGTCTTTGCAATCTGACTCTGTCTCTCCAGTGCCTTGTTGCTAGTTGTTTATTTTTGTCTCTACTCACTATTCCCAGAACTTTGTCATGGTCATTTTGATGCCCTTCCCTTTGGCTGTTACAAACCACTAGGGCTCACATGAGAGGCCACATGTTGTGATGGTTGAGGGCACATACTCTAGAGCTGAACTTAAACTTGGTACTACAACGTGTGATGGAAGCAAATTACATAACGCTTCTGGGCTGGAAAAGATGGCTCATGCATGCAATCCTAGCACTCTTAGAGCCCGAGGTGGGTGGATTGCTTGAGCTTAGGAGTTTGAGACCAGCCTGAGCAAGAGCAAAACCCTGTTTCTACTGAAACTAGAAAAAAATAGCTGGGTGCAGTGGTGGATGCCTGTAGTCCAAGCTATTTAGAGGCTGAGGCAGGAGGATTGCTTGAGCCCAAGAGTTTGAGGTTGCTGTGAGCTATGATGCTATCTCACTCTACCCAGGGTGGTTGAAGTGAGACTCTGTCTGAAAACCAAACCAAAGCAAACAAACAACCCTTCCGTGCCTCAATTTTCTTCTATGCAAAATGGAACTAGAATAGTACCTCCTTGCAGGCTTGTTGCAATGCTTCAGCGAGTTAATATATGGATAGTGACTAGCTGTTATTGTTCTCAGCTATTCTGCCTCCATTACATCCAGCCACCAACACTGCTGATGTTCATTTAAGGCTCCTGACCCTGTTTTAGACTTGACCAGGCCCTGAACTGAATTGTTTTCTCTTGCTTCAAGTTTAAATCTGCCCTCCTTTTCTACTTTTCAAAGTCAAATTTCTCTTCCATTTCCATCTCTAGCCCCATAAACTTTGATTTCTCTCACCCACAAAATGGCTACCTTTTCTGAAATGTCATAGTCCTTATTGTGCTCACTGCCCATTATGATGCCAGATCTTTAAACCAAGCAGCATTGTCACTTATCAGTTTTTACATTTATACCTGAATTTCCCCAACCAAATTTAAGTCTTCTTGTTATTGCTGGATCTGGCGGCTCATGCCTATAATTCCAGCACTTTGGGAAGCCTAGGTAGATGGAGTGCCTGAGCTCACAAGTTTAAGACCAGCCTAAGTAAGAGTGAGACCCTGGCCTCTAAAAATAGCTGTAGTTCCAGCTACTTGGGAGGCTGAGGCAAGAGGATCTCTGTGCCCAAGAGTTTGAGGTTGCTGTGAGCTGTGACGCGATAGCACTCTACTGAGGGTGACAAAGTGACACTCTGTCCCCTCCCCCCCAAAAAAGATGACTTGGAATCAAGTATCATCCTTTTTTATCATTCATTGCATACTAAATACGTGTTTGGCTGAATGAATTGTTTAAATAACTAAAATTCTCTTAAAGAGCCTAGAAGCCTTCCACAGTGGTTTTGGGGGGTATTGACTTTAGAAGAGAAAGCTTGGTGGATGAAAATTTCCGGATTGACAGCATTCCATGTGCTTCTCGGGAACAAGGTATGACTAGCCTAAAAGCTCTGAAAGAAGGAAGATCCTTCTTGGCATCACTGTCTATGCTCTTAGGAAGAAGTCAGGTCATGGGATCTTAGCAGACAAAAATTACAAGAGGGTGTAAAGGGAAAGAATTCTAAAAATGAAAAAGTTACAAAAACCTACATGAGGTCGCTAGAGTACTACAGCCAAAGAATCTGACCCGGGAGATGACTTCCAACTCAGGCACTTTCGGTTGGAGAAACTCATACACAGAATAAGCCATCTTGATTCTTTAGGCCTCAGCTTTCTAATGTGTAAAATGAAAACGTGAGCTAGAACTTCACTTGGTTTCCTCCGCATGTGATGATTTCTTTTTTTTAAAAGATGAGGGCATTGCTTTGCATTTTATCTTTATGTTTCCACCTTATCTTGTGAGGTTGACTTTGAGCCTTGAGACAAGAATTTTTCTTATTAAACTAGTTTCTCCCCCATCTCAACCAAAAATATCACCATGCACTGATCAAGCCAGAAACCTGGAACTTCTTGATTTCTCCTCTTCTTGTTCACTCCTTGCCTCCAACCCAGGAGCAAATCCTGTCAGTTCTGCCTCAAATATAGTTCCCAGCTCTATCTGCTAGCTCTCAGGTCTACCCACTCCTTTCCATCTCTCCTGCCATGGTATATCCTGAGCCACAATCACCTCCCCTTTCGAGTATTGAGATAGACTTCATGTTGGTCTCTATATTTTCACTCTGACTCCCCTTCAATCTATTTTCAGCACTGCAGCCAGAATTACCCTTTAGAAACATAAATTTGATCACTCCACTTTCCTGCTTAAAATATTTCCATAGTTTCTTTTCTGTGGCTAAAATAAAACTTGAATTCATTGCTAGAGCCTATATGGTGTTGTATGACCTGCTCTCTGCCTGCTTCCCAAGGCACAACCCAGGACACTTTCCACTTTACTCCAGCCACATTTGTCCCCTCGGTGAATTCTTCAAACGCCACATTCTTTCGTAACTCAGGGTCCTTGAGCTCGCTGCTCTTTCTACGTGGAATGAGTGTAGCCCTGCCCTTTGAGTGGTTGGCTGCTTCTCCTTCCTCAGAATGAATACTTTGTAATTGCATTAATGTATTTTGGGGTAAAAGAGGGAAAAATAAAGCCCCTATACTTGTATATGGGTCTGTTGCACTAATGTATAGCAATATTATGGTTTCTGTTTTTGAGATTTAACTTTGGGAAATTGGTCAACGATTCCATTAAAATTGATCTTTTTCAGACAGTTAGTTTCAATAGACAGCTTAGCCAGATTTGTCAACCGTTTACACTCATAGTTAATTTAAAAACTTTTATTTCTTTTTATTAATTTTGATTTGAAAAGAGTTCTTTTACATAAGTGATTCACAAAATCTTAAACAAAAGGATATCTTTAGTGAAATCATAAAAATCCTGTTACAAGAGGAGGCAGGAAGCTTTGCCTGATTTTAAAATACAGAATAAAAGTATGGGGTTTTTTTGGAAAAATCATATTGCACAGTAGTTTCTACAAATGTGAAGTTGGCAATATCTCCACTTCTTTCAAATCAATTATAGTGGCTTTCATATGTCTTGTTACTCAGAAAAGTTGCACTAAAATATCTTCACTAGAAGATATCATAAATTGATGATCCTGTATTTTGGGAAAATGTCTAGAATTTTTTTTGTAAAAAAATTGAGAGAAAACCATTGAATGATTGAAAACATTAACATTATTCAAACTTTTGCTTTAGAACAAGTATTCAGTTCTTGGTGAAAATGATGGAGACAGTCAAACACCTTGGTTTCTTCTAGTAATATCAGACCAGCATATTTTGGCAGTGCTGAGGGTCTTCTTCAAAATTTGCTTCACTTTTTAAATGTAAATGTCCATTTTCATATATTTGTGGTTGCCTATTTATTGGCCTTTCCCATAAGTTCTGTGCAGTGATCTTCAAGGAAAAATTTTAAAACTTGCCTACAAAATTTTAAAGCCTACACACAGAATTTTAAAGCATGCACACTTTTCAAAGTTGATTCTGTCTCTTTGGAAGTTTGTATCTGATTAATTTCATCTGAGACTTCACTCCAGGAAGAAAGTTAACTAAGAAAAGAAAAATAGCCTCAGTAAAGAGAAATAGCTACAGATTTTCTTGTGTCTATGTTCTCTTTTGGATCGTGCAGTACTTTGTAGGTTGAGATTAACTTTTTTTTTTTTTTTTGAGAGTCTCACTTTGTCACCCTTGGTAGAGTGCCATGGTGTCATAGCTTACAGCAACCTCAAACTCTTGGGCTCCAGCTATTTTCTTGTCTCAGCCTCCTGAGTAGCTGGGACTACACGTGCCTGGCACAATGCCCAGCTATTTTTGAGATATGTGGTCTCACTCTTGCTCAGGCTGGTCTTGAACTTGTGAGCTCAAGCAATCTGCCCTCCTGGGCCCCCCAGAGTAGGGTGACCAAATTTTAACATCTGTAGGCGGGACAACATGGGGGTGGAGCGGGGTAGAGTGGGGCGGAGGCGCGGGGCAGGGGACAGGGCAGGCAGGGCCTGAAAACAACGCAAACTTTGATAAGCAGTTCTGGATAATCACTTCTCAGCACTTATTTATTACAGTTTAACATTATAAAATTAACAAAAATAATATAAAACTCATATTCTGGCTAAATAGCCATATGGCGGCCGAAAACCGTATATTCCCTTCTTGTTCTCCAGCCTGTTCGAGCATTCTTTCCAAAAATCGGGACTTTTTTAAGACGCCGCGGGATGCGTGACAAATTATTGAAAAGCGGGACTGCCCCGCCAAAATCGGGATGTCTGGCCACCGTACCCCTTAGTGCTAAGATTACAGGTGTGAGTCACCACGCCTGGCTGAGATTCACTTTTTAAAATTTGTCTTTGTTGTGTGCACAACTTCAAAATGAGTTCTCCACTGTGTCTGGAAAAGCCTTTCCATTGTTAAAATTACAGTCTGCAGCATTTTCCATCAATGAATCTTTTCAAAATTGATGAAAAGGAGTAAATTTTTTCCGAGTTTAAAAAAAAAGTGCACACAAAGAAGAAGCACGTGCTAAGATTTGGAGATTGATTTGCACAAATAAGGATTTGGGATTAATTTCTTTGACTTTCACCCAAATGCCATAGTGAGTATTGGCTATAGTTTTCACGTTGTCACATCTTTGGCCACAGTGAGGTTTATGTCCAGTATGTCATTATCCAGGCCTGTTGTGACTGCCCCGTGATTTCAGGAGAAGTTATTCCAGAAACAGAGAAGAAACTTGGGCATGACTCCTTTCTTTCCAGTTTGCTGTCCTCAATATGAACATAACTGAGTATTTTACCTTTGATCACAATATGAAACCTCAGGAAGACCAAGTGCTCTGATAAAGAACCAAAGGCTTGAAGACATGAACAGAACCTGAAAGGAACACTGATTGTTCTCCACGCTCATGAACCTGATCTAGAAAACAAATGTGTGTAGCTGAGTGTGTCAGTCCATTGGTCTGCTACCACAGAATACTGTAGACTGGAATGATTAACTGGTGATTAACCACTGATTTTTCACAGTTCTGGAGGCTGGAAGGCCAAGATCAAGGTGCTCACAGACCTCCTATCTGCTAAGAGTCCTCTCCTTGGTTTGCAGATGGCCATCTTTCTAGTGTATGCTTCCATGGGAGAGAGCAGAAAGTGGGTCAGGTTTCTTCCTTTGAGGGTGTTTACCCCATCCCTGAGGTTTTCACCTTCATGACCTAATGATTTTCCAAAGGCTTCACTTCCAAATACTATCATATTGCAGATTTAGGCTTCAACATATGAATTTGGGGAGTAGGCAAACATTCAAACCATGGTACTGAGTCTGCATATGTTGGGGACAGATCGTATAATCCTTCGATTTCATTTCCACATGGAATACAATGTATATTAAAGGATAAGTAATAAAATGTACCAATTTATAGTTTACATATATATTATTAAAACTCAACAGTAACTGCAACAATTTCTTAGAACTTAAACCAACAAAATATGTTTTTCAGGTAGGTATATTTCCTCACTGACATTGTTTAGAATTGCCAGTGCATGTTAATAACAAAATGCAGACTGATTTTTGTCAACTTTATTACTGCTTTCAAACTTTATAAAGACAATGCATCGCTCCAGCCACGGATACATGCATAGAATGTGTTTTTTAGGGTTCAGGTCTGTATATTTTAAAATATAAGGTTCAAGGGTACAGAGTATAACATATTCACATATTAGTTGCCACATTATTATTATTATTATTGTTTTGCCATTTTAGCCATCCCAAGTTGAAGAAAAGGTGGATGTAGAGTTAAATATCTCCCTTGATTTTGATTCTATGTAAGAAGACATCTATTTATTTGTGAAATAATCCAGTTACAGATTCTCTATTCTTCTCTACACTAGATTTTGCAAGGACAAAAAAAGGAATAAAGCAAAGGATAAAATAGAAGAGAAAGTAGAATTACACTGTAGCAGCATGCTCATATTTTACCAGAGCTTGCCTGTACTGTAGCTGATGTATTTTTACCCAGCTTGGACTTAAAGGCTTATTGTAAATTTATCTCTCCAATATTAACAGGTGAGAAGTAGACAATTCAATGTACAAAAACTACTAAAGCTACTATCATCTAGAATTCTGTCTTAGAGGTAATTGAATTTCTGGAGCCCTGGACACATAATAATTAAAAAGCATGCCACCAGTTCTGCGTGAAGCCATCTCAATTTCTCCTTTTTCAATTTATCTTTTCAATGCATTTATGTCGAGAGCAACTAAGTACTGGTGTATGCCTTCAGCTATCTGAAAACATATTCAGTTTTCAAACCAACTGAATTTTATGCCTAAGTATTCCTTTTAACCTTTATAAATGGAAATCCTTTAAAAAATTCATTTACAATGAATTTCTTGGCTCTGCTTTCTCAAACAGGGCAGAAGGCACCTAACTTAAGCTTTCTTCATGATCCACGGCATATGTATTCTTGACTTTATTTATTTATTAGATCTTGAAGGTACTAGAATACATTTATTATTATTCCTTACAGGTTTGCCTTGTTTTTTCTTTTCTTGTTTTTTTTTTTTTTTTTTGGATAGAGGTGTCATTCTTTTGCCTTGGCTAGAGTTTAGTGGTATCATCATAGCTCATTGCAACTTCAAACTCCTAGGCAAAAGAGATCCTCCTGCCTTAGCCTCCCAAGTAGCTGATATTATAGGTATATGCCATTACGTTTGGCTAGTTTTTCTATTATTTATAGACACAGGATCTTGCTATATTGCTCAGGCATGTCTTGAACTCCTGGCCTCAAATTATCTTCCTGCTTTGCCCTGCCAATGTGGTATGATCACAGGCATGAACCACTCTGCCTGGCATATGTTCTTGACTTTAGATTCTTCAAAGTCTTGATATTTTTATCAGCATTAATGCTTTTTTTTTTTTTCTCCCATGAGAGTTGACTGATCCATTGTATTGGGTGTTGTTTTTGTCTGGTATTTAACTGTAACCATTTGTTGCTGAATCCTTACAGGCAACTCTTTCTTACTAAAAATACTTTCCAAGTTAAAAAAAAATTTTTTTAAACCCAGGCTACTTCTGGGTCCTGTGTTGTTCCAGCTTGTTGAGCATTCCAGAGGGCTAGTGTCCAAGTTAGCCGAGGTTTGAAAATGTTGACCATGTTGACCTGATTTCTTTCCAGAAGCATACTTGCATGCTTTCAACAAGGGTGATTGTTTCTCATCAAAACACCAAAGTTGAAATAGTAGGACAAAATTATGTGTTTTTTCTTGGTGAGATCTTGATCTTAGCATTTCACCATCTCTTCCTGGTTTCCATCCTGACCTTTGGAAGTTAAAAGAAGATCACAGAATGACAGCACACAGGAAGCACAGGGCTATAACAGAAAAGTTCCCTGTAGTGACACTGGAGGGAACTGGTATGAATCACTCACGGACTTGAAGAACTCTTGTATATGTCTTTGTGGGTGTTACTTTCTCTTTTGTAAAATAAGGGAGTTGTATTAGGTGATTTATAAGGGGCCTCCACACTCCCTAACATTCCAGGAGAACAGATAAAGACTGCAGAAAGCATAGGATGTAGAAAAGTCCTAAATTTCACTCAACTCCTTTATTCCCAAATATTCCTAAATTCTGAGTTGGAATCTTTGGATAAATGTTTTTTTTTTTTTTCTTCTTAGAGACAGAGTCTCACTTTATCGCCTAAGTAGAGTGCTGTGGAGTCACAGAGCTCAGAGCAACCTTCAACTCCTGAGTGTAGGTGATTCTCTTGCCTCAGCCTCCCGAGTAACTGGGACTACAGGTGCCCACCACAGTGCCCAGCTATTTTTTTGTTGTAGTTTGGTCAGGGCTGGGTTCGAAACTACCACCCTCTGTATATGGGGCCTGTGCCCTACCCACTGAGCCACAGGCGCTGCCCTGGATAAATGTCTTAGAAAAAGACATTTAAAAAACAAAATGCACAAAGAAATGCACAAAAAGCTTGTGCATTTCTCTTGAGAATGAATGTTTCTTAATAACATTAAAATACAGATACTCTCTCATTTGTTCTCACATCTTGATGATGGGAACATTAGGAGTAATCCTATGCAAATAAAGGAAGTCCTCTTAGTAACTGTTCCTTGGGTCCTTTTGGCTTTGGCCTTGACTATTAGATGATGTTGCTCAGGTAGATGAATCTGTGACTAAGGCCAAAAAAGAAAGCAAGATTAGCAACATTTTATAAAATTGGGAAATTTTATGAAATCCAAGTGACTCACTCAGAATCAGATGGGGCATGGATTATTAACTCGATGTTGCCAAATGAACTCTTGTGCTTTAGGTATGACTCTGCCTTCTGTATTATTCAGTACCATTTTTATGTACCATAAAAATGGTACTGAATAATACCTGTATGGGGGATCTGTATGGGGGATGATGCCAAGGATCCTTAATTCTGTTTGTAGAACTATTCTGTAGGGGTTTCATTCATTCATCAATTTATTCTTCATTCGAAAGTATTTTGCGGGCATGAACAATGAAGAAAACAGACATGTTCTAGTGAGAGATGGGAAAGGAAGATAACAAAAAGTAATGTAATGAACAGGATCATTTAGACTGAGATAATGATAAATACCATGAAGACCATGAAACTGGGTGATATAATCCTGAGAGACTCAGGTACAGGCAGGAGCAATTACACTAATCAGATGGAATCTTCTCTGCAGAACTGACTTTTGAGATGAAACCTAAACCTAAATGATAAGAAGGAGCCAGGCACAGGGACGCAGAGTGAGAACACTCCATACAGAAGAATGAACAAGAGCAAAACCTTGAGACAAGCAGAGTTTAGAATGCTTGAGAACAACCATAAGGCCAGTGTGATAGAGCAGAGGACGGAGGGGGCTTTGAAGACATGAGGCATGGCTACCTCTGATGGCTATCACCACCTTTCAAAAGGCTGAGGTGGGGGGATTGTTTGAGGCCAGGAGTTCAAGACCAGCATCTACAATATAATGAGACCCCTATCTCTAAACAAACAAACAACAAACGAGATGTAAGGCCCTGTAGGCCATGGAAAGGAATTTGTATTTTAAGTGCAGTGGCATGCCATGGGTGAATTTTCAGCAGAAGAGTGGTGTGATCTGATTTACATTTTAAAAATATAAGAACTCCATAAAGAATGGATTATGGATTGTAGAACAGAACAGAAACAAGAAGTCTACTGCCTTAGTCCAGATGAAAGATGATAAGGGTTTGAATTTGAATAGAAGCAAAGGCTTTCTGGGAGAGATGAGGAGGAGAAATTTAGGATTGGAATATGGATAAATGGATCAGAACAAAGAGAGAAGAAAAGGTATCCTAAATCACTGTGTTATTGCCCTGTGAAGACAGAAAAGTAACAAGGAATAGAAAAAAAGAGAGACCGTAGGTTTTGAAACACAAGAACTTGTTGGAGTTCCTTGAGTTCTCCTAAGCAGAAAGACTGTAAATTAAGAAAACAGATTTCTTTTTGGTAAAAGAAACTTCTACTATGTGGCCAGTCATTATTCGCCCAGGAGAAGTAGAGATAGCAGGGAAGACTATCTGGGACATTAAGTTCACACTGGGATATTAAGTTGACATTAAGGTGAAATTCAAGAGCCAGAGACAAAGACAGTTGTGACTGTGACTGGCATATGGGACAAGTATGAATTATAAGAATTACAGAGAAGTAGGCAAAGATCAGTAGATGAGAAGCTAGCTAGACTTGACTGCTAATCCTCTGGGTGACCTTCCAGTAAGTCACTTTTCTGTAAACCTTCTTACTTATAAAATGAAATCTTGAATTGACTTCTCCCTAAGGAACTTCCTAAAAATTTCCCATATATAAATTTCAAACAGACACTCCTGCTTGCCAAAACCATCCTCCCTAAAACAAGTGAGATTGTCCTCTCTCAAAGAGGAGAATTCTGCCCCCCAGGGGATGTTTGACAATGTCTAGGGACATTTCTGGTTATCACAATTGGAGATTGAAATGCTACTGTGGCTGGAGGCCAGGGATGCTCTTGACCATCCTACAGGGCGCAAGACAGTCCCGTGCCACGGTAAACAGTTCAAAATGTTAGTTGTGTTGAGGTTAAGAAACTCTGAAATAAAAGACAGAAGTGGTAAATAGCGATTGCTTCTGGATGGGATTATGATGATTATTTTCCTCTTGTTTTAAAAAACTTTGGGTTCTTTCCAAAAGTTTAATATTGAGTGCTTATTTTATCAAAATTAAATAAAAAAACAGCAACCAAAAATAAAAAACAAAAACCCTTAAGAACTGAAAAGCAAACACCACCACCACCAAGCTAATGCCTCTCCAGATCTAGGTCATGAGTTTCCTGATACCCGACTTCCGAGGCAACATGCCTTAAGGCCTCTGCAGTGTGAGTCAGGGCCCACAGTGGGCAGGCCCTGGATGTTAGCCTGTTTGATCTGGGATGTGCAGAAGACCTTAGGAGACATTCAAGATCTCCACTGAGTCAGACGCTGATGGCCATGCTCAGCTTGCTCAGGTCTTCCTCCCTTTTGGTGGGACAGAAAACTGAAGAAAAACAGCTGTTTTGTTTCTCATTGATGGATCTTGTCATTGAGCAGTATCTTGAACCCTGGTTGGTTCCCTCCGTTCTGTGGGTCTCTGCAGCTGGGCCAGTGTGGAAGACTTCAGAACCCTGAGTGTTACTGAAAACTTGGCATTTGTACCCAAGGCTATATCAGGAAAATGAGGACAAAGCCGTTTGAGGAGAAGGAAAGAACAGTTTATTACTTTACTGGCAAAGGGGGAAAATGGCAGACTATTGCCTCCAAATCCAAATTCCTGCTTCTGGGTAGAAGCACAGAGTTTTTTAAGGTGCTGATCCCATAATCCCGTTTTGGGCCAAGGCAGATTAATCCCATCTTTGGCTAAAACCATCTTGTAACCTCTGCCTATCTTGTCTTCCACTAAGATGATCATGTGACGTCTGCCCAGCTAATTCCCTTGCGCTCTCTCCTATGGCCCCAAAACAAGAGACATTCCTGTCCCTTCCTACCAGTGGATGGAGGCAGGGATGCCAGTTCCAGTTTCCCAGATGTTGGGGAGACAGAAAATATTTTAACCTTTTTTTTTCTTCAGGCCATTCCCTCTGTAACATAAGGAAGAACCCCTGGGAGTCGATTATTTTCATAAATGAAATTCAGCTTGTATTCACAGATAGTGTCCACCCTGTACCATAAGGGCAGCCAGGAATAAAATAAAAATGCTTTTCCAGTGAAGAGGATTGTCCAAAGTAAAGACATTTGAAGACACAGGAAACATTTCTAACTTGTCTGTATATTTAGTGAGAATCTCTCTCTATATAAATGAAAACATGGAAACATCTATTAAAATTGAATTAAAAATATGTTTTTACAGGCACAACATCCCGATCACTCTCATTACTTTATATCAAGTCAACAAAGATGAATTAAAGCTCTTCCCTTTACTGTCGCACACTAACATCTTGGCAGCCCCGATCAGTAGCTAAACATAAAGATGAGTTTCTTAAATAATTCAGGGTAAATTGTTTTTGAGATTCCAGGGTCACAAGTAAATTCTGACCTGAATTATCTGGACGAACTGTCACAACTGTGTACCGCTTTGTTCAAATTTGGCAAATTCTGGGAGGCACTCATCCAGTGGGAAGACCTGGACTTCAGCACAGATAGCAAAGTAGAATTTCAAGACGGGTGATTTCTAATCAGTTACCACTTGCCATTTACTACTGGAAGAAGGCAGATAGCTTTGCTGATCTCTGTTTCTATTTCATCTTTTGAAACATTGAGATGATAATGGTTATCTGGCTTACAAGCTTGTCAGAAAGAGTTATTTTAAAGCCCTTTACAAATATAAAAATGCACAATAAAATTGCAGAGGCACCCAGTTGTAGCACTATCTATATCCTTTGGGGGAATCTACCCAAATCCATATCCCTTCAAAACCAACTTTTCTGGTACTAATCTTGAAAATTGTGTTTATAAAATTAAATTCGTCTATTTTAAAAGTTGAATAATTTTCTTTCTCAACAACTCTTTGGATTATAAGACATGCAATTGAAAGTGCACTTTTCTTTCCAAATGGAACAGTCTACTCTGCAATCACAAAGATTCTTCCTTGAAAGACTGAAGAACTAAGGACGTCACGTAACTGTTCTGCTTGATACCTTAAGTCCAAAGAACACACTTGATGTAGCAGATTTTTCTTTTGTAACTCTTTAAGGTGGACTTCATTTACATCTGAGGCACTAGAATGAAAGCTAACAAATTTCTTTGAGGAAAAGATTTCTTTTACATAGTATAAAGAGCAAGCTGGAATAGATAACAGAATTAGAGGTGTAATCTTACACAAACATAATTTCAATTTTATACTAGGAACTTTATAAAGCTCCCTTTGCCCACATTCTGAAGGAATTAACTCAAATGCCTCTTATTCAAGGACACCCTCAATAAACCAGGTCCTATTCTGAGTTCTTATAGCTCCAGGGTTTCTCACCTGGAACTGTAACCAGGGGATTTTCTGCAAGACCAAAAAAATTGAGATTCTGAAGGCCCCAGGACAGACTTCCCAAGCCAAGACAGACCATCCCCCAGGACCTTCCCCAAGGCACGTGGCCCCTCCTTAAAAAACTGATGAGGAGAGAGGGATAGGCAGCTTCTCGAGTTCTATTGAAGAATTCCTTTCTTCCTGGGAAATCCTCCTTGTCTCAATAGTTAATCTTTGTGAGAGGAGGAACTGGACCTAGACTGAAACCCCTTTGCAGTTTTGTTAACAGAACCACAGTGATGGATGACTCTGCCCAGGAAGAGAGGATCCAGAAAACCAGAAGAGTCTAGAAAAGGAACTACCCAGTATGGCGGGTAGAGAAAGCAGAACCTGCAAAGCAGACAACAAAACCCAGAAAAGTGTGATACTGCGGTTGGCCACCAAAAGAGAATGGTTACATTTTAGAAGATTAAGACCAATATCCATCCATGATCCTGCTAACTTCTAGTAAATATAAACACATAACAACAACAACAACAAAAGAATGACTGAAGGAAGAGGGCAGGGATCTGCAACCACATCAGATGATGAGGGCGTTAAGAAACATCTAGATGGATTTAGCAACAAAGAGGTTATTGAGACTGGGTGCAAACCCATCCTTCAGCTGGGCATGGTGGCTCACGCCTGTAATCGTAGCACTCTGGGAGTTTGGGGAGGGTGGATTGCTTGAACTCAAGTTCAAGACCAGCTTGAGGAAAAGCAAGACCCCCGTCTCTGAAAACTAGCCAGGCGTTGTGGTGGGCGCCTGTAGTCCCAGCTACTTGGGAGTCTGAGGTAAAGAGGATCGCTTGAGCCCAGGAAGTTGCGGTGATGAAGTGAGGGTGATAAAGTGAGACTCTGTCTAAAAAAAAAAAACCCACAAAAAATCAGACCTCAATGCGTTTATGGTGGATTAATTATTTTGGAAGCTACTATAGTGTTTTTGGATTGAATTTAGGGAAGAATTCCATTCCAATGGAAAGCTTTCATGTGGGTAAAGAATATAGATTCACTCTTAAATACGTAATTTGGAAGGAGCCTCTGGGCCTGACAGTCTGGTATGTCCTTGATAACAAGAAAAATGAATATTAGTTTTGGCTGACAACCATGACACCTCACCCTTATACTTGGATCTAGCTTTCAGCAGTTCAAAACACTGATTATCCCAGTATCCCTAACAGGAAGTATTAATACCTGGCACATGTAACCATCAAACTCTGATGATTGGATACAAACAATTATGTCATGAGTCTTCCTTATTACTATTTACTTCCCCAAAGCCAAATCACACAAGTATCTGATTACTGAAGCAATGTCTAGATATACCACAGACACACATGCGGTATAAATACCTATGGCCATTATCTTATTTAACTTTGATCAGATAAAGGTTAATGTCCACCTGTGTCCTTATCTAGGCTGAGGTTTGTCTCATCCACCTGAACTTTGCCCTAATTTACCTTCAATTTGCAAGTGTCTGTGACAGAGTTGTCATTTTCTACCTCTGGGTGTTGATCTATTGTCTGCTTTACCACTTGCTGTTTGGCAGGTTTCATCAGCTTTCCCCAACTAAACTTCCACTTTACCAGCCAAGTATACTTTATGTGTTTTTATTTTTATTTAATTTTATTTTTTTGAGTCAGAGTCTCAAGCTGTCACGTTGGGTAGAGTGCCATGGTGTCATAGCTCATAGCAACCTCTAACCTTTGGACTCAAGCAATCCTCTTGCCTCAGTTTTTTCTATTTTTAGTAGAGATGGGGGTTTCACTTTTGCTCAGGCTGGTCTGGAACTCATGAGCTCAAGCAATCCACCCACCTTGGCCTCCAGAATGCTAGGATTACAGGTGTGAGCCACTGCGCCCAGCCCCAAGTATACTTTATAATTATTTTATTTTTCTGATCCCATCAGATTTCTGTGACTTATTTGCCAGAGATACTTAGAGTTGATTTTCCCAGTGAATGGATGTTTGCCTTCTAGACGGGAAAATGACAATAGTAGGACTTTGTGGACAACCGAACAGAGAGAAAAAATAACTCAGCCGCATTTATGTTGCCATTCTTTTTCTTTGAAACACATAGTGAATTTTCACAGAAATATAGGAACAACAACTATCAGTTTTAGAAGATCACAGCAGTGGCAAGGAAGGGTGATAAAATGAAATTAGCATTTTAGTGTCACTATGAGCCATAGTAATAAATACATTAATGATGTCAACAAATGACAATGGGCAGCATTTAATAAGGGCTTACTCCAAGCAGGACACTGTCTTGTTTAAGTCTTACCATCTTATGAAGTAGGCTGTGTCTCATCTTAGCAGGGTTATCTGAGGGTCCTCAAGGTTAAAGCAATTAGCCAAGGATCAGCAGAGGTAGTAAATTTTAGAGCTGAGAATTAAATCCAGGCAAGCTATCCTATTTTAAACCTCTAGGGCACATTTATTTTCTTTCTTTCTTTCTTTTTTTCTTTGTGTTTCTTCCTTTTTTTTTTTTTTTTGTCTATCTGTTGGAGGAATACAAAACACTTGGAAATTTGCTTTCCATGTGACAGCCCATCATAGATTCAAGCCTATTACAGTTTCAAGATAGTTCTTGAGCTGGGTTTTGTGGTTTCCTGCTGTAATTCCAGGTACTCAGAAGGCTGAGGCAGGAGGATCCTCTATGCCCAGCAGTTTGAGGCTGCTGATCTATGATTACACCTGTGAATTGTTTGGGGCACATTTTCAAATACTGGAAGTTTTGGCCACAAAGCTGGAGATGTTAAAAGGTCAAGAGTAGTCAGTAGTAATTACGAGGCAATCATTCCAACTATCTAACAACATCTCACAAAACTGTTTAACAGTTACCATTCTATCCACTCATTTGCCCTTAACATTGACTCACTATTTAAGTAGAATTGCCTCTAGCCAGAGTATATCCTCTTACACAGGGTGGACATAAAGTTCATATGCAACTTGAAAGAATTGTAACTTTAAATTGCACACGGACTTTATGTATAAGTAGATATGCTCCAAAGAAAAGGTCTTTCAGGTTCTAATTAAAAACAAAACAAAATAAAAAACCCTCTTTTTTGTCACTAACTTCACAGTACCTCATTCTTTTTGACCTCTGTGTGCTCCAAGTTCATTCTATCCTATGCTTAGTTATATCTGCTGCTCGACAGATATGAAAACAGTGCTCTTGTATAAATTAGGCCATTTTTGAAGTAATTAACATCTTACATATTCAGCAGTACACCTTTGTGCCATGGAATAGCGTTTGAGAACCAGTCTATTTTTCTGATAGCTGGAAGGCTATGTGGAGATATTAGGCATGAAAATAACTCCTATTTATTAGCACTTGGGGAAAGTAAGACAATTTAGTTTGATCCATAAACATTTGAATCCTTATCCTGCCAGACATTGAATTAGGACCTGGGGGCACAAAGAGGATGAAATCTAATCTATCAAAGAGTTCCCTAATTACTCCATAAATATATACAATCATTGTTTCTCTTAAAATAAAAAAAAAAAATTGTGGTCTCTAGTTAAAAAAGACCAGTTTAACTGTAGTATGAAAATACAGAGAAAGATATAACTAAATTAGGGGGGATTATCAAAGAAAATTTGACAGAAGTGTGGCATTTAAGCTGTCTTTCAGATTAATGAGAAAGTTACCAGGTAGACAATGGAGATTCAAATGTAGGCGTTACAAGCAGAGAGCATAGCATGAACAAAGGCTTAGAGGTATGCAAAGCATGTTTTGGGGGAACAATTGTTGAGTACTCCCATAGTGGCCAAAGCCTGAGTTTCACAGTCATGGTGGTGGGTGGAGATGAGGGAAGGTTGTAAAGTAGATTGAGATCAGATGAGAAAGGTCTTCCATACCACATGAAAATTTTGCTGTATTTAGGCAATAGGGAGCCACAGAAAGTATTATACCAGCATCAGCTTTTTATTTTACACTGGTAATTTGGCTGGCCATAAGAAACCTGGATTGAAGGTAGATAAGAGCAGACTCCATGGGACTAATTTATTAACTCAACCGCTAGTTGTTTGAGAGGCAATAGAAGCCAGAATTAACACAGTGGCTGTGATTCCAGAGGCATTTCAGTGACTTTTTTAAAAAAGTGCTTGGGCCACTTGGAAGGAGAGGAAAGTAGAAGATAAGGGAGAAGAAAGGTTGCTGACTTCAGATTCGTGATGCTTCTGCTAAGACTAGGAATTCTGGAGTGAGAATAAATCAGAGGACGGGAGAGAGATACAGAATTCCCACTGGAAGGTAATGAGTTTGAGATGCTGGTTGAGACACCCAAGAACCTAGACGTGTGGCTCTTTCTAGTTATTGTTTCTTTGGTGATCATACCATTGTCCTAGTGATTACTAAAGTCACATAGATCAGTTGTGTATAAAGAAGAAACTTGAAGAGTGTTGGACACCAATCCTTTACCCTGCCATCTAGAAAAATTGTCTTTTTTACCATTTTTTTGCCAATTTTATGCCATTTTTCTTTTTGGTTATTTGATTAAACTTCCCCTATATTTTCCTAATCATAGAAACCTAGGGAAAGCATTTAATTGTGTTGATAAAATTGTTGGCTAGTCTCTCTCTGATGATAATGGCTTAGATTCATGAAACATCAACATTTGAGCCAGAGAGAAAACAAACTTTACCCCGAACACGTGTTCTTTGCCTTTCTCATCTGATGTTGCTTGAAATTTTTATTTTTTTCATTTTGAACAGTGGACTCTGCCAACTGTTTTAAAAACTTTTCTCCTTTTAGAGGAGGAGGAGGACAGCTTTTCTCCCTTTTGTCTGCTAGCTGAGGAGTGAAGATTTAATCGGTGAGAAAAATATACACACTACAAACCTCAGAATGTTCCCACTGCTTTCAATGTTTGATGTGCCTGACAGATTACCCTTTCAAAACAGGATAATAGGATAGGTGGTGCTGGAAAAAAACTTTTCCATCCAAGACAAAACCACATGGACATTGAAAAGAACTGGCAGTGGCCTAGACATTGAGGGGGAAACATGTCCTTGGGGCCCAGATTCTATAGTGAACGGCTCTCATGGTGCTCCACCCACTCCAGGCTCAGTCCAGAAGGGAGAAAACAAAGAACATTGAGCAAGGGCCAGCAAATTGTCATCTATGCCTAACTCTGCCACTTTGGGCAAATCTTAAACCTCTTTTTGTGTTTTAGCATTTTTTTTTTTTTTTTTTGTGAGACTCTGTCTCATTCTGTTGCCCTGCATAATGTGCCAGGGTACTAGCCTTGCTGACAGCAACCACAAACTCCTGGGTTCAAATGATCCTCCTGCCTCAGCCTCCCAAGTAGCTGGGGACTACAGGTGCCTACCACAACGCCTGGCTAGCTTTTCTATTTTCAGCAGAGATTGAGTCTTGCTCTTACTCAGGTTGGTCTTGAACTCCTGAGCTCAAGTGATCCTCCTGCCTTGTCCTCCCAGAGTGCTAGGATTATAGGCAAACCCACCTCTGTTTTAGCATCTTTATTTGCAAAAATGAATGGTTGCATTAGATGATTTCTGATTTTAAGCAAAACTAAATACAGGAAGTCCCCAGGTTATGAACAACATAGGTTCTGTAGGTTTATTCTTAACTCGAATTTGTAAGTCAGAACAGGTTATTACCTGTAATAGCCTCTGTTTGTAAGTGCGAGTTGTATACAATTTGGATGTTTGTAACTCGGGGGCTTCCTATACATTATGTTTTTAAATAACTGCTACTAAATAACTGAAAGCAGTTTTTAAATAACTGCTACTAAATAACTGAAAGTATGCGTCAGCTACTTTCATATATATTTTTGCACTCAATATAAATTTATCATGAAAAAACCCCAACTTACTTTACACATCCTTTTACTGATGGGGAAACTAGGGTTCAGAAAAATGAACAAATTTCCTCAGTAGCAGGTAGTTAGTGAGCATTTTTGAGCCAATGTCGTACTTTTACCAGAGCTCTTTTCATAATATTGCCCTGCTGCCTAACAGTTTCTGTTCCTTGACTAGAAGAACACAACACATAAACACATCTGAAATAATAAAACAATAAGTATCTTTCTTTATCCTAGGCAGAAGCAGAGGATGGTGAGTAACTCTGACAAAGAATGCAATCAAATCTTTAGAGCCAATGATCACAAAGCTTTGAATGGGTGTTTGTTATCTTGAAAGTGGTTATAAAGAGGTGTTTTAGTTTAGTAGCAGGCCCTTTCTTATTCCTGACAATCTGGAGAAATACAATTCGAAGCTGAGACGGAGGAAATAAAACACTGGCTATATTGTGTAAGAGAGGTGGCTGACAAATTATGAGGCAGTTAGGAAATGCTTGCTTTTTTCTTATTTTATGGTCTCCGTGCCTTTGAGAATTAATATTTGTCTTTTGGAGGGGTTCGTGTATGTGCTCAGTTATTGTGTGTGTGTCTATGTGTGTATGAGTGCACACACATACGTGAATTGTTTTGGTAGGGACTGATGGACCATCTATAGAATACATCAAGAGAAGAAACTCTGACTCATCCTGGAGGTGATCTTAAAAGGGACCAGTTCCCTGGATTACACAGCACACTCCATCCACCCACACACCCATCTGCCCTCAGCTATTCTGAAGATCCTGGGGAGTCAAGGACTATTAGTGTCTTTTCTATAGAAGCCCTGAGGAAGTCAGTCCATAGGGAATGTCAGGCTTTGGGAGGTCTATACGTTTGGGGTAGGAGGGAAGGGCTGAAAGAGAGGCACTTGACCAGCAGAGATCTCACAGACCACCAAGGCTTGTATGAAAGGTCTTTATTGGTGGGGGAGGGAGGCTGCAGAGCAGCACCAAGGAGGAGAGAAAAAGAAGAGAAGAGAGGAGAGGAGAGAGAAGTAGGGGAGAGAGATGAGGAGAGAGTGGAGAAGAAAAGAGAGGGAGAGCAGAGAAGAGCGAGGGGGGAGAAGGTGAGAGAGTGAGAGAGGGGAGAAACGTACCCTTATAGAGGGAAGTCTCAGAATGGTGACAGGATGGTAGGATAACCAATAAGGAGTTATTGCTCTGGAGGAAAGAGTCACTTGGGGCGGGCAGCGGGCAATTGGAACAGGGTGATGAGGTAAGCGGGCCACTCCCTGTGCTTGGGGAGGAGTTGTAACTTTAAGAGTAGGAAGGGGCTTTCTTAGGCAATTATCTAAGAAAGGCAAGAGGAAAGGGCAGTCTTCCAGGTGGGACTGGGAAGGGGGATGCAGAATGGACCACAGATGGGCAGAGAACAGGCCCTTTGTGGGAAGTGGAGACCCAGCCATACTGAGATGTGAAAGCAGGTGAAACAGATCCTACTGTGAATACCTGAACATTCTGGGGTCTTTGAACTCTGATAAAAAAGCGTATTTAGCCTACAGTTTAAGTTCTTCCCCCACCTTTGTGTTGATTGCATCTACTTCTCTCCAGTCTACCGCATTGTTTTAGTCGAAGGCCATTCTCCTCTTTCCCTGGGTTACTGCCACAAACTCCTGCCTGAGTTGCTAGCATCAGGTACCCAGTGGTTTTCCTCTCTTAACGCAGTCCACATAATACAGCAAGAGAGATCCGTCCTGGATGTAAATCAGAACTCATTGCAGCCTCATGTCAACCCCTTTCATTGTTCTCCCTTTGCCCTCACGGACAGGTTTATTGCTGCTAGTGTGGAGGCACAAGCCCTTCATGATTTTCCTGTTTATTTCTCCTGCTCAGGCCTTACAACCCTCACAGCCGAAGCCTCAGCCTTGCTGAGTTCCTAGCAAATCCTTCAGGGTTCAGAGACGTCACTTCCCCAGCAACACTTGTCTGACTCCTCACTCCCAGCACGTGGGTCATCTCACATTCCACAGCACCTGGTCCTCGTCCCGTACCAGGATTTGTCACAGCTTCTTATTTTCACCTGTTCATTAGTCTGTATTTGTCACTCCTCACATATAAAGTTGTCTTTGTTCATCATTGAAACTCCTTTCCCCAGAACAGTTTCAGATATCTGACACTCAACTTCCCCTTCTGTGAAAGGAATAAATAGATATACAGCAGAACAACTTTCCAGCTAAAGGCAGCTAAGGCGCTCCTGCAGTCTTATTTTGTCTCAGATAAACACTTCTAACTTTGAATCTTTGTTCATTAATTCAGAATTTATTCTGGGACCCTAAAAATTGCCTATCGCCTTGTGGGGGATCCTAGTCCTAGATCCTGTCTTATTTTGTAGATTAAATTTGCACTTGGTCCAGATCTCCATCTCCGTTGCCTGTGAGTATTGAATTTGGGATAGAAGACGAGTAGGTGGGAGAGTGGGAAGGGAAGAAGAGGGTGTGGCGCTCATGCTGATGATTATCTTTTTGGGAGTTTCTGCTGAAAAAAAAAAAGTGGTGCTCAGGATCTCCCGGATAAACATAGTTTGGATTTTGTGGTTAGCTCCTTTTCTCAGATTTATTGCTTCATTGTCTGCCTCTTCTTACACCCCTAAACTGAACTTTTCCCTCCCACACACTCTCCTCTGCCCCATACTCAGTCAGGAAGCTTTACCTGTGCAGAAAATGGACTTTTGCCTCTGTCTAAATTGTTCATTTTGAATAATAGTCATAAATAATTTAAAAATGGAAACTAGATTAGAACCCTATGCTAGTTGTGCATATAATCAGAACAAAATGAAACAAGAGGATTGCTTCAGGCTCTTCTGATAAAGTTGCATTTATTCAATAGCTCTTAACGGAGGCCTGCTATGAGTTAAGCGTTGGATGTAGCAGGCGCTGCTGGTACAAAGATGAAGAGGTCATAGAGCTCTTCCTCAAAGACAAATAATTGTTGCTTAACATCAGTATTCTTGACCTGCATTCTTAGATATTTTGGGTCTTGACAATTTTCTGTTTGTTTATTTTTCGTTGTTGTATACTATAAGCTAGCTCAGTGGATTCTAAGATGGTTGGCCAACCTTCTGATCCAACATGGTGCGCCAAATATTTGTATTCACTCATTGGGTTTCCCCGTACCTCCCTCAGGTAAAAGTGTAGATGCCCCAAATTAAATAAATCTATAAAGCAAAGGGAAAGGAAGGAGACATTGTCAGCAGAAAAGAGATTCCAAAACTAAAAATCTTAGAAAATGAAAGGTAAGGTGAATAATAGGATATAGAATGATTAATTAGACATGTTTGGAAAACCAACTGTATGAAAAAGACAATATGGAAAAAACAAAGTGAACTTTGTGGAAATTAGAAGTAATTTGAGAAATATAGACATGAACTAAAAAATAAATGCAATCATCCATTGGTATCCAAGGGAGTTTAGTTCTAGGCCCTCTCTTAGACACTAAGACTCAAATGCTCAAGTTGGTGATATAAGATGGGTTGTATTTTCATATAATCTATGCACATTCTCCTCTATTCCTTAAATCATCTGTACATTAACTTATAATACCTAACACAATGTAAATGCTATGAAAATAGTGTTATACTATATTGTTTAGGGAATAATGACAAGGAAAAATGTTTGTACATGTCAGTACAGACACTGTGTTTTTTCCCCAGAATATTTTTTGATCTTCAGTTGGGTAAAATTCACAGATACAGAGAACCCAATGTAAATCAAGCCAACTTCTGTTTAGTATAGTTAGAGAGAATTGGGAAATCATTAAATCCATAAAATAAGAACAAGGTCTAGTAAAAAAAAAAAAAGCTGGACTCTGAGACCAAATGGACACACGTGTGTGTCTGGGTTTATGTGGAGAGAACCAAGACAGTCTACCTGAAGGAAGCACTAAACTCAGCTAACTGGTAAAGTCGGTGTACAGTTCCCTAAGAGGGAGGCAGGGGATCTGAGGCAGAGGAAGCCACATAAACAAAACAGGAAATTCAGAGGAACTGGGGTTGCTGCAGAGAGATAACGGGGGGCCGTAGTGTGCATGGGAAGGGGCGGGCAGCAGTGCTAAAGAGGTGGCATTGTATCATGTCAGTGAGAGGCAACCTTGATACATTTTGTGGAGATGATGACTAAAGAAGGGATTTAAATGATCCAGCATGCTTCAGGTTGATCACCCTGAGTGGTCACCATTTGCTAGATTTCCAGGGTTGAGTCCCGAGGTGGGGAGAAGCTATCTGTGGGATAGCTTAAACCGAGGTGGTGGTTTGGGACAGGAGTGGGGGATACAAAGTTATGAAGGTGGTAGAATTGATTGGACTTGGCCAGCTTTGTGGCAACATTCATCTCGACAGAGAGTACAGGATGAGGAGCAGATTTCGGCAGAATATAATGAGCCCTTTTTTAGCTCTTTGTGAATGTTCAGAAATGGCAGCTGGTGTTGCATAATTGCATAATTGGGGCTTAGTTAGTTATTGGCTTCTAAGAACATAAATGCAGTCCTTATTCTCCTTCTTCTGTCTTACTCTTTGAAAGATGATACCAAGGGGTGGGGCTCAATTGTGTTTTTTTGAGTCAGGACTTAAATGTAAGTTTCTTTACATTTTTCTTTCCCTCCTTCGCTCCTTTCAACATTTTGGCTGGTGTTGTTCTGATTACAGTAGCGATCCATAATCGTGGCAAAAGTTCAAACAAAACAAACTTGTAGAAAGTAGAAAACAAACCTTTTGACATAACTTTCCCAAAGACAGCCATTACAAACAGTTTGGTGTAGTGTTCCAGATTTTTTATTTTATTTTATTTTGAGACAGAGTCTCAAGCTTTCTGCCTGGGTAGAGTGCCATGGCGTCATAGATCACAGCAACCTTGAACTTCTGGGCTCCAGAGATCCTCGTGCCTCAGTTTTTCTCTTTTTAGTAGAGATGGGGGCAGGGGGTGTCTCACTTTTTACTCAACCTGGTCTCGAACTCGTGAGCTCAAGCAGTGCACCCACCTGGGCCTCGCAGACTGCTAGGATTATAGGCGTGAGCCACCATGCCCGGCCTCTTCCAGATTTTTTTAGTGTATAGTATATTCTTTAATGTGGTCACTCCATATTTTATGGGAACTTACTATAGTATTGCTTGTCAATTAATTTCTTAACATTTTCAATTTGAAATACTTCAAGTATACAGAAAGACAGAGAACATTAACATAACATTAATACCTATATAATTACCATTTAGATTTAAGAGAAATCGACACTTTACCAAATCTCCTTTTTTTTGTAAATGAATTTTCAGATATAACAAACTACCCAATTATAATCACCTCTCTCTCTTTTCTTTTTCTCTAACTCCTGTCTCTTTCATTCTCCGTCCCCCTCCCCCCCCATACTCAGAGGTTTGCACTATGCTGAGGCTGCGGTGAGTCAGCCTTATGCATGTTTGTTTCTTAGATAATTTTATACAAATGTATATATCCGGAAACATTACACCATATAGTAATTTTTTTATTACTCTATTATTTTTGTTAAATGTTTGTATTCATGGTATCAGCCTGTAAGCATCCTTTAGTAATTTGCTTTTTTAAAACCAATGATATACTTTTAAGATTTATCATGTTGCTCTATGTAGATTAAGTTGACTTTTTTATCTCCTTTAGGATACACAGTTTGTCTCTCTCCCACATTTTTTGGTATTACTAAGAGCACTAGGGCTGGGCATAATGACTCATGCCTGTAATCCTCGCACTCTAAGAGGATTGCTTGAGGTCAGGAGTTGGAGACCAGCCTAAGCAAGAGTGACATGTTATAAAAAATAGAGAAATTAGGCTTGGCACCTATAGCACAGTGGTTATGGCACCAGTAACATACACCAAGGCTGACAGGTTTGAACCTGGCCCGAGCCTGCTAAAACAACAGTGACAACTGCAACAACAACAACAAAATAGCTGGGTGTTGTGGCGGGTGCCTGTAATCCCAGCTACATGGGAGGCTGAGGCAAGAGAAGCTCTTAAACCCAAGAGTTGGAGATTGCTGTGAGCTATGACACCACAGCACTCTATCAAGGGCGACATAGTGAGACTCTGTCTCAAAAAAGAAAAAAACATAGAAAAATTAGGGTGGCACCTGTGGCTCAAAGGAGTAGGGTACCAGCCCCATATGCCAGAGGTGGCGGGTTCAAACCCAGCTCTGGCCAAAAACTGCAAAAAAAAAAGAAAGAAAGAAAAATTAGCCAGACATGGTGGTGCATGCCTATAGTCACAGCTACTCAGAAGACTGAGGCAGGAGGATCAGTTGAGCTCAGGAGTCTGAGGTTGCAGCGATCTAAGATAATAGACACTGGACTCTAGCCAGGATAACAGACAGAGCAAGACTCTGTCTCAAACAAAAATCCCCAAAAGAAATGGACACAAAAAATAAAACAAAAAACAAACAAAAATCTCACAAAGAAAAGAGTTTTGTGTACTGTAAAGAATATCCTTGAGCATCTGTCTTGTATAAATGCAAAAGATATTCATAGATCTAGGACTATGGGGCTAGGAGTGGTGGCTCACGCCTGTAATCCCAGGACTCTGGGAGGCTGAAGCGGGTGAATTGCTTGAGCTCAGGAGTTCAAGACCAGCCTGAGCAAGAGTGAGACCCCTATCTTTACAAAAATAGGAAAATTAGCCAGGTCTTGTGGTAGGCACATTTAGTCCCAGCTACTTGGGAGGCTAAGGCAGGAGGATTTCTTGAACCTAGGAGTTTGAGGTTGCTATGTACTAGGCTAGTGCCCTGGCACTCTACAGAGGGCAACAGAGTGAGATTCTTTCTCAAAAAAAAAAAAAGAAAAAGAAAAAGAAAGAAAAAGACATGGATCTATGGGAGGTGTGCACCTACTCAGCCATAATAGATACTGACAAATGCCTTTCAATGGAACATACCTGTTTACATTCTCACTAGCGATTTGTAGATTTGTACATTTTCCTAATTCTTTTCATCCTTGTCAACACTTCCCATTTTTCAGATTTGAAGTTGTTGTTGATCTTGTTGGTTATGAAATGGTATTTCATTGTTTAGATAGATATTCCCCTTGATCTCCAAACATTTCTTTCTTCACTTGCTCATCAGCCATTTGGATTTTCTCTCTTACGCGTTTTCTGTTCATATGCTGTGACTACTTTTTATGTGTCTGGTCGTAGCCCATCCAACTGTTCTTTCTCTTAGATATTTCACTTTAGGGAAATCCTTTCAAGCTCACCCCTCAAACCTAAAGACCGAGAATATCTGTTTTAATATAAATTTGAGGAAAATCAAGATGAATTCAGAATAAAGAAGGGTGATACTAAGCAGATGGATGGTGTGTCCTTCTGTAAACAGGCGTTTTAGGATAAGAGGAGGTAGGATGGAAGTACGACTTCAAAATCTACCACCGCTAATGGTCTCGTAGTACAAGATGACATTGGCACACTCTACCAGCATTTCCACCTGCCAGGATGACCCAGAATGAAGGACAAAAGGGAGTGTATTGCTAAATCCTGTGTGTAAACCTTGGCAGAGAACATACCTCCCTTTAAACCAGTAAGGAGGCAGGCAAGCCGCAGTTTCCCGTACAAGGCAGCTCAGCCAAAAGCAGTAGGGCTTGTTCTTATTTATATGGTTTATGATGATCATAAATAATTCTTGGAAAAAATATGACTCATTTCATATCCCTTTAATTAGGATTACTGTTTCTGCAATATTTTAGTGTATTTATGTCAAATGTTTTCAGAACTTTTCCTTTTTCTCCGTCTTTTTTTTTTTCCTGTTTTGATTAGAATATGGCTAATGCTCTGTACTTTGTATGGGTATTCCTTGGAAACAAAGCATTTTTTGAAATGATAGGAAACTTCTCTTTGAAACTAGTCAAAGAGAAGAGAAAGTGCTGTGAACAGGGCGTCCTCCGGTACAGGCGGTTAAGGAACACAAGGAGGGCAGTGGTGAGTGACCTCTATTTGATAGGATCCCTGAGCTTTGGCCTCTCCCGCCTGGGTTGCCATCCTGACTGGCCCTTGGCTCAGGAGCTGACGCTGCGGCATCAGGAGTGCAGCGCACTTCCCCGCGTGCCGCGGACACTGCTGCCATCACAGAAGGCCGTGTTTCTTCAGGCTGACTCTCTAGTCAAAAAGTTTTCCTGGGCAGTGCCTGTGGCTCAAAGGAGTAAGGGCGCCAGCCCCATGTGCCAGAGGTGGCGGTTTCTAACCCAGTCCCACCAAAAACTATAAAAAAAAAAATTTTTTTTCCTTTGTGCCCAGTCAACTCAGATTAAAGTTGATGATCCAGTTTCAAAGAATATTTTCTCTTATAAAAAGCATTTGACTTCACTATATCTGCTAGTAATATGAGATGGGGTTTTAAAACACAACTGGATGGCTTGGCACCTGTAGCTCAAGTGGCTAAGGCGCCAGCCACATACACCTAAGGTGGCGGGTTCAAATCCAGCCTAGGTCTGCCAAACAACAATGATGGCTGCAACCAAAAAATAGCTGGGCATTGTGGCAGGCGCCTCTGGTCCCAGTTACTTGGGAGGCTGAGGCAGGAGACTTGCTTGAGCCCAGGAGTTGGAGGTTGCTGTGAGCTGTGATGCTACAGCACTCTACCCAGGGGGACAGCCTGAGGCTCTGTCTCAAAAAAGAAAAACAAAAACAAAAACACGACTGGAAAACTTATCCACTCACAGGGAGATTGTAAAGGGTTGCTTGCTAACCACAGGAAGCCTGGGCTGATGCTGGGTGCCAAGTTAGTTCAAGGTGCCTATGGTATTTCCTTGTCAGTTCTACACTCATCCTTGCTCTGCAATAGGGGCGATGAAAAGTAGGATGCATGCTAAGGGCGAGTGTTTAGAAGTCAATTCCTCTGCCAAGGGTGCCCTCAATTCTGAGGGTGTGCCCTGCACAGTCCTCACATATGCTGCCCATCTCCCTGTGCTCACCCACACTGTTAGAATTATTCCCTCATTGCAACTGTGCACTTACACCTGCCTCCACCATAAAGCTTAGGCTCTTAGAAAGTCAGGACCAGAGCTGCCTGCTTCATTCCCAGACCAAGTGCAGCATGCCACAGCCTGTGGAATGGCTTTAGTGGTCAGAGCTGGCTGCCAACCGTCATGGGGGCCCTGTGCTTCCTGCCAGGCTTTCCTCCCAGCCCCACACTGACCTCTCTCTTTCTCCTGCTTCTGCTTAAAAGGTGATAAATAATAATACACATACACAGTGGGTTTACTTTTGTTATCTTATGAGTTAGTCCACAATTGTAGATGAGGTTTAAAGACAAAATACCATGTTTTTAAATTTGTAAATCTCTAGAACAAGAAAATCGAGAACAAAGATAACATTCTGAGCTTCCTAGAAGGCGACAAGTATGGAGACTTGGGGGACGTGCACTTGGGAGAGAAGCATGTGCAGACGGTTTGACTTTTATCCCCCGTTCTTGCCCAGAAGGTGACACGAACTGAAACAAAGACCCATCACACCAGAAGGGTGTGGGGTCACAGCAGCCTTCAGGGTGTCCCGGTGTCCTTGCTCTGGCCTCTCTCTGGTTCCTTCTTTATTGCCCATCCTGTTACATCACAATCTGGGGCTTGCAACACTTCTCTGGAGTGGAAATGACACAGCTGCTGAGCGCTAGTTTCTGACTGGCATCTGAGTCAGGCGGGGCCGGTGATCACAGCTGGGCTCACACATGTCTTCCCATCAGCTGAGAAATTGTCTAGAACAGTGGTTCTCAACCTTCCAAATGCCAGAAACTGTGGTTGGGGGGGTCACCACAACATGAGGAACTGTATTAAAGGGTTGCGGCATTCGGAAAGTTGAGAGCCACTGGTCTAGAAGCATAGCAAGACCTCAGTAGGGAAAAGTACCCAGAAAAATATGTTCAGTGGTCATGGCTGCATAAGAAAGGCAGGTTTCCTCTGTGCCAAAAAGATGGCACCAGTCAGGCCAGGGTGACACAGCTGTGGCAGGATCTCTGTGAAAGTGTTAAAGCAAATTATATGAATAGGAAATCACCCCTAGAAGCCAAACAGAAAAAAAAAAGAAAGTCCAGTTCCATAGAGCAAGAGCTGCGATCATGGCAACCTTCAACAACTATAGAAGGTGGCTGAGAAGGTAAAATTATACTTGAACCACCTGGATGACTTAGACCAGCCACCTGGATGGCTTAGATCAGCAGTTCTCAACCTTCCTAATGCTGCAAAGTATTTTTATTGTTACAAAGGGATCGCGACCCACAGGTTGAGAACCACTGGCTTAGATACTCTCAGCTGTGTGCCTGCCACCTGTGTCATGGTCCCTTCTCTCTTTCCAGCCCCTCCTCTTTCTCTGTCTTTCTCTCCACCTCCTCTTGTCCCTCCCTTCCCTTTTTTCCTCTTATTTCTCCTTTCCCTCTTCTTTCTCTTTTCTCTCCTTCTGATTTTCCCTTCCGTTCTCTTTCCTCTTCTAACTGCCCAGTTGCCCTTTTGATTCAACAAACACGTAAAGAACTTCTCCATGTGCCAAAGACTACCATGAGCTGGGCTGTCATGATGAAACAGTTCTCTTTCCTGCCCAGTGAAAGGAATGGCTTGCTGACTTCCAAGCAGCCCTTCCCTGCAGTTCAGCTCGTCTCCTGGAACACGCTCTATTACACAGCCCCGGCATTCTTACTCAGTAGTATGGGCCACTGGGGCTTTTCTCAGTCTCCTAGAAATTATTCCCAGAAAAAGTTCACTATTTTTTATTGAGCTCTAGCATCTAATCTAATTATAAATAATGTATTTATATGTGACCATTGTTTTGGGTCAAGTACAAAAGCTACTGCTTTCAAAAGCTCCTTTCACAGTAAAATGTTTGCCCCTTTCTCTTCCTATTATAATACAAAGTGTCCTGGGGTGGTGCCTGGGGCTCAGTGAGTAGGGCGCAAGCCCCCTATACCAACGGTGGCTGGTTTGAACCCAGCCCCAGCCAAACTGCAACAAAAAGCCAGGCGTTGTGGCGGGTGTCTGTAGTCCTAGCTACATGGGAGGCTGAGGCAGGAGAATCACTTAAGCCCAAGGTTTCTGTGAGCTGTGATGCCACAGCACCTACTGAGGGCAACATAGTGAGACTCTGTCTCCTCCCCCCAAAAAATACGGAGTGTCCCAAAGTTTGCTCCATAAAGTTGCCATACAAGAGAAAAATGGGAAATCGTAGCTAAATGTACTTAGAAAATATTCATTACAAAATTTTACAAAAAAATTTACAAAATATTGTGTGTGTTGTCCATCTCTTTATGCAATTTTGTAATGCACATTTTTTAAATAAGTACAGTTAGCTATTATTTTCCCTGTGTATGGCGACTTTAGGGGAGACTTTTGGGACACCTTCTAGAACTTCTGGAGTCACTGATGTTCCTTTCCTCAGGCTGCTCACCACCTGGTGTCGCTTTCAGATGACTGACTTTAAAATTCTTTAATCACCCTGCCAGCTGATGGGAAAAACTGACACATTTGATTTGGAAACTCCTGCTTTAGTCGACCCCTGTGCCTCTTCCTCACGCAGGAACTGGTGCAGAAAAGGAACACTTGGTGTGATTGCGTAAGGGACCCATCTAACGCAGCCTGGCCAGGGCACGTGGAAAGGCCTCCATTTCCCATGTCCGGTCAGATCAAAAACAGTTCCCCCTGTAAATAAATCCATCAGAATTTCTACAGCAGCCTGATTGAGGGCAGCTAACCTTTAGGCCAGGTGCCACTCTTCCTTGCCAAAGCGTTTGGCAAACTCTTTTCAGCCTTATGCAAGGGATTGGGTTAACTCTTGCAAAACTGGTTCACCAGGAACAATGACTAAGTGTTTTTTTGTTTTTTTTTTTTTTTAGTATCTGGCATATTGTGTGGAGTAGCTATAAATAAATTTACGAGCTGAGCTGGAGTTTCAAGGGAGGGGAGTATTAGCTGGCTGGAGAACAATCCAACCTGAGGCAGCTGGCGGCTGGTGTTTTCGTGTTCACTTCTTGCAATTTTACTTTTTTTCCTCTGGGACTTTGAGCATGTTGTCCATCCTGCTCGGTGCGTGCATGCGCGTGCGTGCGTGCGTGCGTGTGCGTGTGCGGGCGCGCGTCTTCTCATGTCCAGGGAGGTGGACGGCCCCAAGCAGGTGTGTCCATGTTACTAATATCCTATCTGCTTATTCACTGCACCAGTGACGAGCACCAGCTGACAGCCACGCCGAGCTCTTGCTCTGACCCTCCCATGCAGGCGGCGAATCTGAAAGCTGAGAGAGGTTGTCTTTTCAACAGGAAGTGTTTTGGAGTCTGAACAACTCTGCATTTAGACAGTGCGGTTTCAGTTCCAGATCTTGGCAAGGAGGCGGCAGAGGGAGTGGCAACTGCAGACTTTGCCGTGGGGCTGTGTTTTCTGTGGCCTGTGCTCTGAGGAGTTAGTGACAGGAGGGAGGTTAGAGAAGCATTTATTGAAATAAAGATTTCCAAAAGGGGAATTTTCTCAAGGTATTAACTATGTTAATATGCCTTGGGCACAGTCAAGAAAGAGTTCTAATACACTTCATTTTTCACATTTATCATTGCAACCATGTCAACAGCAGCTTTTCTCTAAGTCTGCCAGGGAGAAACAAACTTCAGTGGTGCCTGAGGGTCTAGGAAGGAAGAATAGACTAAATGGGCCATCTCAGAACAGAAAACTCCCTCAGCTCTAGCGCCTTTTGATGCTGGCTGATGAATAATCGTTCAGTTTCTACTATTGTAGTTGGATTGGGGAGAGGAGCCCGAACTAGGGACTGCTTTTTATTTTTGGAGACAAAGTCTCACTCTGTTGCCCAGGCTAGATACCACGGCGTCATAGCTCATAGCAACCTCAAACTCCTGGGCTCAAGTAATCCTCTTGCCTCGGTCTCCCAAGTAGCTGGAACTACACGTGCCGGCCACGACACCTGGCTCATTTGTCTACTTTTAGTAGAGATGGGGTCTCACTCTTGCTCAGCCTAGTCTTGAACTCCTGAGCTCAAGGGATCCTCTCACTTTGGCTTTTCAAAGTGCTAGGTTTACAGGCATGAGCCTCTATGTCCAGGCGGCCTCCCAGGCTTCTGGGATTTTCCCTGTTTTTTAAAATTCTTCTTTACATCTTGTCTACTTTGGAAAATCAGCATCATTTATTTGATCACAGGGCTGAACCTTTCTATGGAGTAAAGGGTTGCAATCACACATATATTTAGGCATTATTTAAAATCTGTTCATGGATCTTTTTAAAGTTACAAGTCATATAAAGTTTGGTAACCTAAGCACTTGCTCAAACAGATTCTGTCTTAACTGCAGGCTTCTTTCTCTGGTTTCTAGAGAAAGTTTCTGGTTTCTAAAACACATCTTCCCCCTTGCCTGCTTCTCCTGTTTGGTCTCCATTGCCCAGGCCTCTGTCTTAGAAACCTCAGACTCACACCTGTATGTCACTGGAGTTCAAATCTGCCTGGAAACAGGATTGCCTGGACCATAGGCAAGCCCTACTGATGTCACTCAGTCCTTCAACTCAGGGGGAGGGCCCAGAAATCACCACTTCTCAATGGCTCCCTCGTTATGTTATTTCTTAAAAATCTTCACAACAATCTTATGAAGTAAAAATTATATTTCTCTTAAGAATGAGGAAAATAAGAATCAGAGAGCCTGGATCATTTTCTCAGAGGTACACAATTAAGAAATAGCCAAGCAGGGGTTCTGACTCTGATCTGTCAGCATCAACAACAATAATTTTTAACTGTGTGCCTCGGCACAACCGTGTGCCATGAGAGGATCTTAGATATCTGTGAAAATGTTTATAGATTGTTAATTAAATTACTTTCAAAAGAAGTTCAAAGCACAATAAGTATATATATGTATACTTATATGTACATATATATATATATATATATATGTTGCTCTTTTTCTTTGGTCAACATAACTGAAGCATGCTGAGGAGTTTAACTACAGGTTCAAGTGTGCCATGAGATAAAAAAGGTTGGAAAACACTGACATATAGCTTTGCTATTTAAAACAATGTGGTCCCTGGACCAGCAGAATTAGCATGATGTGAGGATCTTGGTAGAAGTGGAAGTATTTGTTGGGGTTTTTTTTGAGACAGAACCTGAAGCTGTTGCCCTGGGTCGAGTACGTGGCATCACAGCTCACAGCAATCTCCAACTCCTAGGCTTAAGTGATTCTCTTGCCTCAGCCTCTCAAGTAACTGGGACTACAGGCACCTGCCGCAACACCTGGCTTTTTTTTTTGGTTGTAGTTGTCATTGTTCTTTGGCAGGCCTGGGCTGGATTTGAACCCTCCAGCTATGGTGTATATGGCTGGTGCCTTAACCCCTTGAGCTACAGGCGCCGAGCCTGAAGTATAAATATTTGGATGCTGTCCCAGACCTCCTGAATCAGTTTCTTTGGGAGTGGGGCCTGGACATATGTGTTTTATCAAGCCCTCCCAGTGATTCTGGTGGACTCTAAAGTTTAAGAAGCATCAACATGGAATTTCCCTACTGTGAGTGTATTGTCTTGTCTCTTTCCCTATTTCTTTCCTTGGAAGAATTGTTTATTTCTTTCCTAGAAACCTCACTATCCAGTCACCTGCAACCTTACTCATCTCTTTCTCAACCAGCAGTGTTAGTACACACCCTCTTCTCCTTTCCTGACAACACTCAAGTAGCCGCCTGAGAGCAGGGATCTAACCTGGCTTCAGGTTTTGCCCTATCTTACCTTAGTCTCTTCATTTCTTCCCTTGCACATTTTAAGATGTTGGAGACGTTCACTTCCAAACTCTTTCTCTAAACCTGGACCACACCACACATACATGCACACGCAGCACTGAGTTTGATCGCACTTGCTTCATTAATTTATACATAGTACCGCTGAGAAATCCACACTGCATTCTTTTTAAGTATTGAGTCCTAGACAAAGAAATGCAAACATCTAGTGGCTTTAGAAAGTCCCATGTAACATTAGACTGTGTCTCTTCAAAGCCACGCTGAGTGGGAAGATATTTGGATGTGGATTTACTGATAACGTGGCACCTCCTGACACTGTAATCTCATTCAGGGTTGGCTGATGGCCAAGTCAAATCAGAGATGCTCCTGTGATGCTCAGTCCTTAGTCGGAGGATTCAGGGTAGCAAACAACTCATGTGACTCTCTTCTGCCTCTCTTTGTAGGCACAGAAAGTCCAGGTTGTTCTGCGAAAGTTTGATTACTCTATAAGACAGTTTGATCCCAACTTCAAAAGAATTTTTATGCTATTTGGAATACATGAAAATGAATTTATTCCAATATCCTTAGCCTTATAAATAATGCATAGTGATTGGTGAAAGATTAGCATGTTGGAGTTCAAAGTACTTCGTTTTTTTTGGATGAGTAATGCATCATCATTAAATAGAATAAGGGGAAATAGAAACTTGGCAAAGAAAACTTAGTTTGTAGGTCTTTATTCTTCTTCATTTATATCCCCTTTCTCAGGTCGTTTCTTCAATGCCAAGGATATTCCATGAATATGTATAAAGTTGTATCTCTAGCCACCTGTAATGGTCACCTTATTCTTTTTTTATTTTTAGACAGAGCCTCAAGCTATCCCCCTGGGTAGAGTGCCATGGCATCACAGCTCACAGCAACCTTCAACTCCTGGGCTCAAGCGAGTCTCCTGCCTCAGCCTCCCAAGTAGCTGGGACCACAGGCGCCTGCCACAACGCCCGGCTATTTTTTGGTTGCAGCCGTCATTGTTGTTTGGCGGGCCCGGGCTGGGGATTCGAACCTGCCACCTTGGGTGTATGTGGCTAGTGCCTTAGCCACTTGAGCCACAGGTGCCGAGCCGGTCACGTTATTCTTTTCAGTGAGTTGCTTGTGGGATTATATCCTAACTGGAAGTTAATTGAGATGCATTGAGTCCATTTCTGTCTTTCATTCTTCTTTCTGAATAGACCCTCTCTGGATTAGAGCTCCTAGTTCTGAGTACTCTTGGGTCAGCTTTCTTACTGAAGGAAGAATTACAGCGTCATTATACCATGACCTTGCAAGACGAGTTAGCACAGCTCAGTTTCAAATTCTGCTCAAATTTCACATATATCCTTGATGTATTTTCATAGCAGTTTATTGCCTTCTTATCACAAATAAGTTTTAATAGTAGGGTATAACTCAAAAGTCTGGTTATTTTTACTGGTAAACTATTTTGAGGGTGCACACTCCGTGTTTTGCATTCTCATGGTCCACGGCCCTGAAAATAAGTCTGAATTTTTTTTTTTTATTGGAATGAAGAGAATATTTTAGAGATTACTGGCAGAAAATAGAATTAGCAAAATAGTGCTATCAATTATCATGTTAAATAATTTTAGAGGGAATGATGGCATCTTATACTTAACAATAAACATACAAGGATTTTTAAATGTTGGCAAACTACAAGAAAAGCACATTTAGAAAATTATGCTATGCTTTAATGTCTTGCCTATACAGCTAATTTACTTTATTTTTCCTGAATCTTTAAAATGAAATTTAGAGCACAGTTGGTCTTGGCTTGGATAGGCAGCTTGTGTATATTTACTGAGGATTTAGTTCATGTCCAAGGGCAGATACATTTCTCAAAGTGAGACCTACATATCCTCCTCAGAAGGTTCTAAAGGGAACCTTTTAAAATTTGTCTTTTCCCCTTTTTTGTTAGCCTTGCTTTCTCTAGTTGTATGCTAATTTGTTCCATAGATGCCTGATTTTCTCAGCATTTCTACTTCAATGTATGGGGAGAATGAAAATTTAATAGAACTCTTGATTTTGAGAAGCTTTAGTTTTTCGTGCTAGATTCTTTGAAGTGAAATAATTTTTGTTTATTTCTGTTTTAATAATCTCCGTGATCTTGTCTCGGCGCCCATAGTACAGTGGTTACGGCTCCGGCCACATATGCCAAGGCTGGCGGGTTCAAACCGGCTAAACACCAACGACAACTACAACAACAACAAAAATAGCTGGACGTTGTGGAGGGCACCTGTAGTCCCAGCTCCTTGGGAGGCTGAGGCAAGAGAATTGCTTAAGCCCAAGAATTTGAGGTTGCTATGAGCTGTGATGCTATGGCATTCTACTAAGGGAGACATAGTGAGTTTCTGTCTCAAAAGTAAAAAAGTGATCTAAAGGTTAAGTATTAGTTATTCAATACCTTTTTCAATGTCCCACTTGTTAAATCCACGCCAAACCACAGAAATATATAGTCAATGATCCTTACTTTCCCACTCAAAATTTTCAGAGAGTGGACATATAAATGTCTTCATTGTCATTACAAATAAATAGACAAACAAAACCATGACAACAATAAAATAATTTCCACACCTACTTCTGGGATGTTGTGTTAGGCTTTGTGTTGTATTTAGTAGACATGCTCTAATAGTTATTATTTCAGAACAGATAAAATAACCTTTCTCTATGAACCAGTCCCTTTTGCTCCTCTTTCCATATGGCTCTTTATTAGTCATCCCCCAAACAAACAAATTGTGCACAAAAATTCCAACTGAGATTCAATTGTTTGCCTACCCAACATCCCCTATGAGAAATCTTACACATGAGTTTTTATTTAGAACAAAGTGCCAGGAAAATTTTGCTTCCCCGCAAGCAATGGCATATTTTCTCCTTCAGGACAGCGAGAACCATGTAATTAAACATATTTTCCTTTGTGCTTTGGCTGCCAGAAAGCTTGGTACAAATTTGTAGCTCAAGTTTTATGGCTGTGTAAGACCCTATGACCTACATATCTGGACCCTTCCTTTCTCCTCAATATTGATCTTCAACCCTTACTTTGGTTTACAAAATATGCCATTATAAAAGTATCTATAGGCTGCCTGAAATCATTATGGAATAAGGGAGGGTATGAATGTTAACCAATAATGCAATTGGTTGACACTTTTTACAGGTGATAACTTTGCGAATGCTCTCTAGGTTCCTAGCCTATTTCATTTTCATATGTCTTTCACATGGATTTACCATGTTGTAGAAAGAAGTGTTCCTGGCAGGGAGGTTGCAAATGTTAACAGCGCTTTGTTTCTCAAGTGCCTTTGAGGCCTTGGTAGGAGGAGAGAGAAATACATGTACAAGTGATGCAAGAGAAAATAAATTAGGTTTTTTTTTTTTCCGAGATAGTCTCACTATGTCACCCTTGGTAGAGTGCTATGGCATCACAGCTCACAGCAACTCTTGGGCTGAGGCAAGTGATTCTCTTGCCTCAGCCTCCCAAGCAGCTGGGACTACAGGCACCCCACAATGCCTGGATTGTTTTTTGTTTGTTGTTGTCATTGTTGTTTAGCAGGCCCAGCTGAGATTCAAACCCGCCAGTCTGGGTGTATGTGGCTGGCGCCGTAACCACTGTGCTACGGGTGCCGAGCCATAAATTAGGTATTAAATAGCAACAAAAGCAACTGGATATAGGGGTGCACGGGAAAGAATAATTCATTTTCAGGGCCTTAAAAAACAAGGATTTTCAAAGGCAAACAATGGAAGGAAGTTCATTCCAAGTTAAGGAGGCTTCAGGAAGAAAATATAATGTCACTAAATTGCAGTAAGAAATGGCAATGTCACTTTTAAGCCTTTGTAATAATAGATTATTAATATTACTCCTGGAGGAAGCCTGGTTTACTTAGAGGTGAAGTGAGTAGACTTTTTTAAGGAGACTTCTGGGTAATTTCACAGAACTGGTCCTTGTCACATGCATTACAGTGTAAAAACTGTAGTTCTTCCTTTCCTTGATGAAAGGGTGTCCTTTGGATGTCTGTTTTTCTTAGCTGTCAGAGAGGCTATTTCTGAATTGACACCCATAACGAAGAGAGGAAGCAAAAGAGGAAAGGCGAAGACAATACCAGAATAAAAGGGAAGGAAAAACCAATGACAGTGATTAACTGGATTGTCCTACGGCAGCGAGAGGTCATAAGGATAAAGAATATATGGAAGTTTGCAAGGTAAGGAATTTCTCTGGATGAAGGGTGGGGGGGCTGTTGCATATGGTGACTTCTCCTGGGAAAAGATGTCAGTGAAGAGGTTCTTGGGATATAGAGAGATGCTGCTGGGATCGGACCTGGTGGTGATTTGACAAGGCACAGAGCCACCAGGCATTATGATGAGCATTGTGTAGGAAGGGGGAGGAGAGTATGGAGTGGTTGGTGCATAGAAGGAGGGAGGGAGGGACCTAGGATTTGCCCATGTCACCACCCTGCACTGTTTGACTCTGGTAGCTATTTTACAACAGTAGGAAGAGCTGCTTGAGCAGAACCAGGGGAAATTTCATAAACAGCAGCTGCAATCATTCCTACTGGATGTGTGCTTTTGGAAAGAATTTAGACAAAGCCTGGTTTCCACATACACTAATATATACAGTTTAGCTGGCATTTTATATGGAAACTTTAATAAATGGTTGTAATTGGTGCTTAATTTACATCGAGAGTTCCACAGACCCACACATCAGGGCTTGGGGATTTTGTGTCATTTGATGAAAGTGCCAGTTTGATTCAGATAGCCACCCAATTTTAGGGAATCCCACTGAAGTTTGCCTGACACAAGCTAGACAGTCAGAACTTGAATTTCTTTTACCCACTCTTGTCTGGTGGCTTGACTTAGCTTTCCATCTCTTTCCCCAGATTTAGGACAAGATGAATTCCAATGTCCACTGCAAACAGGAGAGCGTTGGTTTTCTAGTCTTGTCCTATGTGAATCTGTATCCCTGAGTCCCTCACAATGTAGGCCAGAGGAATTGCTGGTCTTGCAAAGTTTTTAAAATGGCTCTTATTCAGGTAGATGAATGAGAAAAACTCACTCCTTCTGTGTAAAAGTTGCCCAGTGAGCAGAGTTAAATAGATTTCAGTTGCCTCTTATCCCTGTGGTTGGGTACTGCACAGCCATTTGCACTGTCCCCTGACTGGATCGTTTGGTCATCCTGTGGGGAGAAACTGTGAGTGCCAACCACCTCACTTGGCAGCCCAAGCTCTAGGCAGATCATCGTGTTGTTTTCATAGGAGGAAGGTCAAAGAATGTGGGGGACAGGTTTCAAAAACTGCTTCCCAGTTAGGGGACAGAGGAGAAAAGCAAGACTTCTTGAGCTGACATTTGGGGAATGAACATTCTAGACAAAGTAATCCGCATGAACACAATGTAAACTGCAATTGATTTGGGTTTATGTTGGCTAATTAATAGTCTAAAATTACACAATACTTTGTAATGCAAACAAATAAAATTATTAAGAAATTAAAAATATCACCACCAAACTTCCGTTAGATGTCTGTTTTTGCAGTAATAGCTTACCTCAGTTTGGAATTTAGTACATTAGTGGCATTCACTCTGCTTTGAATTCATTTTGCTTTGAACTTCATGGTTTAATTTAGACTTCAAAGCATCCTGGATTTGACCTGAGGCACTTTTCAGGAATCCAGTACAGTAGGGGTTCAGGAATAAAATATGTCATCCTTTTTCTGATTTTGAGGGAAGAATTACTATCAATATCTGTATGTCTCCCTCCCTGCCCTTCTTTCCTTTTTTTTTTTTTTTTTTAAAATAGAGACAGAGTCTTGTTGCCCTTGGTAGAGTGCTGTGGTATCACAGCTCCCAGCAACCTCCAACTCCTGGGCTTAGGCGATTCTCTTGCCTCAGCCTTCTGAGTAGCTGGGACTACAGGTGCCCACCACAGCACCCCGCTATTTTTTGGTTGCAGTTTGGCCAGGGCAGGTTTGAACCCACCACCCTTGGTCTCAGTGTATGGGGCTGGAGCCCTACTCACTGAGCCACAGGCGCTGCCCCCCTTCTTTCCTTTTAAAGACGGCATTTCATTGTGTTGACCAGACTGAAGTGCAGTGGCTAGTCACAGGTGCAATCATAGTGTCCTACAGCCTCGAACTCCTGGGCTTAAGTGATCCTCCCACCTGAGCCTCCCGAGTAGCTGAGTGTTACCCACCACTCCACTACTCCTGAATGTTCCTATTTTTCTTGAGTCAATCCTAACAGCACTGGCTATGGGTCATAAAACCTTAGAATTTTAGAGCTGAAAGCTTCCTTAAAGTTCATTTAGGCTGAACTCCCTCATTTTGCAGATAAGGAAACTGAGAATCAGACATGAAGTGACCTCTGGAGTTGCAACTCACTTTTATTGTATAGAAAGAAGTGCAGTTGGTGCTTGCTAAGGGGACCCACTGATGATCTGCAGTGAATCGAGTGTCCACCGTGTTTGGGCTGAGGGAGAGGCAGGTTCTCAGCCTCTGCAGCACTGACTTCTCCTGTGATCTTTATCCCAGCCCTTGGCTGCATCCTCCTCCGGGTCCCAGGCCTGAGCTATTCCATCTGCCTCCTCATTATTCTCTGACAGCTGCCTTTCCCCTTTCCCTTTGTTCTCACTCTTTCAAATCCAAGGGGGAGAAGCTCAGAGTCAAGTGATAGCATTTGAATGCAGCTCATGAAAAATTCTATAACAAGTGTGTTTGACCGTTTGATCTCTGGCTTCTCCCACACACTTGCCCTTTATACTCTGACAGCCATAAGCTTCATTTCCTTAGAACAGATTGCAATTTCAATGGAAAGGAAATAATCGTGTAGCTTTCAAGCTGAGTTCAGTTCTAATAAGGACTGAGCAAAGCTCAATCCTGGTGACTGTGGGACCTCAGTCACTGAAACATCTCTCAAGCACAGCTTCGCAGTTATGACCTTGAAAAATACCAGACCTGGCTTCCAATTCCAGCCAGACCATTTCCTAGTTGTGTGATCTTGGCAAGATACTCTCTAGACTTAGTTTCCCATTCTATAAAATGGGAGCACTAATTAGTGCCCACCTCAGTGGCTGTTCAGTCATTCATATTTTTGTTGAGGGCCTCCTATGTGTCCAACTGTTTATAATCCAATGAGGAAGACAGACATGAATCAAACAGTCACAAAATAATGTAACCTTGAATCTGTGATTAGTCACAAAGAAGAGGTACATGTGTGAGAAGATGTACAGTACCTCTGTAAGTCGACCAGCCAAGGGACTGTCACGAACTGGTCAACACACGGAGGTGGTCAACATAAGGAGTGAGGCCTACTGTATTGATATGTATATATGGTGCACATCCCATCTGTGAAAATTAGATCTATTAAAGGAGGTAGTCAATGTAGGGAGGTGGTCGGCTATGGAGGATTGCTGTAATAGGTAGGGGGATTATACAATTTATTGTCCGAAACAGGACATTTGTGAAAGTGAAAAGAGATGCTGTTAAATGAGCTAGAACAAAGACATAAATCTGTACTTCTTGGACAAACTGGGGTACATGCTCCCCCCTCCCCCAACAGATTGCCTGCTCTTACTATGACAGGGAAGGCCAGCTTCCCTGGGGAAGGTAAGGTGAACTGGAGTCTGTGCAATGAATGGGGATTAACCAGCACAAGGAAGAAGGCAGAGTGCTTTAGGCTATGAGAGCAAGTCACTGTGCACATTTTGAGGCAGGAGAAGTGTGGAGCTTGCAAAGAACTGAGGGAAGGTCAGTGTGATGAAAACCTGAGGGATGTATGGCTTTAGATGGTTTACCATGAAGATGTTAAGAAATGTGGCCTGTATCAGAGTGGGTCTAAAATAGGGGAATTGCAAGGCAAGATCTTCATTTTTAAAACTCAGTCTGGCTGCAGGGAAGAATGGATTAGTGTTGAGTCACTGTTTTCAGTCTTAGCCTTCCAAGGAAAACTTTCAAACAGTACTGAAGCTTGGGACCTGCTTCCAGAAACCCTGATTTTATTGTTTAGGGCGGATTCCAGCAAGTTATAAAGTATGCTAGAGCTGAGATTCAGCCTAGAAGGATCCTTTACTGTGTGCTGGGAAGAACAGTCACAAAGCTACTGTAGTAGCCCACATAAGAAATGATGGAATAGGTTTATGGCTGTGGGTCTAAGGCAGCAATTCTCCAACTGTATTCAGTTTCAGTTCTCAAAGTGGATTTCAGAATCCTGTGAAGGCTTGAAGATGTCAGGGTATGCTTGATGCAGTAGGTCTTGGGTGGAGCCTGTGAACTTGCATTTCTGATCAGTTCCCTGGCAAAACTAATGCTACTAGTTTGTTTGGAGAATTGCTGACCTAGAGAAAACTGTCACATGATGGATAATATCAGTAAGGGAGGGGGGGAAGTGGTTCATGCTCTTAGCACTTTGGTAGACTGAGGCAGTAGGATCATTTGAGGCCAGCCTGGGCAACATGGCAAGACTCCATACCTACAAAAAAAAAAAAAAAAAATCAATGAGATCTGATGGTAGATTATCTATGGAGCCAAGGGTGAAAAAAACAACTCCAGGACTCTCCCAGTTTTCTGAATTTTGCAACTGAATGAATGGGTTCTGTCATTCACTAATGTTCAGATGACACCCAGATCAGACCAGAGAAGACTGTGAATTAAGTGCAAGACAAGTACTTGAGGGTGTCTTTGAAACAGCTAAGGGGATATATCAAGTAGGGCTATGAATGGAACTTAGAGGAGAAGATGATTGCAGGTATAAATTTGGGGATCACTGAAGCCAGGAACTTATCAAGGGGATATTACTCAGTTCATTCAGTTCTTTTTTTCCTTCACTCTTATCCTCAGTTTCAAAGCTATGGCCTCTCTTTTTCTTGGTCCTTCCCAGGGGTTATAATCCTCCAGCCTCAGTGCCCTCTCCCTGTCTCCTGCTTGGGAGGCCACCTCTCTTCCCTTCCTCCCACTCTTCCTCTGGATCCCTTCTGCAGGTCATGTGTGACATTAGCAACCTGGTATCTTTGTTTCCTTTGGAAGCATGATTATATATATGATTTTATATATGATTATATAAAAGCTGTGATTATGTGTCTTTGTGATTTTCTGCTAAATGGTCATCTACCCTGCTGGATTATAAGTGCCTAAAATGACCCCACTGCATCCCCCGGACTTAGTACTGAGTGAAACTGCAGAGACAGTTGTTAAGTGTCTAGTGGGTCAGTTAGGGAGATGGTAATTGTTAAAACAGTGGTAGCTTTTTGGGAAGACAGAGAAGTAGTTGCTTTTGTGAAGCTGTTAATTGATGTTTATTCAGAAATGAGAGTGAATTTCCCAGGACACCGGCTGTGTGAACCGGCAACAGCTCCATCTGGTGGAAACAAGTGATACAACAACTATCTTGCAGACAAAGGTCAGGTTCGTTCAAGCAAAAAAAAAAAAAAGAACAGACTTATTTTAACACTTGAAAAACTTGAATAAAGTTCTTTAGAGGCAAGACAGATTTTATTTTGAGGGAGTTCGTTGGAAAAGTTTGATATTTACTGAAAGCAGTGTTCAGTTTTCAAAGAGAGAAACTTCTCAAATCATTGTAGCTGAGAGGGGTTTATTGAAAGGACACATGTGGAATAAGGAAGTTTGAGATCTCCACCCAAAGACAGCGTCTCAGAAAAACAGGAACAGGTAAAAAGCTGGGCTTCCCAGAGAATGATTTGTGTCTTTGAACAACGAGCCAGCGAGGACACTGCTGGTCTCTGGCTGGTTGTCTTGTAGCCCTGTTGGTGGGAGCTGCAGACCTCCATCACTTCCTCCTCTGTTGCTCCTCCATGAAGACCCTGCCAAGGGGCTCCTCACACGGCGATGGCTGGGGCAGGGAATGTGCGGCCGGTCTGATGGGGTCGGGGCACTAGAGCATACCCATAATATTTGTTTCTGACTTCTACCCTGGGAGAAAGATACATTCTCCTCTATCTCCTTGGGATTTCTGAGTGGGTCTGAGAATTAAATTTCCATAAAATGGGTTAACAGGGGAAAGCCATGAGATTTTTATTTTTACATGTACATGGGGACCCTCACAAGAGAGTGAAGACCTGAAGAAATGGCCGAGGCAGAAAACTTCAGTATCTTTTAGACAAAGAAACGATACACTGGTGAAGAAATGACAGGACAAAGGGTTTTGGACGAGGGGCAGTAAATTGTGGGGAAGTTACTAGGGGGTATAGAGATGCTGAAAGACAAGGGCTGGTTTAGTAAGTTTATTTGTACAGGACCTTTGCAGCATCACTTCTCAGTCTCTGGTGATAGGGGTTTTTTTTTTTTTTGTCCTGATGCAGCCCATCTTTCTCAAGGGAATCCTTACGGCTTACTCTGGGCAGAAAAGGCAGGTCGGTAGCCTTGTCTGCACCTGCTGTTTCTCAAGTACCTCTAGCTCAAAGTAACAAATAGGCCAAATCAGCATATTTGGGGGTGATGTGGTCTGCTTTACAATCATAATGAGAAAGAAATGTGATATTTTTATACTCTGTGATAGAAAACACAAGCTTTGACCATGTCCTGCAATTTCTGTGTTAGATTTAATGTGCTATCACATCTATTTCATATTCAATTAAATTCTAATTTTTCTCTGGAATGTTGGGGAAATTTGGAAATGACTTGAGGGCATGCTGCAGCCGGGGGCGGAGACATGCTCCCCCATTCCCTCCTCAAGTCCCTCACAACATGCAGCTCTCCTCTGCTTCTGATTCAACTGCTCTTGCTGTTATCAATAGACTTACAGAGGGATTTGAAATTAAATGATATTAATTTTGGCCACTCACTTCCCTGTGTCTGATGTCCTCATTGGACAGAGCTTTGGGGTCTGGCTAACCCATGACCAGCCTACATGTTGTTTGATCAAAGTTATGGTGGCATCTCTTATTCCGTTCAGATATGGCTGTTGTAGAGGTCATAAAATGTGGAACACAGACACTGTATGAGTTAAAGTGACTTTGATTCAAGTGGGCTTGAGTTATAAGGGAATTTATTTTTTATATAAATGGCAAGTCTGGCATTTGAAAGGCCTTCAGATGAGAGTTGATCCAGTGGTCAATGATGCCAGGAACCCTGTTTATTTTTTTCCATTTTGCCTTCTATAGTGTTGGCTTCATCCTAAAGTTGTTATGTCGTAGGTTTTGTGTCAGTCAGGATAAACTATATTATGATAACAAATAACCTTCAACTCTTAGAAGACAACAAGGATTAATTTCTGGCTCCTACTACTTGTCTATTGGTATCACCTTCCCTTCAGAACCCAGTTTGATGCAGTATACATAAAGAGAAAAATGTGCTAGTCACTTGGGCAGAGAGATGAATGGCTCTCTCTCTCTCTCTGAGTGCTGTGGTGTCATAGCTCACAGCAACCCCAAACTCTTGGACTCAAATGATCTTCTTGCTTCAGCTTTCTGAGTACCTGGGACTATGGGCATCTGCCATGACCCCTGACTAATTTTTCTGTGTTTAGTAGTGATGGGGTCTTATTCTTGCTCATACTTGTCAAGCAATCCACTTGCTTCAGCCTCCCAGAATGCTAAGATTACAGGTGTGAGCCACAATGCCCAGCTCTGGAAGATTTTTCATGAACAATTCAATGGTGGTCCCATCTTGAAGTGATACATTTTATTTCACACTTAACCGAATGGCCAGAATTAATCATGTTGGCCCATGAAACACAAACCATATGCAAATCCTGCCCTGTGCCTAGAGGAAAGAAATGGGAAGTATTTGATTAAGAGAGCTAATGACCACTTCAGGTTGTGTCCTTAACAATGAGGGCTACTTGCTTTCTCATGCACGAAGAAAAATGGCCAAAGGCAGATATGGTAAAGACATTTGATAAGGAAGTGTACCTGCTGTTCTTTCTAGAAATTGGGTACACTGTATATTTAACTTTGTTTCTTCAGGCAACTTTGCAGTTAAAAGTTGATAGCAGCAAACCTCGGTGGCACTCAGCTATTAAAGGCTTTCTATTCTACTTTGAAGAAAATACATAAATAACTAAAGAAATTTAGAAAGTAGAGAAAAAGAACAATGGGGAAAGCCCACTAGGATCTCTGATAAGAAATGTGTGAGATACAAGACTGTGGGTGGCTTATCAGCATTTGCCCTGAAAACCTCACATTTCTACTTCATTTTGTGCCAGCGTGAAAGGCACATTGGCCACCAGCAACCCTGGTAAATATTTGCAGATTTGAATTTCACAAATTGAAACACAGCCTGCTGAGGGCTTTGCTGCTAACATCAAAGAGCTGGGCAGCTATTCCAGAACTGCATGTGGGAGACGCTTAGACAAGGAGTTAAGCAATTCCTAATAAGAAAAGTCTATTATGAGACTTTCTCGTGCTGCTGCCTGTTTAAAGAAGCACATTTTATGTGTGTAAGCATTCAAAGTTCTAGCTATGGGAGTTTGTTCACCCTCAGAAAAAGAAAGAGCGATGCAAGGCGGCTGTTCATCTGGGGCAGGAAAAGTGTGCTTGCCAAGCAGGTCAGCAGGGCACAAAGGCCACTTTCCTCACCATAGTGCGGATTGGCGCTGATTCCCCAAACTCTGTGGAGTCACAGTGCTCTATGACAGATTTCAGTTTTGGAAAAGGAAGGGCCATCTTCTGGGCTCCTGCTGTCCACCCTCTGTTAGAATCAGGTCCAAGACAGAGCGGCCATTTGTAGCAACTGGTGTGAGTTGATCCTGCCTACCCAGGAAGTGGCAGCATTTTCCAAGCTCCTCACCACTCGGCCCTGAGTATGAATAAAAGTTAGTGATTCCAAGGGGCATATAGAAAGCTTGTGAGACACCCCTCCTGTGTCCCTCGCCCAGACAAAGGGGGTCACCGTGACTTTGATGTCCCCAGAGCTGGTCTGTCTGTGTTCTGCTGGCTCCCTGTGGGGAACAGAAGCAGTAACAATGGCATTAGTCATAAATCTGATGTCAGCTTAGGCCCTCTGCTCTGTCTGCCCTGAGATTTCTATACCTTCCAGGGAATTAATGCGGGATCAGGGCCGGCTTCTAGTTCCTGCTCTTGGGAGAACTCACTCCACATTTCCAGCCTCTTAGCTGCTGGGTGAGTTCCCCTCTCTGTATTTCATGCTGAACCAAATGCAATACTCACTCCTTTTTCTTTAAATTATATATATTAAAAAATGCCCTCATGGGGTCTTTTTGTGTCACAGTCTTCTCTGCGTGTCTGAGAACATAGGTGGAGGTTTGTGTCCCAGCAGAGCAGACATTGTAAATGGAAAGTGGAAACAAAATAAAACACAAAATCCATCGTTAGCCACCACAGCTTTGCTTTATTATTATTATAATATTGAGAGATTATTTCTCTGTCACCCAGGCTGGAGTGCAGGGATGTCATCATAGCTCACAGCAACTTCATAGCTAAAGTTACCATGACATTCCATAGCAAATTTGGAATCAGAACCCCATTTATAACTTCAGGTTCACTGGAGAACATCCCTGGGCTTGAGGGATTCTCCTGCCTCAACCTCTCAAGTAGCTGGGACCACAGGTGGGCACCACCATGCTGGCTGGATTTTTTTTTTTTTTTTTTTTTTACTCTTTGGGGAGATAGGGGGTCACATTAGTGCTCAGGCTATTCTCAAACTTCTGAGCTCAAGTGATCCTCTCGCCATGGCCTCCCAGAGTGCTAGGATTACAGGTGTAAGCCACCGTGCCAAGCCACCGTGCCCAGCCTGCTTACTAGTACCTTTTGCTTTACGTCTGTAGCTCTCCCTGTCAGAAATAGAAATAGACTCTATTTTTAGTCTCTGCTCTGGGCACCTTCTCACATATCCAAAGGCAAATTAATGTGCTTTTGCTGTGATAAACATCTACTCTGGGGCTCATCCCTCCTTGCCTACATCTCTGTGATTGAAAGGAGACTAGATAGAGATGTATGTCCCTATGGATGTGAATTATGTTCCTTGACCTTGGAAGGCAGACTTGATTACAGTTAGTTTTGATCAGAAACATTTTTTTCTTCCATTACTAGAATAATAACGTAATAGAACATTGTGAGGTGGTGATTGTTCCCTGTTTCATAATGCTATCTCTTATTACTAATAGCTTTCTCTGCCCCCTCAGGTTGCTGAATAATGTAGCATAGGTTGTGGGCACAGAGCAGTGATAATGACATTACTAAGTTTTCCAAGGTTGAAGGTCTGGTTTTAGGCTGTGAGATTCCTGATGTTAGCCTTCTGTCTGCTCAAAAGACCAAACTAGTTTCAGAATATTCATCAGAGAACCATAGTAAAGGGGTGCCAGGAGAGAAGATGATGTCTTTTGGGAAAATGCAGAAATCATACTGTAGAAAGTATTGGTTCCTACTCATCTTCCCATGGAGGAGAAAAATGTTGGATTTTCCCTCCTTTTCCTATACATTTGGGAATGTCAGGACCATCTGTTCTTCTCATCACCACTTGGTAAGGCTCGGACAATGATCTCTAGTTTTAAAGTTGCCTGCTAGCAGACCAGCCGAGTGTTTGGTGCTAGTTAAATAGGGAGATTGTGGCAGATTTGGCCCTGATTTGAGTGTGCCCGGGTCTCTTCCCAAGGGTTTCCTTGCATTTCAGCACACCAGGTGTGCATGTGCCTGTGGCTGTCTAGTGGGCAGTAGGCCCCTTCGCCCAGCTCCACGCTCACTCCACTCCTCCACCACAGCCCAGCATGGAGACTTGTGTGCCACCAGCTCCGCGCATGGGTGGAGCAGACCAAGGAGCTGATCTAATCCGCATCCTGCACCAGCTTTTCACCAGAGACAAAATCAATGTCGAGGAGGTGCCAGCCATCATGGAAGCCTATGACTTGGCTGAGTGGGCAGTGTACGCCAAGTTCGATCAGTACAGGTATACAGAAAATCTTGTGGACCAAGGAAATGGAAAATTTAATCTGATGATTTTATGTTGGGGTGAAGGACATGGCAGCAGTATTCGTGACCACACCAATTCCCACTGCTTTCCGAAGATGCTACAGGGAAATCTAAAGGAGGCGCTATTTGCCTGGCCTGACAAAAAGTCCAATGAGATGGTCAAGAAGTCTGAAAGAGACTTGAGGGACAACCGGCTGCCTGCGTCAGTGATTCCATTGGCTCACATCAAGTGGAGAACATCAGCCTCCAGAACCTGCTGTGAGCCTTCACCTGTACAGTCCACTTTTTGATACATCCCATGCCTTTGATCAAAGAACGGGGCACAAAAATAACGTTACCATGACATTCCATAGCAAATTTGGAATCAGAACCCCATTTACAACTTCAGGTTCACTGGAGAACAACTAAGGAAAACCACATCCTGAGATTTTATTTTAAGGTCTGCTGTACATTTGCCTTAGACAGAAATACACTTGCTATCCAGTAAAACACTTAAGTAAGCCAATACTTCCATCTACTGTCAGGCAGATGCTCATTATAAGGTATTAAGTAAGCAGATAGTGCCCTGAGCTACTGCAGAAGACAAATCCCGCTAAAGAAAAATACTGTGGCTCAGCGACTGTAGCACAGTGGTTACGGTGCCAGCCACATACACTGAGGTTGGCAGGTTTGAATCTGGCCCTGGCCAGCTAAAACAACAATGACAACTGCAACAAAAAATAGTCGGGCATTGTGGCAGGTACCTATAGTCTCAGCTACTTGGGAGGCTGAGGCAAGAGAATGGCTGAAGCCCAAGAATTGGAGGTTGCTGTGAGCTGTGACACTACAGCACTCCACTGAGGGCGACATAATGAGACTCTGTCTCAAAAAAAAAAAAAAAAAGTGCTGTGAATTTTTTAAGGCCAAATTAAATTCTGTCCCTTAGTTAGGGTTTCCATAGCTTTTGGAAACACTTTGGTCTCTAAATTGTAATTAGCAATAAATAAAAACAAGAAACCACAAAGATCCAATGTCTGCTTTGTTACCTGAAAGATTAAATGTAGTTGTCTTTAATATACTTTGTATGTTCTTAATATTTGAAGAGAATTTTTTTCAAATCCTTGAACTTTATTTTTTCAATCTTACTTCACAGATTCCTTTTCTATAAATAATAGATAGAGGAACTTAAGGCATTTTGCCGTTTGGTAGTGAAATGAAGAGCAGAAGATCTAGAATAGTACAGTTCCCAAACCTACAGCAAACCAAACCCATGTCTGTGTCCCTTGGTCATAGTCAATGATTTTGTGGGCTACCCAAACTGCCAGATTTAATAAAACTGGATTGGAACACATGAAAATAAATAAATAGGGAGATTGTTGTAGATAAGGCACAGCTTAAATAAAAGAAGGGATATGAGGGAGAGACCTATGTTTCCCATCATTTTTTTAAAAATTATTTTTTATTAAATCATAACTTTGTACATTGATGCATTTATGGGGTTAGGGTACTGCTTCAACCTACAATGTGAAATGCTTACATTGAACTAAGTAACACATCTATCACAATTATACTCCTTTCTAAATAGTTTTGAAATGTACCATCACATCATGCACATTAGGTGAGAACCCCCCAGATGCCCTCCCTCCCCATATCCCCTCTCCCCTCCCCTTCCTTCCTCTTCCCTTCTACTTTCTAGACTATAGGTATGTTTTGACATTCATATGAATATATAGGTGATTATATATTGATTTCATAGTAGTATTGAGTACATTGGATACTTTTTCCCCCTATTCTTGAGATACCTTACTAAGAAGAATATGTTCCAGTTCCATCCAGGTAAACATGAAAGATGGGAAGTCTTCATCTTTTTTATAGCTGCATAGTATTCCATGGTGTACATATACCACAGTTTGTTAATCCATTCATGGGTCGATGGGCACTTGGGCTGTTTCCATGTCTTGGCTATTATGAACTGGGCTGCACTAAACATTCTAGTGCAAATGTCTTTGTTGTAAAATAATTTTTGATCATCTGGGTGTGTACCTAGTAGAGGAATTGCAGGATCGAATGGTAGGTCTACTTTTAGTTCCTTGAGGGTTCTCCAAACTTCTTTCCAAAAAGGTCGTGTTAGCCTGCATTCCCACCAGCAGTGTAGAAGCATTCCCTTCTCCCCAAATCCACGCCAACATCTGTAGTTTTGGGATTTTGTGATGTGGGCTAATCTTACTGGCGTTAGATGATATCTCAAAGTGGTTTTGATTTGCATTTCTCTGATGATTAAGGATGATGAGCATTTTTTCATGTGTTTGTAGGCCATGTGCCTGTCTTCATCAGAGAAGTTTCTGTTCAAGTCTCTTGCCCACATAGAAATAGAGTTATTTGTTCTTTTCTTATTGATGAGTTTGAGCTCTCTGTGGATTCTAGTTATCAGACTTTTGTTGGAAGCGTAACCTACAAAAATTTCCCATTCTGAAGATTGTCTGTTTGCTTTACTTACTGTGCTCTTGGCTGTGCAAAAGCTTTTTAGTTTGATCAGATCCCAGTAATGTAGTTTTGGTGTTGCTTCAATTGCCTAGGGGGTCCTCCGCATAAAATATTCTCCCAGGCCAATTTCTTCAAGTGAAAGAATCTCTGCACTCTCTTCTCGCATTTTTATAGTTTCATGTCTTAAGTTTAAATCTTTTATCTAGTGAGAATCAATTTTTGACAATGGTGAAAGGTGGGGGTCCAGTTTCAGTCTTCTATAGGTCACCAGCCAATTCACCCAGCACCATTTGTTAAATAGGGAATCTTTCCCCTACTGAATATTTTTGGTAGGCTTGTCAAAGGTCAAATGACGATAAGTAGCTGGGTTCATCTCTTGGTTCTCTATTCTGTTCCATAAATCTACCACTCTGTTTTTGTGCCAGTACCATGCTGTTTTGAGCACTATAGATTTATAGTATAGCCTGAAATCTAGTAATGTGATACCTCCTGATTTGTTCTTGTTTCTGAGTAATCATTTTTTGTGATTCCATATAAAATGAAGTTTTTAGAAGTATGACAATAGTGCTTTAATAGGGATTGCATTAAATCTGTAGATTGCTTTGGGTAGTATGGACATTTTAACAATGTTGATTCTTCCCAGCCATGAGCTTAGTATGTTTTTCCATTTGTTAGCATCTTCAGCTATTTCTTTTCTTAGAGTTTCATAGTTCTCTTTATAGAGATCTTTCACTTCCTTTATTAGGTAAATTCCCAGATATTTCATCTTCTTTAGCACTACTGTAAAAGGAATAGAGTCCTTGACTGTTTTTTCAGCTTGACTACTGATGGCATATATAAAAGCTACTGACTTGTAAGTATTGACTTTGTATTCTGAGATGCTACTGTATTCCTTGATCACTTGTAAGAGTTTTGAAGTCGAGTCTCTGGGATTTTCCAGGTATAGGATCATGTCATCAGTGAAGAGTGAGAGTTTGATCTCCTCTGACCCTATTTGGATACTCTTGATTGCCTTCTCTTGCCTGATTGCTATGGCTAAGACTTCCATTACTATGTTGAATAGTAGTGGAGATAGTGGGCATCCTTGCCTTATTCCTGATCTGAGTGGAAATGTTTTCAATTTTACACCATTCATTGTGATATAGGCTGTGAGTTTGCTATAAATGGCCTCTATCAGTTTAAGAAATGTCCCTTCTATGCCTATTTTCTTAAATTTTCTGATCATGAAAGGATGCTGGATATTATCAAAGGCTTTTTCTGTGTCAATTGAGAGAATCATATGGTCTTTGTTTTTTATTTTATTGATGTGATGTATTATATTTATAAATTTGCATATGTTGAACTAACCCCGGAACCCTGGAATAAAACCAACTTGATCATGGTATGTAATTGTTTTGATGTGTTGTTGAATTCTGTTTGCTAAGATCTTATTGAATATTTTTGCATTGATATTCATTAATGATATTGGTCTATAATTTTCTTTCTTTGTTGGATCCTTTCCTGGTTTGGGTATCAGGGTGATATTTGCTTCATAGAATGTGTTGGGAAGTATTCTTTTTTTTTCTACGCTTTGGAAAATGTTGTATAATATAGGTACTAGTTCCTCTTGAAAGGTTTGATCGAATTTAGATGTGAAGCCATCTGGTCCCAGACTTTTCTTTTTAGGGAGATTTCGTATTGTTGATGCTATTTCAGTAATTGATATAGGTCTGGTCAAGATTTCTAATTCTTTCTGGTTGAGTCTAGGAAAGTGGTGTGCTTCCAGGTAGTGGTCCATTTCCTTCAGATTTTCCTATTTCTGGGAATAGAGATTTTTGTAGTAATCATTGAGAATTTTTTGAATTTCTGAAGTCTCTGATGTTATTTCTCCTTTATTGTTTCTGATAGATGATATTAGAGATTTTAATTTTCTATTTCTGGTTAGGTTGCTCAAAGGTTTATCAATTTTGTTAATGTTTTCAAAAAACCAACTTTTTGTTTCGTTGATCTTCTGAGTGATTCTTTTGTTTTGAATTTCATTTAATTCTGCCCTAATTTTGGTTATTTCTTTTCTTCTGCTGGGTTTGAGGTTGGAATATTCTTCCTTTTCCAGTTGCTTGAGATGATCCATTAAGTTGTTGGCTTCCTCTCTTTCTGTTTTCTTAATGAAGGTTTCCAATGCTATAAATTTCCCTCCTAGGACTGTGTTTGCAGTATCCCACAGGTTTTGATTATTTGTGTCTTCATTATCATTTTGTTCCAAACATTTGGTGATTTCCTTCTTAATCTTGTGTTTGACCCAGCTATCATTCAGCCTAAGATTATTTAGTTTCCATGACTTTGTTTCAGTATGAAGATTCCTGTTGCTGTTGAGTTCAACTTTTATTCCATGGTGGTCTGAGAAGATACAAGGAATAATTTCTATACTTTTGAATTTGCAGAGGTTAGACTTGTGTCCTAGGATATGTGCAGAGGATGACCCGTGTTTCCCACCATTTTATTGTCAAAGATACTAGGATTTCCCTCCATTTGATAGACATTGAGGAAGATGGATGAGATGAAAGCCTTCCTACAACTATCTCCCCAAAGGATTGATTGGTGGGCAAGCTGACCTCAGTTGTGGAAAGCCTGTAGGTTGAACTTTCTAAGGAAGTGGCTCGGAAGAGAGTATAGGGGGCTAAGTTCAAGCTAAATTTCCATATCAGAGGCTGTACAGAGAAAAACTCCCTCAGAACCCTCCAATGAACCAGCAGATGTAAGTCTAGCAAGTGGATACCTGCCACATGTTGGGGACCAAAGGATTTGTCCTGTGGTGCCAGAGAAGAAGCAGCAACCACTAGAAGGGAGATAGAAGAGTGCGCACCAGTGGCATATAGTGTCTTAAGTAGTTAATTCTGCTCCTCTCTCTCACTCATTGCCTAAAATTTTGGGGGTAGGCACAGCTTGGATAACTGGAGAGGAGAAAAGGGAGGAGGCAGTAGTGAGAAAGTAGCTCTTGCCTCTAGTGATGTGCTGCAAACAGTTTATACTTGGGAATTTAGCCAGTTGTTACATTGGTAGCCTGAGTCAGCCAGGGTAGGAGTACTCAAAATAGCATTTGATACACAGTAGGGAAGATGTGCTACAAATCAGGGCCTTTCGATTTCTCCTTCCCTAGAGAGTCCGTTTACTAGTGTACCACTGCTTTCTGCCCACCCCAAGCAGTTGTTCTTGGGAGGCAGTAAGAACCTGAGGTGGTACCTAGTCAGGATTGTTTTAGTAACAGAAGGGGAATTGAAAAAATTTAACATTAAACTTACATATAATGAGGAAACCCTGCTTCTCAGCAAGAAAAGTGAGGGCAATGAAAAATTGTTTCAGTTATTGGAAAAATAAAATAACATTCTATATTTTTACCGCACTGGGTTGCTATGCCTTGTGATGGATTGAATTATATTTTCCCCAAAAGCTAACTTGAAATCCTAACTCCTGGCACCTGAAAATGGGACCTCATCTTGGAATGCAATCTTTGCAGAGATAAAAAAGTTAAAATGGAGTCGTGGGGCCCTAATCCAATATGACTAGTGTCCTTATGAAAAGGGGAAACTTAGACACAGAGACAGACATGAACAAAGGGAGAAGATAGTTATATAAGTGAGTGCTGCTTCCGTACACCAAGGAACGCCAAGGATTGCTAGCAACCTTCAGACTCTCTTCTAGAGCTACTTGGTCTTGAACTTCTTGCCTCCAGAACTGTGAGACAATATTTATTTTTTTTTACCTTAAGCTAGTTTTTGGTACTTATTATGGCAGTTCTATGAAGATAATATAGCCTCTAAAATCCAATTATAATAATGAGTGTGATTTATTGAATATTTACAGTGAGTGTGGTGTGTGTCAAGTGCTTTATTTATATTATGGGACTTGATATTTGGGAAAGTCCTGCAGGGAGGAAGCTTCCATTTGTCACTGGAAAAGAGCTTCAGGGAGGGAGATGCCTCGGACATCTCAGAATCAATAATAGGCCAACTATTAATAAATTCCTCAAGGCAGACAGTGAAGAGCTGGGCACTTACAGGGAAGTTATTATCATTCCATCCATATCCATGCATTTCACTAGTTCACTTAGAAACCAGAAATGTATCTTTTAGTCTAAGTCTGTGTTCCCTAACCCCAGGGGTCCTGGCTGAAACGAGTCTGTGGCCTGTTAGGAACCAGGGCACACAGCAGGTGAGTAGTGGCCCAGCTGGTGAAGCTTCATCTGTATTTAGAGCTGCTCCTAATTGCTCTCACGTGGCAGCCTGAGCTCTGCTGCCTGTCATATAAGCAGCAGCATTAGATTCTCCAAGGAGCTGGAGCACTACAGGCCACCGTGAACTGCACATGCGGGGGATCTAGGGTGCCCACTCCTTACGAGTATCATGCCTGAAGGTCCGAGGTGGAGCTGAGGCGGTGAGGCTAGTGCCAAGGAGCAGCTCCCGGTACAGGATGGGGCTGTAGGTACAGGAAAACAAGCTCAGATTCCTACTGATTCTGCATTATGGTGAGTTGTGTAATTATTTCATTATATAGTACAGTATAATAATAGAAATAAAATGCACAGTAAATGTAATGGGCTGGAATTATCCCCAACCCCCTGTCCCCTTCCCCCAATTCATGGAAAGATTGTCTTCCATGAAACTGGTCCCTGGTGCCAAACAGTTTGGGGACCACTGGTCTAAGGGACATGACAGTAGACAGGGAGAAAAGCATGAACAACAAAACAATAGGATAATTTCAAACAGTTAGCAACTGAGTCGGGGGGTACAAGGGAGAGAACTGGCTTAGACAGCAGCTGATTGGGTGTTCCAGCTATCTGGGGCCAAATGCTTCTGGCTAAATGATTTAGCAAGAATAAATTCCCAGGGCACAGAGCAGACCCAAGTTGAGAAGGAACCGTGTTTTACAGTGCCAATCAGGGAGTGTTACATGGTGGCAGACAGTGAAGGAAGTCGGGTGGAGGGTGGTGGGAGGTGGATGGTGAAGGAACGTCATGTTCCCTGAGGTCAGAGGCCAGGAAGATTACTGAGTAGGCCAACAGCGTGTGGGCAGCTTTACTTTTAAACTGCCATACTCAGCTTATTTTGCTTTGACTTAATTAAGTCTTCAAGCTTCAAAGCTCATGACATAAACCGTGATAAAAATTGGGGGTTTCAATTTAACATCAACATTGGGGGACAAAATATTTTAAATAAAATGAGAGTTTCAGTGGCTGTCAGAAGACAGTGGCAATAGCTACAATGTTCTTTCTGGGAGAGTTATGTCTGCTATAATGGGGATGCCATCAGGACCTTGGAAGTGGCAGAGCTTTTTCTCAAAATTCATAGATTTTGATCCTTATAGGATCTAGGTGATTGCTGTGTTTTCCTGACCCAATCTCTAGTTCATGCATCTGGGGGCTGTCCAGAAAGTATCCAGGCATACATGTCTCTCTTTTTCATAGCACATGGCTGGATACTTTCCGGACAGACCTCACATTTTAGACTCACAAAACGTCTTTATTTATTTACTAAATGTCTCTGTTATGCTGGGCGTTATGCCAACTGCTGGAACACAACAGTGAAAATGTACTTGATGTCAGTAAAAGTTAAGCAAAAGTCTGGTTGAGAGTCTGCCATTTGAATAACTATTATACCGCCATGTAAAAATGCTACAGAGGCATGCATATGGTGCTGGGGAGGCTTAGAGGAAGGAGAAACCAACTCCCTAGTGATGGGTGATGGGTTGTCAAGGAGAGCTTCATCGAGGTGAGGTATCATAGGGCCAGCGTCCGTGTAATAGGTTGACAGGTGCCAGATTACAAAGGCTCTCACAGGCTAGGTTTAAGGGAGGCATTTAAGTCTTTCAAACTGTGCAGTGACTCGGTTATAGATGTACTTTAAAGAAATCTCTATGGCAGCAATGTGGAGGATGAAGTGACAAAAATATATACTTTGGTTCATTTTGTTCTACATGGCAGTTCTACCTTAACTGTATACACATCTTACACACTATACTCAAGCAACAAAATGCACACTTAGAAACCCGGTGTTACATTCCTGCACTAGCTCTGCACTGATTCAGCTCAGTATACACCTGACCCTTCATATGACAATACTGTCTCTGGAAACTGTTAGGACTGATGAGTAATAGGCTGTGTTCAAATGTACAGTGTCATGATTATGACCAACACCATAGACTCTGTCTCTTCTAAGTGAGGTATTCCACTGTATGTTTGACTTAGCAAAATACATTACTACAATTTAATAATAGATCTCTTGGAACAAGATTGTATGGTGTTAAGTATCCTATCTTACAAAGTCAAAAATAAGATAGTAAGCGTTATCCTAACAAGAATCCTAATGTTCTCAAGCTACATTGTAGAGCTGTTTTTATTATTTTTTTTAGTTATGTAAAGAAAAAATAAAATCAAGCATTCTCTTATATTTAAACAGTCACAAAACAGAAGTTCTTCATAATGAATTATGTTAGAACTTATTTTCTGTTTTACCCTGTATTCTGTAAGTATGGGTCTCAAACTTCAGTGTGTGCCAGAATCATCTGGAGAGCTTGTTGAAATAGAGTTCTGGGTTCCAGCCCGAGAGATTCTAATTTAGTTGGTGGAATCTGAAAATTTACATTTCTAACAAGTTCCCAGGGGATGCTTAGGCATTGATCCAGAGACCACACATTGAGAACCATTGCTTGGAAATAATAGCTAACTTTTGTTGGGCACTTTCTATGTTGAGTATCTCTTATGCAAAATTCTTGGGACTAGAAGTGTTTCCGATTTCAGAGTAAAAAGATTTTTGGAATATTTGCATATACATAATGAGCTGTCTTGGTGATGAGACCCAAGACAAAACACCAAATTTATTTATGTTACATATATACTTTGTACACATAGCCTGAAGGTAAATTTTTACAATTTTTTTTTTTTTTTTTAGACAGAGTCTCACTATGTTGCCCTGGGTAGAGTGCTGTGGCATCACAGCTCTCAGCAACCTCGAACTCTTGGGCTTAAGTGATTCTTTTGCCTCAGCCTCCCAAGTATTTGGGACTACAGACATCCGCCACAATGCCCAGCTACTTTTTTGTTGCAGTTGTCGTCGTTTGGCTGGCCCAGGCCGGATTCGAACCTGCCAGCCCTGGTGTATGTGGCCAGCGGCCTACCCACTGAGCTATGGGCACTGCCAAATTTTTACAATATTTTTAGTATTTTTGATGAGGTCAGATGTGGAATTTTCCACTTTGGAATCTTGTCAGTGCTCATAATTTTCAGATTTTGGAGCATTTCAGATTTCAGATTTTTAGATTACAGGTGCTCAACAAGTACCTTGCTTGTGTTAAGCTCATTTAATCCTCACTGCAATCCTAGGATGCAGGCATTTTAGTACCCACTTGTTTTATTATTATAAGTAAAGAAACTGAGACTTGAGAAAGTAAGGCAACACATTCAAGGCCACTCAGCCAATTAAGTGGTGGGTGAGGAATGAACCCAGAATTCTACATGTGAACGACTTGCTGTGATTTCCCTATTGGTGAATTCTGATCTCCTGGGGTCCCCAACCTTTGGGCTGTGGACTGGTGCTGGTCCGTGGCCTGCTAGGAACTGAGCCACACATGAAGAGACGAGTGTCAGTGGGCAAGCAAAGCTTCATCTGTGTTTACAGCTGCTTCTTATGGCTCACATCATCTCCTGTCATAGCAGCACCAGCATTAGCGACTGAGAAGCGCAAACCCTGTTGTAAATTGTGCAAGCTAAGGATCTAGGTTGCGTGGCTTTTATGAACACCTAATGCCTGATGATCTGAGATGGAGATGTAACACACTTAAATCATCCTGAAACCACCCCCACCCCCGGTCCATGGAAAAATTGCCTTCCATGAAACCAGTCCCTGGTGCCAAAAAGGATGGGGACAGCTGTGTGCCACCTATCCAGAAACTTTAGAACCCTGAGAACCTTTTGGTGGTGTGTTTTGTAGCTAATATTGCCTTGTTTGGAGATGAACGTTGTTCTTTGTAAAAACATTCATATTTTTAGATAGAAACTGACTTCACCCCCAGCGAATATTTCTGACTATAGAGAAATTGCCAAACCTGCTGACTCATAACAAAAATAAAGAGCATCCACTATTCAGTTTATGGCTTTTAGTTTGGGGAGGTGGTGGGAGGAAAAATAGATTGTCACCCACTAAAGATCGCTTTATTTTCATTTTATTCAATGCCATTTACAAAACTGTGCATGGAGGTGGTCTTCAGAGCTTTGCGGAGATTATTTTTTCAATAGTACAGATGGCCCTGATAAATATTTAAGGCATCTTGGGAAACAAGAACATGATCCTGACCCAGGGGAAATTGGTCATGTAAATTACTCTGTTTCAAGTGCTTTGGCCTCTGAGCACCTAGAATGGACACATATTTTATTGACTTATTAACTCATTCCTGAAGTCACCGAAGGCCCAAGCTACAACTTCATGTCTGACCACGCACCAAGGCTTTTTTTTTGCTTGCTTCTCTGGCTTTTTGCCTGTTTTCCTTTCCCTGCCCATAATCATGTAAGTGTAACATCCATCAAAGTAACACTTTCTCTCTCTCTGGGTCTCTCTCTCTCACACACAGAGCTGTGTTTAGACTTAAAGCTGTTATCTTTTTAGAATATGAAAAGAGAAGGGTCATCATCACTTGGTGATAAGGTTTCTTGTAATTATAATCTCATTCTCAAAGATATAATATATATATTTATTGAGACAGAGTCTCACTTTGTCACCCTTGGTAGAGTGCCATGGCATCACAGCTCACTGCAACCTCAAACTCTTGGGCCTAAGTGATTCTCTTGTCTCAGGCTCCCAAGTAGCTGGGACTACAGGCGCCCGCCACAACACCCAGCTATTTTTTTGTTGTTGTAGTTGTCATTGTTTGGGAGGCCTGGGCTGGGTTAGAACCTGCCAGCCCCCGTGTATGTGGCTGGTGCCCTAGCTGCTGAGCTATAGGTGCCGAGCCTCAAAGATATAATATTGATACCTAATATACTTTTAACTTTAATGCCCATTTGTCACAAATGAAGACATTTAAAATACATACATTTTTTCTACTGACAAGCTTTTATTGTAATCATGAACGTAACTGTGAAAAAGAACTATATATGGAAGCAAACCACAAAAACTAGCTTAAACATGAGCCAAACTGAAATAAGACTATATCTGACACCCTTGAAACTTTATAAGATTTAATAAAAATTATTAATGTGGAATTGTTTAGAAAAGACTATGCCAGCCCTATACCTTTACGTTTCTATCATCTAAGGGGAGTTGGTTGTAGCCAGAAACATTTCCAGAATCCTGTGTTGCACTTTTCCTGCGCTTACCACCATCTAACATGTTACATATTTTAGTAACTTTTCATGTTTATTACTCTCTCGTCACAAGCTCCACAAGTAGAGGTTTTTCATTTGTTTTGTTTACTGTTACAGTCTCAATGTTTATAACAGTACCTAATACGTAGTTGGCATTAAATACATGGGTGCTAAATGAATGGATAATAAATGAATTCGTGAATAAATAAAGTATTTTGGTTCAAAACTTATCATCAGAACCTAAAGATCATTTATAAAGAAACTACTGAGTTATGTGCTATGGCTGGTAATTCCTCTGTACCTCTGAGGCCTTCCATCTCATGAAGTGAATAGAGTAAGAAGTATTTATACATGCTCTGCTCAAAATCTGAAAAGAGTATTTTCTATGCTGGGCGGCACCTGTGGCTCAGTGAGTAGGGCGCCAGCCCCATATACTGTGGGTGGTGGGTTCAAACTCGGCCCCAGCCAAACTGCAACAAAAAAATAGCCGGGCATTGTGGCGAGTGCCTGTAGTCCCAGCTGCTCAGGAGGCTGAAACAAGAGAATCACCTAAGCCCAGAAGTTGGAGGTTGTTGTGTGCTGTGACGCCAGAGCATTCTACTGAGGGTGATAAAGTGAGACTCTGTCTCTAAAAAAAAAAAAAAAGAGTATTTTCTATGCTGACAGTATAAAAAATAGGCAACACATATTAAAGGGAAATTTTGTAAAATTCTGGGTTGTTTCCAAGATATGTATGGTTTAAGCCCTTGTTTATATGCTGTTTTCTTCCCTCACCTAACCAGTACAATGTAGGGGCATATGGCACACCTCTCAAGTGAAGGGCTCAACTACAACTTGGACTTTACCCAACAAATGCAAACAATGTAACCTAATCTTATGTCCCCTTATATTTATCTGAACGAAAGATAAAAAAATGAAATATAAGCGGAAAACAAATGTATTATTTATGAATAAATACCTTTTGGGGCAATTCAGGCAACAAAAAAATTATCTCTAATATATATCATAAGCAATATGGCATTTAATCATGGTATGGAATCAGAAGACAAATCACTCGTCACCATATCACAAGGGATCTAAGCAACTTATCTACTGCTGCATAACAAATTTCCCCAAAATTTAGTGTCTTAAAACAATAATAGTTTATTATTATTATTATCATCATTTTGATATAATTCTCACTCAGTTGCCCTGGGTAGAGTGCTGTGGCTTCATAGCTCACAGCAACCTCAAACTCTTAGGCTCAAGTGATCCTCTTGCCTCTGCCTCCCCTATAGGTAGCTGGGACTTACAGGCACCTGCCACAATGTCCGGCTATTTTTAGAAATGGGATCTCACTTGTGCTCAGGTTGGTCTCAAACTCCTGAGCTCAAGCAATCCACCCTCCTCAGCCTCCCAGAGTGCTGGGATTACAGATGTGAGCCACCACACCCAGCCTAATAGTAATTTATTATTTCATAGCTTCTGTGCGTCAGGAATCCAGGAATCCCATAGCCTTGGTGGCTTAAGCAACAGAAACTTGCTATCTCACAGTTCTGGAGGCCAGACGTTTAAGATCAGGGTTTACTCTGAGGTCGTTCTCTATGGCTTGCACATAGCCACTTTCTTTCACATGGTCTTCCCTCTGTGCACATGCACTCTGGGATCACTCCCTTTTTTTTTTTTTTTCTTTTGCAGTTTTGGCCAGGGCTGGGTTTGAACCTGCTGCCTCTGGTATATGGGCCAGCACCCTACTCCTTTGAGCTACAGGCACCGCCCCTCTCTCCTGTTTTTTAAATTATAAATATGTATATACACATACATATAAAGGGTGCCAAAAATGTATATGTGTTTTGTTTTTTTTAAATTGAGGAGGAGTCTCACTCTGTGGCTTCATAGCCCACAGCAACCTCAAACTCCTGGCTGGCCTTGAATTCTTTGGGTTCAAATCATTTTCCAGCCTTACCCTTTTAAGTAGCTGGGATTATAGGTATGCTTCACAGTGCCTAGCTCAAGTGTCTTTTTTTGCATTCAAATTTCCTCTTTATAAGGACTCCAGTGAGATCAGAATTCAACTCAACTTAACTGCCTCTTTGAAGGCTATCTCCAAATGTGGTCTAAGAACTCATTTAAACTTAATTATCTCTTTAGAGGCCCTTTCTTCAAATATAGCTACATTCAGAGTTAGTAGGGGCTAGAATTTCAACATATGAATTTTAGGGGACAAAATTCAGTCCACAGCAGTCTCTCATGAGGCTACAGTCAGCTGCAATTGAGGCTGCAACCTCGTCTGATGGATCGAGTGGTGAGTGATGAGCTTCCTCGCTCACTCACATCCCTGCTGGCAGGACTCATACCAGTTCCTACCACATGGGCTTCTCCACAGGTTGCCCAAATTACCCCATGACAACAGCAGCTGGCTTCCCTCAGAGCAAGTGATGAGGGAGAGAGAACCCAAGACAGAATGCATAGTCTTCTTATAAATTAATTTTGGAAGTGACATACATTACTTCTGCCATTATTCTATTGGTCACACAAACCAGCCCTGGTAAAATGCAGGAGAGAACCATGCAGGGACATAAATACCAGGAAATGAGATTACTGGTGGTCATCTTTGAGGCTGGCCACATCAAGTAGGTCAAAAATGAAAATTCAGTCTGCAAAAATTTGTGCATATACATTATTTAAATATTTAAATTAATTATTGGACTGTGACATTGAAGTATTTTCAGCTACTGTGATAATTGAGTATGATTTATGTTTTCCAGGATTAAGCTATACTTACTAAAGGACATTTGAAAATTTTTGTCAAATTTATAAATGTTGCAAATATTTGTGCCTAATGATCTGTTCCTCTAAGTCAGCAGTTCTTAATCTGTGGGTTACAACCCACAGGAACTGTATTAAAGGGTCATGGCATTAGGAAGGTTGAGAACCACTGCCTAAATAAAAAACATCAAGAGTCAGGATAGTCGTTGACTCCAGCCTTGGTGCTAGACTGCTTGGGTTTGAATATATATTGTGGTGTATACAAACTGGGACAACTTGAGCAATTTTTTTCAATCTCTGTTTCTTAGTTTTCCCAAATGTTAAATTGGAGAAGCAAATAAATAATATCTGTTTCATGTGGCTGTTGTAAAGATTAAATTAGTTAATACATACAAAAGGCTGAGAATAGCTCCTGGCACAAAAGGCATGCCAAAAAACAAAAACACCACCAAACCTAGTTGTTTCCTCTTATTATTATTCCAAGTCTGATGCAACGTACAATATATTGTAGATATTCAATAAATGTTTTTGTATGACCCATGGGCATCATCTGTAAAGAGTTTATAATAAAAGATGGCAGATACCATGAGAGCTTCACAAAATGATGCCATGTGACTTTCAAAGAAGCACTATTAATTTCCTTGCCATGGAATGTGGTGACATTTGAGCTAAAGGTTAAGGCCAATGAAGAACATTAATATGTCAAAATTTTTACTCCAGAAAGAGGAAAGGACATAAGCAAAAATCCACTTTTTCCCCACAGTCAAGCCGGAACATAACATAGGAGAAGGGGAGTAAGGGGTAACAAGTGTGAGGGGTTGGCTGGCACCAGGTAACGGAATCCTTTCAACATTAGACCACGTGATTTGGATTTCATTGTGTGGTTACCAGAAAGGTTTTTAAACAACAAAATAATGTCTTAGGGAGATTTGGTGTGATTGTGAAAACTAAATTGAGAAGGTGACTTCAGGCTTGGCTTGATCCAGGATTCAGATAAAAATCACCAAAATCCATCTTTCAGCTCTGCTGTTTTTCTGTTAGCTCTGCCTGTGGATCCAGGTGAAGCACAGAGAGAAGAGAAATTGCTTCCTACAGAGAAAAAGATAGAAAAGTTTTATTTCTAGAAAAAATGTCTAAATTCAGTCATGTTCCTATTCCTCAACCAATCATCATGTCTAGAGTATGGGATGACAGCCTAGATTTAGGCACCCTGGCACCATACCCAGGAAAGGAAGCACATCAGTCCCAGTCAGCTTCCATGCTACCACTTCAGGGTTTCATAGTGGGAATCTACACGATTTAGTCCTTGAATTATGCTGTGGTTTAAAAGTACAAATCCAAAATAATTCATAGGCAGCTATTTTTCCCACAACATAAGGATAACATAAAGTTCCTCAGTAATCATTGTTTAAAGAGATATTTTTGGGCTGGGAGAGGTGGCTCACATCGGCAATCCCAGCATTTTGGGAGGCTGAGGCCATAGGAACACCCTGGGTGATAGAACAAGACTCTGTGTCTAAAGAAAAAGTAATAAAATTAAAATATATATATATTTTTTTCTTCTTCCCTTCACTGCCTTTAGCAATGTAGTTACTCTCTCTAACAGTTTTATTCCCATATAAAAACAAAAATACCATGATGACCACCAGCACCACCACCAAAATACCATCTAGCCTTAATCTTTCTTATGTGTTAATATTTCTATCCTCCCTCCCTCTCTCCCTTCAAAAATCCCACAAACGGAAGTGGCAAGCCAAAACTTCCTTAAAGGTAAGGGAAGGAAAAAGACCAAGGTCAATTACATTAAAATTCTTTTAAATAGGCCCACAGAAAAAAAAATTGAGAAACTACACATCTATAGTTTTATTCTAATAATACTTAGAAATCGTGATTAGCACTTGCTCTTCTTATCACCTACTTTCATTCCCATATCTGTTTCATACACACCTTTGTAGGAAGCTGATTTTTCCTTTGTCTGAAATATCTCCTTTTATCAAATCAATATGCCGGCTCACCTGGAGACCTTCTCTTTTTCAAGCCTTACCCCCCTGCCCCCCCGAAAGCCTTCCCTTATAGCATCCCCCCATCCTACCTTTATGTCCTCTGGACTACCACTTTGCCTGTACGTTTCTATTAAATTGTGACTTTCATTTTTTGTTCCACATCTGTTAGGGCGGTGCCTGTGGCTTAAAGGAGTTGGGCGCTGACCCCATATGCCAGAGGTGGTGGGTTCAAACCCAGCCCTAGCCAAAAACTGCAAAATAAATAAATAAATTGTCACAACCCCTGGGGCCCTTACGCCCCTGATCTCCATCACCTCACCCCAGGAAGGAACCAGGTGTGACTCCAATTAGAAGTGCATGCGTGAGGGAGGCGAGCTAGCCCTTCTTTGCAGGGTAGCCCCGAGCAACCTCCGTATTAGCCTTTTATTCAGACGGTACAACACAGGTGAGGGGAGTATTCAACAATGACTACATGCTGAAGGATCGCCATGGGCTTAGACTCTTTCTCCCCACGAGCACCTGCAGATGAATTGCCAGGGTCCACCCCTCAGCTGCAAATCATCTTGCTCAGAGGTCATCTGGCTCTTGGCATCCTCTACAATCAATCAATCAATCAATCAATCAATAAATAAATAAAATAAGTCCACGTCTGTTGACCTGTCAGTGAACTATCTGAGACCAGAACCTCATTTTGCATACCTGGCACATAGTAGACTTCACATAAATACTACTGACTAAGTAAGTCAATGGATGAATAACACTTTTTTAAAAATCCATTTTGCCTTTGAGTTGACACTCTTAGCAGTATACCTTGTTGGAGATTTTAAGTTGGTTTTGAAAATTTTAGACTAGCGCTTCAGAGAAGACTATATTAGTCAGGGCTCTCCAAAGAAACAGAACCAATAGGATATATAAATTTGGCAGTTTATTATAAGGAATTAGCTCATGTGGTTTTGGAGATTGACAAGTCCCAAGAACTATAATTCAGCAAGCTGGAGACCCAGGATTGCTGAGGGCATAGTTCAGGTCTGGAAAGATGCAGGTTTCAGACTTGGGAGCCAAAAATTTCAGTTCAGGTCCAAAGTCAGGAAAACAACCAACAAAAAACCAGCGCTCAAGCTCTAAGGCAGTTAGGTAGGAGGAATTCTCTCTTACTCAGCTTTTTTCTTCTAGCCAAGCTTTCAATAGATTGGATCTAGCCCACTCTCATTAGGAAGGGCAGTCTGCTTTACTCAGTTTCCTGATTTAGATATTAATCTCATCCAGAAACACCCTCACAGACACACCCAGATTAATAATGTTCCATCAGATGTCTGGGAACCCTGTTGCCCAGTCAAGTGGACACAAAATTAAACATCACAAAAACTAAAGCCTATAGATAAAGATCTGGAAATACCTCTTAGAGGAGCAAATTAAAACTATTATAATGTCTCTGAGGACAAGAGGGAAAGGCTAGCAAAAGCAAAAGGACAACAAAAGCTGGGGTATTTTCTTAGAAGGCCAAGGAAGTGAAGAAGTTATTCTTCTCATCCATAGAGGGGAGGCATTGAGCTAGATGATTTTGAAGATCCTTCCAGTTGTAAAACTCCCATTCTCTTTTCACTTTCAAGTTTCAAGACTAGGTAAATGGGTATGTTATACCCAAAGTGAGTGGAATAGAGAAACGCCAGCACATTGAGCCCAAATTAAGCAAGGGGCCTTTATTGACCGTTCCGGCTGAGAGCAGGCGCATGCCTCCAGGTCTCTTGACCCCTAGAAGCAGGGGTGGAAAGCTTATAAGGGACTTTCAGTAGGCGAGGGGGAGTTCTTAATACAAGCCAAATTTGACAAGAGCCAACACCTGGTAAGGGGAGTCCTTACAAGGGGAAGCTGGGGTTTTGCAGTTATTACTAAACTTTTTCAGCTGAACTCCCTGTCTTAAAGGGGGAGTGTTGAAAGCCCTTAGCAAGATGGAGTTGGGGCATAATAGGTACATTAAGAGAAATGGATTATGTAAGAAGATTTGGAGGGAATTGATGTCTTGTTAGTAGTTGCATGGAAACTACTTATTCATGAAATTCTTAGTTCTATATATATTCTTCCAGGAAGTATATTGGCCTTCTACAATACACAGCTTTCACTGAACTGTTGCAGATCATTATTTATGGATAGGTCCTTTGGAGAAACTGTCTTCCTTCCCTTAGAAGCTCCTGTGAAGGATATGGATCGGAGCTAGCCCAAGAGCTCTGAGGAAAACGTAGACACATTGGATCTAGCCCATCCTCATTAGGGCCCCTCTTGTGGGGGCAAGAGGCAAAAGAAAATCAAGAGGGAAGAAGTGATGTAAAAGTTTTTTGCTACAAAGAGGTGGCGGTTGATAAGACTTGGGGAAAGGCTATCAGAATTGATAATTAGGATATTCAGGCAGGTTTTGGTGGAGGGATAGAAGGCTCAGCAGTTCCCTGTTCTCTGATATTGACAATATTATAGTGGAATCAGTTATCATAGCCTTTTAAAATTTTCTACCAATGCTTATAGTAGCTTGCAGATATGAGCAGAGAATGTAGAGGGCAGGCAAGGATGAGAGCCATGTCTAGTGATGTGGGGTTGAAGGCTTGAATGGTAGGAATGGGTTTAAGGGTTGTGGTTTGTCAGAAAAGAAAGCAGTAAAATATTTGACTACAGAATTTTGGTTTAGAAAAGATAGAAATTATGGCCAGGCGCAGTGGCTCATGCCTGTAATCCTAATCCTGGCACTCTGGGAGGCTGAGACAGGTGAATTGCTTGAACTCAGGAGTTTGAGACCAGCCTGAGCAAGACTGTCTTTACAAAAACAAAAAATAAAAAAACCCACAAATATTGTGGTGGGGGCCTATGGTCCCAGCTACTTGGGACTTGAGGCAAGAGGAACTGCTGAGCCCAAGAGTTTGAGGTTGCTGTGAGCTATGATGCACAGCACTCTACACAGAGTGATGGAGTGAGACTCTATCTAAAATAGGAAAGAAGGAAGGAAGGGAGGGAGGGAGGGAGAGATGGATGGACGGAGGGAGGGAGAGAGAAAAGATGCAAATGCAGTTAAAAACCAGAAGAGGATCTAGGATAGGATGTTCATTCAGCTTGCTTTTCCTGGTGCCTTGGGTCAGTGGGGTAGAGAAAAGACCAACTAACTCTGATGCCCATACTTTCTCCTGATAAACATCACAAGATCTTCACCTTGGCCAGTGCTGTCTATGCCAGCTCTGTGCAGGATACCTTCTGTTTGCCAGCCCTCCTTCCCCAGCTCTACCCTCCCTCCTCTTCCTCTCTGCTCTGTGACCGGGGAGGCTGACTGTATGAACCTCTCTGCTCTGTGACCGGGGAGGCTGACTGTATGAACCTCTCTGCTCTGTGACCGGGGAGGCTGACTGTATGAACCTCTCTGCTCTGTAAGGGGAGGCTGACTGTATGAACCACATCAATGGGCTGTTTTGCTCTGCTGCTTCTTTTTGGCTCTGCAGGATCACCAGCATGAGATTGGAAGGAGGGATACTGGGAGGTAAGGTATCATTCTGCTGACTCCTCCCCACAGGATACGCCTAGTCTTTGGCCCTTGAGGCCTAGAGATGGTACTAATACTTAGCTTTCTATTTTATTTTATTTTTTTGAGATAGACCCTCAAGCTGTCACCTGGGTAGGGTAGAGAGCTGTGGCATCACAGCTCACAGCAACCTCCAACTCCTGGGCTCAAGCGATTCTCCTGCCTCCACCTCCCAAGTAGCTGGGACTATAGGCATCTGCCACAACTCCTGGCGATTTTTTGGTTGCAGCTGTCATTGTTATTTGGGGGGCCCTGGCTGGATTCAAACCCGCCAGCTCAGGTGTATGTGGCTGGCGCCTTAGCCGCTTGAGCCACAGGTGCCAAGCCAATACTTGGCTTTCTTAACCGCTTGTGATTTCTCTATGCCCTGCCACACCTTTGAAATTGCCTACACAAATTATTCAGCATATCTTTTACTTCCTCAAATTATTCAAGTTGAATATTCCATTTGGACTCTGTTTGACATAAGTTGTTTGTGAATTATCATTATACAATATCATCATAATTGAAAAAATAAAATGTTTGAAACTAGTAGACTAGGATAGAGCTTGTCAAACTTTTTATTTTTGTTTGCAAATAGCCAGATTTTTCAGTATAGATTTTTCAAAATATTTCAGTAAATATGTTTGGTTTGGGGGTTCAAATAATCTTTGTTACCACTATTCAACTCTACTGTCTTTATACAAGGGTCCTCAAACTTTTTAAACGGGAAGGGGGGGCAGTTCACTGTCCCTCAGACCGTTGGAGGGCTAGACTGCGGGCCCTAGGATGAGTCGGCTGCTAAGCAGGACAGGCAGAGGTTTAGAAATGCTGGGATTCTTAAGGATGTTAAGTACATTGTCAGTTTGTTCAACATAGTCCCTGTGGCGTGATGCAAAGACCCACAGAATTACTTTTAATAACTATTAAGGGCTGTTAGAAGCTGCTTTTTCCTGGTTCTTATTTTTAAATTATTTTGGATACTTCTTAGAAAAGTGGGTTGTGTTTATTGGTTTCTTCAGCAATTTTGTCATCCTTTAAATTATTAGTCATTTAACCCACCTTCATTTACTCTTTTTGCCTCCTAAATATTTTGTGGTGGGTAGTTAATATATTCGCTCCTCTTTCAGAAAAAAGCTGTATCTTCGTGGATTTCATGGGCTTGCTGGTTCAGATGAAGCATTAGCTGGTGAATAAAATAGATTTGGCCCCATGGAAGGCATATGAGTGTAGGTGGTGTGTGCTGTGGGGCGAGGGACAGTGACTGAACCTGGAAAAAATAAGAATACTGAAAAGGGTGTGTGTTCTTGTGTGTGTGTGTGTGCACGGTGGGAGTAAAGTGGGCTGGTGTGGCTCGATGGGATGAATGAAGATCTCAAGAGTTGAGAGAGACTGAGGCCATTTACTGATGGGGGGAGGGAGGAGAACAACAGCTGGGAAAATGAGTGGTTGGGAAATGTGGGCTGGAGAATGTGCCCCTGGGCTAGTTCTTTTGATCATAGGCTTCTGGGGCTCTGGATTTAGGACAGGATACCTTAACATTTCAGAAGGGGAAAGAGAGGAGTGAGTGGTAAGTCTGATATGGAATGCTGTCCTGTGAGTTCTAAAGAACCTGTATATTATCCTGAAACGATTGAGCCTGAGCAGAACTGCAACATTCGTGTTTCTTAAACTGAATTGATATTTTTGTTGACTAATGTCATTGTTTATTAACAAAGGACCATGACACCGCCCACCTCCACCTCCACCTCCACACATTGTTACTTGGTGAGCCAGTGGAAGAGCAAGGGCACAGGGAGGTCTGTGTCTGGATGATATCATAATTTTCATCAACTGCACAGCCTGGCCGTGGCCTTGAAGAGATGCTTAACTTCTGGAAATTACTTCTTTATTGCAACCAAAGCTATGAAGTTTAAAGGTCCATAAAGATGAGATAAACAGTCATAAAGGCATTTTGAAATTCATACAACAGTGTGTAAAACGGATTTAATTGCCGTCAGTTAAATATGGGGATGTTAAAGCAATATCCAGACCCAGGCAAAAATCGAATCATCAACTGCTTAATGAGGGACAAAATCTTGAGAAAAACGGTGAATAAAATGCTACTTGTATGTGATTTGTGATTAACTTTTATAAGATTTTTGAGAGAATCACTTGGCTTTAGAATATTTCTGTGGAAAACAGCTTTATAGCTGGTCCGACTTTCTTAAAATTAAGTTTGGAGTTCACTTTTGCTAGTCTACTTTTTTTAAATCATAGTCTAACTTCCAGTCTGACAATCTTTCAAAGATCATTTTAGAATAATTCTGATCCTGCAGATCAGTGAAAGAAGGGTCATTGAAAAATTCATTCAAATGTCACCAATGTATTAAATACACAGTCTAATCTTAATTCTGGTCAATATTTAATTTTTCTTTGTTTCAGGCAGCATAATAAACAATTTTCATAGATTATCCTTTTAATTCTCATAAATTAAAGATATGTGCAATTATTATCCCCATTTTAGAGATGAGGAAAACTGAAGCATAAAGAAACTATGTAATTGGCTCAGAATCACACAACAAGTGGACAAGTGGTGCTACTAGAATTGGCACTGAGACAATTTAATTTCAGAACCTATTTTTAACCGATTTCTTATACTGCTTCCTTTTCTGAATTTTTTTTTTTTTTTTGAGATAGAGTTTCACTTTGTCACCCTCAGTAGAGTGTAGTGGCATCATAGCTCACAGCAACCTCAAACTCTTGGGCTCAAGTGATTCTCTTGTTTCAGCCTCCCGAGTACCTGGGACTACAGATGCCCGCCACAGTGCCTGGCTATTTTTAGAGACAGGGTCTTGCACTTGCTTGGGCTGGTCTCAAACCTGTGAGCTCAGGCAGTCTACCCACCTCGGCCTCCCAGAGTGCTAGGACTACAGGTGTGAGCCACTGCCCCTGGCTACTTTTTCTATATTTTTTACACTTGATCTTAGCCAAAAGGCAGAGAAGTGATTTTTTTTCTGTATTTTTGATGGTGAAAATGAGAAAATAATTTTAAGGGAATATAATACATTGGATCTTAATAATCCAGGTAATAAATCCTATTTAATACAAATAAACTGTGTGATTTTAGGGAAATCATTTTACATCTGTAAAATGAGGAATTGTACTGAGTGTTTTCCAAAATGCCTCTTCTACTTCAATGCTGTGAGTCCATAACAAGGTATAGATGTTTTAAAAACCATATCCTTCAATCAAGTGGTCATTCTTTTAGCATTAAATTATTTGGAATACACACTTTCCAAATTCACAGAAACATTTTCCAGTTCTGTTTGCTTTGATCTCATTTGTTGCTATTTAGTGATAAAATCAGAAACTCCATAGCAAAAAGGGAGAATCTCATTTGAGTCATTTCTCTGTCATATGTGGGATATTTTGCCAGTATACCAAATTCACAGAAATCAGAGCTTCACAGAGTTCCAGCAATGACCTAACATGGCCTCCTCACATTACACTGAGGAGGCTGAAACCCAGAGTTGTTCAGGGACGTGTCCAAATTCACAAAGCTGGTTTGTAGCAGAGCTGCACTACAATTGTCTGGGTTCAGATCTGAGGTCTCTCACAATGAATCACTTCTGTCTTCACATCTCCAAATCATGAAAGACCACCAGCTTGTCTGAGTCTGGATAGTGTGGTGCAACAGAAAGCCCTTTGTTTGAATTTAAGTGCTCCACTGTTTACTAGATATAAAACACTGCAAAAATCTAAAATGAATATGTATACACACACATACACATATTCAATGTTCAGGATCATCAGACTGAACCTCAGAGCTTAGTACTAATGTATTAATACATTGGAGGTTGTGCCAGTACTGAGCAATTTATCTTTGACTGTTGAAGTCTGGCAGGCACAGAGCAGAAGTCAACCTAATCTAGAATGGATGCATTTTCCTAAATTAAAGGGCAAATAATGGAATGGACCGGAGTGTCAGAGTTTGACAGTACTTTGGATGGAGGAAAGTGGTTGGGGAATGAATCATACAAGGACAACTCTAGAGGATGAATGAACCAATTTCCAGAGAACCTGCTCCTGGCCACCTCCCTTGTGGTTCCCCCTCCCTCTCTGCAGTGAGAACCCTGTTCACAATGAAGGACTTGGCCGCTTTTACAGAAGCCACGTTATCCATCACATCAAATTAGCGTTGTGATTTGAATGTTATTACCTTTGTAGGTCTGTTTGTTTCGACTTTGTAAAATTATTTAGTCTTGCAATTATTTAAGGACTCCAATCATAAAGCACTTACATTTCATTTTGTGTTACATATTTAAGCAAAACCAAGTAAAAAATTAGAGTGATATAGAATTTCTTTCCTTTAAGAGCTATTTGTGTTTTTTCTTTTGGGTATGAAAAATGCTTATGTAGTCCTGTATGAGGTCTCTTTTTAAATGTTAGAAATTTTTTCTGACCCTCTCATGATGGCAGCTGCAAGTTTTAAATATATTAACTGAGGCAATGCCAAATGGTAAAAGAGACCACTGTGAATTCAGTAATGTTCAAAAATAACTTGTATTTTGTTCATTGGATAGGCATTTACATACAGTTTAAAGTGATAGCACCTGAAAATATGCAAATAATTGTATGCAAAGCTGTTTATTACTGGATGATTTTTAAGGCCAAGAGATTGGAAACAACCCAATGTCCACTGACGGAGACAGCTTAAAGCCATGTTATTAGAACCACAAAATGCAGCTGACAGAAGGAACAAAGTCTCTTTCCGTGCACTGACTGGGGTGATCTCTGGGATGAATTATTAAATGAAAAAGCAAGATAGACAAGGTGTGAATAGTGGCTACCACTTATCCTTGCGTCTGTGTGTGTCTGTGTGTACACACGTGTGTGCGTAGAAATAAGAAACAAAAGGATATATCATTATTTATTTAAAAAAAATGATTATATCCAGAGGAACAGTATGATGAGATAGGAGCAAAATTTCCCTGGGTATACTTTTTTACTACATTTGACTTTGGAACCAAGTTAGTATTTTCCATGATTAAAAAGGAAGGAAAAGGAAGTCGAAATAAATAATATTACCCTAACTGTGAGCTATGTTCATAGTACAATTTCTCATACACAAAGGAATTATTTCAAGCGACTTTAAAGCATAGTGACTTGATTGTGCATTCCTCGTGAGAGACACAGAAAGATAAAAACAACTATAACAGTCCTAAATAATTTTTAATAATTACACTGCTAATAAAAATTTGGGTATTGGTATCCTAAAACTATTATTTATATAATACGTATGTTAACATAGTTGTGTTTATGCTTTATCTTAACCTATGGATATCTGTGTAATAGGATAATGTTTGATTATGTTTATGCTATTAGGGACCAAGATTTTGGAGTAAAAAATAGAGAATATAAAATGAAGGAAATGAGTAAAAGCCTTATTATTTAAATCAAAATTGGAAACATCACTATAAATTCATCATATTTTTCTCTCAAAATAATTGCTTTCTAGTTCAGTCTCTTGAAAAGATCTAGCAACAATTACTAAGCCAGGAGCAATGGCAGGGAGCAGCCCTGGTGCCCAGATGGTGCTCTCCAAACACCGCTTTCCACTAAAAGGAATGAGGGCTCCTTGGAGAATTAGCTGTTTTCAGATAGAGAGCAGAACACATACAAAAAGTGCCTGGGACATTTATCATTCTAGGAAGCAGGGGTGCTATAAAAGGCTGTGGTGACTTTATCAAAAGAAGTCAGAAGCAAACATGAAGAGTTTCCCTTTGTCCAGAGATGGCATAATTTAAGCATTAATTCTTAATTCAGAATGATATAAATTATATCATAGCATATTTATAGCGTCATCATTTAAAATAATGAGACATTATAAAATAAACCACCTAAATATTCCAAAATAGTATCTACTCATATATAGGAATGCCATTTGAACTTTGTTGTAGGAAAGCAGTTTATGATTTAAGAAGATGTTTACAATATGTTATTAAGCAAAAAACAAAAACAGAAGTCATGAAGTATTATGCATGCAGTATATTCCAGTTCGTTAAAAATGATGTAGGTATAAATATATGCAAAAATAAAACTAGATGAATATACAATAAAATTTGAATCATCGTTGTATTTGTGTGGCAGGATTACAGGTGGTTGGTTTTATTTTATCTTCCTTTTATTTTACAATATTTTATAGTTAGTGTATATAATTTTGTATTTTGAATACAAAAGATATTATTTAACACACATTAAATATAAGATAAGAGTAAGAATTCAACATTTAAAAAATAAGACCATATGAATGGAAGATATAGACATTATATATAGACAGATACATTGCTTTTAAACTATAGATGTTAGGTCCGAAAAATTATTCTCCCAAACAGCCTAAACAGACGAATCCGAGACATGCTCTGATGTAAAAAGCATGAGATGAGTTTATTCAGGCCCAGGAGGCCCGGGCCTGGACTCTTCTGGTATGCAAGCTGAGGACGAGCTCTGAACCCGGGGTGGAGGAAGTTTTTATGGGGTACAGAAATCAAGAGGGGTAGGGTCAGATACGAGTACACTTTTCATTGGTGGTTGGTGATTTCATTAGTAAAGGAGGAAGTAAAGGAGGATTTGCATTGGTAGCTGATGATTTCACTAGTAAAGGTGAATTTGGATTGGTACAGGTGAGGGGTGGGGGGGTCCCTTAACCGGGGGCTAGAGTTGGTGCAACCTGGTTACCTGTATTTCAAGGTAATAGAAACTTATTGTTTATTATAGTAGCTATTTGCCTAAGGTGACTCAGTTTACAGCACAGTGGCTGTGCAACCTGGGGTGGGGGAAGGCATCAGGGAGTGGCCCTGCAGGTTTCACTGGCAGAGGTTGGGGTGGAAGGGCTATGCGGTAAACAGCTAGGAATGGGGCTTGTGCTGTAAACAGCCAAGAATGGAGCTTGTGCTGTAAACAACAAAATGGAGCTAGTTTGGCTCTCACATAGACAATGCTTGTGCCTGTGTTCAGGGATTTGTTTCTCGGGGTAGGAAACTATCAATATGGTTCTTTTATTTTTTCATTTTAAAGTAGCCAAAAAAGTGAGGTAACTTTTCCCAGGCCATTTTTACCAAGCAAATTTTTAAAAAGCCAAAGTACAAAATACGGTTATATTTTAGAAATTAGATTTGTATTACTTTGTTGTTAATCTGAGTATTCCATTTATGTGTATACAGTTTATATTTATCTCCTAAATACAGAGAAAAAATGGCCAAATTAGGTACAGGTGAATTTATCGTGGGCTGATTACAAGTGACTAAAGATAGACTTTCCAGAATCTCAAGGTCTGACCAGGGTAGATTTATGTGATTGCATCACACCTCCAGAGGTATTTTCTATCCATTGGTATAATTAGCTACAAAAGCATGCAAGGAATGAAGTCCATTCATTATTTTAAAGAAATGGACCTTAGAGGTGGATTCTTCTAAATACCTCTGCAAATACTTTTGCATTATGCTTTGAATTAGCGGAAAACGAGTTTAATGTGCCTGGTATAAACACTCCCCACCCTCACTTTCTGCCAAAGTACTTTTCACTGGCCTCATCAGGATTGATTGAGGCCAGTCTCCTTGACAACCAAGTAAAACCCTTAGGAGAATAATCCCCCTCTGAGATCAATTTCCTTATAATAGTGAGTTGTCTTTATGCTAACTACATCAATATATTGCAAATACCTTTGTAAGCGAAATGCGATCTGTAACAAACCATCATCAGGACATAATACTTTACTATAACACAGTTTTAGCTACCATGAAGGACATGTTTATATCCATAATTTAAAAAAACTATGATAAAATGAAAACATATGTACCTGGATTCTTAGCAATCCAACAGCAGTGTTCATGGAGAATGAAGTTACCATTTATTGACCCCCTGTGTGTGCCTTACACGTTTTATCACTGACTCACAGCAACCCTGCAAGTTAGTGAATTAGGGGAGAACTTTGACATTTGGGAGGGGATATGATGAGTATTTTCCGAGTGCTCAATCCAAAAGTATGTACTTAGCCGTCCATTTTCCTGAACTGTATTTCTTTCAAGAACTAGATATTGCTTGTGGATATTCTCATGCCAAATTAAATTTTTTTTTCCCTCAACTATTACAGCTTTAGTTTTATCTCTGCTTTGGTAGCCATTTTAATAAACTAACTTAAATGTCTTTGCAGAAAGACTATTCAGGAAATGAAGAGAGAACAGGAGTTGGCTAAACTGAGCAGTTGGCTTAGACCACTCACTGTCTGAGAATTTGTTCTAGCAAATCACTTTCCTAGAATTTCCCAGATTGTGCTTAAGCTTCGTGTATTTATACTCTGCTGGGGTGAACAAACATTGGCACCACATTTATGGAGAAATTTCTTTTTTTTTTTACATATCCGTAGTTATTAAAATGTTTGAATCTAGTGACTCATTAATGCTACCTCTTAAAATCTGTCCTAACGGAAATAATCATAAGATAGTCACAAAGAATTACATGAATGGTCATAACAACTTATAAGAATGAACATTTGCACGGTGGCAGGTATCAGTTTATTGCCTTTGAGCTCCAAATCTTCCTTCCTTGTCCTGCTTCATGCTGCTGGCTCTGGACCCTGTTTGCTTTTTTGCCCGTGGGTGGGATATTCAGCTTCACCAGTAGATGGTCCTGGAGGGCCCCTTGCAATACAATATGCAGTACAGGATCCAGCAGCCCCACAGGCCATATTGCCCTACAGCAGCCATTTCAGAGCAGCTTCTGGCAAAACATACCCTCCAGTAACAGTGGGTCACTTCTACAGACTGGCTTTGCCTGACTGACCAATGGCACCCAGCAAAGGAAGGGCACTCCTGCCGACCAGCGTCTACCTGCTCACACTCACCAGGGTGGATAAGCTGCTCTCGCAGTCCGGTGCCAGCCTGAGCTCTCAGTCAAGTTTCTTTGCCACTTTATGCTCTCTGTATTAATCACTATGTCGTTGAAGAGGTTTGAACTCAGCTGGGGGCAAGGAAGACTTTTGCTTTGTTGTCCCCTTCCTCAGCCTAGAGATAGTAGCAGCTCATTTTTTTTTTCTATTGAGGCAGTCACATGTTGTCACCCTTGGTAGAGTGCTGTGGTGTCATAGCTCACAGCAACCTCAAACTCTTGGGCTCAAATGATCCTCTTGCCTCAGCCTCCCAAGTGGCTGGGATTATAAGAACCCACCACAACACCTGGCTATTTTTTTTAGAGACAGGGGTCTCCCTCTGGCTAAGGCTGGTCTCAAACTCCTGAGTTCAGGCAATCCACCCTCCTCAGCCTCCCAAAGTGCTAAGATTACAGATGTGAAACACCACCATGCCCGGCCAGTAGCTGCTCTTTTAACTTGTGATATCTGAGGTCCTCTTAGAATCCTCTTTCATCTCTTTTAAAGTTAATTAAAAGAGATTTAATTAACTTTTAAATTAAAAAGACATTAAATTTTTCCTGTTCAAACAAATGCTATTGTTTTTGTCTCCCACCTGAACCTTGAATGATGTAGAAATTCTAGGCTCAACAATAAAGGACTCATTGAATATCTGATCTAGCCACACACCGGTGTAGTATTGTTTTGATTATGTATTGCTTCCTTGGTGAGGTGACACAGACCCTTGTTTGAAAGGGTTTTATCTGCCTTCCCCATTTTTGGCTCCTATTTGCTACAATCGCCCATTTGCTTGTGCCAGTGGACAAAGAAGTACCAAGAAGTGCCTTGGGAATCCCCTGGGTGTCAGACATGTTCTTTCTTGCTCTTATTGTACAGTAACCCTCCCTTCTTAAAGAAATCATGGTCTATGACCTCTACCGAACAGTAGTTCCTGTCTTCACTTGCTAGTTCACTGGCTTGAGGGACCTAAAATAATCAGTTGGCAATTTCAGCTTCCAGGTCAGTGGGGGGACATTAATATGTTTCTTGGTAGAACTATCACACTACTGTAAAAAATAAGATCTTTAGTCCAGAAAAATTCGCATTTTGAGGGACAAAAAATATAGATTTTTGTCGTGGTTCACTAGGAGTACTGATAAACAGGCTCAATCATTTATTCACCCTTTAGTTTCTGTGCTCATGCATTTGGCTATTGGACAGAGAACCACATATCATCTATCAGTCTTGTGCATGTACCATATCCTGCAAGATAATTCCTAGCCCCACAAGTTTTTTCCACAATCTTGTACCTTAACTGAGCCTATGTTGGGCTATTACAATCATATTCAGTATTTCTCGCATACAGAGTAAATAAGACCCGTGACTCCCATGACAGTGAGTATCTTGGTACACTTCCTTTGCTGTAAAATGGCACCTTGGTCCCAGTCAACATTGTAAAGGACACTGCACTGATAGATCAGGTGTTGTGTAAGCCTTTGGATGGTGGTACTGGAGAGGAACTGTGGGAAGGAAAGGCAAATACATAAGCAGAGTGTGTGTTGATTCTGGTCAGGACAAATTGCAGTCCCCTCCAAGATGGATGATTTTGATAGAATTAATATTCCGCCAGGTGGCTTGCTTGGCTAGGAATGCTGCTGTATCAAGGGCTTGGCAGCAGACGCCACTGGTGAACAGGTTGGGAATTCAGCATTGGCAGTAGCTAGATTATCTTTTCTGAGTGGGAGCTCGCATTTCTGGACCATGTGTGGCCCCTGTTGCAGGGCTGGGAACACTATTTATGGGATTTTCTGCACAAGTTCTGGGGTGGCTAAACAGAGACTAGCTAAGAGTCACAGGATGGACCTTCCTGAGCACAAGGTGTTAAGAGTCCCCTTTGCAGTAATGTCAGATCTGCCTTGTGTTATTTCCATAGGTCCATGCACATACTTCTGTCCAGATTTTCTTTTCTCTGATCCTCAAATCTATCTGAAGATTTGATCTTTTCTTTCATAGGATGTGGACAACCACATGATGTGTTGCTCATAACTTTGACTCCTGGGAAAATCTCCCTTTGCTTCTCTTCCTTAGGGCCACCCCAAGTGGGGCTATAATGCAACAACTGTTTATTTATGGCTAGAGGCATTAAATCACACCAGCCCAATTATGAACCAGGCATGACCTGTTTCCTCTTCCTCTGATTGTTTGTAAGTAGCAGTTGTAGTAGGTTCCTGTGAACCAAGGAGCAGAACCAAGTGGTGTCGCTCCCCAAACCCATAACTCTGTGGCAGTGTGTTCTGACAACACCAATGTGTGGCTCAAATGCATCGACCCCGAAAAGCCAACATGTGGGTGATGATGGGATAACTGATTGGAAAGTAATGAGAATGGCCTGGACTTGCCCTTGAGAAAGTGGCCAAGACCTGGGGACAGGTGAGGCTGAGTGAATGTTAAGGAAAGGCCTAGAAACAGGAGAATGAGTCCTGTATTCAGAACTGGAAATGATGACTATTGAGTGCCTAGGGGGAATCTGAATATAGCTGTGATGGTGGTTTTTAAACTTGTCTCCAAATTCTTTGGCACTCCTTCCATCAAGAGATGGAGTCTTTGTCTCCCCTTAAATCTGGGTGGGCCTCTGCAACAGCCCTGAGGAGCAGAATGCGGCAGAAGTGATCCTATTTGATGTTAAAGGCTAATTTGGAAAAGACCACGTTGGTTTCTCTAGAGACGTTTGCTTTGGGAACTGTCTGTGACCTTCCCGGATCATACCTGTAATTAAACAAATTGGATTTAGCCAGCAGTGGTGGCTCATGCCTGTAATCCTAGCAGGTAGAATGCTTGTGCTCAGGAGTTTGAGACCAGCCTAAGAGTGAGACCCCATCTCTACTAAAAACGGCAAAACCAACTGGGTATTGTGGCAGGTGCCTGTACTTTCAGCTACTTGGAAGGCTAAGGGAAGAGGATTGTTCAAGCCCAAGAATTTGAAGTTGGTGTGAGCTATGATGCCAGGGATCTCTTCCCAGGACAACAGAATGAGATTTAGCCTCAAAAAAAAATTGGCTTTATTGCTCATAGTAGCTGTAAGAACATACATCATGGGGAACCGTGAGATGTCTCAGTAAGAGGGTATTAGAAAGAATCTGTTATAAGATTTGGATGCTGGTTGGGTGATTTGGGAGAAAATTTAAGGAAGCAGGGGTTGGTTTATATTGGATGCTGTCAGAAAGTGGGAATAATTCTAGGATTGTGTAGTTGGTATAGTGAAAATTATGAAATTATGAAGTAGGCTTATTTTGTTTCATTTTATCATGGTGTCAGAGTCACTTTGTCTGGACTGGTATTTTATGAGATTGTTTATGTCCAACAGGAGAATAATGTGGTTTAGCTGTGAATGTCAGATCAGCTCTGGACATGAGGGGCTGCTTTTTTTTCTTTTCCAAGGCTTTCAGCTCTCATGTAAGAAGTCTGGCTTCTTCGAGGCCACCACACGGAGTAACCATATGCTTATGTGTGGAGAGATGGCCCAGGGTTCAAGTCACCAGCCAGTCACATCTTCCCAACCCAGGTGATAGACATTTCAATGAAGACTTTAAAATAATCTCAGCCTCAGTCAGTGTCTGACTGCAACTGCATGAGAGAGCAACCTTGCTCATCCCAGTTAACCTTCTAATTCATAAGTAAAACAAATAATTACCATCGATTGAAGTCACGGTGCTGGGGTGGTGTGTTACATGGTAATAGATTACTGATTCAGATGGCTGGCAGGCAGTTGGCTCAGAGATCTGGAGCTCAGAAGAAAGATCATTCGGGAGGCCTAGATCAAGAAGTCCTTTAGGAAGGAAAAAGCACATGAATTCATTTGAATGGATGATGTTACCAGAGAGATCAAGTACATTGAGAAAGAAAGAAAAAAAAAAAAGAGCCTATAGTAGCATGCTTAATAACAACACTGAGGGGACCAGGAAGAAAGAAAGAAGCATTTGCAAGGGGACTAGATAATGTGATCTGGTGACATCCGAGAGATGATGTCCAGGAAGCCAAGAATGAGAGTATGTCAGAAAGGAGAGTGTTGTCTGGAGTTCAGTACTACGGAGGGAGAGCCAATAAGATAAGACCAAAAACATGTCCTTTGGATTTAGCAAGAATGAGTTTTCATTGTTGGCAAAAGCAGGGCCCTGGAATTGGGAGCTAGGGAGCGATGGGGGCAGAAGCCATATTGCAGGGGCTTAAGGAGGGAGGCAAAGATGAGAGGAATGTCAGAGCCTGTGCTGTTTACCACCTCACAGGGTCTTTCTCCGTTTCACCGTATAGTTTGTGCATAGACAATTCTTTTTTTACAACTTCATAACCTGTAAAACAATTACATCGTGTCATGAACCCTACAATTCTACAAAAGCATCTGGGCATATATTTAATGTTATACTTTAGCTTACGGTTTTCAGTGATAAGCGTATTACTGTGTTGTTGGGTTTGGGGGGTCATCATTATAGCAATCACTTTAAAACTCGTATTGTTTATTGCTCTTGTAATTACAATAGTTCATCATCTAAAATAGTACCCAGTATACGGTGTTCATTGGTGCCTTTTCATTTCTTCAGAAAGACAGTCTCTGTTTAAAACTTAGAAACTCTTAACGCTTCTCTGCAGGAGGAAGAGTTTGCTTTTGCCAGAGCTGTCTGGGGAACATCATTCTGGTCAGACCCAGTTAATTCACTGGCTTGATTTGTCAGGGCTCTCGTCCCAGTCGCCCTCCTGGGAGGCTGGTGTGAGACTCTGCTTTTCCACATGAGGTCAAGGCCTCCTTGGCAACATGAATGAGCTGGTAGGGGGTTATGGTGAGAAAATCCTCTCCGCTCAGCCCCAAAGTAGATCCCACTTATTGCTGCCTCATTTGGCTCCTCTGAGTCTCTCTATCCATTTCTTTTCAGGGCAAGCCTTACCCCATTTTCTTTATTATTTATGTGCAGTTTCCTTGACATAAATATGGAGGCAAATACTGTGAAAAGATGGGAGTGAGTACTAATAGGGCCTTCATTTTATTTATTTATTTTAGAGACAGAGTCTTACTTTATCACCCTGGCTAAGTGCCATGGTGTCACAGCTCACAGCTACCTCCAACTCCTGGGCTTAGGCTATTCTCTTGCCTCAGCCTCCTGAGTAGCTGGGACTACAGGCGCCTGCCACAATGCCCGGCTATTTTTTTGGTTGCAGTTTGGCCGGGGCCAGGTTTGAACTGCCACCCTCAGTATATGGGGCTGGCGCCCTACTCACTGTTGGCGTCCCCAAATAAGGCCTTTAATGAAGAGTTTATATTTCCAAGAACTTGAAAGTTATATATATTTTTTTTATTTTTATTTTTTACTTTTTCCTTCTGTAGTGTTCTCTTGCCCTCCATGTTGCTGGGATCACAAGGTCCGGCTTGTCTTGTTGTTGTTGTTGTAGAGACAGGGTCTCACTCTGGCTCACTCTGCCTCAGGCTGGTCTTCAGCTGGTCTCAAACTCGGCTGAGCACAGGTGATCCACCCGCCTCGGCCTCCCACAGCGCTAGGACAACAGGCATAAGCCACCACGCCTGGCCGAAGGTTATATTTCAAATGCCACTTTGAAATGAGGCTGTCCACACAGACAAAACACAACTTACAGATTCAGAAAAGCACCTGCAGTGTGGATTTTAAACTCTTGATGCATCCCTGGGCTGTACTGTCTGTGGAATCTTTTTTATAAATCCTATAGATACCTTGTAAATATCATCATAGAATATATTGTATTTCAAAGTATTCTTTTATTAGTTGTAAACATTTAAAAGGTACTAGTATCTTTTAAAAATCTGTTTTGGCATTTCTTTTCTTTGAAACAGAGTCTCACTCTGTTGCCCCAGGATAGAGTGCCATGGCATCAGCCTAGCTCACAGCAACCTCAAACTCCTGGGTTGAAATGATCCTCCTGTCTCAGCCTCTCTATTAGCCTGTGATAATGCCTGGCTAATTCTTCTATTGTTAGTAGAAATGGGGTCTCTTTCTGATTCAGTCTGATCTCCAGCTTCTGAGCTCAAGTGATTCTCTTGCCTTGGCCTCTCAGAGTACTAGAATTATAGGCATGAGCCATTGTACCTGGCCGGTTTTGGCATTTTTTTTTTTTTTCATTTTGTCTTTGATGCTTCTTAGCATCTGAGAAGGGCTGCTTGGGGCAGCAGTTTTTACCTTCTGAGAAGGGAACTATCCATGTAGAGAATAATCTGGTGAATGTTCAGAGGGGTTTGGAAAAGTCATAGCAAAACCATTCCATACTGAGCATTATACTAGGGACTTTCACACGCTACACTTAATTGTGTAGAATTGCACAGAGTAAAGCCTGGGACCATGAAATCCTTGGGGACGTTGTCTGAGCTGTCATCAGAAGGGAAAACTTCAGCATGTGAGACTAAAAAACAGCTTGCGATGGGGTTTGGGGTAGGGGGAGATGGAGAAAGATTTGGCAAATATATTCCACATAAATCACTTGTGTCATCCTCATTCGTATAGTTTTTGTGACTCTTTCCCCTGGTTCATCTGGTTGGCAGATGGACGCAAAATGTCTTTTAGCCTCATGAAAGGCACTCAGAGGCACATGTGAATCATGGCTGTGTAATACATAAAGCCACTTTTCAGAAGGTTTCTGCTGTGTATATGTACACATGTATATACATGTTGTATATGTGTGTACCCCTGTGTGCATATGTGTGTGTGTGTATGCCCTTTTGGTGAATGTGCCATTAGTTTAAATATGATTTCCAACTGGGCAGATTTCATGTTCTTTTTTAATGTGGCCCAAGTGAATATATTTTTAGAAATGAAAATTCGAGCATGTTCCAAAAGTTCTTTGCTTCTACCATCAGGGATAGTATAGTACTTTTATTTATAGTAATTTCAGGTCCCCAGATACCTTCAATAATATTAATAAGCAAACAAAAAAAATTAAGTAGTAGATGATTGCATTATGTAATATTTCATAGAGGACTTTATTTCTCTTACCTGTGAAAAATAAAACTTCTTTTTCTAAATCATAATTTACTCTAATTCTTTTCTAAGATTTACTTAAAAGGATTGTCATTGCCTAGGCAGTAATTCAATTGGCCTTGTGACTTGGCCTTGATGACGCAAAGCAAAATAAATAAGAATCAAATTCATTGAATTTGTTTATATTTATTATTATGGAAATAGTCTTCGTAATCAGCAATAACTAGAAAAATGTCTACTATTTATCGAGGCTTTACAAGATGCCAGATTATTTTCATATGTTCATTTCCTTATTTATATTTAAAACAGTTCTATAAGGCGTACTATGGAGAGTTGTCAGTGCCTGCTGCGGCGCCTCATCAGCGCACAAATAAAAGCAGCCGGAACATGGATTGAAGGTACAAATGCCTGCAAGAGGGGGGCTTCCCATACTCCAGGGAACACCCTGAGCAACCTCTGCTGTGGCCTTTAGTTGAGGCATTATACAACAGGTGTGGGGGCCCATGCATTGGAGCTATGTGCTTAATGATGGCTAAGTGCTTTTTCTCCCTGGCGACTCCCACCCGGCTGCACCACGAATGTCCAATGTATAACACCTGCTTGCTAACAAGCACCCGATCTTAACTCATTAACACATGCAGCTGCTTGAGGGCTTGTCTCGGCAGCCAAACATCTCCGTGCCCAGCTAGGAGATTGTCCTACTCTCAGCGCCTTCTTCAAGAATTGGTGACTGCTTCCACAAGCTTGGTGCACAGTCTGCTTCAGAGAGTCAATAGGTAATCGTTACAAGGACATAGAGGCTGTGGGTGGCAGCATTATGAGGATGGAACTAAGTCTCATGGAAACATATGGTCTTTCTACTCAAGCTGCCCCTCAAAGCCATGGCAACAACTGAGAATGGCACTCAGTTCTGCTAGGAAGGCAACTGTGTTTGTTATTCCATACTGTGCTTATTCAAAGAACCATTTATTGAGTATCTACTTTTCTCTAGTCACTAGGACAAATGTTGAATCTAGAGATCAAAGATGATGTGTCCTTGTCCTCAAGCGACCTATAGCAAATGCAGAAGACTAATCAAAATACTAATGATTATGATGCAGAATGTTAGATGCTGTGCAAGAGATACTGACAAGGAACTATTGGAGCCTGAAACAGACCATAGTGTCTCTCTCTGTGTGTGTATGTGTGTGTGTATTTGTGAGAATATAAAGGACCTTCCAGATAAGAGAATAGCATGTGCAAAGTCAAGGGGTTACGAGCATACAGCTTACTTGAGAAAGAGCAAATTGTTTGATTTAACTACAGTGGTCATGAGTGGCAAAGTTATGAGATATAAGAATGAAAGTCCTTATGAGTGGTAAAATTAGAAATCCTACTTTTGGCAATGATTGTAATATTTCACAGTTGCCTTGACATAATAGATGTTTTCCTTCTGTTTGGGGGGAGCTGTCTTTTAAAGGAAAACTATAATAGGTGTACTATTTCCCCAAAGAAGAAATGTAGTTAGTACACAAATAGATGGTAAAACTAGGTCTTACTGGTAATCAAAGTGAAGAAAAAAAAGATTAACCCCACCAAAAAAATAAAAATAATCCAATATTGATTAGAAGAAGATGGGATAAGCATATTTGTATTTTGCTGATTGGTCCATAAATTGGTTCAACATTATTGTATTGCTGTACATATGATATTTTAAATATTTATGGTGTGATTCAATAGCCCTAGCTTTGGAACTCTGTAACAAGCAAGTTATCATAAATATTTATTGCAGAATTTCTTTAATAGCGAGTCATGAGAATCAGCTTATGTAGCCACAATACATCACTGATACAGCTCAGTGCATCATTAAAAATGTTTTTGAATAACATTTAAGATTCATTTAGTATAATTCTAGCTGAAAAGTAGAATAATAAAATTTTGTATACACACACATACACACACATATATATACACACATTCCACTCCCTGTAAAATTATAAATTAAAAATGTACCCTAGCAATAGAAACTAGGAAGTCTATAGGATGTTAAGGTAGTGGTTTTGTTTGGATGGTAGAACTATGGATAATTTTTTCTTTCTATTTTTATGCATTTTTCATGTTTTTTTTTTAATTGAATGGTAACTATGTACATTAATGCACTTCTGGGGTATAGTGTGGGATTTTCAGACACAATCCGAAACACTTCCATTGCATTTTTCATGTTTTTATGATGTTTTTAACTTTAGAAATAAAATGTTGTAATTTTTAAATTTTTTCATGTTTAAAAATAAAAATTACAAATGAATTAAAATCACTAAATATTTTTGTGAATGAACTATTAAAGATGCACAAGAGTCCAATTTTATTTTGTTTTCGGATATCGAGTTAAACTTTTATTCTCAAATCTACAACTGGGCAGCAGATGAACAATTTTTTTTTTTTTTTTGTAGAGACAGAGTCTCACTTTATCACCCTCAGTAGAGTGCTATGACATCACAGCTCACAGCAACCTCCAACTCCTGGGGGTAAGCAATTCTCTTGCCTCAGCCTCCTGAGTAGCGGGGACTACAGGTGCCCCCCACAATGCCTGGCTATTTTTTTTGTTGCAGTTTGGCTGGGGCCGGGTTTGAACCCACTACCCTCGGTTTATGGGGCCAGTGCCTTACTCACTTGAGCCATAGGTGCCGCCCACAATTTTTTCTTTTTAAAAAACAGTATTAGCAAGATTTACTGTGGGATAGTCCTGCTAAACTGGAATGTGATATTCTCCCCCAACAGCTATTTGTATTTTTGACATTATGGAAACACAGAAATCATGAAAAATTACAGTCTACAAATTAGTATGTATTATAGGGTCCATTCAGTAGTATGATACTTTATTTTGTGAACTATATCTCCCAGGGCACAACACACCACAGCTGCTCTCACATCAGATATGACCTTGTTGTACAGTCATTTTCTATTCCAGGCAGTGAGTTTTCCACAGGTTCACCAGTTCTAACAGTTTCGCAGGTAGAACATTGTATTCCCCTGAGCCGTTTAATTTTTTAAGCTCATTTCTGTATAGTTAGTCATTACCGTTCCACTCTTAGTCCCTCTTCCAATGTCAGTATAGAAGACTAAGTCATTCTATCAGAAGCCTTATTTCCCAAAGACCTTTAAGAAAGCCTCATGGATATCCCACCGTAGTAAATAGAGTCTGTTTCCCACCCAGCATCTGGTAAAGTAAATCGGGTCTGTGTCTTGAAAGTTTGCCTGAAAGTAAGTTGACAAATAATTTTAGTAAAGAATTTAGTCTTGAAAGTCTTGAAAGTTTGCCTGAAAGTAAGTTGACAAATAATTTTACTGAAGAATTTTAGAAAGTCAGTAGTAAAATCTCACTTATGCTAAGTGTTGAGAGGCACAGCATTCGATATGGTTGATTGAAATTTCTTTAGGACAGGAAAAGTAACAACAGAATGAGTATTCCAATGAGAAGGAATCACTGATTATATTCTTGGATTAAAAAAAACATATAGTTTTAGCACAGAAGTGGCTGCCTACTAAATTTTAAAGTGGCATCTGAGGGAAATTCTTTGAATTCGATTATTTTCATGGTGTTCTCCTAGAGACGTGTAGGTGGTGATCACACCTTCTCCCCTCACCTCCCATCTCTCCTTCGCTCATTCTAGAGATCTCCTTTAGATTTCATCTCAAATGCAACTTAGTTGGTCTGTTCCTAGACTCCTGTTAGTAACATACCTTCTCTTCTTTCCCCTCACCTGCCCATACTGACCCAGCCCCCTCTATCTGATTACTCTGTTTTCTTTTTATTTTATTTATATTTAGTATAATTGCCAAATGTATTTTGCTTGAATCAAATCAGGAAGAGAGAACCCAACAAATCCATTACAGAATATTCTCTAAAATGACCAGTCTTAATCCTTAAACAAAAAAACCCACCCAGAAACGCAAAACCAAAGGCAGGGGTACACTTCTGGTGAAAAGAAATTAAACTGATAAAAAAGCAGACACATATGTAAACTTTGTTTGGATCTTGAACTGAAAAAAGAAAAACTATAAAAGATATTTTAGGGGGCATTAGGGAGTTTAAATTTCTATTTCTTTATACATGAATCACCTGTCACTCCCCACACGCTGTAATGTCTGCCTTGTATGAGTAGCTGAAACCTAGAAGCCAGGGAGTTATTTTTGAATCTTCTTTTGACTCTTTCTTTCAGCTCTTTTTCTGACTTATCAGTGGGTCTCAACTATCACATTCCAAATGTGTCTTGAACTCATTCACCTCTTTCAGTGATCATTGCCATCGTTCTAGTCAAGACCACCTGTGAGGTCCGCTGAGCTGTAGCAGCCCCCTGCCGGCTGCCCACTGGGACTGTACCTCTTCTGGAGCCCGTTCCACCCAATGGAACTAGAACTGTAAGTCACGTTTTTCATTGATTTGCTTGGACAGGGCCTGCCATATGTGGCTTCTCCATCGCATCAACTGAATGAATAAACAGCAAGAAAGAAATGACCCGAGAAAGGAAACGAACAGAAAGCTTTCCTCAGTTCTATGCTACAGAGAAGATTAGTGACGATTGACAAAGGTCACAATGCTAGTACATGTCAGATTTAAGACTAAAATTCAATTTTTCTGAGATTGTTAGTAGAAAACAAGTTGCCATATCTTTCTAAAAACATTTTTTTTTTTTTTTAAGACAGTGTTTTGCTCTGTCACCCTGGTTGGAGCCCAGTGGCATGATGGTAGCTCACTGTAACTTTGAGCTCCTGGGCTTGGGTGATCTCATGCCTTAGCTGCTATGTATCTGTGACTATAGGCATGTCCCACCATGCCTGGCTAATTTATTAAAGATAGTTTGTAGAAGTGAATCTTGCTTGCTCAGGCTGGTCTCAGACTTCTGGCCTCAAGCAATCCTCCCACCTGGGCCTCCCTAACTGCTGGCATCATGCCATATCTCTTTCTCATTCCCTACAGATTGGTAGAGCCCATTTTCATTTCTTTATTTTATTTTATTTTTTATGTTTCATTTTACTTTCACAGTCATTTTTAATTTTGATTGGAAAATTGATACCTATGTAATGCTGAAACTATTAAATTGCTGATGAGAATGAAGGAGTAATTTATAAAACTGCCATGTATAACATTTTTACTTTCATCTTTATAATTTCCTTCATTGTTACATCTTTTACCATAAGCATGCATTTATTTTTATAACCAGGAGACATATAAAGTTATACCACATATAGATGTGTAAAGAATTTCATTACTGGGAAATAACTGCTGGTGATACTTTTAATGTACTGTAATTTATTCTAATATTTTGTGGAGTTTATTTTAAATTCATGTGATATGAATTTACGCAGTATGTGGAAAGATATTTTAGCAAATGCTAACTTTAGGTTTTAAGAAAGTAGACTTCGTAATTCTAAACATGGTCCATACAACTAATAAATATAAGACATTTGGCACTCTACTTCTAATCCCTTGAATTTTTATAGCAACTGTTTTTAGGAACTGCAAGATGTTCACAGATTTTTAGAAACCTAATTATTTCTCAGAAAAATCCTTTGGAAAAGAAAAATAAACTTTACATCCTTCTTAGGAAAGATAGCAACATATAACTATCTTTAAGAGACAAGTACACACACACACTCTCTCACACACACATATAAACTATTTGATATTTTTCTGAAGATTTTCTGTATGGAAGTTGTCTTTGGATATATGTATACAGCCCTGAGGTAATTTACATATTTCGTTACTGGTCTTCATATATGTTGGCAGAATCACTAATGTGAAATTTGTTTAATTATTCTGACACTTATTATTACGATAGGCATCCTTACCTAATTCAAAGGAGAATAAATTAAAGGAACTCTAGCACCAAAATTATCCTTTCATTTTTTAGATTTCAGAACATTCGGGGGGTACACATTTGTTTACATACTTTGTTAGCCCAGAATGAATCAAAGTTATACGTGTAAGTGTACCCTTTACCCAGATAGTGTGTAATGTACGTAATAGCTGTGAATTTACCCATCCCCTTCACTCCCTCCCTCAGCTTCATTTTCATTGAAATTTACTTCCATATGTGCACTTACATGGTGATTGATTAGTTCTTTTCTTTCTTTCTTTCTTTTTATTTCTCTGTCACCCTGGGTAGACTGGCATCATCATAGCTCACAGCAACTTCTGTCTCCTGGGCTCAAGGGATGCTCTTGTCTTAGCCTCTTGAGTAGCTGGGACTACTGGTGCCTGACAGGATGCCTGGCTGGGATCTTTTCTCCTACTTTTTTAGTAGTAGAGTCTGGGTCTCACTCTTGCTCAGGCTGGTCTCGAATGCTTAAGCTCAAGCAATCCACCTGCCTCAACCTCCCAGAATGCTAGGATTACAGGTCTGAGCTATTGCTCCTGGCCAATTGGTTAGTTCTGATTTGGTATTGAGTACATGTATTTGTTTTTCCATTCTTGTGATGTTTCACTTACAAGAGTGGTTCCTGTTCCCTGCAGGTTGTCCAAAAGATAACAGATCACCATTTTTTTTTTATACTGAGCAGTATTCCATAGTACATATATACTGTATTTTATTAATCCGTTCATACATTGTTTGGTACTTGAGTTGTTTCTTTGTGGTTGTGAATTTTGCTTTTACAAATATTTGAGTACAGGTGTCCCTTTCATAAAATGACCTTTCTCCCTCTGGGTCTATACTCAGCAGCAGGATTGTTGGACAAATGTTATTTCTTTACAATTTTCCGTAGAGGTTGCACTTGTTTACGGTCCCACCAACAGTGTGTAAGAGTTCCTTTCTCTTCACATCCACACTACTATCTCTTGTATTTAGACTTTTTAATACAAGTTTAGTACAAGTCATTGTATTAAAAATTGACATGAGACATCGGAGTTAGGTCATACATAGCTCATTGTGGCTTTGATTTGCATTTCCCTAATGATTAGAAATGTCAAGCATTTTTTCATGAGTTTTTTGGCCATTAGTATATCTTCTTTTGGGAGATTCTAGTCACTGGGGGGGTCTGCCCAGAAACATTGCTTAGTGGGCACAGGGAGGCAGCAGGAGACTCCAAGAGTCAATGGAGAGGTTGGGAGCAGTAGAGAACTGGCACAGAAGGATAGTGCTTGCATGTTGGTAGGGGCTGTCCTGTTAGGTAGTTTTCAGGCAAAGGCCTTTTGTTCTAGACTTGGGCACTTGTTGGAGTTACCTTGGGAGAGTTTGGGAGAGCATGTGATCTTGACCTAGTGTCCAGGCGCCAGGCCTGAGCCACTGGGTGGAGTGGACTCTCCTCTAGGTTGCTGGTTGGGTGCAGCTGCTGTGGGAGAGCTGCCTTGCAGGATCTGCCTGCAGGGTCCTATTGTGAGGCCAGTTTGATGTACTTGCTGAGCTGGTCAGCCACCCATGGGGAGACTTGAGCCAAAAAAACCCTTTCCTGGGAATGGCACTGCATGGCCAAGGAATATGGTTTGGAAAGGTCTAGGCATAGCTATTAAGTAGGCTGATGAGAGCTTCAGGCTCCCACCCTGTAGGGATTGAGGGCAAAGACATCAGGAAGATGGGACCAGGTCTCCTCAGCAAAATAGAGGCTTTCAGCCCCCATCTTATACAGCTGTATTAGCATCATGATTACAATGTCATACTCCAGAATGTCACCTGTTGTCCAGGCAATATATGGATATATATATATATATTTTTTTTTTTTTTTCTTTTTAAAAAATTTGTTTCAACATTTTCCCCCTAGAGTTTTGTTTTTCATATTTATAATTTTTCATTGTTTCTTTCTTCAATACTGAAAGCTCCATTTTTGCTACAGTTTTCTGTTATTCTTTTTTTCTAATTATTTTTCCTTAAGGTTTTTTGTTTGTTTGTTTTGTTTTATTATATTTTTATTTTTCCATTTTTACTTTCTTCAATAATAAGGGCTACATCTTTGCTACAGTTTTCCTACCTCTTTTATTCTTGCTTTCCTTTCCATTTCTCTCTTTCTCTCTCTCTTTTTGTAAAACTTTTTATACTTTTATTATGTTCCTCACATAAATTTCTCAAATAACAACTAAGATATACCCCCCCTTTTTTAGATCATATGTATTTTATTTTCAACTTTTCTTATATACTTTTTTATTACTATTTCTTTTTTTCTGATCTGTTTATTCTTTGTCAATCTGTATTCCATTTATGGGACAGAGCCTCACTCTGAGGTCTGGGCTGGGGTGCCACAACATTGGCCTGTCACAAGGGGACCTTGATTCCCTGGGCTAGGAAATCCTCCAAGCTTGGGCCTTTGGAAAGATGCTATTGCTAAGTCCCCACTGCAACATATTGCTTTTTTTTTTTTCTTTTTTCTTTTTTCTCTATTTGGTTGAGGTGGGGTCATACTTGCTCAGGCTGGTAAGGAGTTGCAAGCTTGCAGGGACCCACCCAACCTAGCTTTCCAAGACTCATTGTCATGAACTTGTCCAAAATCAAGACAAAAGAGAAAATTCTGCAAGCAGCCAGGAGTACCAATTGACCTATAGGGGCATATCTATCAGGGTTTCAGTGGACTTCTCAAATAAAACTTTTCAAGCCAGAAGCGAATGGTCATCTATACTTAACCTTCTTAATCAGAACAATTTTCAGCTCAGAATTCTATATCCTGCTATGGTAAACTTTAAAATTGATGGAGAAATCAAATATTTTACTGATACGCAAACATTGAGAAGGTTTGCCACAACAAGACCTGCTCTATAGGAAATACTTAGAGCTATTCTACACATTAACCATCACAATGGGCCACCAGCAAAGTAAATACCCAGAAACTAAAGAATGAAACCTAGCCTCCACAATGATGCAGAGGATAAAACTAAGCAACGGACTTTCATAAAATAAGATGAATAGAACTCCACCACATTTATCAATTATCTCAGTAAAAATGTTAATGGCTTGAATTTCCCACTGAAGAGATAGGCTGAATGATTGGATAAAAAAAGCACAAGCCATCCATATGCTGTCTCCGGGAAACACACCTAGCCTTGAAGGACAAACAAGATTCAGAGTGAAGGGATGGAAATCAATATTTCAGACAAATGGAAATCAGAAGAAAGGAGGGAGTCACAATCTTATTTTCAGGTACAAGTGAATTTAAAGCAACTAAAGTTAAAAAAAAAAAAGACAAAGATGGACATTTCATACTGGTCAAGTGAACAACACAATGAGAGGACATTTCAATTCTAAATATTTATGCACCCAATTTAAATGCTCCAAGATTTATGAAACCTTAATTGATCTGAGCAATATGATATAATACCATTGTAACAGGAGACACACCTCTTACAGAGCTGGAAAGATTCTCTAAACAGAAACTAAACAAAGATACAAGGGACATAAATGTGACTCCAGAACAACTGTGCTTAAGAGACATATATAGAACATACCATCCAGAAGCTAAGGAATATATATTCTTCTCATCAGCCCATGGAACATTCTCCAAAATAGATCATATCCTAGGACACAAACTGAACCTCAACAAAATCAAAAAAATTGAAATTACACCTTGTATCTTCTCGACCATAAGGCAATAAAGGTGGGACTCAACTCCAACAAAAATTTCAACTCCACACAAAGGCATGGAAACTAAGCAACCGTATGCTGAGTGACAATTGAGTGAAGAAGAGATAAAGGAGAAAATCATTAGCTTCCTTGAGCATAACAACAATGAAGACACAAGCCACCAAAACCTAGGGGACACTGAAAAGCAGTGCTAAGGGGCAAATGTATCACATAAGATGCCTCTATCTGAAAAATGGAAGAAGACCACATCAACAACCTTGAATAGCTTCTTTTGAAAAATTTCTGTTTATGTCTTTTGCCCACTTTTTAACGGAGTCATTTGGTTTGCTTTTAAAGCATTTGGAGTGTTTTGTAGAGTCTTGTTGCTAGTCCTTTAACAAAGGTATAGTAGGCAAATATTTCCTCCCATTCTGTGTGTTGTCTATTTGCTCTTTTGATTGTGTTAAAACTTGAGCTGTTTAACTTGAGCAGGTCCCATTTATTTATTTTTGTTATTGCTCTGATTGCTTTTGAGTTTTCTTCATGAATTCTTTGCTTACACTGATATCTATAAGAGTTTTTACATTTTCTTTTAGGATTATTATAGTTTCACCTTAAATCGAAGTCTTTTATCCATCATGAGTTAATTTTTTTGAGTGATGAGAGATACAGATCCTGTTTCATTCTTTTACATGTGGCTATCTAGTTTTCCCAGCACCATTTATTGAACAGGGATTTTTTTTTCCCTCAGGGTATATTTTTATCTGTTTTGTCAAAAATTAGATGAGCATATGAGGATGATTTCATCTCTGGGTTCTCTCTTCTGATCTGTAAGTCTATGTCTCTGTTTTTGAGCCAGTACCATGTTTTGTTTTTTGGTTAATATAGCCTTGTAGTACAGTTTGAGGTCTGGTAAAGTGGTACTTCCTCTTCTGTTCTTATTATGTAAGGATGCATTGGCTAGTTATGGTCTTATCTGGTTTCATTTGTAGCATAGAACTACCAAATTATCTTTCTGTAATTAAATAAGACTGTATCTACTTTAAAACTACATGTCATGCTCAAATTGCTTTCAAATGCACTTTAATTTTCCCTTATCTACATTTCAAAGTATCAGTATATCAGTGTTTGTTTTTCATTGTTCATCTCTCTTAATTCTCTATGCACTATAAATGCACTCTAACAATCAAAATAAACCCCAATTTGAATCAAAATAATTTTAAATAGATCAGAGAACCAACTTCGTAACCCAATTACCAAAAGTATCATGCTATCAATATAGAATACTAATAAAATACATTTCTGATTTTGTCAACATAAATTTTTTTTTAAAAATTTAAGTGCTTAATACCTGGCACAGAAAAGACACTAGATAATGGGTATATCTTTGTGGCTGTTGTTCTAACTGAAAATGCATATTGTAACTATTAAAGGTTAATGGGATGCCAGCATCATGGTGTTATAATATTACAGTTAAAGTGACCATACATCATTCATAGCCTGGGAGAAACCTGTTTAATATCTGTTCCATTGTTCTCCAACTTTACATTTTAGCCCTCAGAAGTACCATGATTTAGGGCATAAATTGTGTGGTTACCAACTTCTCACAGTCAAAAACTGTGATAGGAAGTTCCCAGAGGGGGCATCACTTATCTCTTGACTTAGGCACAAGACTATCCTGGCCTTATGAAAGGATGAATAGCCTGAATGACAGTAGTTTCCAAGTGTGGGGAGGAGCCCTTGAGATTGGTGTAGTTATTCCAATGCCTATCTTTTCTTAAATTGTGTAGATGAAAAATGAGGCATTATGTAAGGAACTGAAACACAAGTCTTTATCTCTCTTTACCCTGAGTTTGAAATAGTTTTTAGTTGGAATTTGATCATGGATGAAATGTAAAGAAATTTCTTTGACATGTTCATATTTCCACGTGGCAGACAAGATGGGCTGGAACAGGGGTTATCATTACATTTGTTGACATAGCCTCACAGCCTAAACTAGTGATACTTGTGTGGCAATCTTTCACATGCCAGCTACTTTGGTGATTTATTTTAAGCTTGAAGGCACTATTTTTTTTTTAGAGACAAGAGTCTCACTCTGTCACCCTGAGTGGAGAGCTGTGGCATCATAGCTTATAACAACCTCAAATTCTTGGACTCAAGTGGTCCTTTTGCCTCAGCTTCCCAAGTAGCTGAGACTGCAGGTCCCTGCCACAACACCTGGCACTATTTTTGATTCTTGCTTGCTTTTTTTTTTTTCCCTTCAGGGCTGGCTGTCTAATCCATGTACTCAAAAATAGCCATTCAGTTTGATTGCCACCCTCCAATGTGGTATATGTGTTGCTGCTGTGGTTTGTTCACACACCTCAATTGAATATTATAACTTGAAGTTGTGCTTCACTATGTTGCCTAGGTTGTTATGACAAAGTACACACCATGTCAAAAACAGTCCTCTTCACTGTCCTCCATTAGAGAAAGCTCAGTGATGGTTCTGCAAACTCCTGGGTTTAGTACTGGCTACACACTTTGTGGGACTCAGTGCAAATTGTAAATGTAGGACTTCTTTTTCAAAATGTTTCAAGATGGCAACAGTGGAGGATTTCATCAAGCACAGAGTTCTTCTATCCCTGGTGCCCATAAAGTCATCCCTGCTTAGATCTTTCATCTACTGGTATCCTTTATTTTCTTTCCAGCCAATAATTATGGACTTTTTATTATGTGTGAGGCACTATGCTTATTATTGGAAATAAAACTATGCTTACAATGTGGTCCCTACTGTTAGATATTGGTGACTAAGACTTCCATGAGATAAAGCAACTCACAAAATGTGGCTGTAGTTTTGTCTCTGTAAGATCCTATATATTAGTCTCATGCTGCAAATAGTCTGCTCTAGGTTCATATGATCTGTGTACTAACTCATATGATCATATGAGTTGTGTTAGTCCATTATGTGTTGCCATAAAGGAATACCCAATGCTTGGTAATTTACTAAAAAAAAGCGGTTTATTCAGCTCATAGTTCTATCAACTGTATAAGAAAGCACCAAGCCAGCATTTGCTTCTGGTGAGGGTTTCAGGGAGCTTCCAATGAAGGCAAAAGAGGGAACAGGCATGGTGAGAGAAGATGAGAGAGAGAGAGAGATTGACTCTCCTTTAAACAACCAGCTCTTGTGAGAACTCACTCATTATCCAGGGAAAGGCACCAAGCCATTCAAGAGGGATCTGCCCCCATGACCTAAACACTTCCCACCTGGCTCTATATCCAACACTGAGGATCAAATTTCACCAAGACATTTGGTAGGGCCAAGTATCTAAACCAGGCATCCTCAAACTATGGCCTATGGGCCATATGCAGTGTGCTTAGGACATTTATCCGGCCCACTGGGTGTTTTTGCCACCGCTGCCTGTCCTGCTTAGCAGCTGACTTGTCCTGGGGTCTGCAGTCCGGCCCTCCAGTGGTCTGAGGAACAGTGAACTGGTCCCTTGTTTCAAAAGTTTGAGGACCCCTGATTTATTCTAAACCATATCAATAACATAGTACCCCAACTGTCCCTATACCTTTGGTGCTATTGTCATTAAACACTTTGTCTATTCCATTTGTAGCTGGGGAATGGATTATAAGAGGCAGGCTTTAAACTCAAATATCTCTAGGGAATGGACAGGCAATATGCCATAAATAATAAAGCCTTTATGTAGGGATGGAGCACATGGCCACAGAGGAAACAGCTGCCTATTTAGCCACAGAGGATTATTGCCATGGAAAAATATAGGTACAGGGTTGTCAAGCCATTTTAAAGAAAAATTAGAAATGAAAAAATTACATGAAATTTTCTAACTTTTTTTGTTATCAGTTAATACAATTTTTAAAAAGATAACACATGTAGGTAGAGAAAAATAAATATAGCCCAAAGTTATAAGAAATGTCAGTTTTCTAATTTTTCTTTGTAGTAAGATTTTTAAAAATATAATTCTCATGCAATAAATCCCCCCTTTAAGGGTACAATGGTATGAGTTTTGACAAACACATACATTAGTGTAACAACGAGCACAGGCAAGATAAAGAATAGTTCTTTTAGTTCTTTGTTTTTTTTTTTGAGACAGAGTCTTACTCTATCACCCTCGGTAGAGTGCTGTGGTGTCACAGCTCACAGCAACCTCCAATTCCTGGGCTTAGATTATTCTCTTGCCTCAGCCTCCCAAGTAGCTGGGACTATAGGTGCCCACCACAATGCCCAGCTATTTTTTTGTTGCTGTTTGCCTGGGGCCGAGTTCAAACCCACCACCCTCCGTATGTGGGGCCAGCGCCCTACCCACTGAGCCACAGAATAGTTCTTTTATCCTCCTCCCCACCTCCCAAATTCTTTCCAGCCTTTTTGTGGTTAATTCCTCCATCTCTTGGAAATCATGAATACATTTTCTGTCTCTATAGTTTTGCCTTTTCCAAATGTCATATGAGTAGAATTATACTGTTTGTAACCTTTTAAGACAGGCTTATTTAACTTAGCATAAAGAATCTGAGATTTATTCATGTTGTTTGTATGTACTTAGTTTCTATCTAATTTTCAAAGGTGTTTTTTCTTTCCTTCTCCTTTTCTTTCTCCATCCTTCTCTTCATCCCTCTATTTTCCCTTTTCTTTCTTATTCTCTTCCCTCCTTCCTCCAATTCCTTCTTTTCTTTATCTTTTTTACTTTCCCTCCTTTTTAAATCAAGTGTACAAAAGTAAATTAATCTTGATATTTATTTCATAACACACTGTCATTTGGCCTGCATAAGGCTTTTATTTTAATAGTTTTATTGAGATAAAATTGATATGCAGTAAATTGCCTATATACTTTTTAAGCATACTTAAAAAGTTTGTCATCTGTATACACAGTGGAACCATCAATGTCTTCAATATAATAACACATCTCATAGTTTACTTCTGTCTTTTTGTAATTCCTCCTTCCATCTGATCTGCTTTCTGTGATTGCATTTTCTAGAATTTTATATAACTTAAATATAGCATGTATTCTCTTTGGGAGGGATGGCTTCTGTCACTCAGTATAATTATTTTGCCATCCATATGCATTGTTGTTTGCATCAATGGTTCATTTTGTATTATTACAAAATAGTATTTCATTGTATGGATGCATTGCAATTTATTCACTTGTTAATGGACATTTATATTATTTCTAGTTTGGACTACTATACATAGTCATGTAGAAGTCTTTGCAGAGACATATGCTTTCATTTCTCTTGGGTAAATATCTTAGAGTAGAATGGCTAGGTCATATGAAAGATGTATATTTAAGTTTTCGAGACATTGCCAAACAGTTTTCCAAAGTATGTGCCATCTTCCATTCCTACCAGCAGTATAGGAGAGTTCTAGTTCTTCATCATCCTCTTCAACACTTGGTATAGTTAGTCTTCTTAACTGTAGCCATTTTAATAAATTTGTGGTGATATTTCACTTGTGCTTTTAATTTGCATTTCCCTAATGACTAATTATGTTAAGTATCTTTTATTTTTTAATTTATTTTATTTTTTTGAGACAGAATCTTATTTTGTCACTCTCAGTAGAGTGCCATGACATCACAGCTCACAGCAACCTTAAACTCTTAGAGTCAAGTGATTGATCCTCTTGGCTCAGCCTCCTAAGTAGCTGGGACTACAGGCACCCACCACAATGCCTGGCTATTTTTAGAGCGAGGTCTTCTTTTTGCTCAGGCTGGTCTAGAACTCCTGAGCTCAAGCAATCCACCGGCCTCAGCCTCCCAAAGTGGTAGGATTACAATGTGAGCCATTGCGCCTGGCCTTATGTTAAAGTATCTTTACTTATGTTTATTTGCCATCATTATCTTCTTTGGTCAAGCATCTGTCTTTTTCACATTTTTTATTTGTTTTCTTATTACATGGATTAACTTTTGAGAATTGTCATAGACATCCTGGATATGAGTTCTTTATCAAAATATGATTTGCAAATGTTTTCTCCCAGTCTGTGATTGTCTTCTCACTCTCTTAACATAGTCTTTTTGAAGAGCAGATGCTCTTAATTTTAGTTAAGTCTAATTTATTATTTTTTCTTTCATGGATTACACATTTGATGTTATATATATATATATATATATTTTTTAAACCATCTACCTTTTATTGAAAAGACTATGATTTGGCACAAAATTTTCTTTAAACATTTGTTGAAAGTCATTTGACCACATATGTGTCAGTTTCTTGCTGAATTCTCTCTTCCATTGTCGGTGATCCTTTGTCTGTCTTCGTGCAAATACTACAGTGTTGTTGATTACTGTATATATAATCAGTATATATACAGTAATTTATATAACAGGAAAGTCTTGAAGTTAGGTAGTGTAAGTCTGCCAACTAGTATATTTTCAAGGTTGTTTTTCTTATTCTAAGTAATTTGTATTGATCAAAAGTTCATGAAAAACAAATATTTTGGAAAAAAAAGTATGGAATTTAATTTTTTCACCAAAATAAACTTATACTGACTTGCTATAACATATTTGAGTAGGATCTAGTTGAGGCACTGAGAAAGATAAGATATCAGTTTTAATGGAGCCCCTGTAAGAACAACATGGCTTCTGCTAAAACTGAAGCAAGAAAGCTGGGCTTGGTGGAGCATGCCTGTAATCCTAGCACTTTAAGACACCGAGGAGGGTGGATTGCTTGAGCTCAGGAGTTCAAGGCCAGCCTGAGCAAGAGTGAACCCGGTCTCTACTAAAAATAGAAAAACTAGCTGGGCACAGTGACAGGTGCCAGTAGTCATAGCTACTTGGGAGGGTAAGATAAGAGGATTGCTCAAGCCCAAGAGTTTGAGGTTGCTGTGAGCTATGATGCTGGTATGGCACTCTACCCAGGGAAACAGAGTGAGACTATGTCTCAAAATCAATCAATCAATCAAAATAAAATTGAAACAAGAACAAATATCAAATTATGGTGAAACTTGGGTGGAAGAATGGTGAAATCATTGAACTTTGGAAAAAGTTTATGGGGAAAATACCCCAAAGACTTCAGCAGTTTACAAATGGACAACTGTTTTAAGAAGGAATGAGATGATTTTGAAAATGAAGTCCAGAGCAGTAGACCATGCACATCAATTTGTGAGGAAAAAATTATTATGGTTGATAATTAACAGCAGAAGCAACAGCCGACACCACAGACATCTCAAATAGTTCAGCCTACACAATTCTGACTGAAAAATAAGGTTGAGCAAGTTTTCTACTCCTTGGGTGCCAAAATCATTGCTCCTACATCACAGCAGAGTTTTCAATGGAAATTTTAAACAAGTAGGATCAAGATTCTGAACCTTTTCTTCAAAGAATTGTAAAGGGCTATGAAATGTGACTTTGCCAGCACGATACTGAAGACAAAGCACTGTCAAAGCCATGAGTACCAAGTGGTGGAAGTGGTCCAACCAAAGCAAAAGCAGCCTGGGGAAGAGCAAAGGCCACAATAACAGTTTTTAGGGATGCACAGGACATTTTGCTTGTTGGTTCTCTGGAGGGCCAAAGAATGATGTCTGAGTATTATAAGAGTATTTTGAGAAAGTAGCCAAAGCTTTAGCACAGTGGTTCTCAACCTTCCTAATGCCATGACCCTTTAATACAGTTCCTCATGTTGTGGTGAGGAACCCCAACCATAAAATTATTTTCATTGCTACTTCAATTTTATGGTTGAGGGTCACCACAATGTGAGGAACTGTATTAAAGGGTCCATGGCATTAGGAAGGTTGAGAACCACTGCTTAGCAGAGAAGAATGCCTGCCCAATTTGCAAGTGTTTCAATGGGAAATCATTACTATTTATTTTACAGTCCTGAGTTGGCTCCTTCTGACTTCTTTTTTTCCTAATTTAAAAAAAATCTTTAAAGAACACTAATTTTTCTCCAGTTAATAATGTAAGAGATGGCACTGATGTGGTTAAATTCCCAACACCTTCAGTTCTTTAAAGATAAACTAACTGGTATTATCACTTACAAAAATGTCTTGAAATTGATAGAGTTTATGTTGAGAAATACAGTTTATATTTTTTCTTTGAATTTTATTTTTCCATAGACTTTTTGAAGTACATTCACATGTAGGAATTTCTGGAATCAGTTTATCAACTTAATCACTTTTGTTATATAATATTCTGCTTTGTGACTATTCCAAAAATGTTTTTTATTAATTTCTTGCTTTTATTTGTTTTGGGAGGGTCATTATACTTTATTTTTTATTATGGCTTAATATGAAGGTTTATATGATTTGCATATGTTGTAATTTTATATTTGTGACTTATTCTATTACTTCTATATTTTGCAATGTATTTGTTATTGTTATCCTATCATAGTGCTGCTAACATGAATAGTATTTGCTTCTTCATGAACATGTGCAAGAGTTTCATGTATATAGTTTTAGTATTAAATTGGCTGAGTCATTGTTTAGTAAGAGATGAATCAACTTTACAGGACATTGCTGGGTTGTTTTCCAAAGTAGCTGAGCTAATTTATATTCCTATTAGTCACATATAAGAGATCTTCATTTTGTAACACTTGTTATTGTCAGACATACTAATTTTACCATAAAAATAGGTGAAAATTGATATTCAAACCTCTTGTGATCTTGATTCCTGTTTTCTTAGAAGAGGTTGGACCTTTCTTCATATGTTTATTTGTTGCCTGTATGTTTGCCTCTTCTATGAAATTACTGTTTATGTTTTTTGCTCATTTTTTTAATTGGGTTACAGGCCACTTTATATCCTAACATTCACATGTATGAAGCATTTATTCAAATCTTTTAGCCACTTTTTCTGTAGATGTGTTTGTCCTCCTCTTGTTGCTATATAAAAGTTCTTTATTTTTGATACTAATCCTATAAAGTGCCTTATAAGTTGCAATTATCTTTTTCAACTTTAATTTTCTTGTTTTTTTTTAGAGACAGAGTTTCACTTGATCACCCTCAGTAGAGTGCTGTAGTGTCACAGCTCACAGCAACCTCCAGCTCTTGGGCTTAGGCAATTCTCTTGCCTCCCTAGTAGCTGGGACTACAGGCACCTGCCACAATGCCTGACTATTTTTTACTGCAGTTTGGCTGGGGCCGGGTTCGAACACGCCACCCTCGGCAAATGGGGCTGGCACCCTACCCACTGAGCCACAGGTGCTGCCCTTCAACTTTAATTTTCTTTGAAAAAAAATTTTTTTTGGATGTCCTCACTCTTTTATTTTTACTATAAAATCCCCTACTCTAACTTTCACTATTATTAAGTCCCTTCCCATAAACATCAGAAGAGTCTTTTTGCCCCTTGGATAGAGATTCTTTTATTTTTCAGCTTTTTTTCCCTGTTCTTATTCATTCAAGATACAAAGAACCAGATTACATTGATTGCATTTGTTAGGTAACATCTCTCTTATCATTATGTCTTGCTCCCAAAAGGTGTGTCACACACCGTGACCCCCAGTCCTTCCCTACTTCCCTCTCTGCTTTCCCCTCCCCCCCTCCCCCACTGTGTACTAGATGATTAATTATCTTTATATCAGAATTGAGTACATAGGATACCTGCTTCTCCATTCCTGTGATTCTTTACTAAGAATAATGTGGCACTTTTATCCCGGTTAATACAAAAGATGTAAAGTCTCCATTTTTTTAATGGCAGCATAGTATTCCATGGTATACATATACCATAGTTTGTTAATCTATTCCTGGGTTAGTGGGTATTTAGGCTGTTTCCACATTTTGGCAATTGTAAATTGTGCTGTGATAAGCAGTCTAGTGTATCTTTCAATGAATAGAAATTTTTACTTTAATGTAGCTTAATTCATCTGTTCTTTTTAATGATTTGTCTTCAGTTTTTTAGTATTATTTTTATAATTTTCTGGATACAGTGCTTGCAAAACATCTGTTGTTAATTTATTCATAGGTTTGTTATGGTTTTTCTCAGAATAGGGTTTGGGCTATTTTATACATTTCTACTTAAACTAATTGAAATCAAATTTCACATTGCTTTCACTGTAGATTACAGATCAAGTAATTTGCAACAAAACATTTTCTTTTATAAATTTCCAAGTTAATAAAGCACTCTGGGTGTCTTTAAATATAAGAACTTGTATCTGCTGTTGTTTATCTTCCTATTCTAGTTAAGCTCTAATGCCTAGAATAGAGAAAAACTAGGTGGACGTCACTCTTACAGAGGTTTATTTTAAGCCATAATTTGGAGTGTGCTACACTGGACTAAAATCTATCGACCAGTCTGTATATTCTGGAATGGCCAGATAGGTGCACAAATCAATTTGCAAAGCCAAAAGCTGCTCTGGTGTAAATGTGCCAGCCGGATCCATTTCAAAACATTCTTCCTCTCGCCAAGGTCAGTGCAGCCATGTCTGCTATCACCCAAGTAACCAGAGAATGCCCGTATCCTCACGCTAAAAAGTCAGACTCTTCTGAGGCATTACAACCCAGGGTTTTCCGTGCTTTCTTTCTTTTCATTGTTGAACATCTTTTTAGTTTATTATTCTAAAGCAAAGATTACTACTTTCCTATGAGGAGTTTCAACAGAGAGGGAAAAAGTTGTACTTCCCCAGAAACATAGAAATGTCCTCTTATAGCAAGGTTTATTTTCAGAGAAGTTGGGAAAATAGATACAACCATCTCCAGGTTTTCCCTCATTGGAAATTGCTAAGTTGAATGTGCTTTGCTGCTTAAACCACCAACGGTAGGAGTATCTTTGTTACTTACTCATTTAATTTGCCAAGTATGCCGAGTGGCTGGTATTTCTCACCTTTTGAAGAGTGCACTCACTTACACTGCCCTCAGTACGTACAATTAGGATAAAGCCCGACAGTGAAGGCACTAAAAACAGGACCGGCCAGCACACGCAGAGTGGACTGAAGCCAGATTTGCTCTGCGTAGCATTTACATGATCAGTTTAGTTTTATTTCTAACACGAGCCCCAAATACAACCCTTTTGACCCGATTACTCCATCCCCTGAATGGCAAACTAAACATTCATGAAAATTTAATGGTGAGGAAATTAGTACCTTCTTAAGTTTCAGACCATGAAATGGCACCAAGGGAGCACGTCCAGTGGCAGGCAGGAGTGTGTGGACGTGCTAGCTCAAACCCGAAACATCTGTCCCTTCAACTTGGAATCCCTCTTTGAGCCAGCCAGCCACTAAGACCTTCCAACAAGACACCCCCAGGATGCCGCCAAAGAAAGGTATTTTAAAGTAAAGACAGCTTCTAAGAGACTATCCCTTCCTGAGAGATAGGAGACTGACAAGTTTGTTTCACTGTGTTAGCCCCATCTTCAGGGGATTTCCTTCCTTTTATTTTTCTGTAGATGATATCCCTTTGTTTCTTGAGAAATTGGGTTTAAAGTTTCTTCGAATTTTTTTTCTTTTATGAATGATTTCACCCATTAGAAAGTGCTCAAACTTACCTTTCTTTTATTCAGTAAGAGACTGGAGGAAAGTGGAATACTCGGAGATTCCAGGACAGCAACTCAAACTCGGGCATCTGTCCCTAGCAGAGACCTGTTGTCAGATTGGTGTGTGGGATGGCACTTAGAAGGGAACCTGTTCTGCTTCAGGCTGTGAATTAAAGCTCCGAATTAAGTAAAGCTGAGGAGGAGAGTAAACAGGTGACAGCAAGGGCAGTGAAGACAAGAGACATCAAACCCTACTGGGGGCAGTATTTATGTAAAGAAATGAGCAATGCAATGAAACACAGGTTTGCTTGCTGTGACTTGACATAGGGTGCATTGTCAGTACCATGTGGATAGTGTGTGGCATGTTATTTTATCAGTCACTCTGTGACATTTATGCAGCTTACATTTGGGTCTATTTTCAGCAACATTTCAGTCCCTCAAAGACAAACTGGTAGAATTTTCAAATAGGAAAAACCTGGGCACACAAAGTGCTGTTCAGTAAATTACACAGAAGATCTAATCCAGATGGTCTTGCTATCAGCCATTGCTTTAGCTGACTTATTTAATCTTAGAAGGGAAAGTGGAGATGGAGACATCATTTCGAGATAATCTAGTAAAGCCGTCCAGCTTCAAGCCTGTATCCTGGGAATCTGAGCAGCACCTTATTTAATATGCTCGGTCATTTTATTAACTTCAAACATCTGAAGAATCTTAGGGACACTGATATCAAAGTAGGTCATTGCTTTCAAAAAACAAAAGCAATTACTTCTTTTGAGGTTTTACACACCTTTCCAGAGGAGCTATTGGCAAGTTGCATATTAGTTCCTAATGGGGTGGTTTTCCATTTAAGGGCAAGGTTCAAATCTTATGGAAGAGTTTGGACTTCAGCACCTGTAGGATTTCTCACCTCTGGGGTCTTCAGGTTCCTTGGGCTATTTAGGTATTTATGGTTTAGGGAAACATTTTAAACATTTTCAATAATTCTTATAAAAACTTGTAATAAAACTGCTCAGGCTATCTTAAATGCCAAACATATCATTAAACGGGTAAGATTAGAATTGATTTTTCTTGATGTTTATTAATGTTGTTTGTTATTTATCATTTATTAATCTTATTGCTTTCATAATAACCAGGATTTAAAAGTTTATAGCTTTTTAAAATTATGAATATAATGTATGCTACTCCATACCTTATATTTTTAATGTATGGAGTAACATACTATATGCATTTAAATGGTCCATCATTTAATTTTTTTAATTAAATCATAGCTGTGTACATTAATGAAATCATGGGGTACAATGTGCCGGGGTTATATACCTTTTGAAATATTTTCATCAAACTGGTTAACATAGCCTTCACTGCATTCTCTTAGTTTTTGTGTTAAGACATTTATATTCTACACTTAATAAATTTAACATGTACCCTTGTAAAATGCATCGTAGGTGTGGTTCCACCAATTACCCTCCCTCCACCCAACCTACCCCCCCACCCCTCCCCTCCCTCTCCTCTTTCCCCTTAATTTTTTAGAAAAAATACTTAAGGCTTTGTACAGTGGCTAACACCTGTAATCCTAGCACTCTGAGAGGCTAAGGTGGATGGATTGGCTGAGCTCACAGGTTCGAGACCAGCCTGAGCAAGAGCAAGACCCCCATCTCCAAAAATAGCCAGGTGTTGTGATGGGCACCTATAGTCCCAGCTACTCAGAGGCTGAAGCAAGAGAATCTCTTGAGCCCAGGAGTTTGAGGTTGCTGTGAGCTGTGATGCCACAATATTCTACAGAGGGCAATAAAGTGAGACTGTGTCTCAAAAAAAAAAAAAAAAAAGAAAGAAAAAATAAATAATGTACCAACAAAAACATAGACTCTCACCACAGAAACATCATTATTAACATTTGGGTATATTCTTCCAAACTTTTTATAGAAGACTCTGTTTGGTTTATATTTGATAAAATGAATGAAAATAAATCAATGCATAAGAAATATATTATAGACATTATCTGGGAAAAGAATAATAATGTCAGGTTTGGTTTATATAGTGTCATAGTATCATAACAATAGCTTCCATTATTTAGTGGTTATTAGATGCCAGGCTCTGTGTAAAGTGCAGTGATGACAACTGGATGTAGCAAATGACAAGCGATGTCTTACCATGATGTCTTCTTACAACAAGCTATGAAGGGACAGAACAAGTCAATTGGCAAGTGCATTGCTCAATGTTGACATACTCCACACAGGACACAAAGAAAAACTGCGGGTGGTCCATGAAAAAATGAAGAAGGGCAAAGTTATCTTCCTGGATCCTTCCTGTCTCCTGTTTTCACCCCATGGAGAGTTAACTTAATACACTCTGCAGTTGTGTCATAGGGCACCTTCAACAATGCATCACCACAGGAGGCCAGATCCTGCATTCCTTGAGGGATGACCACATTTCCAAGGTGCCCTAAGTCTAAGAGTTGGCAGAAGCCTCGAAAACTTGGGCTTCAAGGACAAGTGATTGGTTGGGACTAGGATTCAGTCAGAGCCTTAGGAAAGAAGGGAGCTCAAGGGAATTGGATGATGTGCTTGAGATTTATGTCTGACACAGAAGAAAAAAAAAAGAATTTCAAAAACATTTGATAAGTGGAAATACTAATAATCAATGAAATTGAATGTGAGAAGAAGAGGGAGAAGAAAGTATTAAGAGTGACCCCCATAAAGCAGAGTTCCAGGGGACAGGGCAGGGGTGACGGCAGTTGAGGTCTCCTTGTCTGGGTGGGGAGCTGCAGCTGTCAGGCCGGGAGAGTGGAGCTGCCCACCACAGAGGAGCTGAAAGTCAATGCAGCAGGGTAGAGTCAGTCCGGCCGTTGTGCGTACAGCTGAGGAGCATTGGAGCTCAGGGCCATAAGCCCAAACGGGAGTTCACAGTGCCGCTGGTGAGAGAAGGATCCGCAGTGTTTAGAGGAAGGCAAGCCGGTCCACAAGCGTGCTTTCTTTAGGCAAATGAAGCGTCAGGCTGCAGAACCTTTTACAGAATATGGGACCTGCATTGATTCTTCTGGTCAGCAGTTACTTTGCCACTGTCGTAAACAGCAGGCAAAGTGTGATGAGTGTGCATTTGACCAACTAGGCCTGACTTGGGGCAACAGTTATAGGCCACCAATGTGAAAACAGACCAACCTTTACCAGAGATTCCCTATCAAGTCCCAGACTTAGATGGGAGCCGAACCCTGAGAACGAGGGAGATCTGAAACCTGCCAACCATGGTAGCCCCTGTTTTTTCTGCTGGGAATGTGGGTGAGTGGCCCACCTCAGCACACGCCAGGACAACTGATGAAAACACGCAAGCAGTTTCCCTGGGTTGATAGCGGGTTCTTTTCAGGATCACAAGCATTAACAAAAAAGTTAATTTATGTGACTTTGCACTTATTCTATATCATTTCCTGTCCATTAAAAATTTTAAGTGAAAAAAAAAAGTTGCCTCAGTCCACTGAGTAGAAGGAAATTCTAATAAATAAAACAAGGAGGGAGCAGAAGAAAGTTTGGTTGGGATATAGTTTGATTATCTACAAAGCATTTTCTTTTCTTTTTCTTTTTTGAAGTTTTTATAGACTATTTAACAAGTCTGTGGGTTGGCAGTTTGGGCTGGGCTCTGCTGGGCAGCTCTTCCAGAATCGGTCATGTACTTAGGGTCGACTGGGGTGGCAATAGGTGGCTTTATTGACTTTGGCCGGACTCTTTCAGAGCTGTGGGATTTCAGCTCAGAGCAAGTGAGCTCTCTGCATCTAGCATTAACAAGTCTAACCGAGGTTTGTTTAAATGCAGAGGCAAAGTCTCAAGAGAGAAAAGAAGCAGGCAGGTAAGGGGCCTTTGAGACTGAAAATTTTTAAATGTTATTTCCATTGATTCTATTGATAAGATGAATCAGAAGTTGAGCCCAGCTTTAAGAAGTAGGAGAATAGACACTCATTTCGTGGGGACAAGCTGCCAAATCATGTAGCAAAATCAAGTGGTGCATATGTACTCCGTATGTGATGTATAAGTTATATAGATCTTATTTATATTGGAAGGGCTACCATTTATAAAGTATAGAATCAGTCTAAAAGGAAGACATTGATAAAACTTGGATGAATACAGAGTCAATAGTTTGCAGATTTCTACATCCCTGGAATGGAACCAAAGCTCCGTTTTCCACCTGCTTCTATTGTCCCCAGAAGGGCCACTTGGAATTCTCATGTGCTGTATTTTTATTAATCTGAGTTCTGAGCTGAGTCTTGGGAAGAACCCAGGGTCTTTCATGCTCTCTTTCTCCCCACCCTCATGCCCCTAGATATTATGAAAAGAGAAAAAAAAAAACATGGACTTTGAGTCATATTTTAGACTTTCTTAAATTTTATTTTTAATTTATTTTATTAAAAAAATCCCACAGTGTTAAGGGGGTACAGATGTTTCTGGTTACCTATAACGTTTGTGCTGACCTTAGGAGAGAGGCTGGTTTTGGTGATAGTGGTTTCACTCTTAGCTTAGAATTGAAGTTTCTGGAATCATGTAGGTTCCTAGGAAGAGCATATAGAATGACAAGGGAGATGGTCAGTAATGGCACCCTGGACAACTTCACCATTTAGCAGCGCATGGACAAGGATGAGCCTGTAGAAGAAACAGAAAGAATGGGACGGAGGGTTGAGAGAAGACTGTGGACAGAATAGAGTCACAGAAGCTAAGGGGGCAGAGAGTCTGCAGAGGGAGGGCTGACGGTCAGTTGAGAACTTCAGTATATTACAAAGAAATATGCTATAGTGCAGACTAACCAAGGGGACAATGGTAAAAATGATGACAATTCTGAATTGTAATTCAAAACATAGTTGAGTTGAGAACTTTTACTTTCCTTCTCTCTTTCTCATTTAAAACAGATTAACAAAATGGTAACTAGAAAAAGCCCTTAGAAATTTCCCTTCATTGCACCAACAGAGTTTGTGAGTATTTTTAGGTAGCAACTGCTTATTGGTAAAACAGTGCTCCTAAGTGGCTTTACTCAGACAATGCTTGTGAAAGCCATTTGTCAACTTTGCAATGACATACAAAATAAAGGTGCCCCTCACCACCACGTCGCTATATTACTTTTGGCCATGTAAATTTGTTTTTCAACAATGCAAAGATAAACATTGTGCAAATTCTTCCAAGTTCTAAATTTGTGACACTCCAACATTTTACTGTATTTCAGTGATATTAAGAGAGGATATTCTACTCTAAGTAGGAAATAGCATTTCTTATGTAAATAAATAATATAGACAGCTGTGTTGAGTTTTGAAATCCTCATAAAAATTCACTTTATTCATTCATTTATTCATTTGATCACTTAGTGCATTCAATAAACAATTCATTTGGTTTCTTTTAAGTGCTGTGGGAAGACTGCAATATGACAGAACTATAATTTAAAGTGTAATCTATAAACACATCAGTAGATTCACGTCTTTGGGGAAGTGCTGAACAATTGTGGACACACAGCCAAAGTCGGAAACATTGCTGTAGGAGGTAGAGAGGGATCATTCATGCCGTGGTTTCTAACCAGGCCTGTGCTTTCAGAACTCCTATGAAGGGGACAGCACGTCTTTGGTTTGACGTGTTCACCAGGAATAAGTCACGGACATCAACAGGTGAATGGATGAACAAACCAGGAAACATACGTGCCCTAGAATGCTACCAAGCAATGCAAAGAAACAAATTACGGATAAACCTAGCTAAGTGGGGGCCTCTCAATAGCATTATGCTATCCCCTTGATAACACTGCTTTACTTCCTTTATTTTCTTCCCAATTTTTAAAATCAGCCTTATTGAGGTATACGTTATGCACAATAAACTGCATACCTTTAAAGTGTACACTTTGACAAGTTTCGGCAAATATAGGTGCATTATAATCACAACCGTAATAAAGATTTGCACTGTCTCCAAATGTTTGTTTCCTCACGTCTTTTTGGCATAAACCCACATATCCCCCTCCACCCCCGACTCACCCAGGCAATTGCTGATTTGCTTTTTGTCTGTATAGATTCGTTTGCATTTTCTGGAATTTCATATTACCGGAAACATGCAGTAAGTGCTCTTTGGTGTCTGGCTTCTCACATTGAACAGATCATCCACGTTGTTAGCTGTATCAGTAGTTTATTTCCTTTTATTGTTGATTAGTGTTGTATGGTGTGGATGTTTCAGTTTGTTTATCTGAGCACCTGTTGAGGAACATTGGAGTTATTTTCAGTGAGGGACAATGGTGAATAAAGCTGCTATGAACATTTAAATAAAAGGCTTTAAGTGAGCAACCTACAGATTGGAAATGCTGGATTATAGGGTGTGGGATTAACTCTGAAAGAAAATGACAGACTACTTTGCCATGTGGCTGTATCATTTTGGCATTTTCATTAGTGGTATAGGAGAGTGCCACATGATCTACACTCTCCCCCAAAGCTGGTATTATGAGTGAAATTTTAGCCTTTTGAGAAAGTATATGGCAGAACCTCCTGGTGGTTTTAGTTTGCATTTCCCTAATGACTGATGATGGTCAGCATGTTTTATGTTATGTTTTCTTTTGTCTCCGTCTATTTTTCCTCTTTATTCTCTTAACTTTTTTAAAATTATTTTTTAATTTATTCTGTCTCCCCTGTTGGCATATTATCTATAATTTTTTTGTTGTCATTGTTTGATTTTAGCAGGTTTACAATATAAATCTTTAACTTAATCGTAGTTTATCCTCAAGTCCTGGTGTGCTACTAAGAACCTGACTATTGTCTAAATGTCGTTCCACTCTCCTATACTCTGTATTATTTCTTTCATCTATCTTACTTCCTTATCTATTATAAACTCCACAATCTAGCATTATTATTTTTGCTTCAAACACTCAGTTATTTTAAAAGAGATTTTGAAAAATAAGAGAAAAGTCTTTTGTATTTATTCATGTATTTATTGTTCCCATTTTTTTCTTTCATGATTCAGATCCCAAGTTCCATCATTACCCTTCTGCCTGAAAATTTCCATTTAATATATATATGATATCCATATAATAATATATATATATATTTTGTCAGACAATGCTTCTCTCTATGTGAAGTGCCTGAAAGATTTCTCTTTTCCATACTTTCTGAGGAGAAGTCTATGATCATGCCTATCTTTGTGCCGTCATTACTGTTCCTCTTAGCAATTCATATGCCTTGGTGTAGTTTTTTTTTAGAGACAGAGTCTTACTTTGTCACCCTCAGTAGAGTGCTGTGGCATCACAGCTCACAGCAACCTCCAGCTCTTAGGCTTAGGCGATTCTCCTGCCTCAGCCTCCTTAGTAGCTGGGACTACAGGTGGTGGCCACAACACCCGGCTATTTTTTGGTTGCAGTTTGGCTGGGCTAGGTTTGAACCCACCATCCTGGGTATATGGGGCCAGTGCCCTACTCACTGAGCCACAGGCACCACCCTCTTGGTATAGTTTTATTTCTCTTTTATCCACATTTGGGATTTACTGAGCTTTATAGATCTTTGATATAGATTGCTATCAAAGTTTAAAACATTCTGGTTATGATTTTCTCACTTTTTCTCACTCTTCCCTCTTGGCCTCTAGTTACAAATATCCTACACTGCTTAATGTCATCCCAAAGGTCACTGATGTTCTTTTCCTTTTTTTAATCTTATTTTTGTTCTATGTTTTATGTAGCATAAAATCTATCTGCAAGTTTAGGATGCTTTTATTTGTACATGTCTAATCTAAAGTTTATCCCATCCGTTGTATTTCTCATTTTAACTATGTTATTTTTTATTTGTATTTTTAAAAGATAATTTTATTCTTCTCAGCCTGTTCTTAAACATCTGGAGTATATTTATAATGGCTATTTTATTGTGTTGTCTGCTAATTCTATTGTCTATGTTATTTCTAAATCTGTTCCTAGTGATTGTTTTGATTGTTCTGGTTAGGAGGCATTATTTCCTCTATTTCTTTGGTTACCTGGTAGCTTGTTATTTACTATGAGTGAAACTCAATTTTACATTTTTGTGTCCTAGAAATTTTTTTCTGTATTCCCTTAAATATTATTGATTTTGGGGGGGGGGGATGCAAGTCACTTTTGGCGATTCCAAAGTCACTTGGAATTAGCCACATGCTTCTGAGATTTTATTTTTCTTTTTACATTTTAGATTTCCAAAGTGTAGAGATGAGCTTTTGAATTTTGTTAGGGTAAGTTCACACCAAGGAAAATTTGGTCTAGGTTATTATAGCCTTCTGAGGAGTCTAACCAATGCTCTCTGAATTAGGAGGTCTCTCTCCTCTGCCTGGTGGATCACCTAAATTATTGCTGACCTGTGTGAGCTCCAGAAATTGTTCTGCTCACTCGGTTCTTTTCCTGGGTGTGGTAAGTTACCATACATCTTCACACATAGCAGTGTTCAGCCGAAGTCCAAAAGGATTTGAATATCTCCAGAGATCTCTCTGTTATTTTCTCTCACATGTTCTGTGTTGGAACCCTGAAATCAGAACTATGTCTGCTTACCTCAGTAATACCACTGCTGTTTGATTTTCTACTACATGTATTGCCGCTTAGAAACTGTCCTCAGGCAAAAATATGAGGCAACATCAGGGTTCATCTCACTTTACTTCCCTTTCAGAAGTCTCTGTCTTAGGTTTCCTGCTGAACAATGTTTGAAAAGAGATGTTTTGTATGTTTTGTTTGGCTTTCTAGTTGCATAAAGTAAGAAGGTAAATGGATTCCTGGTGACCACATTGTGGCTTAAAGCAAAATACCAGCTTTTTTTTTTTTTTAAATAAGTTTTGACATAATTATTTCAGGATTCCCTTTACTTCTCATAACTTTTAGATGATAGAATCAGGTAAATGAGAATATCTTTCAAGTGTACAGTATTTTTCTACTTTGGGGTAGTTTTCTCAGGACTGTGTTTTTTTTTTTGTTTGTTTTTTGCCAAAAGTATCAATTTTTAGTATCTGAGTTTCATTATAACAAAATCCATATGTCTTAGGTGTAATGGACATGAAATATTATAACGGGGAAAGGAAGATGAAATTCCACTTTTGTCTGATGCCTTCACAGGTATTGGAGAGACTTAAGAAGGGTCACAAAGTCCATAACTCAATATTAAGTGAGACAACAGTAAAAGGACGCAAACCAAAATTGCCCAACACAATGAAAAACAGCTCAGTGGAGAAGCTGATTCTTTTATGTCCCCCCCCTCCCCGCCCCGTCTCGTAACATATTCCACAGTTTAACAATTGCTTCACTTTGGAAATTTATTCTTGATGCTAATTTGAATATTTTATATTTGTATATGAAAATTCTTCCTCTTCTTCTGGTAACAATATGGAGAAAAATCAGTTCACATCAATATAGATTCATATGCACAAACACTATTTTTAAGTTATTTTCTTATCCTCTTGTATTTGAATAAGCTGTGTACTTTTAATTTTAATTCATTTAGCACAATAGCCAATATGTTTCATTATTAAATACAACAGAAAGCATAATAGATACTCCTTTAGAAGTGCCTACCTTATTTGGGAAGATGAAACAATTCAGAGAAAAATTGATAAGCGGCATAAGACCACAGTAAGAAGGATGTTTGGGTGCAGGATATGATGTATCCATCGAATTGTGGAGGCGATATAGACTGTGTGCTTTTTCTCATTTCCAAATCTTTAATCATCCTCTATGACTCTCTAGTGAACATTCTTCAATTTATCCAGAACGTGTCTTAGTTGCAGACCCAGAGCAGTCAGGAGCTATGAAGCTGATCAGTCCTGATTATTTTTGGATGATCACTTTAAGTTCTGGCTGCTACAGTTCTGTTTATGCTTCCCAGATGCATACTTGCTCTTGATCAGCCACACTCTTGGCAACGTGAGTAGTGGAACAAATGTCGGAATCATGCAGACCCAGGTTTGTACCTTTGTTTCATTTCTTACAAGCTTCAGATCTGGAGCTGATGCATTAGTTAAGGGCAATTTGGTTGAAAACAGTATATTCTAGTCTAAGCTCAAAGACAGAGAGGAGTATCTGATGGAATCCAAAGGAGAGAATGAAATCGAGACTCAGAATCAGCAAGAAGCAGAAAACATCATCACAGAGCCAGGAAGTTCTTTGGATCTCTTACCTCTGCTAATCTGCTACATTTTCATTTCTGGCTGTATAAAGTTTCCTCTCTTTTATATAGACATGACAGGTAAGGCTGAGGCTAGGAGCACCTAAAGCTTTCCTTATGTATTTGTTTTTATTTTATTTTTTAAGTTTTTATTTATTTATTTTTGTTGTTTAAGGTTAATTGAAGGTACAAAGAATTAGATTATAATGTTCGCATTTGTCAGGTAAAGTCCCTTTTATAATTGTGTACTGCTCCCAAGAGGTGTGCCATATACCCTAACATTGTGCAAATTAAGTGGGAGCACATCCATCCCCTACCTGCCTCCCCTCTCCCTGCTCCTTCATTCCCCTCCCCCAATGAATTTTTTTTTCATCCCATGAATTGATTTGAATTTTTCTCTTATGTGGGTGTGCATTAGATCATCCACTGGTTTCATGTTAGAATTGAGTACATTGGATTCTTGCGATACTTTACAAAGATGAATGTGTTCCCACTCTATCCAGGTTAATACAAAAGCTGTCACGTCTCTATCTTTTTAATGGCTGAATAGTATTCCATGGTATACATATAACACAGCTTGTTCATCCATTTCTGGATTTGTGGGCATTTAAGTTGTTCCACATTTTGGTGATTATAAACTGAGCTGCGATAAATAGTCTAGTGTAAATATCTTTATGATAAAGTTATTTTTTTTTTCCTTCTGGGTAGATGCCTAGCAAAGGAATTGCAGGATCAAATGGGAAGTCTGATTTGAGTTCTTTGAGGATTCTCCATACCTCTTTATGAACAGGTTGTATTAGTTTTTAGTCCCACTAAAGCTTTCCTTTCCCCAGCTATGTCGATAAATACATATGTGTATGTTTATGTCAGGGTTCAGTTCACAGAAAATGTTGGGGAGTTGGTAGAAAAGTTCCCAGAAAAGCGGGATAACTGAGACGACAACAAAATGATGGTTGTTCACTATAACTAAGCCTTTCATTTCTTTTAGTCCAACTTATTTATTTATAAAATAGGGGTAGTTTTTACAATATAGGTTCTAACATACAGGAGAAACTCCATAAATGTTCAGCTCTGCCCCTTTATTGCATTATTTCCAGCTAATTTTTCACTTTCTGTCCTATCAGACAATTCTCTGCCAAATGTGTATAATATTTAGTACCTACAAATAGCAATATATTTTGATAGAACAGAATTTATGCAAACAGCTTACGTTTCTGTCATTTCTTCAGGCAAGGATTGAACATTCCTTCTGAGCCAAGTGCATGCAATAGAGAGTGACAGGGATGAAGGAGTTCTGATGATCATTCTTCCAAGAAGGCTGCTTTCTGGGGTGAGGATAGTGCAGTTGCAGAGGCAGCCTGTGGGGTGAGCTGCTGGGGTAGTCTGCAGGAGAGTGTTACAAAAGGGCCTCAGGAGGACACAATATCCACATCAAGAAACCATAGTGGGAAGATTCCCTCAAGGCAAAAGAGTGATTGTGAAGACAAGGGCATGGTGGCCACCCAGGGTGGGCACACATGTTTAACATTTTGCCCTTCTCCTTCTAATATTCATTCCACTAGTCAAGACCATGCAAGGACCAGAAGCAAAACGATGAGCAGAAAAAGAAGCATTAAGTCAAAAGAAGTGGTCAAAAGGATGCCTGGGTTCCCTTCCTTATGTAGGTCTCTAAGCCTTGGTGCTTGGCACAAGTCAGTAGAGGAGAGAAGCTTGGAATAGGACGTGAGACTGAAGTTTTAATGTAGCCCAGACTGTATATTTAAGTACCTGAGATATTGAAGTAGGGTGGTTCTTACAACTGAAAATGACCAAGAAAACGATAGGCTCTTCTAAGAGGTTATCCAGGAATGGGGAAATGAAATGCAGTGGGGCTGGATTAAAGATTGTGTTTGTTTATTTTTTTTTTTTTTGAGGCAAAAAAATAAATTATTCAGTTTATTTTCTTTGTTGCCCTCAGTAGAGGGCTGTGGAGTCACAGCTCACAGCAATCTCTAACTCTTGGGCTAGTGCAAATATCCTTATGATAAAATGATTTTTCTTTCCTTCTAGGTAGATGCCTAGCAAAGGAATTGCAGGATCAATTCTAATTCTCTTGCCTTAGCCTCCTAAGTAGCTGGGACTACAGATACCTGCCACAATGCCCAGCTATTTTTTTGTTGCAGTTGTCATTGTTGTTTAGCTGGCTCAGGCCAGGTTTGAACCCGCCTGCCTCGGTATATATGGCTGGCGCCCTTACCGCTGAGCTACGGGCACCAAGCCATGTGTTTGTTTGTTTATTCTCTAAACAAATGACCTACATTTGAAGTGAATTATAATCATCATTAGTAGGATACATGGTTGGCTTTGATATAAAGATCTAGCTCTTCTTAAGGGAACTAGTCAGAACCTTTAAGCAAGTTAGCAAAGGAATTCCTATAGCTCAAGAGGCTAAGGTGCCAGCCACATACACCAGAGCTGGCAGGTTTGAATCTGGCCTGGGCTGGGCACCTGCAGTCCCAGCTACTCAGGAGGCTGAGGCAAGAGAATTGCTTAAGCCCAGGAGTTTGAGGTTATTGTGAGCTGTGAGAGCATAGCACCCTACCAAGGGCGATAGCTGGAGGCTCTGTCACACACACAAACAGAAAATATCAGTACATTATTCTTACATTGTAATGTAAATGATTAGTAGTTAAAAGTGTACCTTTCAGTTTTCAGCCTTGGCCTGATTCCTAGAGTCTCATTCCATTGTGTTTCTTCCCCCACTATAAAGATTCGATGGTTTTACATTATTGCCATGTAACGTTTAGAATCCCCACATTGGCATGTTGTCATCCTCTACTGTTTGAATTTAGTTTTACTTCAAGTTCATGTCTAATCTGATCTGCTCTCCATTGCCTGCGTCCCCAGTACACGTTCCATCCTCTGTATTTTATTTGGCTGCAGCGATCACCTGAGCCCTTCTCAGTCCTTGCTCATTATCACTCTGCCTCTAACTGTCCTTCGAGGCTCAGTTGATTACCGCCGCCTCTGTGATGCTTTCCTGGATTTCCTCAGTAAGACACAGTCTCTTCCTCTTCACACTTCTGTGCATTAAGCACGCACCATTTGCACGTTGCTCATCTCCACTTGTTTTGGAGTGCAGATGTTATTTATGTCCCTTTTAGAAATAGTGACCATTTTTTTCCCAGACTAAATATTGAGACTTTTGGTCAGACAATCTTACCCAATTTGTGAATTTCCTTATATAAATTTTGTTTTTATAATCTCATGAAATTAAATTTTTTTTTTGAAATTAATTTTTTTTTTTTTTTTAGGTTAAGAACCTCAAAAAGTCCAAGAATGAGGTGGACTTGTTGTGGTCAGTTAGCTAGTTGATAAACTCACAGAAGGTTTGCATCTGCTGACAATCACATCATTGCCCTGGAGGAAATTTATAGGGAGGACTAGGTTATAATGCAAATGTTACTTGGAGAGCCCCTGATCAGAGCCAAAATAGGTTGACAGACTTGATGGAACATTTCAGTTTTGCCATCAGAAAGAAAAACACTAGAATGGCTTCTCTGGAATCTGGATCTCTTTCTGCTGGATAACATTTTTTGTTGTTAGTTTTTGTTTTATTTTATTCAGTAGTTTTGCATCTAGAATGCTTAACACAAAGATTGATATTAAATCACAATTGTGTACATTAACGAATTTATGGGGAACAACGTGCTGATTTGATATGCAATGTGGAATGCTTACGTCAAACTGGTTAACATAACCATCACCTCACTTACTTATTTGTAGTGGTAAGAAATTTATACTCTTAATAATTTTGAAATGTACCATTGTATTGTGCACATTAGGTGAGGTCCCACCAAATACCCTCTCCGCCTCCCCTCGCCCCCTCCTCTCTCCCTCCTCTTCCCTCCTTCTTTCTGGACTATAATTGTGTTTTATTATTTGTAGGAATGTGTAGGTGATTATGTATTAGTTTCATAATAGTGTTGAGTACACTGGATACTTTATCTTCCATTCTTGAGATACTTTACTAAGAAGAATATGTTCCAACTCCATCCAGGTAAACATAAAATATATAGTTTCCATCTTTTCTTATCACTGCATGGTATTCCATGGTATACATATACCACAATTTGTTAGTCTCCATCTTTTTTATGGCTGCATAGTATTCCATGGCATACATACACCACAATTTGTTAACAAATGGTGCCAGGTGAACTGGCTAGTGACTTGTAGAAGACTGAAACTGCACCCTCACCTTTCACCATGAACAAAAATTGATCCTCACTAGGTATTTTTCTACTCCTTTATCATCTACGGGACCACCATTGTATATGCCATCCATCCTTGACCAAAGCATCATTATGTGGGACATAACTGTATTTATTGAATGGATGGTCAGCTATATAAACAGGTATGTGGATAATGAGTGGAGTGAATGTAGGTTTTATAAGACCCCACCTGAGACCTGTTTTCAGGTGTGTATACTAAAGAGGCATTTCTAGCTGGGTTGTTTTCCTAGTTTCTGCTTAGCAGGGTTGTTGAAAAAGGAGATTGGCCTTTTGCAGTATTTACCCCATAGATTATGTGGATTCAAAGGCAGAACTTGAGGAAGTTCTGTTTAGATTTGGTGACTGAGTTGTATAGGCTGCTATGGAAAGTGACACAAATATATTTCACATGTAGGATGCTTTAGCACTGCATTCAAACAGCTGGCGCGATGAGTAGAAGCAGGGTGGTTGGGTAGAAGCGCCTGCATACTGGAACAAACCAGGGCAGGCTCTTTGGAATTGATAAGTCTGGTGGCTCAGGCTGTGGTCAGAGACCCAAATGTGTTACGTCTGGCACCATGATACCACCTTAGTTTACAGACTGGGAGATTAATCTCACTGGCCTTCAATGAATTAGCTTTATTTTAAAAATCTACATAGGTTTTTGTTTCCTACTGTATTTCTCTGAGTCTATGTCTGGATGTAGGTGAGGGCACTGGCTTGTGGGCCATCAGCGCCAGCTGCGAGGAGGGGAAGTTATCCCACTTACAAGCAAGTGACCTGTGCTCTCTCCATGAAGAGGAATGACCCGCACACTGGCTTTCAGCGGTCAGTGTGGGGACCATGCCTCGTAGGCACCTCCTCTGCCCCTCTCCACTGTCCTGTGGTCGCATCTCCTCTGACTAAAGGAGGCCAGGTTTATGTGAAAGGCAGAGCTGCTAGACTGCACAAAGGTTTTAGTGAGAAGGCAACACATTAAAATACCAGAAATTTCCAGAAGACAGACTTCTTCTGGCTACATTAAAAAGGGCTTTGAAATTGAGGGCATGAGCAATGCACCGAGACATAATACAGAATCTTCTCTAAAGAAATGCCGTGACACCTGCAGAAGCGTCCTAACCCCGTCTGTGAATCTCCACTTCACACCTGTCGTGCCTGAGCTTCCTTTCTTCTTGTGACTTTGCTCATGTTCCTTCCTTTCAGAAAAGTTTCCTGTACTAACCCAAAGGCCCCACGACTTGGAGAGAAATGTGGCAAATCTGAGACTGGAGGGAAATCACTTTGTAACATCACTACCGGCAGTCCCCGAGTTACAAACATCCAACTGATCTAGACTTGCACTTATGCACAGAGGCTATTACTGGGAATAGACTAGGTGGATGCACCTGTTCCCACTTACATACAAATTCAGCTTAAGAGCAAACCTACAGAACCTATCTTGTTTGCAGCCCAGGGACTGCCTGTATAGTTAATATTATTGATTGATTCACTGACTCGCTCACTCATTCACACCACAAATGTTTACTGAGTGCTTATTTTCTGCCAAGCACCAACAATAAAGAATTGAAGACCAAATACCCCCCCCACCCCCCGCCTGCCTGGTGCTTACTTGTTTGTGGGAGAGATAAGCAGTGGGTCAATTAACAAATAACCAGATAACATGATATCAAATGGCGACAGCACTAGGAAGACGAAAGCACAGTAGGAGAACTAGTGACGACAAGTGGGCTTGGGTTTCTTTGTCTCTGTGGCTGCCTTGGCATCCTCAGTGAGGTGTGAGTGGCAAGGGAAGTGTCAAGATGGACCTTCAGGTTAGGGTAGTGTTCCGCCCCACGTCTCATCTTTGCCCTCTTCCTCCCCAGGACCCCTAACATCCGATGCCTACGGTCTGCAGGGTGGCTCAGCTTCCTTCCCCCGGTGCCACCCCATTACATTCTTTGGCCTGCATGAACTGGAAACCTCTTCTTTCTCATTTTGGAAAAGATGTGGAAATCTCTCATCTCTGTGGATGTCCTTTCCTTCTTTTTATCTTGTGTGTGGGTTTATACCTTTGAAATTCCTCGGCTGTGTGCAGTTGGATCTTGGGATGAGTGGACACCCTTAGAAATACGATCTGCCATATTTAAATGGACTTAACCCTTGAGTGTGCTTAAAATTGAGATAGTAACACAACTATCACTGGGTTTCTCCATGGACTCCGGACATTTTTAAACCTTTTAATTTTTAAACTGTTTAGCAGTAAAATGGTCCGACAACATCACCTCTTGTTACATATACACCTCCCCCACCCCCATGGGGCTATCCTTCCTTTCTATCAATTCTGCTGACAGGTTTAATAGGAGTCATTGATTTTTAGTTTGGTCAGCCTTTTCTTGTTGTTAGGAGGGGGACAGCAACATCTATGCTCCTTACATCCAGACTCAGTTTAAGTCTACACACCTCCTTCATGCCACTTTCTCTATTTTTAGCTGCCTGGGTCAGGGTATTTAATTGTCAGGATATTTAATATATTTCACCTCATACTAATTGTGAATATCTTTTCTCTTAGCTGGACTGTAATATTCTGAAATGAAAGGAAAATATGGTTTTTTTTTTAATTTATAAGTTCCCAAATTCCCTTAGATTAATATAGAATGCCTTCTATAAAATACACTGCCGTATACATTTAACTTATTTAGTTATCATAAAACTCCTATGACATTATCTGTTTCACAATTTATTGAAATGAAAATTGATGCTTAGATAGGTTCAAAAGTTGTCTGTGGTCACAAGTTTTGAGGTGACTTTATGCTCAAGTCTGTCTGATTCTGAGACTAATACAGTGTTCCTTCAACTGCGCCTCATAGCCCCGTAAGTGCTTTGTCTCCATAGAGACCAAATGTATTCTTGTTGGTTGAGTAAATTAATGGATGGATTATCTGGATCCCTTTCTGCTTCTGTTTTCTTCTCTGTAAAATGAAGATCAAGGTGGGAACATGACCTAAGAATAAAATAGTCCAACTGAGTTTCCTTAATTTGACAACCAAGAGAAAGTAACTAAAATCTTCTTTCATTATTTCTCTGTAAACTTCCAGAATGTTTAAAGTCTGGTCCTGAGCTCCGTTGCAAGACAGAACATTTTAGCCACTGTTGAAGAAAGCACTATGAACATTCATGAAGATTGGCTTCTTCTTCCTAACACTGTGGGGTTAAAATGATGGTTACTAAATTCTGGACGTTCTTGTCCTGTTTTTGTCATGATGTTTTATAATCTAGGTCTTCTTAATAGGGACTCAGGCATGTGTTTTATAACTGTAAAGGTCAGGAGGAAAAGAGTGCAGATGAGCTCCTAGGAGAGAGAGTGAAGCAGTAACCTCTGACATTCTATAGCTTTTTGTAAAAATTTTCCCTCACTTTTTGTTTTTCTGCAACTCTTGCTTAAAAAACAAAAACAAAACTTTGCCTTACAAAAAAATAAACAATACATTCTGGCAATTTCATCAGCTTTTCATGTATGTATTTATTTATTTTTCCATAAGAAATGTATTTCGGATATCTTAATCTTATAATCTATAGAATTTTTATAAACTTTTTATAAATATATATTATAAACATTTCTGAATGGATTAAAATATTTATAAACATTATTTTTATTCAGTGGGTACATACTAATTGATGTAACCATTCCCTTAAAATTGGCAATTCCAGCTCGATGCCTGTAGCTTAGCATCTAGGGCGCCAGCCATATATACCAGGGCTGGCAGGTTCTAACCCAGCCCAGAACTGCCAAACAACAATGACAGCTACAACAAAAATTAGCTGAGCATGGTGCCAGGGGTCTGTAGTCCCAGCTACTTGAGAGGCTGAGGCAAGAGACTCACTTAAGCCCAAGAGTTTGAGGTTGCTGTGAGCTGTGACACCATGGCACTCTACTTAGGGCAACATAGTGAGATGCTGTCTCAAAAAAGAAAAAAATTGGTAATTCCATTCCCTGGGGATGATTAGCTGTGAAACCAAAGAGAAAGAGGGGTAGGAGGCAGCTAGTCTCTTGACTTATTCTCCCCTTCCCTGCCGTGACTTGAAAAAAGACCTTAAGAGACCTTTAGCATAGTTTCTTCTTGTAGTTGAGATGGAATCCAGATACTGAATTTATTCTCCTGTGTGAAACAAATAATAAACTATACAAAGCATATGAAACAACAGTTTTGAAGACATTATACCTTAGACAAGGAAGGATAAGGACCTTTGAGAGATGGAAAACAAAATAGGTGAACCTTGTGCTTGCCCCTAGCTTACCAAAAAGGAGTTTCCAGGGCATGGGGCAGACAGAAGAGATGTCAACAGAAACTACTGATTCCTCTGAATTGAGGAGAGAGAACTGAGAGTCTTGTGAGACAAAGGCAGCTAAAATTCACAAGGACAAGTTCCAGAAAAGAGAAAGCTGAACAGAGAGATAGCTCTGGAGTTTTGTACAACATTCTTGCTGAATCTTAAGCTGAGTGATGACTAGTACTTGCATGAAGCTGGAGAAAGAACCACCACAGAGTTTTTGAGGGATAAATCCCTAGACTCACACAGGTCTGGGAATAGTTCCTTCCTCACTGGCAAGGTATAAAATGGGACATCAAGTAGAGTATTCAGAAGGGTTTTGCCTCAGCAGTGAAGAAAATTAGCCCTAGACCAAAATGTTGGTGTGATCTCACCTAATAAAACTTAAAATTGAGATGCAAAGGAATAAATCTATTTCTAGATAACTTAAATGAATGCTGAAACAAAGATGAAGAGGGGTAGCACCATGGCTTAGTGAGTAGGGCACTGGCCCCATATACCAAGGTTGGCAACAAAAAATAGCCGGTATTGTGGCAGGCGCCTGTAGTCCCAGCTACTCAGGAGGCTGAAGCAAGAGAATCACCTAAGCCCAAGAGCTGTGCTGTGAGCTGTGATGCCATGGTACATTACCAAGGGCAACAAAGTGAGACTCTGTCTCTAAAAAAAAAAAGATTATTTATAGGAACATAAAAGTAGAATACAATAATGTAAAACTCATAGTGTCTATCATGCAAACAAATATTGCCATAAATACAAAGAAGCATGAAAATACCTTTATGACATTATTTTGGGGAAAATCAACTAAATATAACTACCCCATCAATGACACAGATGATACAATTAGTAGATAAATATCTAATTATAACTTATGCTATATTACTCATGTTCAAGAAGGCAGAGAAAAATATGGGGACATAGAAATTAAAAAGACAAACTTCTACTAATGAAAATTAGGATATCTGAGGTAAAGCATAGCAGCATGGAATTAGCAGCAGATTATAAATTGTAGAAGAAAAGATTAACAAAAACATGTATGACAACAGTAAACATAAAAATGGAAACATATGGTATAAGGTTTTACATTCTACAAGATGTGGTATAATATCACTTGAAGGTAGACTATAACTAAAGACCACTTCACCTACATTGGGAAGGAAAAATATTTTTTTTCTACCCATACGATGTTCATGGCTGAGGTCACTATAACAAAAAACAGATTAACAAAAGAAAAGCATATGTATTTGTTTAATATGTTTTAGGGGACATGGGCACCTTTTTAAGGAAAGAAGACCCAAAGAAACTGATTGGAGTATTATGATAGTAGGGTTGACAAACTGTGGAGAAATACAGTAGAACAAAGAGGATATACCTGAATGCTAATCAACTAGAGGAAATTTACCAAAGCATATTTGTTCACATTTTTTTCCCATGACATTTGTCTTCAGAAATAAGGATATTTCTTGCTTCAGGGAAAGGTCACAAAATTCTTCCTAGGATTTATGGCCTGTTTCAGAGGAGAAAGTCAGGAGAAGATAAGAATAACCTTTCTGCTTATGCAATTTTCTGAAATTCATACAGCTTAAAATATTTAATAAGCCAAGGTGCAATACTTTCAGGGTCATATGTCCTGATTCCCATCACTCTAAACCAGCTACTTAATCTAGTAAAACAAAGAGTTATAGTCAGTATGGTATAAAAGGTGATAGAATGGAATTGTTGGCAGTCATTTCATCCAAAAGAAAGGTGGAAAAGAGGAAAGCAAAAACAAAGAGATGGGCTAAATAAAAATTAGTAAGAAGATAGATTTAAGCTTAACCATGTATATACTCACTTTAAATGTAAATGGTCTGAACACTCCAATTAAAAGTTATAGAAGGTACAATTGGATAAAAAAGCAAGATCCAACTATATTTTGTCTAAAAGAAATATATTTCTCATATACGGATATAAAGAGGTAAAAGGTACAAGTAGGTAAAAGGTCAAAGAATAGAAAAAGTGTACTTTAAACTAATCAAAACAAATCAAAGAAAAGTAGAGTGGCCATATCTTGTATCTTGTATCAGTTAGATTTTAGAGCAAAGAATATTACCAAGAATAATTTCACAACAATAGAGGTAAATTTATCAAGAGGAAATAATAAAATTAAATACTTATTCACTTAATGCCAGAGCTTCAAAATACATAAAGCAAATGCTGATACAACTATAAGGAAAAACAGACGAATCCACTATTTTTCTCAATAACTGATAGAACAAACAGACAAAGTATCAGTAAGCATATAGAAAATCTCCACAATGTCATGTTTTCAGTTGCCTCTGAACCAATTGATATTTATTTAACACTAGATCTAAAATAGCAGAATACACATTGCCTCCAAGTACACAGAGAACATTTAGCATGATAAACTATATTCAAATCTAGGCCATATAACAAATCTCTATAAATTTAAAAAGATTTATGTAATCCAAAGTCTACTCTTCTACCACAGTAGAAATAAACTCAATAGCAAAAGGTATTGGAAAAATACCAGAATATTTGGAAACTATTTTATTTCTAAATAATCTGTGGGTCAAATAAGATATCAAAATAGAAATTACAAAGTGTTTTCAACTAAATTAAACACACATTAAAAAATTTTGAGATGCAGCAAGAGCAGTACTTGGAAGAAAATTAGTAGGATTGCACACTTACATTGGAGAAGGAAGGTCTCAAATCAGTGATCTCAGTTTATACCTTAAAAAACCAGAAAAAGAGCATAAAACCCAAAATAAGCATAAGAAAATACAGAACCAGAGTTATTTTTTACTTTAGAAATGAAGACCAAAGCTGAAATCAGTGAAATAGAAAACAGAAAAATAATAGAAGACATTAATGACACCAAAAACTTGTTCTTAGAAATCAATAAAATTGATAAGCCATTGCTCAGACTGATCAAAATTTATTAAGATGAAATAACAATTTTAATTAAACATTTACTTAATTACAGAAGAAAGAAATGAAAGAAGTGGTATTACTACAAATTATCTGTATAGTAAAAGGATAATAAAATAATATGGATAACTCAACAATAAACTTAAAAATTTACATAAATTGCACAAATTACTTGTATGATCTAATTCACTAAAGTTCACTCAAGAAGAAATGGATAATCTTCATAGCTGTACATCTATTTAAAAATTAAAGTTGTATTTAAAATTTATCCCACAGAGCCATGCCTGCAGCTCAAAGGAGTAGGGCAGTGGCCCCATATATGGGAGGTGGCAGGTTCAAACCTGGCCCTGGCCAAAAACTGCAAAAAAAATTATCCCACAAATAATATTTCAAGCTCTGATTACTCCCCTGGAGAATTCTACCAAGTATTAAAGTAAAAAGTAATTCTAATTCTGTACAAACTTTTCTGGGAAATTGAAGAGGAGAGAATCTTTCCCAACTTTCTCTGAGGTCAGTGCTACTAATTAAAACCACACAAAGACATTCCAAGAAAACATAAACAAAGACTAATGTATGCAAGCAGCCATCAGAAATTAAAATTTTATATTCTACACCTAGTAAATTTCACATGTACCCTTGTAAGATGCACAGTAGGAATTTACTAGGTGTAGAATATAAATGTCTTAATACAGTAACTAAGAAAATGCCATGAAGGCTATGTTAACCAGTTTGATGAAAACATTCAAATTATATATAAAACCAGCACATTGTACCTGGTGATTGCATTAATGTACACAGCTATGATTTAATAAAAGAAAAGAAATTAAAATTTTAAAACTATCATTTGCAATATCAGAAAAAACATTACAAAGTATCTAGGAACAAATCGGACAAAAATGATGCAAAACTTGAACAATAAAAACTACAAAACATTGCTGTAAGAAATTAAAGAGGACAGAAGTAAATGGATAATGTCCTTTGTGAATTGGATAATTCAGTATTGTTAAGGTATTCATTTTCCCCAGGTTGGTATATTCATTGGCATGTGAGGATTCAACACAGTTGCGGTCAGTATTCTAGTAGGCTTTAAAAAATGCTCACAAAAATTGACAAGTTGATTCTAAAATTATGTGAAAATGCAAAGGACTTGCAAGAGGCAAACTATCTTTGAAAAAGAAGAAAGTTGAAAGATATGTACTGGTCCTCAAGTCTTATTATAAAGCTGTAGTGATCAAGACAGTATGAGTTTGGCATAAAGATAAACAAAGACAATTTCTAAGTCATGAGAGAGATGTTTCCTAAAAGAAGGTGGCAGGAACATATTAACTCCCCCCACTCCCTCAGGCTGCCTTATTAAAGCCGTGATTCCCCGAATCGCTAGCAGTGTTAGCACAACCTAGCTTTTTAGGAAAGTCGATTATTAGGCCCGACACAGACCTACTGAATCCGATCTCAGGCTGGGTCAGTCCAGGTGTCCCTGTCTTCGCGAGTCTGCAGGTGATAATGACACACATTAAAGTTTGAGAAGCTTGGGAAGCCCTGCCTTGGCCTCTCCCTATTAAAATCCTCCAGAGCTGAGGAGACCAGTGAACAGGTTTGGGGACAGTGGCAGAATTTAGCACCGTAGAATGAAGAGCAATATTGATGCTCTTTGTCATGGAATCCATTAAAATATATTCTGAATGCAGCCTGGCTGAGCTGATGAATAAAAAAATAAGCTAACCTTATATCTAGCCATCAGGCTATTGATGATAAGTGTTTCAGGGAAGGCAAACAGCTTAACCACGCACAGGCATTTGACACAGTTTGTTGTTTGGAGTTAACTTTATATAGATGCTTCAGAAAAAAACAATCAAGGATTCTGATATCTTTCAACTGAATTTTTAAAAATACTTTATTTCTGTCTCTCTGTCTGTCCCGTTCTTTTTCACACACAGACACACAGACACAAATATAGGCACACACGTATTCACAGTGAGGTTCCATGACACAGGAGACAGGTGTGGAGCTGAACAGTTCTATGAGTGTCTGTGGTAAAATCACCTTGAAGAGCCGCAGGTGAAGGTCTGTTGTAGCTGCTCATGAGCTATAAACTAAATTCTTGGGGAACACTTGCTCAAATTTGGCAGACCAAGTAGCTTCTGAGGCTTCCGTCAGAATTTTAGACTTCCCTCCTACCAATGGAAAAATATACTATTAAATATATTGCTTTAGAAAACAAGGTTGAGTGTAGTCTGACCTTACTTTTTGGACTTAGGATATGGCTTGTCCCAATAATTAAAGTGATTCCATCCCAGGTGAGGTAAAGAAGGGATACTGAAGAATGAAAAAATAGTACACACCTGCCCATAAGGTTGCCCCTTTATAGGGCTCGCTCTTCATTACATTAGCTTTCTTTTCTTTCTTTCTTTTTTTTTTTTTCTTTTCTATTTTCTGTTAGGCTGTTGGGAGACTACATTTAGATCTGATTTAGACTATGGTCCTTCCCTTCAGATGTGATAGTTACAAGTACAGTCTAAAACCTCTGGTACTTAGATAAAAGAATATAAAATTGATTACCTGAAAAGGAAAAACACATATAATCAGGATACAGAATATATTGTCAAGGACAAAGTCCCAACTTTCAGAGGACTTGGCAGACTGTCAAATTCTTACTAAGTGACTCTATCTCACACCTTTTTTTTTTTTGGTTTTTTTCTGTTGCTACACTCACTATAATTTGTCCTCTGGATGTCAGAGGACTGAATACTGTCAAGAAAAAGAATTCTGGAGGTGGGTGGGTGGGAGAGATCATATTAATCTCTCATTTCAGATTCTATGGACTCCTGTTTCTGTCTTTGTGTAGAACTGGTTTTATGATTTCTGTGACACTGTATGGCAAAAATGTTTTCTGGTCCCTTGCTTATTGATCAACTATGACTGTGTTACAATTCCTCCTCCAATAGCTAAGAAGATGGCATTGGATGATGAAACTGACTGTCAGGCCGGAGCAGCACGAGTTTGAATTTGGCTTCCTCCACATTCAATATTGGTTGGCTTCCTGAACAAGTATGGGTGTCAGAGGAGCTATGAGTCCTAGGAGACAGAGTTTGTAGTGATACTTTATTCCTAGTCTTTATCTTTTGGTTGAATGGCTCTTAACATCGTCTCAGACTAAATATCATGGCAGTTATCCTACCTGCAGAGTCCTAGGTAAAGCTCAAAGCAGATACACTTTCCTTATCTTTTTTAGAATTTTAGATGAAAGATTCCCAGCATGTATATTGGTATGTATTAAGGCATTTGAACAGCTCTTGTAAACTGTTATAACCACTGTTCTATGCCGGGGACTGTATTGTGTATATTGCATGTATATATTATTATATTTAGTTCTCACAGCAGCCCTATAGGAACGTTATAATTCCTTCCTTTCACTAAGACATAGAGGTTATACAAATTATCCAAAATATAAGGTGGCACAGAATTGTGGCAGAGTCAGAACTCAAACATGGCTCTGTCTGACTCAAACACAGAGGCTCTTTCTACTACAACCAGCTGCCAACCCGAAAGCTCTGAGTTGTCTTTTCTAGTTCTGTTCTGTGGTATGAGTACAATAGTCTTAGGACTTAGATGAATAAAAGTCTTTCTTTCTTATTCATACTTCTTAGAACTAGACCAAGTCATGAAAATAAACTCTGTTCTTCATGGCCATGATCGTGAAGAAATTGGAATTAATCCAATGAAATCAGAAATGTGTATTTATTTATATTGATCAATTTTCCTGTTTCCAGAAATATTTGAAGAAATGTAGCAAAAAGTAAATTTCCTAAAACTCCCTAATGAACCTTATTTCTCTCTTACTTTGTCTTTCTCTCTCCTCTCTTCTATGTCCTTTGTCTGTATTTCTCTGGGGGAATTTGCCAAATTATCATTTCTTGTGTCTTGTTTCTATTGTACTTACCTAATTCCATCAAGGTAATCTCGAAGGCAGAGACTCTCTGCATTAGCCAGTGTTCTCTAGCAAAACAGAAATAATGATAATTACATATACAAAGCAGGCAGTTGGATCATGGTGGCTAAGATGTCCCAAGATCTGCAGTCTAAAGGTTTGTGAACCAGGAAAGCCGATGATGTGAATTCCAGTCAAAGTTTGAAGGGAGAAGATAGATGTCCCAGCTTGAAGACCTTCAAGCAGAGAGAGCAAATTTTCTCTCGCTGAGCCTTTTGTTCATTTCAGGCCTCCAATGGATTAGTGAGGCTTATCCCCTTTAGGGAGGGAATCAGCTTTACTCGGTTTACCAATTCAAATATTAATTTCATCCAGCAACATCTTCACAGACACACCACAATAATGTTTAATCAACTATCTAGGTATTCTGTGACTGACATAAAATTAACTTCCAGGCTCAGCATCCGTAGCACAGTGGTTACTATGCCAGCCACATACACTGAGGCTGGTGGGTCTGAACCCGGCCAGGCCTGCTAAACAACGATGACAACTGCAAGAAAAAATAGCAGGGTGTTGTGGCAGGTACCTGTAGTCTCAGCTACTTGGGAGGCTGAGACAAGAGAATTGCATAAGCCCAGAAGTTTGAGGTTGCTGTGAGCTGTGACACCACTGCACTCTACCAAGGGATACATAGTGAGACTCTGTCTCAAAAAAAAAAAAATTAACTTCCACACTCTTTTATTACTCCATGCATCTTGGGCCCTGGGCCTTGCCCAGAGTAGATGTTGTGATGCAATGTCAGTTTACTAAATGACATTGAATGGAGTTATCTTTAAAATTGGGTCAGATATAGGCAATCAATTATTGATACCTGATCCTTGTTTTCTATTCTGTTTGCAACCAATACTGATGAAAAAATTTTATGATTGCTTCTTTTCACAGTGCAATTTGCTCTAGAAATAGACTGATATGTAGACTTTCACTGTTTCCATTTGGTCTTCATTCTGGCCTACATCATTGATTGACCAAGTATCCCTGGAATACCTGCTATGTTAACGTTCTGAACAAGATCCTATGACAGGTGCTGAGATGAATGGGGTTTGGTCTAATGAATAAAGTATGGTAAACGTGTGACATCTGTGCATTTAATTTTTACCATCCTTCATCTGCACTGAGTAAAGTTGGTGGTAGGAACCTGAATTTGGATGGAGGTCTATGTTCTTTTTCAGACCTGCTATGAAATAAATGGCTTGCATTCATCACCATTGATTTTATAACAGAGAGTTTTGCATCTTTCGAGTAAATTTTTGCAATGGATGTGATTGAGTAAGCATGGTGTGAAAACAACACTATTTGTAGAAATAGAAGATCAGAGTTTAAATGGTTATGCCACTAACTGGTTTGACAATCTTTGTCAAGTCATTTGACCTGTGTTCCAGAGTTTCTTTGACAGAAGGAGGGAGAAGGTATTCACTCTCAGTAATGAGTCTCTTTAGGCACAGGTAAATCTTGGATGTGTATTCTGAATTAGTTTGTCTATTTCCACATTGAAGGCAGTGCTCCATCTTACAGAAATAATGAATTATATTCTTTAAGACTATGAATTTTAGTGTTCATATTCATGCCTATGGGTTTGAATTCTAGTTCTGTTACTTTCTTGCTGTCAATTTGTCTGAGCCTCAGATTTCTCACCAGTAAAATAGTATTAGCAATAACTATGTTATTGTATTATAGTAGAATCTCCATGGTTGGTCACCTCCCTACATTGACCACCTCCTTCAGTTGACCTAATTTTCGTAGACCAGACATGCATCATATGTATAAATCAGCACAGTAGTAGACCTAGCTGCTTATGTTGACCACTCCATATGGTGTTCAGTTCATTACAGTTCCTTGGGTGGTCACATTACAGAGGGTCTACGGTATTATAAGCATGAAATAAAATGAGAGTAGTTAGAAAGTACTTGGCACACAGAAGAGTCTTAATTTTAGCTTTGAAAGAAAAGCTGTGTATGTTTGTACATAATATAGTTTATGTAAATATATTTTCTCAGATATATTTGTATAGACTATATCTACTATGTTTTTCTTAGAGCTATCAGTTTCTCCCAGGAAATAGATAACTCTAGTGAAACACATGGTTTGACCAGTTTTCACTCTCATATTCTTCAGAAAGTAAGATGTTTAGAAATTCTTCATTATAAGCTTCATTTAAAATATGGCTAAACAGATGCCAGGAAGGGAATCACACACATATATTCTTTTCTTTATTCTGATAAAATGGCCATTAGTTTCTATGCCAGGCACACATATATGTGTTGGAACAAAAAAACATACTAGTATGTTTGTATGTAACATTTCCAGCTACCATCCCACTAAAGAAAAGTCTGTATGGGTTTGGTTTCTTACTTTTCCTTTCCTCTAAAATCCATTATATTTTATTATAATTGATGTTATTTCATTTCAATCTCCCAATATATTTCACCCAAAAGGCTCCATTTTCATGACTCCTATTTTTGTCTTATATTTACAATGATCTTTTAATTGGGACAGATAGGTTAGTTTTTTTCCCCTTGTGTTTCAGATTTCATCATGTTCAGCATAAGATGTTAAATGTAATTAATGGTTTTCTCTTTCTCCCTCAAGACCTTCTTTGTTAGACCTTTATTTCCTGATTCTAGAAGATTTCCCCAGGTCTGTAAGCCTCACTCTCTCTCATTCACTCTCTTTCTCTCCTCTCTCTCACCAACCCATCCTGTTCCCCATTGCCCTTCTGGCTTTGCTTAAACCAAAGCATCTGTTGTTTGTACACAGTGCAATATATAATTGTCTTAGTCTTTTTGGCTGCCATGACAAAATACCATAGACTAGGTGGTTTACAAACAAGAGAAATTCATTTTTCACAGTTCTGGAGTCTGAGAAGTCTAAGATCCAGGCCCTGGCAGATTTGGTGTCTGCTGAGAGCCTACTTTCTGGTTCATAAACAGCCAGCTTTTTGTTGTGCCTCCTCACGGTGAAAGGGGCGAGGGAGTTTTATAAGGGCACTAATCCATTTATGACTTAATTACCTCCTAGGGCCCAACCTCCTAATACCATCACAGTGGGGTTATGTTGCAACATAAGAATTTTAAAGGGGACATAAACATTTCATCTATAGGAATAATATTTTAGGAAAAATTTTTACTGTCTTGTGACATTCTACAGTGGATGATTATTTTGGTGATTCTTGAAAAACATCATTATTTCTTTGAGAATATCAATGTTCTATTCTATTTTCTATTTTATTATATTTCTAAATCTTCTGTCAAGACATCACCAAAAAAGAGAGATGATGACGTTTCCCCTGTTCAGTGTTATGATGAGGCAATTAAGATGCTGTCTTGAAAGTGTGTGGTTTTTATATTGAGCAAACAAAACAAACCCCCCTCACAATCTAACAAGTAAATGTAAAATTGCATTTATTTGTATATGTAATGGAATACAACATGGAAGATGAATTGGCTGGGGAAAGACAGGCTAATTCTGTATTCTGGAAAAAGGAGATGGTATCCTTTCTGTGGTGTTGACAGTAGTGACCAAAAAAGGGAGACAAACCAAAGATATAAAATCAATAGGCCATCCTCTGGGATGACTTCAAGGAAAACCTGAGGTCTTTAATTTCCTATGTGTGTGAACTGAGGCTATTTACTTACTTACCTTCTCTAGGTCTCTAACTCATTTAGAAAATGAGAGTGATTTATATTACTTCATAGAGAGTTCCCATTAAGTGGCAAAACAACTATTTGTGGCTCCTAGAGTACTTAGTGAAAGGTACTGTACCCAAGGATAAAATCATTCCAAGGCATGAGATGATAGGAAAACGGAGATCCAATTCATGCAATTAAAGTGGCTTTTATTTCACCTGGAGGGCGGGTGGGGTGAGATTCCTGACTAGGGAAAAATCCAGACATGGGCTATGGTGGACAGGGATTTAAAGGGTTAGAGCAGCCAGGATTGGTCTGTCCATAGCTTTACCTGGGCAGGTAGGTGGGATATGGTTAGTGGGCCCTGGATTGGTCCATTCACTATTTCCTGGGAGGGACATGCTTTCTGGGAAAGGGATCTTTCCTGGGTGGGTTGGTAACCCAATTCTATCACTTACCACTCTACAAAAAGATTATTGAGGCTAGTATATTGTCTGATCCTTTGCATGCAAAGACAGGGGGGCAGAAATAATATAACCAATCCATACACCTTAGTAACATATAATTTTACAAAATTTATTTCTAATAAGTATTATTACAGTCAATAAATCATTTGGTACTATCTGAGATAGAGACGATTGAAGTGCTTCTGACTAGAGTCTTTCTAACATTGTGAGTTACTAACCTCAATTACTCAAATATTAACCAAATTATGGCATATTAATTTACACATGTATCATATTCTACTGTGTAAACTATTTAAATTATATTAAAGATCATATACAAATATTTATAGGTTTAGTCTTCCTGAATATTGTTAAGTTGACTCTGTGGGAGAAAAAATTGGGATGGGCTGACAAGTACACCTAAAATCCAGAATTCATTTTCTTCAAATGGTGACTACATTAACTCTTATCCCTAGTTGGCTAGCAAATCCTAAAAAGTGTGATTTTCCCCCAAAAGCTAAAGAGCAAAATAATTGATTCACTCTAGTGAAGGACTTGCTTTCTCTTTTTCTTTTCTTCTTCTTTTGTTAAGAAATAAAGTGAATCACTTCATCCTTTTTGGTGCTATTACTACTTTGTCAGAAGACAGATCTTCCAAATTTAAGGAAACTACAAATCCAAATTGTACAGCGTTCTCATTTTCTTTTTCTCAGCCTTTGTCTTGCCTTCCCTTCCTTGCAGCCCTTCCTTCACTGCTAAACAGGCAGCATACTCTACCCTGCCCCCCTCTTTTGTTCTTTAGATGACATTCATTAGCATTCACTAATGTATGCTAATGAGCAATAATTAGCATCTCTGATGTGAACAAAAGCAGTGCTACAAAGGAAGGGTAAAGATGTGTATAGAGTTCAGCCTGCCTTTTGTACTTCTTTCTGTTTTAGAGACAACCCTTTGTTTCAGTTTTTTCACAATTCTGTAGTGTTCTTTGTATGTTTGTTTCATTCTGTTTGTTTATCCATGTATCATGATGACCATTCTTAATGATTTGAAATGTTGCAGAAATACTAGGGAGGACAGAAGATTTTTTGTTCTGAATAATCCAAGGATATAAGCATAGCTGCTGAGAGTTTATAACAGAAATTTATATTTTTCTCTGGTTATTTTGGCATCCTATTACTATAAAAGATTTTAACCACAAGAACTCACACAAGAGAATGTATTTTTATTTTACTGCACTCATTTACAGTAGTTGCCCTTTATGATGGTAATTGCAATGTGAGTGCACACACTCTGAATATATATTATGACAGCACGGTTAAATAAAACAATGTTCCCTCTCCCCAAATAATCTAAATATAAGCCTCACCGTTTACTTTTTTTGTAACCACAGAGAGCCCTAAATGCCTTTATAAATAGCTATTTATTTATTGAATATGTATAGTTGAAAAAAAAAAGCCAGCCCTCCAAACCACATAGAGTAAGAGCTGTTTTTGTTCTTTCTGCAGACCAATGGGGTTGTGAAATACCTAATTGCAGTTTCTCACAAATACTCCATTCCCGCATGTAATTCGCCATTTGCAGAACTATGCTTCAGCATTTCATATTTGTTCTTTCAGCTCAGGGGTGGTAGAATTTGGAAACATACCAGCTACCCACTTTTCTCAGTCTGTGTTTAATTATAATTTCACGTACCATAAAAGCAGGAGGAAAAAGTGCAAGAAAATTAGATGTGCATCTCCTTTCCTTCCTTCTTAAGTCTGTAAAAAATAATTTATTTCTATTGTAAAAGGAAAGAATGGAGATCTTTATTTTGAGTGGTTTTTCTTTTTATTTCCTTTCTGTTTGGCTCAGAGTTAGCCATCCTCTCTGTGCCCTCACAGTAAAATGTATTTCTCCACAAACTTCATCGTGCTCCATTTATCAACCCTGGTCTTTTATCTGTGCTTTTAATAAAGCTGGTATCAGCAGCTATTCGTTCTTTACTTCTTGGGGGCCTTAAAGCCTCAAAAATGAGTATAATCCAGAAGAATAAACATTGGAGGCTGACAGCTATTGTAAAGGTTGTCATTTTTGCCTGTCCCCCTTCTTTTGGGTGGGTGAGTCTGACCAAAAACTAACATTATTTTTCTCTTTGTAATTTTAAAACCACAGAGATTGAAAATAACTATTTAGTTTCTCCAAGGTATTATAATGTTTAAGTATGTGATGACCAGTTTGGGGGGCATTTATTATACAGTTTCCATTAGAATGTTTTAGAATATATGTGCCTCCTGGTTTTCACAAAGACAGTTTTTAAGGATGGTAAGAAAGATCCTGGCACAGGCGGAAGGAATATCAGGCCAGGTCTGTTAAATTAAATCTTTTCCTCAGATACTTGGGTGGTATTTAAGTATAATCTCATTTTGTGTTTCCTACCTTTGATAATTTTTAAAATGTCTTATAGTTTAAAGCTTTATTCAAGTATTTGGTAGAACTAAAATACTTCTGTTCACTCACTGGCTTCTGAGATCTCATGCTTCTTTCTGTCATTTGAAAGACTTGGGGTTGTTATAAACAAATGCTATGAACCTCTTCTTCTTACTTAAAAGTATCCAGAATAAAAATATCTGCTTAATTAACCTGAGTCAGATATGATGTCTTAAGTAGATATTATTCTGGAGTAAGAAGGCTTGTACCCCATCATTTTAATTCAATTTTGTAGATAGTGACTTCTGTCCCCTACTTCACACCCACCAATAGTGTTTATCAGAAGTAAATGAAAGTGGAGAGGGGCACCATTCTCTACATGAAGGTGATTACCTGAATATGGTTTGACACCTCAGTCTGGCATTCATAGCTAACTTTTTCATTCTTTTGATATTTGGAATGCTTTATTCTTTGGTTTTTAGAAAAGCATGAAATCCAAATGTGGTTCTTGGCTATAGCATTTATTCATAAACACACACACATAAGTGTATATACAGACATAATTTTCTTCATATAATCTGCATCACCATCATCATTAATATTGCTACAATCAAAAATTAGCAGTGAGAGGGCCACTGGATGGCTTCAGATATAGAATTTTCCAAGCATACAATCACATAGGGTCTATTTATAAGGAAGCTGACTTTTAAGGAGACTTTTATTTCTAAGTCATAGCTTATTTTTTATAGTTTCACTGGCCTGTTTTCCCTCTTTTCTCTCCCCTACCCCCAAAAGAAGAGATCTCATGTTTTTGTTAAGGGGCTCATAATTCTGCTCCCTTATAAAACATGACAGATTTTTCTTTGGAATACACCATCTTTAAAAAAAAAAGTACCTTTATTTTATTCACATTTTCTAGATCCTCACCTTGTTAAAGCAAACTATTGATGGTAATAGATAGCTGAAGGTCATCTAATTTTTGTTAACTTGAAGTTATACACATATAATATAAAAATAGAAAATATGTATTTAGAATTTTTAGTGAAGACAAAAATGCAGATCTTTGCGTTTATTCATCCTTTTCCTCGTCACTCACTGTACTCATCACCCCATTTTTATTCTTTGCCTTCCCTTTCTTTGCTCTACTCATCATAGTCTTTCCTTCTTCTACTTCTTCTATTTCTCTTTTTTCTCTTTCTTTTCTTCTCTCTTCCCCATCCTTTAGGAGGAGTATACTTTTGAATTGGTACACAGTGGACTCAAATTTAAGAAAGGGTACGGTAGTACATTGCTTGGTGTAGCCAGAGAAGCACAAGCCAAGAACAAAAGCAGGAACAGCTATGTAATTAAATTAATACTTTAGCTTGAGTTGTTTGCATAACATTTGGGAAGGTTCATTTTATAACCTGCATCATCAGTTTCTCAATCTGATTGGATCTTTTGTCTATGCAACTTCATCAAATGTATTTCTTGCCGACATTAGTGTTGATCTCCACATTGTCCATTCTGATGGTCCATTTTCAATCTTCATTGTACTCAACTTAGCAGCCTGTGACACATCTCTTTGATGCATATTAATTTGCCTTCTTAATTTCTTTCTATTTAACTGATTGTTCACTCTGTCTCTGTGGTGGATTCTTCTGCTCTCTCAATTTGGTGGTCTCCCTCTTCTCTTTTGTTTACACTCACTTCCTCAGTGATCTCACCTGGTCTTTAAATACCACCTATATGCTAATAATTCCAAAATTGATATATATTTCTAGCCCAGACCTTTCTTTTGAATTCTAGGGTCTAATATTCAAGTGCCTACTTAACTTTGTGCTTGAATCTCCAATAGGCATCTGAAATTTATCACATCAAATTGAACTTCTGATCTTCAACATCTCCCATCTAGTCTATTCTCCATGTTGTCTCCCATCTTCATTCCTTGCAATTCCATCCATCCAGTTGCCTATGCCAAAAATCTTAGAATTGTGCTTCAATTATTCTCTTTCTCTCACATCTTGCATCATAGCTGACAAGGATGAGATGGGTTCGTTGGCTGAGATTTGGGAATGTGTCATGCCATAGATTAATATTCTTGTCAAGAAAGTTTGGTCTGAAAATCACCCCATTTGTCTGAGAGTGGCTGATTTTATCACATATAAAAAGGTATCCCAAGAGGAAACACAAAAAAAGCCCAGTAAACATAGCTAGTAGATTGCTGCTGTAGCCTAAGTAAGCTGGCTAAAATATTCATACCTAATCTTGAACCTCATGGTTAGAACTTTCATTCTTTTTTTTCATTCTTTTCCATCAAATAGCAAGACCCATTAAAGACAGTGTTGTTTTTTTTTTAACAATCCACAAACTCATATTTCAGACTATTTGCTGTGAGTGCACAATATGTGTTGATTGAATTTTCAGTTTCTAAAGTAATAACTGGTACAACAGATATTGCTTTAAGAGCAAAATGTGGGTCAAAGGAACAGGTGAAACCGTCGAACTCTTCTGGTCCCTTGGCCATCCTGCGATCCTGAAGAACCATTAACCACTTTCAGCACTAGAAATTAAAAAAGAAAGCCCAGAACAATATCCACTTTCCTGAACAACTCCAATGCCTCTGAAGTGGGACATTCTCTGTTGTTTCCTTTTACTGTTTTTAATTACTGAGTCTATTTGCATGAAATGAGGATCTGGGTTGCCTAGGAGTTCATCTGCTCCTGCTGCATGTTCCTCTCTTAAATACATGTACTTGAATGCTGTTTTGATTGCTGCCTCCAACACTTTGACAGACTGCCCTTCTCTTCTTTCATTATCCTCCCATTACTCCTCAGGAGAGAAGATTATTTTTAAAGTGCATGATCAATAGGCATCGGGAAGCAGCCAAAGCATGAGGGGATCATATGATTGGGAATAAGCTACCGAGACAAGTGATGGCAATGGGCCATCTCAAAGATTGAGAAAGGAGAGACAGTTTATAGCTCCCATTCAAATATTCTGTGTTATTCCTTTGCACAGCGTTTTATCTTGGAGGGGGTTCTTAACTTGCTTCCTTAGCATTGCCTTGAGTTGAGGAGGTATAGATCAGTGCTGATACGTGTAATTACTTTTCAGGCCAAATAATATTGCATTAAAATTGAACTTGGCCTGGGGATGTGTCTTAAGTCTCCTGGTCATGGTGCTGCTGTTTAGTTCATGATACTGATGACATCGTTGCTGAGGGTTTGAATCAAGAACAAAACAAGTATTATCACAATGGCTGTTTAAAAAAATGACTGTACTATGGCCAAAGAAATGCTTTGAGTAAAGAAGGCCCCTAATGGAATGTGGAGATGATCATGCTCATGCTCAGACCAGCATCATGATTGGAAGCCAACTAGAGAGGAAGGAATGGGCTGGTTCTGCAGCACCCCTTTAACCACTTAGAAGTTACAGCTCTATTTTTGTTCTGTGTCTGTTACTGCAGGTAACATCTTCCCTTACGGAATTTTAAATTTTATTTAATGGTCATTTGTAACTATCCTTTCTGTACCAGAGAAGATGATCCATGACACCAGCATTGCTTTCTCCCTCGCCTGGTTATGAGAGAAAACTGAATTACTGCTTATCTCCCTGGCTTCATTTTGACTCTGCTGTTGTTACTTAAGATACAGATCCTCCTAAAAATTTGCTCCTATTTTTGTTCGTTAAGTAGGTTTTCCTATTTCATTTAATTAACTTGATTAAACCACATGCTAGTGAGTTGATCATTGCCTGTCAGTATACTATATTGTGCAAATGTTTGGTTTAAATTTGCTTTGACTGTCCATGTTGCAAAGTAGGCTGTGGGTGAGCATTTGCAGTTTGTCCTCAGCTGTTTCTATGTTTTACATAACTGATAAGACCCTGCTCTAAGGCTAATCTTATATCATTAAAATGCCTTCCTTGGGAATTCTTCTTTGACTAAAGAAGCTTAGTGGTGGCATTAATTGCAAATAAAATACCATGACCTATTGGAGAATGTGGAATATCTTCTTAGAAGTGTCTGCCTTCATTATTGCAAACTCTCAGTAGTGACATAAAGATCTTTGTTCTGTCTGGATCCAGTTCCAACCAGCAACAGAAGGCATATGTCCACTCTGAACAGAAGAACATTTATCTTCCCATTCTGTGGCTGATGTGGAGTGATAACATTTTGCATATTCTAAAAATTTTTATGCAGATGATATTTAAAGGGGAAAAAGTGGTTTTACAATAATCTGCTTTGTGAATGAAATTTACACTCTTGGCATGTGTTGCCTTTGCAATATGCCTGTCAAGTTCTGAGTAATAACCCTTGACAGTGTGTGAGTAGAAACAAAACCAGAGGTTGCTTCATCTGTACACAGCAACATCGTTTGTCTTCTTTGCCTTTTTTGACATATGCCATTCCAACTTAAATAAAAATACGATAAGATTAATATCTTATAACAAGTTTAGTTTTTAAGAAATAGCCCATTCTAATTTTTACCAAGACAAAGTCGAGTGTCTAAATCTGTAATGAATGGGCCTTAGGTTGATAAGGGGAAAAAACCTGACAATTAATATATTTTCCCTATATTATTGTATCATTAAAAATATAAAGCCTGTGTATGCCTTTATAAAAATGAAGCAAAACTAAAAACAAGATGCTGTGGGAATACAGGATAAGGAATAAATTTTCTAAGACTGTTTTGAAAAGAGATGTAAAATTACTCAGCTCCACTCTGTTGAGGGGAATGATAGATTGGGCAATTTAGGTCATGTCAACTTAATACCCATTAAAATAATTAAAATAGAAAAGATCAGACTTTAAGCATTTTTCTAAAGACTTTGTGATGCTTGATGAACAGGTTGGAATGAAGTATTCTGGATTTTTAAATCATTAATTTGGTTATAATAACCTAATTGGTTTGTGCATGTGACTATAGCTTTACTAACAATCTAATTTTTCGTAACGTGAAAGGACCCCAAAAACCCAAGTCTACTTACTGTAGTACAGAATTTATTTTGGTTAAAGTTATTTTGAATTGAGCTGATAGGCTTATAGCTGATATGTTTTGCACATCCCTGAAGATGATGAAACAAAAGAATTCTTATAGAGCATCATATAGTGTGCTATAGCTATATATCTTTAGTAAATAATGCTGATTTTGATATGTTCATTGTAAATGTGTTTCTTAACTGCACAAAAACACAATGAGGACAATAATAAAAGTAAAAACTAATCACTAACAACTGTACATCATTTAAGTAATTTCTATACTTTTTTTTTCTTTCTTCAACAGTACAAATCCAAGTGGAGGAAAAGGAGGATGATACTGAGGAAAGCTCAAGTAAGTGGCGACGGGCCCACTGGAATGTGTTTCCTGTGGAATGGCAGTAAATTTAGTGAATTTATCCTCCTATCCTGTGGGGCTGAGCTACCTCATATAGGCAGAAGCATGCATAGATCATTTTTGATGGTCTCACAACTGGGATCAATCCAGCAAATAGAATCCCCTTTCTAGATTCTATTCAGTTGGCACATGGCGCTCCTACCCATTAGTGGGTTGCCCATGAGCAAGTGTATGCTGGTCCAGGAAGGTTTGCTTTTTAATTTTTCTTCTATTTCCCCCTGAAAAGGCTTCAACTCGAAAAGCTTTTCTCTAAGACTGAGTTATAGAATAGGATAGATTGGTTATTTAGTTATTCTTTTTTTTGAGACTGAGTCTCACTTTGACACCTTTGGTCTAGTGCTGTGGCTTCATATCTCACAGCAACCTCAAATTCCTGAGCTTAAGCCATTCTCTTGCCTCAGCCTCCCTGAGGCACAACACCTGGCTATTTTTAAGAGAGGAGGTCTTGCTCTGGCTCTGGCTGGTCTCTAACCAATGAACTCAGGCAATCCACCTGCGTCAGCCTCCCAAGTGCTGGGATTATAGGCGTGAGCCGCTGCATTCAGCCTTCACAGAGTGGTTATTTTGACTGAATCTACCAGGTGGTTCAATGAAAATGAAAGAATGTGTTCCTTTATACCAAACGCATGGGTATCTTGTTCAAATTGCTCTGCTGTTTTTACTTTGTGCAGGTTTAGCTCAAAAGACTGAATTATGGCCCCTTTCTAGGCATCGAGACCACTCAAGAACATGAGAAGGACTATTATATGAGCAAAAGCTTTGATTTTTACCAAAAATGAAAGAAAAAACAATGTCTAAAGAACAGCTCAGGTTGGGCATTGTGGCTCACACTTGTAACCCCAGTACTGTGGGCGGCTGAGGTGGGAGAATTTTTTGCTGCCAGGAGTTAGAGACCAGCATGAGCAATACAGTGAGACCCTATCTCTACAAAAAAAAAACTTAAAAAAAAAAAAAAAAAGAAATTAGCCAGGTTCTACCTGTTAGGGAGGATGACACCTGAGGATCACTTGAGCCCATGAGTTTGAAGCTTCAGGGAGCTATGATCACGCCACTGCACTAGAGCCTGAGTGACAGAGTAAGATCCCATCTCAAAACAAAGAAGCAAACAGACAAAAAAAAGAACACAGAGGAGTTCGATATAAGGACATTGATCCTATCAATTTATACCTTATGCTATCAATTTTATACCTTGATCACAATGTGGCAGCAAATGAATGTTCACAATGCTGATTGTTTGTATTAATTTGGTACCTCCTAAATGAAAATAGCCGGGAGTCTCACACAGTTTATAAGTTCCATGTTTTGAATAATGAATTGGGTCCATTCCAAAAGTTAGCATCGTATACAAATCTGCATTTAGAAGCCCATCATAAAATGTTCATTTTAGAGTTTGAATACTTGGAAACTAGATAAAAACTAAAGATAGATTTTTGTTTCTAAATGGTAATAGCTAAATTTAATGATGCACATTTTGTGCATGGTAAAACTATCCAAGTTTAATAGTTTAGATTTTTTTTTCATTGACTTCAAGTAAATTTATTTCTGGATTCTCTTTCTCCCCTTGCCTCCTCCCCATCACCATCATACAGCTATAATTAGTCTTTAAAAGAATTTCAGGAGTGACTTTAAAATTTAATTCCACTGTGATTGAAATCATGCTTTGTAGGATGTCAATCCTCTTAAATGTATTGACACTTGTTTTAATGGCCCAGAATAAAATTTCATCCAGTGAATAGTTGTTGTGCATTAAATGTGCTATTGTTATGTAGAATGTTTTATAAACGTTAATTATGTTGATTAATAGTGTTAGATCTTTAATATCTTTATTTTTTAAAAAATTTATTTGACTCTTTTTTTTATTAAATCATATCTGTGTATATTAATGCAGTCATGGGGTACAGTATGCTGGTTTTATATACAATTTGAAATATTTTCATCAAACTGGTTAACATAGCTTTCATGGCATTTTCTTAGTTATTGTGTTAAGACATTTATATTCTACATTTAGAAAGTTTCACATGTACCCATGTAAGATGCACCATGGGCGTGGTCCCACCAATCACCTGCCCTCCACCCATCCTCTCCCCGCCCCTCCCCTCCCTGTCTCCTTTCCCCATATTCTTGGGCTATAATTGGGTTACAGCTTTCATATGAAAGCTATAAATTAGCCCTATTCATAGTAGGGCTGAATACATTGGATACTTTTTCCTCCATTCTTGAGATACTTTGCTAAGAAGAATATGTTCCAGCTCCATCCATGTAAACATGAAGGAGGTACAGTTTCCATCTTTCTTTAAGGCTGCATAATATTCCATGGTTTACATATACCACAATTTAATTTTTTATTGTTGTAATAACACTTAATGTGAGACCTACTGTTAATAAATTTTTGAGTGTGCAGTACAAATACAGTGCTGTTAACTATAGGCACAATGTTTAGAGCAGATTCTTAGAGCTTATTCTTCTTGGATAATTGCAACTTTACATCCATTGGATAAACAAGTCTGAAGTTTTCTTTCTCTTTGGCTTCTAGCAACCACCGTTCTACTCTCTTCTTCTATGAGTTTGACTAGTTTAGATACCTCATAAAATTGGAATCATGCAGTATCTGTTCTGTGAGTAACTTACTTCACTTAGCATAATGTCCTCAATCTGTATTTTAAAGGCTAAATAATGTTTCATTATATATATGTAACACATTTTTTTAATCCATTCATCTGTTGAACACTTAGGTTGTTTCTATATCTTGGCTATTGTGAATAATGTGTGAATAATGAACATGGAGTAAAAATATTTCTTCATGATCCCAATTTCAATTATTTTAGATAAATACCTAAGGGTCAGATTACCAGATTATATGGTGGTTCTATTTTCAACTTTTTGAGGAACTTCCATACTGTTTCTTATATCAGGTTCACCATTTTACATTCATACTAATATTGTACAAGGGTCCCAGTTTCACCCCATCTTTGCTAACTCTTGTTGCATTTTGTATTTTTGATAATAGCCTTCCTAACAGGTATGAGGAGATAATCTCATTGTGGTTTTGATTTGTATTTCTCTATTGATTCATGATGTTAAGCATTTTTCATATACTTTACAGCCATTTGTATGTCTTCTTTAGAGAAATATCTATTCAAGTCTTTTCTGCATTTTAAAAATTGAGTTATTGTTGTATTGCTTTGAGTTGTAGGAGTTTCTTATACATTTTTGATATTAACTCTTTATCAAATATATGACTTATACTTTTTATATAGTCACTTTTCACTTTTTATTTTGAGACAGAGTCTTACTATGTCACTCTTGGTAGAGTGCTGTGGAGTCATAGCTCACAGCAACTTCAAACTCTTGTGGCTTAAGCAATTCTCTTGCCTCAGCCTCCCAAGCAGCTGGGACTATAGGCATCCACCACAATGCCTGGATATATTTTTTTGTTACAGTTGTTTAGCTGGCCCAGGCTGGGTTCGAACCTGCCACCCTCAGTGTATATACCCACAGCTCTATAACCACTGTGCTACAGGCGCCCAGCCAACTTTTCACTCTATGGATTGTTTTCTTTGCCGTGCAAAAACTTTTTAGTTTGATGAGATCTCAATGACCTATTTTGCTTTTGTTCCCTGTACTTTTGGTGTCATATTCAAGAAATAATATCCAAGTCCAGTACCACAAAGCTTTTTCTTTTAGATCTACAGTTCCAGGTCTTACATGTAAATCTTTAATTCATTCTGAGTTAATTTTTCTGTATGGTTTAAAATAAGAGTTCAATTTAATTTCTTTGCACCTAGATATCCAGTTTTTCCAACATTATTTGTTGAAGAGACTGTTCTTTCTCATGGTATATTTTTGGCAACCTTATCAATAGATCAGCTTGACTACATACATATAGGTTCTTTGTTCTATTCCATTGGTCTATTATTTTTATGCCAGTACTATACTGTTTTAATTACTATAGATTTGTGAAATATTGTGAAATATTTATTCTTTTCCCTCAGGATTGTTTGGGGTATTTGACATCTTTCCATATGACCTTCAGGATTATTTTTTCTATTTCTATAAAAAAATGCCCCTGAGATTTTGATTGGGATTGCTTTGAGTTTGTAGTTAGATTGTGGTGTCAGGTGTGTGATGCCAGTTATGAACAAGTAAGAATAAAACTGTAATGTGACTAGGGTGACTGAAGTTGGTTTTTTCAAGTAAAGGCAAGGTAATAAAAATTTTGGAAACATCTTGAGTGGTAGTACTTGGATGGGTTTCATTATATAAATATTTATAAATATTTTCACTATTGTGTATGTTTATCATAATGCTTAAATAAAGGAAATAAAATGTTTTTATAGAAAAAGATTAAAACTTACAGTTTTTTCCTGGTAAAAGAAAACACTTTCTGATACCTATCACTGAATCTTCAACTGCTGAGTTTAGGTGAAGAGGAAGAGGAGGAGGAAGATAAACTACCTCGAAGAGAGAGCTTGAGACCTAAAAGGAAACGGACCAGAGATGTTATCAATGAGGATGACCCAGAACCTGAACCAGAAGATGAAGAAACAAGAAAGGCAAGAGAAAAAGAGAGGAGGAGGAGGTTGAAGAGAGGAGCGTAAGTTGGTTTTGATATGTAACTGGAAGTTTTGCTTATTCAAAAGCTCTAATGCTGAAAGAAGACCACACCTTTCAGACATTCCATGACCTTAAAATTAGTAATTAAAACCACTTTTAGAAAGACGGCCTTAATCTGAAGCTACCATTTTACTCCACTCAATTAAACGTATTTTGATAATTAAAAGAGAATTAAAATGAATACATATTAAAAAATTAGCTATGAGAAATTCTTTTATGAAGGATCTAAACTATCATAGGTCATTATCATATTATAGTTAGTTTATAATTATCCCATTAATTGTATGCATTGTTATCTAGGTTAAGTAGAAACTTCTAAATAATGAACTCACTTTATCTTACTTTATCTTATAGAGCAGTGCTTGGCAAACAATGGCTAAATCCAGCTCAAGAGCTAAGAATGGCTTTTATAGTTTTACATGGTCATTAATAAAAAAAAAAGGATGAATATGAGACAAAGAGTTGTATGTAGCATTCAAAATGTAAAATATTAACAATTTGGCCCTTTACAAAAAGAAAGTGTTACATAGGATTTGGGTTGTCATTTCCTTTTGAATAAAATCCAGATTCTTTCAGTTCCACAAGGACAAGCTTTTACTGAACCCTGACTTTTTGTGGAATAATATAGTACATCTTCTTTAGGAAAAATCCAAGAAAATAATTTACTTATCTTTGCTTTCCAATTTTATTTTGAAATTCTCAGATAGCAGGTAAGTAGGAAAAGTGTGAATGTAAAATACATCTAATAACAGAAATCCTGCACCCTTTGGAAAGGATTGAAGAGATAGACAACCTGTTCCACAACTCACAGATAACAGGGCTGTGGGAATCACCACGAGGTAGTGGAATCTCCTTTAAACATTCCTAAAACTTTAAATGATGAGGAACTTTTCTAATATGTCCTCTGAAGTTGATACTCTTCAGTACTCAATAGCTCTAACTAATATATTATTCCTTATAAATGATTGTTATTAAGAGCAAATGCATTAAAACTTAGTCAGGTATAGATCCTTAGTCTTAATAGACAATGGCTCCTTTTAAAATAAAACAGTATCCCCATTCACTTCTTGTGTCAGTTTATTTGAACTTTTTTCCTTTCTTCTTTCTCCTCCTCTACCTCTTCCCCTCAAGTTCCTCTTCCTTCTCTTTTGATTACCAAGATATCACTTGCTTTTAAATTTTGACTGTGGAATTTTTAACATTTATATCGTCTTTTCAAATATTTTTATGCTTTATTCTTTTCAAAAACAAAGGGCAACACAATTTTAAGTCCTAGGCATTGTTATGATTATTATTTAAGTCCCATGCATATATTATGTGATTATAATAATAATTGTATTATTATATAGTGATAGAATAGTTTCTATTAGCAAAGCTTATTTTACGCTTTCTGCGATGCTATTTCATTGAGAAAACCTTGCCATTAGAAAGGTGTGCATGATGTAGGTTATGTTCCAAAATTTGCTTTTCTTTTCAACTTACTCTTCAGAAAAATCCTTCTAAAAAGATGACTTGGGCCAGGACTTTCCTCCTGAACTCCTCAATCTCTAGGAAACAGGGCCATGGGAACCGCTGGGTCCCGTTTTTGTGATGCTGTCTCTCCTTTACTGTCTCTCCCACTTTCATTCTGATTTTGAGAAGCCCACAGGCACCTGCACCTTCATGCCTCCCACTCTTCCACATACCCAAACTTTGTCTTCTTAGGTTTTGCAAGTTTTATTATTACTGCCACAATTTGTGGCAATAATTCTAAATGGTATCATACATTATTTGTGATGCTTGATAGTTCTATTTTCTATTTTAAGGTCTATTTTCTATTGTTAATTCTGAAGATAAGCATCTTTTTTTTGTTTTAAGAAAATGTATTAGCAAATGCATTTGGGGGAGGATTCGTAGGCAAATCAGGGCACAATGATTTAGGTTAATCAATTCAAAGTCTTTTTTATTTAAATGTCCAAACAATGCTTCAGGGAATTTCCCTTGCACTGATACAACATTTGAAGCCAACTAAAACCAAGGTTGTAATGCTAACTATCTTTGGAGACAGTTAAAAAACACTGCCGTGTTAGACATTTAAGAGTATTTTCAGTAATATTACTGTCTTTTGCTGACCCAGTTTTAAGTGAATAAGTAACATATTCATAGCTGCCAGAAATTCAGCATTTTATGCCTTCTTTTTCTAACAACTGTTGTTTAAATAAACCACTCTTAAGATAGAAAGCCATTCTTGTGCAGATTAGCCTGAAATTTTAGAAGACGAAGCATGCTTATGCTACATGATTAGTCCTTTCTTTGAGTGGGCCTAGAAAAGCAGCGTTCCTGGAATGCTAGTGAGAGTAATAGTTTAATTTCCTACATATTTGAAGGTAACTTATCTGTCACAATTATCCTAGAGAAATCAACAATTGACAAAAATCACTGTAAAATTGACCACTTAGGAATCATTTATTGTAGGAATAAATGCCTTTCCAAACTATGATAATCTTTTATATATTTTTTTCTTCTTTTAAGACAATTTTGTTGTGTTGCCCATGCTAGACTGCTGTGGCTACAGCCTAGCTCACATCAACGACAAACTTCTCAGCTCAAGTGATCCTCCTGCTTCAGCCACCCTAGTAGCTGGGACTACAAGCATGCACCATGCCACTATCTGCTAATTCTTCTATTTTTAGTAGAGACAGGGTCTAGTTCCTAACCTTAAGACATCCTCCCACCTCCGCAGTCTCCCAGAGTGCTAGGTTTATAGCTGTGAGCTAACATACATACCATGCTATAATCTTGGAGGGTATTGATTATATTTAAGTGTACTCTGAGCACTGGTCTATAATGACTGACTCTGAGTGACTCAGGGTTACCTGAGTCACTCAGAAAAGTTCTGTACATAGAGGGGTATACTTATTCAATAATTCATTATCTAGCACCACTTATGTGGAAGATAAATTTTACTAATTTCTTTGGGATACCTGGATACAATTGCCTGCAATCTGCAAAAGTCCATAACATAGTAAGGGAGAGGGCACTTACATACAAATTATTATGAAATAAGACAGTATATATGTGCTGGAGAAGAAGTACTAGCAAGGTGGTTTAATGTCTCAGAGAAGTGAAAATGATTCCCTGAGGAAAGATTAGTAAAGGTATTATTAAAGACATTTCACATGAGTTTTAAAGGAATCCAAATTTATATAGGTTAAATATACTATTTGGTATTAGGAAGGTTTTAAGTAAATGATTTCTAAAATTTATTGTAGGTTGAGTTACACAGCAAATACATCAAATACATCACTCATTCTTTAATGATGCTAGATTAAATGAGATGCTGTTTTATATATGATTTAAGGAAAGTTAAGTAATGCAAAGCTTCAAGGTGCTTATATGTAAATATCATGACTTATTTTGAAAGGGTGGGCAAGTTAAAGGCTTAAAATATTAAGCAATTAAATTATTAATCTTAATGCTTTTTTTGTTTACTAATTGACTCCATTATTGATAATTTATTGGCATCTATCATTTTTGCTAGTTTCTGTAAAGATTTCAGTAAAACAATTATCTATATAATTTAAAATTATTTCCATACCTACATGGAAAAAAATAATTTTTATAAAATATATCTTTCTCTCCTAAAACAAACCAACCCACATATTAACAGGCAAATATCTAACTGGCAAATTAAAAAAAAGAACACAACTATAAATGCAGTAAAAATATCCTCAAGTATTTTATGCAGTGCCTATACAACATGATAGGCTTTTATATAATAAACATCATATAATTAAAATAGTAGCAACTCAATGATTATCAGAGATGTATCCTAGTAGAGTGTAATCGCATAGATCTTTTGAACTTGGATTAGTATTCTGAGCAAAATATTTGAATTGTCCAAAAACAAACTATCCATAGGAAGTGCTGACTTAAAGGGTTAATATGAATTTTTGTTTCAGGAATCATGGCATAATGAAAAACGATAGATCGTTGGCAAAGAAAGGGGATCAAAAATCATTTTGTAGGGTGGCTGTAAAACTAGGGCTATGTCCTTCTGTTTCTCAACTAGAACGTTAAAAAATAGCTTTCACCATATTCCAACTGTGTCTAGTCATGAGTGTAGTGAAGAACTAAATATGTTTCTGAATAAGGCTGAATTGGGATCACAATTTCTTTATCAATTGAGGAGAGAACCTTCTACAGCTAATTGAAAAGAGAATTTAACAACAAACTTATTAGGAGGCAAAAATAATTATAAAATGAGCTACAAAAAAAGGCAAAAAGAGAACACTGAAGTATCATGGTAATTTTAACCACTAGAAGCAGCTTTCATCTCCAGGACTAGAGTAATGATGGAAGTGGTTGAAATACAAACTTTGGTGGGTAGAGGAGAGACCCATGGTGCTGAAACTCAGACCTCTTTGGGAGTTCAGTGGTACTGATCACTAGGAGGAGAGGCGATGAAGCAGGTTCTTCTAGTGTTCCTAAAATTGATAAGTAGATTGACTTGCAATTATGGAAATGACCCTCAGCTCCAGAAGTGAAGAAGTGTTACTAAGGAGAACAGGAAGCAAATAGGTAACAGACAGGAAGCTGGGGGAACACTGGGTGCCTTCTTAGTACCAAGTATCCTCTATTGTCAAGTCTAATATTGAACCAGCTGACAACGCAGAAATGTGGCTCCAGTCCAAGCTGCAGCACCAAGATATTAAATGTAGATGAGTATCTTTGAAACTAAGAGATAATAGCTTACTAAGTGAAGCAATCTGTTGCTTAAAAGATGATCTCTACAAGGTGGTATCATATTTTTTGCTTTACAATTATGTTGTTCATCTTTAGATTTTGTTTTCTTTGAGTTCTGGAGGGGGTAGTACTTTTGTAATACTATGAGCATGGAACAGAAAAAAATAATTTCACGCTCAGTAAGGAACTCAGTTTCTTTGAAGATCTCTTCAAAGGATTCATTGCCATTAAATATATTTCAAGTTGAATTTTATCACTTGAAGTTGTGAGTGTAATTAACAGATTAGCTCACCTTTGAGAAATAGATTCTAATTTTTCCCTATTTCAATTTTTTTTCTCTTTCTCTTGAGACAGGGCTAACAAAATTTTTATGTGTACTTCACAGACATCTTTGCCTCTAATTTGTTGTCCTCATTGAAAAATAAAGCATTTAAACGAAGCGTAGAATTGGTGGAGGAAGGTTTACAGGGAACTGAAAAGAGAGGAAAGTATCTTGATGGATCTCTTAACTATTCTTGGCCTAAACTTTCCATTTCTGAGAGTTTGAGGCTCTGAACGTAAATGAACAGCTTAGTTCTCAGAAATCAGAAGGCAAACACTATTGTTTAATGTAATAATAATTTCAGTGATCCTGTATCAGTGGAGTATCAGTTCTAATGCTTATGAGACTGATATGAGGTCTTAGCAAATATAGCCCCAAATTATAAAATGGGCTAAATATTTTGTATCAATTTTCCTTAGGTTTGAAAGCCAAGCAAAGCTTAACTTTATTAAGATTTTCTTTTTTCTTTTAAAGAGAAGAAGAAGAGGAAATTGATGAAGAGGAATTGGAAAGATTGAAGGCAGAGTTAGATGAGAAAAGACAACTAATTGCTACTGTCAAGTGTAAACCTTGGAAGATGGAGAAGAAAATTGAAGTTCTCAAGTATGGTGTCACTTGTCATAAGTAGAAACACTTTCTTTGATGTTGCTCTCCTAAATTCTCTGAGTCTTATATATGTAATACTGTAGGTAATACTATATATATATGTATATATATATTCATATTTATATATTTATAATGCTCATAGCCATCTAAACATTCATAGCATTTGTCTGCATATACATACATATATAAACATATAGATGTCTCCTATCACTAGAGAGACTGGACTAATGATTATAAATCGTAAACAGCTATGAGAAATTGTTTGGGATCTTACACCTTCTGTAGTCACATTTAATCATTTAAACTGGAGTTTCCTTAATTTGATATATTCATTACCATTTCTCTGAAAGTAATAAGATATTTGAATTTTATAAGTTTGTGTGAATTGCACACTCTGGTTTCTCTGCGGGATCCCGGTCTCAAATGATCTTTTCTCATGATAGCTGACATTAAAGCCTGGGGAGGATGCTAAGCCAACAGAACAAATGGAATTCCAATTAAGGGTTATGCTAATAGCTATTCTCTGAACATGTCAGTGACCCAGTTTCAGTCTTATGTTGACTGCTGATGTGGGTGCAAATACACGCACAGCACGCAGATTTATAAACTCCATGCAAAGTCAAATGATTAGCCCACTCTTGGGGATGGGAGCAGATTCACCTCTGAGGCGGCTCACGCTGTATTTCCTTGCCCTGGTGGCTGGGGAGAGGGAGTGTGAAAAAGGGACCATGTCTGTGACAACAGCCATATGTGCATCTTTCAATTTTGCCTAACATTGCATTTTTTCCACAAGCCATTTTTATAATGGCAATGTTTCTAAAACTATCCCCCGAGAACCTATTTAACTAACAATGTTGTAAAAATGGTAGTATAGTATTACTGTCTCTGATGATGAAAAAAATGAACTGAAGTAAGCTATCAGGATAATTCACTTCTAGTCTTGGTTCTGCAAGAACTTGTGTTATTTAGAGAAACTGTATAACCTGGAGACTCACCTACCTCATATCCAGAAGAAAGGAAGATATTCTATGTCTTTTGTTTCTTTTAAAAAATGTCATTAGTTTTTTGTAGCAAAATATGCATAACATGAAATTTACTATTCTAACTGGTTTATGTACTTTTAAAATAATAATTTTTCTTTTGTGTCAATCTTTTAAAAGTGGGAGATATTGCATAAAAAATACAGATGTTCAGCTTCACATGGGCAAGTGGAAGGAAGATTTGGTCCCACATTCCTATATGAAAATAACAGCTGGGGCTAAGGAAGAACTGCCCCCTATTAACAGGGCCTTCCCTTGACAGCTTGTGTAGTTCCTAAACAATCCACGTCACTTGTTTGTGCTGCTTGGCTGGACCTTGCAGGCGTTTGAATTTGCTGCCTTCTACCATTATACCCGAGGAGCAAGCTCAGTGTGTTACTGACAGTCATTTAGACCTTCAAAGCTGAAGTCAGCTCATGGAATGGAAGAACAAATTTAAGCCCAGAAATGAAACAACTGTGGCTTTTTACCCATCAGCACGGTCCACCATCTTGTGATGATTTTTCTATCTCCAGAAGTGGTTCTGCTTTGTGGGTGCAGTTGTGGGTTCCAGCTGGTGCCAGTGGTTATGACCAGACTAATTCTCTTGGTTTCAGCTTCTGCGAGGAAGTTGCTGGTATAATGTGCCAAGAACTAGTGTGTCTCCCTTTGTAAGTTTTTGAAAGCTATATTGAGTTTTTCCCCTACAGATTCCAACCACATTATTAGAATAAGTGATCAGTACTTCACAGTTCATATAAGTAAACGTTACCAGTGAATGGGAGTCAGGCGGCTTTCCCCTCACCCTTTATTTCTTTCAGAGACATCTAACTCTGGGAGTGTTTTAAAGGATTATGTTATTCTTAGAATTAGCTTGTACTCATCCTCCTGGTTGTCAATGAAATTTAAGACAGTAGGCTCAGTATAACTGAAACAGATGTAATGATCACACGGTTGGAACAGTGTCTGGGTGCCAAGGTTTCCCTTCTTGTTCTGGAGCCACAAAAACTTGTTGAATTTCTAAAACAGATTTTAGAGAGGATCAGGGTTTTAAAAGGTGTTTTAGAATAAAGCCTTAGGAATGGTGGCTTATGGTTCTGAAGATGTTGTAGGACACTCAAGGATAGTTCGTACATTTCTAAAGAATGTCCACCATTAGGAAAGTCACCATGCTCAGGCCTTGGAATCTAAAGCTGGTTAGTAAAGGTGGTTGCTGTGTGGTCAAGAAGCTCTAGTAATTGGTTGTGAATCCATATGAACCTTTAAACATGGCTCAGGAATTGGAGTTTAGCATTTTCAAGGTGTCATTGGCCCTAGGGGGCTGAAAGGAATCTACTCATTGCCACTGTATTGTCTACTTCACTGTATATTTATGCAGTTTCACACATTTGTGTAGCCTTAAACTTACTGAATATTGATCTCTGGATAGAGGAGCATGCAGGTATATATGATTCAGACCAGAAATGTGTATTTTCATCTTTTACTCTAAATTGACAAACAGAATTGAGAGCCACTGTTTAACACTTCTAAGAAATGGAAAACTTTGTTAAGCTCAACATTTTGGGAGTGATTTACTGAATGAGTGAGAATATGCACTGGGGGGAGGCAGGAGGAGAAAGGGAAATAGTGGTGTTTTTTCAGTTATTTAAAAGTCAATTCCTATTTTTATTAGTTAACCTAATTTTAAAATAGCCATCCACGGAAGTATTAAGTATAATGAGTTTTAAAGTTGTTCACAGGTTTAATTCAGAAGTTGGATGACTAACTAGATCTTTCCTACCTATAAGACATGGCAGCACTAACTTGGTAGCAGTCACTGTGGGTAAAATAAAACCCCTAAGTGGAAAATAACAGGTTACTCTTACTCTCCTTGAAACTTAAACCTTTAACTATATCAGAACATTATATGTGGTAAATTAAAAGCCCTCATGACTGATTCTAACTAAGCAAACACCTTGTTTTGTTATAGTAGAATAGGTTTTGGACTGAAAATTGAGACTTGGGCTTCCACCTAAGTGTTACCTCTAACTTCTCTTTGATCCTCAGGTTATTTATTTATAAAACAAAACATTGGATTGTGGCCCTGCTATCTGCTGAAGTCAAGTAGTATGGTGAAATCAATTCAGAGCAAGGGAAACAGAGCTTAGAGGGAGGGGTGCCCAGCCACTATGCCAGCTTCAAGAACAGACCTGCCCTATACACTTCCATATAAAGCATCAATTTGAAGAGAGAATGATTCTGTGGCTATGAAAATAAAAAGCAGTTTTTAAAAACCCACTTAGCAGGATATTTAAAGAAACCTATTTTGGAGGGAAGAAAGTTCTCATGTTTCATGAGTTCAGAAATTAGGATAGAGAAACACTATAAGTGTGCTTTTTCATGGCACTAACTCTTGAGTAGACATTATTTTAAAATTATTTTATTTTGATAACAAAAAATGTTTATTTAGCTATTATACTGACTGCTTTAATTTCCGAGCTTTGTAGCACACTGACCCGAGGTTTCTGGGAGCTGTCCATTGGCTGAATAGGCCTGATGATTTATTAATGAGAAACCAAATTAAGCCAAGAAAGCTATCCTTAGGATTTCATTTACACTTAAGTAGGTGCTTGAAACTGTCAGCCAGCCATTAAGGTAACATTCCTCCTTACTCAATCTCCCTTCACCCTTCACCCTTCTTTTTTAAATTTGTTTTTAAATTTTGTTTTGCTTTTTTATTTTTGGTTGAAGGAATTAGTACATTTCCAGGGGGTTGTGAACAGACCATGGTTGATTTTGTCTAATGGAGCCATGTCGGAAAACTGTGGAAAAACTATCTTTTCACTCCCATGCTTATTCTTTCTTCTCTAGTTTGAATCCTCAGCTGAAGATTTTCGTGGGCAAGATTCATGGTTTATACCTTAGTTCACAGAAGTCTTTCCTTCATCCGCCATTGTGAAGGAATGAGGGATCCCATACCAGAGGACTTTTGAACACATGAACACACCACCAACACAATCTTCAACCATTTTGGATTCTTTTTATCCCATAACTTGTCCAAAGCTTTGGCCTTGAGTTCTTGTACATTATAGATTTCCTGAGTATAGTGATTTTTTCATCTGAAGAATGGAGAATCTATAGTCAATCAATATATCTGGGTTTTGTCAATCAAAGTGTAACCTTGACATTTTTCTGCTATTTGATAAGTCCATAGCAGGTGTCAAACATTATGCTGTGGGCAAGTTTCTTAACTTCTATCTCTTTGAGTTTCCTCCTATGAATGGAGATAAAAATAGTACTACTTTGTAGAGATATTGTGAGAGGATTAAATCAGTTAGACATAAAGCACATAAAATGGTGCCTGGTATATAGTAATCATTTTATACATCTTAGCTATTATTATTTTACTAACATGATTTCATTTATCTTTCTCATTCTTTAAGCCAGGTCTTATTATTTTGCCTTTACACATAGGGAAACTGAAGTTCTGAGAGGTAATTGTTGTAGTAGGTAATCGTTGATGGTCTGACAACTTATAAGTGATAGAGCTATGATTTAAATTTGCCGTGTGGAAAGTTACGTTGATACGTGGCTGTCTCTAACCATGCCAGTAGGAGTCATAGGACTGAAGGTTCACAGACCAAATTAAAATGCTCAATTCACATGGCCTATTAAGTTTATTTAAAGCACAGTGAGAAGTGAGGGGAAAGAGACAGGTACAATAAGACACTTGGGAAGAGTGGCACTAGAGTTAGGTCGTGGCAACAGGGCTACACTTCTGTATCCTGGGTTTTTCAGTGTTCATATTCCCTGCCTCTTTCATCCTGCTGATGGTGTGGCTAAGAGGACTGGTCCTAAAGGGAACTACAGAATGAAGATGGCTCAGGCTAATGATAGGTATTTGCCGCAATGGATGACACAAAACAAGTACATTTGACCACAGCAGTAGCTTCACAGTTAACCTGTTGAAATGTCATAGGGCATATCTGCATTTCTTGGGCAGAGCACATGAGAGAGGTCCAGAAGCAAACTGGATGACGTCAAGGGGTAGTTAGTTTAGTACCAGTCCCAGAGTATAAGGATGATGACTTGGTCTTTCCACTTCTTTCAAACTGTAATATTCTTAATTGTTCATCACATCTTCTATCTATTTTCCATTTTTCTTTGGCTGTTACTACAGGTTACTAACTTACCTACTGTCTGTATTGGACACCCCAATGCCTATGTGTCACATGCTGAGTGTTGACTTAGTAGCTGTATTTAACACATCCCATGTAATTTGCAGGATCTAGTACAAAATGTAGATGTGGGATGTCTTGTTCAAAACATAATTAGAAATTTCAAGATGATGAAGAAACCAGAATGTATGAAACCTCAAATATGATACCTCAAATATGTCTCTGTGACATAAATATTTTTGAGCTAAAGGCAGTTGAGAAGCTATGCAGAAAAGCTCTATGCATCCTCTGTGATTACAAAAGCAAAATACCTTTCTACTATTCTCCTCCCCTTTCCCAGCTAAAGACAAGATGTTTTACATCTCTTTTACAACCTTTATCAGCTCAGAGACAGCATCAGGAAAATCAAAGCAGGGAACAGACTTTACTGCTTCTCACAGTTTTCCTTTCTGGGAAGCCTGGGGCTGCTTTTCTCTTTGTTCTGTCACTTCTCTAACATGTATTTCTCTTTCCTGAAGATTTTATGTAAGCTGGGATTCTACACCACTGCCTTGAGATGCTTTTTTCCCCATGAGATGTGCACTACATACACTGATAAACCTACTTGTTTTTCTCTTATTAATCTGTCTTTTGCTGCAGGCATCTGTCCCAACTGCAAACTTATCAAGGTTGAGGAAAATTATAATTTCTTCCCAACAGTGGCAATGGCAGAGCAGTAAATCAAGCACAGGGCCCATCTCAGTGCAGGGCCCTATATGACTGCACAGGTCACAGGTCTATGAAGTTGCCCCTGCCTATGGGTTTCACTTAAATATTATCAACCGAGACCTTACTTGTACCTATGCTGACAAATTATCACTTTTAATAAATTCCATTTATTCCAATAGCAGAATTCAGTGGTCTCAAATAATCTAGGAAACTCACTTTACAGAATGCAACTTTATGTAACTCCAAGATGGTCTTCATGCACTGCTTTTCTTTTTAAATACCATTTTGAACATGTGATCTCCATGTTCAAAACCTTCAATGTCTGCCCAGTCATTAACAAAGTTTAGAAGCTTAGGCTTAAAAAAATTAGTGAGAGCTAAAACTTGAATTCCAGTTCCCTTTTCAAATTGACCTCTCATTAGTTATTGATTCTGACCATAAGGTTTCAAAGATGGATAAAAACCATCTCTAAAGTTTTTTAAGTGTTTATTCTAGATCTGATTCTGTGCTAGATGTTGCACACATTAACTTGTTTAGACCTATTTAAATTATTAACTCATTTAACCCTGGAAATGGAAAGTTTACAGATGAGAAAATGATGATTGACAGAGGTCAAGTAGCCTCATATAGCTAGTGACCACAAGGAGAAAAATTAAAATCCTGATTTCCCACCTTCCAAAACCTCATATTTTTCTCCTCCTGTGCCTCAGTACTTCTCATTTGAACCCTATTTCCCAGTGACATGAGTTTAATCTCCTCAAGCCTTGCCGGGTACATTCTGTGACTCCAGTCCTGTCTCCTCTCCCTTTTTCAGTGTCCTGTGCTTCTTCCAGGTCTGAATTAATCTCCCCTCTGAGGTTCTTTGTCTGCTGGCTCCTATAGAAATCAAATTCAAATGAATTCTCTGTATTATTTATTTGGCTCTTTTGTTATGCTGCGTTGTGTTACATTTTTAAAACTGTATGCAAATCTTTTTCTTTGCAGAATAGATTTTGAGCTTCTTAGGACACAAAAGATGTCTTATCATTCTTTATTTTCTCAGGGTCAATGAGAGTGCTCTCTGCATTCAATTAATATGTCATGTGTAGGTGTCAATGTGAATGGTGATCTCTCTTTTTACTGGACACTCATTCCTGAGGCAAGAAAACAATTAATGCGACTGGAATGTTCAAAGGGACTGGATGAATAGTGAGTGAAGGACAGTAAAGTACTGGTAAAAAGCTCTGATTTATAGGGTTTGCCCATTTCCATGGTGTAAATACTTGGCCAATTTCAAGCAATCAATAGTTAAGAACCAGCTTATAAAGTTTCTGAAAATTTAATAATCAGTGGCTTGTGGGAGCCAATATGAGTCAACTTCAGCATCCCTTTGGGAAAATCTAATAATGCCCTTGATTAAATAGACTTACGTTAGTGGGAACTAATCTGGAATAACTGAGAGCAGAGGTTAAAGTAAAAGAACTATTTATTATTTAATCTGTAATCAACTGTGACACGCTTGAATTAGAGCTTCCTGTGGAAAGTACAAACAATATTGTATAATTTTAAGACTTCAGATAAAGGCCCCCAAAGCTTTAATGACTTCTTATCCTAGTACATCTTATCACCCTGCTAATTGTCTTTCCTTTTATATTTTAGACTTTTTTCCCAAACATGTTAGCATGCCTAGAGAATTTCAGGCCATCTCTTATCTCCTCCTCCTCCACTTCTGCCCATTTTTCTCTTTTTAAACTCTATCTTAAATAGGAAAACATTCAGAAACATAACTTCTTGATTGAGATCACAAATCTCTTGTCATTCACCTTTGAGTCCATCTGTCACAATTCCCTGCCCCATTATTTTCATTGTATTGAAATAAGTCTTTCCAACTAATAACCAGCCTACATATTACACATTTCTATTAAGCAGTTACAAGGTCTGTGAAAATTTTATGTCTTAGGAATTATCTTACTGGCGTTTGGTGTATTATTATGAGCGCTTAGTAAATTATTGTGATCAATTTTACTAATACTTTTCAAAAATATTTTTTCTTGGGATTTGCATGTTTCAGAAACTTTTTCACTTGTTAAGGAAGTGAGCTCTGAAACATAGGGTAAATGTAACTTCTGTTTACCACTAATTCTCCTTCTCTGTTTCATGATTTGTTTAATCTTTCTTAGCTGTAGTATACCATTTTACCATAGTTACTTGGAGGTGTTTTCGTCTTCACTTTGGCATGGTCGGTTTTTCAGATGGTTCACAGGGCTACTGTTCCTATTTCCTTTAGAAAATTGTGGAGGCATTTACTACTCTTCACAACTACCTTAAAATCTCAAGCATGCAGCTTTGTTAAATAAGCTTCAGGTTCTGCCCAGATAGTTAGTGGAAGGGTATTAATCATTGGAAAAATGAGTCTAAAAATGATAATATTCAAAGATGTTTTACAATATTCTTAGCAATCAGGTTTATTCACCAACTTCCACAAACATTTAATTATCCAGAATTCAAATAACCATATCTTGTTTTCTGCTACTATATAACAGAATGCCACAGACTGGGTGGGTCATTTATAAGGAAAGAGATTTATTTAGCCCACAGTTCTGGAGGCTGGAAAGAACATAGCTCTGGCATCAGCTGAGGGTTATTTGGTGGTGACAGGCATCCTGTGGTGAGCAAGCACATGAGATGGAGAGAAATAGGGCTGCATTTACTCTTTTATCAGGAGACCACTCTGGAGACAACCGCCCGACTCACAGTAACTGCCTTCATCCATTCATGAAGACGGCCCTTAGGGCTTAATAGTTTCTTAAAGGTCCCACTTCTTGTTCTATTATGATGGTAATTAAGTTTCTAACACTTAAACTTCCAGGGGATATATTCGAACCATTGCAAACCCCACACTTCAAATAGAGATTTTTAATATAATATAAAATAATAATATAATTATTATAATATAATAATAATTTTTACAGTATAAAATAATAATAATACATACCAGGCATCAGAAAGTTCTAAAGTTTTCTTCCAGTTAGATAAATGTGGTTACTATCATCTATCATCTTTTTAATTGCTTTTTTTTTTACTCTATTTCTAATGATAATATCCGTCAATGTATTGTGTACAGTAAGATCCCTGAATCAGTTGCTGGAACATCCTACTTCCCAGCAGGTACTGACAAATAACAATTTATGAAACTTAGACTCTTTAGAATTTTAGTTATCAGTAACAGCTAATTTCCAATTTTACTGAAAGCTAATTTTTTACTTTGAAAGGTAATTAAAAGAAGAAAAACATTAATTATCACAAAATTATCTAGAAGTGCTCTTAAATACATTTGACATAATACATTAACAGTAAAAAGACAAATGTGAGTCTGATGAGCACAAAATTAGATTAATTAGAGAAATGTGTTCTTGCTATTTTGAGGAAGGATTATCCAGATGGCAGGTAAGGTATTTACTGTAAAGATAATCCTTGGTTTTATGTAGTTTGTAATAAGATGACAATCAAAGCATTTTGAGGATGTCTTTATATATATATATATGACCAAGGAATGGCAAGTGAGATACTATTTTGGGAGGCTTAAATAAACATGTTGTAAGATAAAAGGAGTTAAGCTTTGTTAAAGTGCACATATTAAAAAATTTCTGGAGCACTTTCTATTAGACTATTACCACAAATTGAGTAATAGGAAGAAAGGGGAGTAGGGTTATGTTTACAATATAGTGTGTCTAAGATTCTCTTCTGCAGTCATGAAAATCAGAAATTTGTAAATAATATAAATCACTTCTTTTAAATAGTAGTGTTAATGTTTTTGTTATATATATATGCGTGAATTTATGCAGATATGAGTGCCTTTGTATGTGTATACATTATATATACATACATATTATGTAATGTAATATAATATAATAATATATAATGTTATATATTATATATTGTAATATAATATATAATATTATTATGTAACATTTAATATATAATATATAATATTATATAATATATAATGTAATATATGTATAATATATGTATAATATATGTATATTTTTACACATAATATATATATGTGTATATATAATGTATACACATTCAAAGGCACTCATATCTATATAAAGATGCATGGTTCTTTGGATGAATTTTTGTATTTTATGCGTATACTGCTATTGTATTTCCTGACAAGTGCTTGGTCACAGGGATAGGAAAGGTTAGAAGGGAGGCTACGGAAGGACCCTGTGAAATATTAACACTCCAAGTCAATTCGGCAGAACAGGCAGTTCAGATAGGGAACACAGCGTGCTCTGTGAGTGACATCACCTAAGTTGTATTTCCCAAGAGCTTAGGACAGTCCTCCATGTCTATGTTGGTCATGTGGCAAACAATCAAATTTACCCGGTAGTCCTGATGATTTGCAGAGCTGACGGAACTGCCATCATTTTAAACCAACCTTTTTCATTTCTTGCCTACTCCTGGATCAAAAGGGAGAACACACAGTTCCAACAGAAAACTCAGGGTCTCTGCTGGAAAAATTGAGATAGAGCATTTTTAAATATCATTACCCATTTTGAAAAAAAAATTTATAATGCTTAGAAATATTTTTTAAGGATATACATGTGAACACACAAGTATGGTGCAAAAACATTTCAGTCAAACTTTTAAAGCAGAATGTTGCTTCATGCTGAGGTTTTTCTGTTTCACAGAATTCAGAATTCATTAGAATGTGTTTGATTAAAATGCACACGAGCCAAGCAAAATTAGCACAGTCTGTCTACAATGCCACATAAATGGCCTTGTGAAGAGCAAAATGTTAATATATCTAAGAATATGACATTGTGTGTGATTCATGATGGAAATAGCATCTTTGCTGGAGAAAATTCCTGCAGTCTGATGCCTGGTTGCCTTTCTCTGCCTACCTGGACTCTATCAACCCTTTGGCATCCTGCTGAAAACTCTTATCTCCTCTACAGTGTCTTCAACAACTTTCAAGTTTCTGTTGTCCTCCTCCTTTGTACCTCAAAGCTGTCTTGCACTGTTTTTAACTACTTTATGGGCCTGCATCTCATTTTCCTCAGTAGAGTTTAACCTGCAGAAAGGTATCTATGTGTTTCTTTCATTTCTTCATTGCTAGAACATAAAACAGGCTCAGTAAATACTGTGAAAAAATGACTAAGAAAATGAAAGAGTGATAGAAATAAATTTGTCAATTGACCAGAATTTTGGATGTCTACAGAAATCTACCTTTTCTGTGCTATTTCTGCTAATATTTGCCTCTGAGGATAATTTTCCCGTATTGTAAAATGGGAGAGAGAAAATACCACTCACTATTTTCTAAATCTTTGATGATGAGAGTAGTTAAGGTAAGGTTTTAGACTGAGCTTTTAGACTGAGCTTTTCTTCTTATTCTTAGACTTCTAGTTTTAAGATTTATTTGTGACTTTAAGGTCATTTTCTCCCCAAATCTTATTTCTGCTCAAGTACTGAAGCAGTTAATAGTAGACTGGGCTACCTAGATGCCTTAGGGATATGGCCCGGTATTCTGCAGCCCATATAACGTTATTCCTATGCTCAATTGAGTCATTAAAACATAAGACAAAAACAAAACACAAAAATCCTTGTTATAGAGCTTAATAAGAATATGTAGAAAAATTAACCATTATAAAAAAATTTATTACAATAATTTGGTTGAATATGGTGTAGGAGATCAAAAATGTTCTTTTTCCGTCCACCCATTTTAGGATTATTGGCTGGAGCCCTGTAGTCAGATGACAAAAGATGACAAAACAAACTGAAGTTTATTATCATGAGCATCCTGGTAAACAAAGGACCAGTCAGTGATGACTGACTCACAGAGGTGGCTCAAACTTGGGCTTACACAGCATCTTAACAAAATAAAAATAAATTTTTAGAGAAAGGAAAAGGCAAAGGAAAAAAGATTTTGGGTTTCTAGAATGACAAATTGTGGGAAGGCAAATGCAGGGTGGCCATAAAGTTCGTGTGCAATTTTCAATTGACACTATTTTAAATTGCACATAAGCATATGGCCAATCCTGTATGTAGGGGAACTAACAGAAGATAAGGACTAGTTAGCAAGATTTGGGTTTTTTGTTTGTTTGTTTTTGAGACAGTCTCAAGCTGTTGCCCTGGGTAGAATGCTGTGGCATCATAGCTCACAGCAACCTCCAACTCTTAGGTGATACTCTTGCCTTAGTTTTTTCTATTTTTAGTAGAGATGAGTCTTGGTTTTGTTCAGGCTGGTCTCAAACTCCTGAGCTCAAGCAATCGCCGGCCTCGGCCTCCCAGAGTGCTAGGATTAGGCCTGAGCCACTGTGCCCAGCAGCAACATTTATTATGTAGATCCCTCTAGTGCCCTCTCGGGACTGATGTCTCCAGTGATTAACTTTTGTCCTTCCTAGTGAAAGGATAGGTAGATCTTCTTCACAAATATACTGCTTGTCAGCAAATAGGGGTTGGGCAGAGAGCTTTTCTTGTGTCTACTTCTTCTCAATTGTCTTTAGCTCAACATAATCTTTATGATATATTTTTTGGCCCATTTTTGGCATAATATGATAGTAGTCCTTATTGGACATGTTCTAAGCTGTCATATTCTACTATCCTTTAATTGTCTGTGCTGAAAATAGTACAGTCTTCAAATATTTTGGTTTTCCTCTATGGAGGAAAGGCATTGTGACTGGTATTTAAAAATCATCACAAGCCCTAGGAAATCTGTACTGTCTTCTTCCCCTCTCCCCTGCTACTATAATAGAAAGATTTTTTTTTTTAAAGATCATTAATTGAATCTCAAAGCAACTAGGTACAGTGGACCTGGAAAAAAATTCAATCAGGTAGAAAAAGGGTCTAGATTTTTTTTTTTTAATTAAAGAATATTTAATGAAACCAACCAAGCCCAGCCATGTTGTTCCTCTCTTGGTTCATCTAAAATTACCCTGGGATGCCTGACTGAACCTCTAGGGTATAAGTAAAATGTGTTTGAGTCTTTATTTGATATTTAAGCCAGCCATAAAAAACTAGCATTGTTTTAGAGTCATCCTAAATGTGAAGAAGTTATTGTCTAGTAACCTAGAATTTAATATAAATTTGACTTATCTAAGCTTTGTTTTAGTTATTCACCAACACTAGTGTCTGACTTTAACATGAGTATCACCAGAGTCATAGAACAAAATTCCTTAAAAAAAATCTTTTGTACACCAAGATTTGTCACTGATAAAAATTTAGAGGTCTTTGTAATCTAAAAAATATATGTGTTTTGTCTGTGAAGTGGTACTATCTAAAAGGAACTACTTCAAAATAAACCAGACACAATAGCTAAGAGGTTATGTAAATGCACAACTTTTTTGCTTGTTATTTTTTTACTTGTTGTTTGTTTTCAGATGGTCACTCAGCAGTTACCCTTTAGGGGTATAAGATAAAGAATGAGCTCTGGACGTGAAAAGTAAAGTTATTCACCAAAGACAAGTATCAGTTTATATAGAGTATTCCCAGTCCAACAAGACAGAAGCACAATTATATATGATGTAGTAGCATTTTTATCCTAACTTTCTAATAATTGCTTGACCAACATAAAGACCTCTTACATTTAGTAGTTCAAGCAAATAAAATTTGATTTAGTATTACAGGGGTGGGAAGATGTGGTACCTTCTTTCCCTATCATAAGGATCACATTTGACACTTCCATAACAAAAGACAGGTTAACAGAGAAAAACATACTTAGAGTTTCACGCGACATGAAAACTTTCAGAATGAAGATCCAAAGACCCAAGAAAAAGCTAGTGAAGCCTGAACACTGATCTTTTCTTCCTCTTGCCCAAATTCCTTTCTAAGAGGCTTGATGAGTTATACTTACGAATGATAAAATCCCATTAAACAGGGATCTATTTTTCAACCTGATACTAGTATAGCATCACATGACAGATAGAAGACCCCTACATCTTTACTCAAGCATTCCTTTCTACTGACTCTGTGTCTTTAGACAAAGGTTAACTCTTTTGACCAACTGCCAAATAAAAATTCTTAAAACCCACTTGTAATGTGTAACCTCCACCAACTCCACCCTCTTCAAAATGGCCTACCTTTTCAGGCCAAACCAATGTATGTCATCCATGTATTGATTTGTGGTTTTACCTGTAATTACTGTCTCCATGAATATGTAAAATTACCCTGTAACCCTGTTGTCTTAGGAATGTTTTCTGAAGACCTCTTCAGACCATATTTCCTAGGCTGTAGTTACAAGTATTTGGCTCAGAATAAATCTCTTTAAGTTATTTTACAGAGTTCATAGTTTTTCCCACTAACACCGTCTATTTTTATGCTTATATTCAAAGAGGAATGGAAAGCTGGGTAGAAATGGGATTGACAGAAAGGGAATGATCTAATAGTAATAGACCGAGTGGGGCCATCAGCAAGGCCTAGCTATCCATATTCTCCTTGGCTTTTCTGTGCAGCGTTCCTTCCTCCCATGTACAGAGCAGGACCTCTCTAGAAAGAGGTTCTTATGACCTACTTTGCGCAAAGCCAGATCTGGGAATTTCTTTATGGCCCAGCTCCTAGACAGAAAGGTGGGCAAAGATTAGAGTGATAATTCTAGTTTTTATGACTGGCTTTGGGGGAGAAGGGGTTTTAGTTTCTATGACCTGTCCGGGATAGAGGAATTCTGATTTCCATGACTAGCTTTAGAAAAGAATGAGGGGTGACCGGAAGGCAGAGATACCTTAGTTCCAAGAATGCTTCTGAGATCTTCCAATGTCCCTTAGTTAAAGTACTCAGCATGCCAATTCAAAATGCTTTGGAGGATCATGACCTAAGCCTCAACAGTTCGAAGTTTTGACCCCACTTATTACACATTAGATTCATCTGTGGAATAAAAAATATTGTTGCCATGTCCCACCCTTAGTGATTGTGGCTTAGGTGATCTATGTGGGTGTGAGAAGACATGGGCTTCAGAATTTTCAAAGATCCCAGAGTGTTTGCTTCTGGGTTGTAGGCAATTTAGGAACCATTACCTAATTATAATCTTTTTTTTTTTTTTTTTTTTTTTTACTGATATTTGTTTATTTGAGTAGCATTTGTTGGAATACACTTCTGTATCAGGAGCTATATTAAGTAGAATATTCTGGGAAATAAGAGCAAAAGACATAAACCTTGCCTGCAGGAAATCTCAGTACAATGGTTAAAATGAACCTGAAAAGAATACGTTGGGTTAGCTACTACAGAAAAGGCAGAGGTTAGGTCACCCTGACCTGGGGGTGGAGGAGAGTGTTTGGAAAGAAAGAGTCAGGAAAGGCTTTATGGAGGAGCTGTCATTTTGGCTTGACTCATGAACTAAAAATTAAGGAAAGGAAGAAAATAGGTGGAGGCACAGGGGTAGGGCTTTGTAGAGAAAGGAAACAAAATCTATAAAGTCAGGGATGTATTAGAAATCAAGCTGGAGCCAGCCTCTTATTTTGTTTTCCTCTAATTCATCTTGTATACCACTGGTTAGTTTCTATGACGTTGTTCAGTTTTCTTATAGCCCAGTATCGCACATATTAGTTTCCTGTTCAAAAATACTGCAGGTCTTTATTGAGATCAGAATGAATCCTGTGCTGCTTGACCTGATATGAAGTCACGCCAACTACTCCTCGAAGGCATTTAAACTGTCACCTTCATTGCCCACCTGAAGACCCCAGGTACCGTTTTATCTCTTCACCCTTGCTCACATCATTCCTTGCCATGGAAATGTTCTTCCTAGTCTCTTTCTGTGTAGCTGAATCCTCTCTGTGTTCACGGTTTCTTCAAATTATCCCACTTTCTTATCTCAATCTTACAGCACTTACTTTCACTACTGCTCCTTCTTTAGTAAGGAGGCAATGTCCTAAAGGTTTATCTATCCCTGACTTTCTAATAGAATCGCAAATTCCCTATAGAAAGTCATAGAATCTCGTTGTCTTTTTCCTCTTTCTGCATGTGGCACAGTGCCATTTATTTAATAAACAAATATCTATATTTTTCGCACTGAGAACGAAAATGAATGACAACACTATAATGAGTGTGAAAAATAGAGGAACTAACATTTGCATGATTGCAAATGCAGTCCATTGATCCATCGAACTTTTATAGAGTTATGAGGAGAGGGTAGAAATTGTTCTGTATTCTGAAGTTTTACCTGATATGGTATCATTAATATTTCATAAAAAATAATAAATACCTTTGTATGATAATAGGCAAAAGCACCCTTTACCCTTAGTGTGCTAGGGACCACTTTGTATGTTTTCCCGCAGTCACCTGAGGTAAACAATGGTGTTACTCTGGGGAATCGGAGGACACTGAGCTGAAAAGAGTTGAGCTTGGAACTTACCCATTGGGTGACTTTGGATACTTGTTTTGCTTATTGAATCCTCAATTTCCTCATATCTGAGATGGGGAGAATAATAGGGCTCACCTTGCAGGATTTTGTAGCTATTTAAGTGGGACAGAAATAGTGCCCAGGATATGGCAAACACTCAGTGTATGTTCGCTGTCACTGCTCTTGCTGCTGCTGTCCCATTTCATGGGTGAGGACACTTGGAATTAAAGACATGTAGTAATTCTTCCAAGATCACACAGCTAGTGTGTGACAGAGCCAGGATTCAAACCAATGTCCTGGGTTGGGCTCCCAGAACTTAAGAGAATGTCGTCCAAGTACAGAGAATGTGTGTAGAGTTTTGAGGGAAAACACAATTGGAGAAATGATGTCCTCAGGTTATCCTGAGGTTGAGGGGAGAGAAATAGAGAGAAATCCTTTTTTGTATCTTAGACACTAGCTGGCCCCGGGTCTGTGCTCTCTGCAGCAGCACAGGATTCGGGTCAGAATTCCTGGCTACTTCCTCTCAGTCTGTGTCATAACTAGTGCCTGGGCTCTGTCCTAGTGTCTGTAACGCAGGGTTGAATCCTCTCCTGCCCACTTAGTAACAAGAGTAATTCCCAGTCTCATTTAGGTGACAGTCTTTTCTCAACTTTTGAAATTTGAGAAATTTAAATATCAAAACATAAATTTGATAAATTTAAATATAAAAACAGAAGTTAACCTGTTTAGTACTATTGGTGTTAATATAGTAGATTGCTGTCATCACCGATGGGTAAGTTCCACGATCGCCAGTGGATGCCTGAAACTGTGGATAGTACCAAACCCAATGGCTATCAGTTGGAACACATTTCTGTTCATGTCTTCCACCCCCAAATTTAATGCCTTTTCCTTCTTAACAAAGCACGTATCACACATTATGGCCATAATTTTGCCATTTGAATTGTAAGAGAAAAACTAGCACAAATTTCTTTTTCCTTCTCACATTGTCAGGAATAAAAGATCTGTTCTTAGCATAGATCTGAGAAATCTCAGGCTACAATTTTTTTTTTTTATATATTCTTACTATGTTGAGAACTTCATCACCTTGCATTTAAAAGGAGCACTATTGCTTCTGCTTGGCACATCCAAATTGCCAGCATCACTACCTCTGTGCTTTGGGGCCATTATTGACTAACATAAGAGTTACTTGAACACAAACACTGTGCTAAAGTCACCCTGATAAGTGAGATGGCTACTAAGTGACTAATGAGTGGGGAGTGTAGACAGCGTGGACATAGGCATGATTCATGTCTCTGGTGGGACAAAACAGGATAGTGTGAGATTTCATCACGCTTCTCAGGATAGCACACAATTTAAGGCTTATGAATTATTTATTTCTAGAATTTTCCATTTAATATTTTGTATTGTGGTTGACCATGGATATCTGAAACTACAGAAAGCAAAACTCCTGGTAACAGGGAACTACTATAATAGTTATTATTTATCGTGCTCTTGCTGTTAGCCATGGGCTAAACTAAACACATCACATACATTATTTCCTGTAATGTGTGTAACAACCCTACAGAATATCTACCTCTTATTATCTCTGATTTATAGATGAAGCCACAGAGTATCTCAACTTTTTCAGCTAATGCTATCAGCAGCCTCCTTAGAAAAACGTGTGTATTCCGTCATCACTTCCAGTACGGGGATGATCTTAAATAATTCTACCATCCTAATTGTGGATGTCATATTATCTAGGAAGTCTTTTCAATCTTTGTACTTCTAGGTAGCATCTTACCTCTGCAATTCCCTTTGAATTACAGTACTATTTTAGGAAAAATTAAAGTTCCCTAGAAAATTGGTTAGCTTTCTTTTTTAAAATGTCAATGCTTGTTATGAAAACACCTCTCATTCTCCTAATCCCTATACCGGGAAATGCTCAGGAGTACACGTTTTGATTACAGTTGCCCTAAACACCAGTTTTGAAATGTCTCTTTCATTTACTTGAGCAATAAATTGGTTGCTCAATTATACCATCAAACTGAAAACAACAGGAAAGAAAAGTCAACTTAACCCAACCTAAAAGGCAAACACACTTCCTGGGATGAGGACGTGTCAAAGGCGGCATAGCATGTCCTAACTCCTCTGTGTAATCAGGGTTGTATCATGTGTTATGGGTAAATTATCTATTTTGTAAGTTAGGACAAAGTGTGCTCCTTCAACTAACTGTGAAAGCATTCTTGAAAGCCCATGAAACCTTTTTATTCTAATTACCAACACAAGGGGTTGATAAATGAATGATGAGGCTCGGTATTGTTGTCATTAAATAGACCCTGCTTGATTATTTATGCGCAGGTCTGGGGTTACAGCTCAGAGAACTTTGCATATCGTACCAGGGTTTGCTTGAGCTCTGAGACCTAGAGACGGATTACAGCATTGGCAGGCAGCTTTTGCTGAATGCAATTCAAGGGGCTGATACACATTTTTTTTTTTTTTTATTGGTTAGATATTTGGATGGTTTGAGGCCAAAAGATTTTTCAAGTTTATCCACAAAAGCCTTTCTTTTTCCTTCCTTCTTTCCTTCCTTCCTTCCTTTCTTTCTTTTTTTTTTTTTTTTTGAGAAAGAGCCTCAAGCTGTCATTCTGGATAGAGTGCTATGGCATCATAGCTCACAGCAACCTCCAACTCCTGGGCTCAAATGATTCTCTTGCCTCCGCCTCCCAAGTAGCTGGGACCACAGGCACCCACCCCACACAATGCCTGGCTATTTTTTGGTTGTAGCTGTCATTGTTTGGCGGCTGGGCTAGATTCAACCCCGCCAGTTCAGGTGTATGAGGCTGGCGCCTTAGCCACTTGAGCCATAGGCAGTGAGCCCACAAAAGCCTATTTCATTTTAGCCATGTAGAAAAATCCCTTTACATTATCCAGATACATACAAATGGGTAGGAAAATGGATTTAATATAGAAAAGATACAAAGAACTTTTCTTGCTTTTTAGTTTTCTAGAGACTCTGTTCTTAATTTTCTTACACTCTGGTATCTGCAATGGGCACACAACTATCATATATATATATATATATATATGTATTTACCAATGTTTATCTTCATATTGGTTATTTTCTTTTTGTACCTTGTTTGTAATTGGTTAAGAAATATGTTATCTGGGAGGATGGAATTGGGTGATACTAATTTTCTTCTATCCTGAAATCATTTCAAAGGTCAGCCTTGAAAATAGTGTTAAGGCACATCCTCTTTCCTCTTTCTGAGTCCCCAATGTCTTCTAGCCCGATGTCCCTTCCTTTAGGCCTGTCAGCTGCAAAAGTTCTTCCTTACATCCCAGCACAAGCATCTATTTGGGGGATCAAGAATCTCTTCTTGCCAATTATTTGCAGCCCACTCCATGGCCCCTGGCTTTGTCGTGAAGCTATTCCCAACATTTCTGTTGACTGGAGTTCAGTGGTCATTCTAGTTGTTAGGAACAGGGGCAGTGAGAGCAGGGAGTGCCTAGAATGGCTGTTCAGGAACCCCTTTAATATGAAACTGGGGGAAGGTATCTCTCAGGGAATGCAGGAGCAGGTAAGGCATTAGGGATGAGAAGAATTCCATACCTAAGATTCTATAATATAGAGCGGAGTCTGGACTTCTGTCTAAAACCAGAGTTAGGATATGGTGAAGGTGTATGGAGTAGTTATTGAAAGAGAAATATGAAACTATACTTAGCATCAAGGAAAACTATTGGTAATCAAAGAAACAAAACTAAAAACTCGCCCATATTGTTCAAAGGAAAATTATATTTCTAATATTGACAAAACCTTATTAATGCCATGTAAATAGGGTTCTACATTATTAAAGGAATCTGTAATTAATTGTGCAGTGATTTTAGTTTGGTTGTAATGCTGACTTCCTTCTCTCTGTTTTAACTTTTGCCAGTTTAATGTTAATCAGCTGACAAAATTAAATATCTTGGCAGAAATTTGAGTAGTATAGATATTTCTTTTCATTTCTAACTAGTTAGAACAGTCATGCTTTCTATAATTCTATAATAATTACCTGCCTGTGTAGGAAGTGTTATGACTCTAATAAGTCAAACTGGGTATCTTTTAAAGCATCTGCCAAATATCCAGCTTAGTAGATATGTCCTTAAAGTGAACATTTTACTACGTTGGAAAAATGTTTTTAGTTTACTACTAGGGAGAATTTTGGATTCTCTGTTTATACGTATTTATTATAATAAAGATTGATATGATAATTCATATGTATACCTAGTTGAATTCCAAAATTCTTGATGCCAAATAATTGAATTATGGTTAGTTCTACTGTAACATCATGTATGATTTCCTAAAAATCACTACACTCTGCAAAATTGGGCAATAAAAACCATACCTATAAACAACTAATATTTATTTCTCACAGTTCTGGGAGGCTGGAAATCTGAGATTAGGATGTTAGCATGGTTGGGCTCTGGTGAGGACTTTCTTCTAAGTTGTAGACAGCCAGCCTCTTGTATCTTCAATTTTTTTTTTAATATTTTTTTGCAGTTTTTGGCCGGGGCTGGGTTTGAACCCGCCACCTCCAGCATATGGGACTAGCGCCCTACCCTTTTGAGCCACAGGTGCTGCCCTGTATCTTCAATTTTTATAGGAAAAAAATGAGGATGGGGCACAATACCTAGAAACATCATTAGTGAGAAATTACAAAAAAGACATAAATTTAATACAAATGGCAATAATGTTTTACATGTGTTAATGGGTAAGCAATACATAAATACATATTATAATATAATACTTATGCCAGTTTACTTTGGAAAAGACCTGAAGTTTGCATGTGGAAGTAGCCCCTCGGAAGTGTTGTGGTTTTTGAGTTACTGTGAAATATGGAAGGAGGGTCACCGTAGCACCAGCTGGAAATGGGTGTAGGTAAGGTGTGAGCACTGTGTGTACATTTCTAAGCTGCTTGTTTTAGCTGGGTGCAGTTTTCTGCATTCACCTAGCATTTCTCATGGATAAAATCATTATGCAAACCCCAAATTTCTGTTATGCTCAAATTGTCCTTCAACGTATCAATTGTTAGAACAAATTATTGGCTTCAAAATAAGGGTCTCAGTTGGACTATGAAATAATCCCATTAACACATTCACATCTTGGAGCTCACCTTCTTCATTTTTTTTTTTTTTTTTTGGAGACACTTTCTCACTCTGTGGCCCAGGCTGGAGTGCCCTCACATCATCCTAGCTCTCAGCAAGCTCAGACTCCTAGGTTCAAGTGATTCTGCTACCTCAATCTCTTAAGTAGCTGAGACTACAGGTGCTGCCGTGGTGACTGGATTATTTTTTTCAATTTTTAATAGAGACGGATTTTCACTTTTGATCAGGCTGGTATAGAACTCCTGAGCTCACGGGATCCTTCCACCTTTGCCCCACCCCACACTACCCTTCCCCTGCATGCTAGGATTGCAGGCATGAGCCACCATGCCCGGCCAAGCCCACTTTATTCTTACCACGGCTCCAACAGACAGAGAAGCAATTGCTGTACCACTTATTCTTGCTAGAAAATCCTGACCTGTCAAAAGCCATGCAGTAATTAAGCCCTGTGTAAGTGAGCTCTGCTTTGAAAAGCAGGATGCTCATGAGAGTGGGTAGGGAGAGCATCAACCACATGGGCAAAGTCCCAGAGAGAGACCACAGAGGCTGGAGTAGAGCCAAGTTACCCCATTTGCCATTGCACATGTTGTAGTGTCTGCTGGGCGACCCCTCCCTCCTGTCTTATCACCTCTACAACACACAGTTAATGATTAAATGCGAGGTGTTTTCTTCATTGCATGGATCTTAAAACACAGCCAGGAGAACTCAGTTTATAATTTTTGGCCTTGGTCTATTGAATTTTAGAATGTGTAGAATGTTTTAGAAACTCTTTTTCATCTCATCTTCCCAGCCCTGAGGTCATGTCAAATATCAGAGCATTTGACAACAGGCCCCCGAGTGGCCCTTCTCCCTTTCTAGGAGAGAGCCAGCTGAGTTTCAGAGAAGATTAACGATAAAGGGTACAATTCAGAAATCTGCAAATGATCTTGGCTTCAGGCATTAATTGATGTGGAAAATTCAATTATTACATTATCTTCCGTCTACATTGACCCCAAGACATATCACTCAGCTTTGTTCCCAGAAGGTTTATATTTATTAAACACTCTCATGGTTAAAGCAGTAATTAATGCTCGGAGTTATGAAAAGAACAAAAAAAAAATATTGTCCCTGCTATCAAAGAACTGACTGGGGGGCCCTTTTTGTGGTTGTGATTTTATGTCCGAATATAGGTGGGTGCATGTGCACCAGTGAGTAATGAGGGCCCCCTCCCTGGCATCCATTAACTCAGCAGGTGTGTGTTATTTTTTGATCACTGTGTATTCCAAAGTCCTGACTTTTGCATTGATACTAAAGTACCTCTTGCCAAAAAGTTCTTTACTGACCCTTTACTTTTTAGGTTTACTTTGTTGTTAATAAAAAGTTTATTTATAGTTGTGTGTTAAAGGGTCTTTTTGGTAAAACCACACATTCCAGGGCTGTCCACTGGCAACGGCGTTTCACCTGGGGAACCACAATCCAGGTTTGGGTTATCTATTTTCATCAAGGCAAAGGCCCTTCTCCCTCACATAGATAATACCCTCTCCAGCCACTGAATGGTCCAGAAAAGCTGGATCACCTCTATTTTTAAATTTCTTTTAAACAACTAACATTTATTTCTCATAGTTCTGGAACCCGGAAGCCTGACATTAGGGTGTTAGTGCGGTTGGGCTCTGGTGAGGACTTTCTTCCAAGCTATAGATAGCCAGCCTCTTGTATCTTCACATGGTAGAAAAAGACCTTCCTAGCTTTCTGGCCTCGTCATACGAGGCCCACACGTGAGGTCTAATGGTCTAATCACCTCCCAAAGGCCCCACCTTCAAATGCCATCACATTGGGGATTAGATTTCAACATGTGAATTTCTGGTTAGGGGGCAGGGACACAAACATTTAGTCTGAACAATGACCAAAAATATTACAAAATTATAGTAAACTTAACATGTTCATGTTATTCATGTTGATGTATTAATGTATTTTAGCACATGTACAAAGATACTAAGGTAACTCCTGTAAATATATAAATATTTGGGAATAATATTAAACTTTAAATATTAAAGCCCTTTCTGAATGTGAGGCCAGAAGTTTTCTTTTCCATTCCCTCTCTTCCCTCAACTGTGTTTGCTATATAGTATGATTTTCTTGTTTTAAGTCATAATTATTTCTAATGGATTCAACATCAGTCTGGTAAATGTGCTCTATGTCAGTTTGTCCTAAACTCTCCACCATGGTTTTTTTTTTTTTCTTTTGTAAAGGAGTTCTGAAAATATAAGGAAAGTATTTTGAAATAAACATTCTGATTTCCAGAATCTGACATAAACTTTAGATTCAATTTTAAATGTGGTTAAAATGAGAAGAAACTAGGATTCTCTGTCTTGACACAGAGTGTAAATTTCTTGCTTTTCAATGACTCCACCTGATTAGCGAGACTGAAATATCTTACTCTTCCTGGACAGAATTTAAAAAATTTAAGCATGTGTTAACAGGCTCTAGGTTATGGAGTATAGCTTTGGTTCACTTGTTAGGTCTGGAGGATTTAAAATAAATAAGGCTGCAAACTTGGTACGATTAAATGTCTACTATTCTCTACCTTGTATTCATCTCAACCCAAACACTCCTCCACCTACTTCTTATTTCGTTTTATTTTCTCAGGGAAGCAAAAAAATTTGTGAGTGAAAATGAAGGGGCTCTCGGGAAAGGCAAAGGCAAACGATGGTTTGCATTTAAGATGATGATGAAAAAGGTAAGTGTTAATATTTTCGTAACACAGGCTAGCTCAGGCCATATTGCCCCCAAGACAGAGAACATCCATTATGTTCTGAAGGGGTGAGAAATATCTTATACTTTTTTGTATATAGCACAGGTACACATATAATATATACACAGTATACTTGTAGTATTAAAAATATTGGGGGGTGATTTAAAAAACTGTCTTTAGAGGAGTTAAAATTTAAAAAAAAGTTGAGAAATACTGATTTATGACAACAGACTCATTGTGTGATTTTATCACTTCTGAATGTTAAACTTTGTGCCTCTTTTATTTTCTTCTCTGGAAGTGAAGAGGTCCTGATCGAGGTTTCTTTCTCAAAATATCTACAAGTTATAAGACCAAATATAATAGCTCTTCTGTACCAAGAACATAATAAAAAAAGCTAATGATATACAAATATAGATTTTTGGGAAAGATACAAAAGAAACTAACACATATTTAGCACTTACTATGTGCCAAGCACTGCATTGAATCCTTCTATAAAGTTATATTTAATTCTCACAGTGAAGTAGGAACATAGGTATTATTATCCCTTTTACAAATGTTATACCAACTCTAAGCTAAATGTATTTCCACAGAGATAGAATTTTGTGTATCAAGTTTGGATATCTTAATTTTCATATATATACACATAATACATTTGTTTTGTCTATTTTCATAGTTTAAATAAATGAAATCATGTAATATCTCTGATTTTCATTGATGCTGCTGTGAGAGTTATATTAGTTCATAGCGCATCCTTTTTGATGTGTTGTATTCCACTGTATAAAGATGCCACTAGTTATTTTATTGTAGATGCACTCTTGGGCCTTTTCTAGTCTTTTTTTTTTTTTTTTTTTTTTCAGTTTGGCCGGGGCCAAGTTTGAACCCGCCACCCGTGGCATATGGGGCCAGTGCCCTAATCACTGAGCCACAGGCACCACCCCCCTTTTCTAGTCTTGGGTAATCTTTCTGAACTTCAGACTTGTCCCATACTATTATTTAAATGCTATGTCCCTGTCCAGTTCCCACGTTATCCCAGCCTAATGTGCACGCATGAGGTGCTGCCACATTTCTGTTTGTCTGCGTGGTCCTCTTGACCTGGATGACCTAACACTGTGGAGCAAAATGGAAGGAAGACCTTCTATAAAACTAACTTATGATACTTTTTCCTCTTCCTTCTCCTGTGACACCATCCATGCCTTTGCACTTAGCCGACTCCTCTGCCTCCAGCAGAATGAAGTGTCCTATGTCATAGAACTTACCATCCTGTACTGAAGTTACCTCTTTATAGACAATCTACTCTAGTAGACCAGGAGGCTTTCAGGACAGGACCTATGTTTTATTCGTATTTCATTCATTCCTTTATGAGATGAATATGCATTAAACACATACCTTAATATGTGCTATTGCTATTTGGTCCCTACTCTCTTATTGTCTGGTTGTATAAACAGATCTTTCTGAGAGGTCAGAATATACTCCACAAAACAAGAAGTCAACAAATATATATTTTTTTAATTAAACTTGTCTAAGGGTGGTGAGGAACAGGGAAACAAATGAAAAATGAAACCTACTGTTTCCCCCCACACTTTTTTTTTTTTTTTTTTATCAGAAAGCAGTATTTAGTGCCATAGAGGTCTTTCCAAACCCATGGCCTTGTGATGTTTTGGGGTGAGGAATAAACATCTTGGGGCAAACCAAGAGATGGGGGCTTTACTGTTGTACTTGGCTTTCTTTTCAGAAATGGGTGAAATTCCTCCGTGATTTTGAGAACTTCAAAGCTGCTTGTGTCCCATGGGAAAACAAAATCAAGGCGATTGAAAGTAAGTGCTCATTGGGACCTGGAATGGAGAAACACCTTAGCCAGATGCCTTTCTTACTCTTTGGATTCTTGGGAAGATTAAAAAAGAAAACGAAAACAAAAACCAACCAAACAAACAAAAGTGTTGCTAACATACTTACCAAGGGTAGCCGCGGAGACTGCCCTCTTTTGTCCTTAGACCCAAACATTCCCATTCCGAACTGCTTTTCTCTTCTACCCAGGCAGCTCACTATCCTGCCCAATGACATTGAGTCAAAAATCTGTTTAGTTCAGTGGTCCAGGCTTGGAACAAGGTGAAAATTTTAAATATTGTCAATAAAAATAGTAAATTATCTTTATAAATAATAGAGAATGTAAGGAAAAAGGAATGGCCTTTGTAACATTCTTCCATTTTCTGGTTTCTAAGGGATTTGACTAGGAACTAATTTTCCTTCATGGCTCTCCAGATTGGAGCCAGGTTTTCCTGCTGGTTCAATGTGGTGTTGGATAATTAAAATGGAGACGCCATGGGGAGATAACACAGCTGATGGATATTTCACTGACATGATTGGGCATGTTTTAGGAGTGGCTAATCCTCAATTCTCTGCCTCTCGTTGAATGGCAATTATTAAGTGGTGATGAATTAAAATACATCGGCTCATTAATCCTACTCCCTCCCACATGTTCCTCATGCTATTTTTTTCCTTGCTTTATTTTACTATTTAACACATTACTGTATAAAATACTGGATTTTCAGTTTAATTTTTTGTTGTAATCTCATTTTATGTAAATTTTTCTCAATGCACAGGGAAGCAGAGACTTTGTTTTGATCGCTTTTGGATCCCACTTGTCACTTGATAAATATGTGTTGAATAAAATTATAGACAACATTCTTCCTTAGGAAGTAGAGAAAGGAATTTAGATATATCAAAAAAAAAAGCATGGAAATCCTTAGGTTTCAACTATACAGTTGAAATACACTGCCTTGAAGGCATTGAGGAACAGAAGGCTATTTGGAGCATTTAGGATCCTGATACCATACCCCTGTATGAGAAGCAGGACTCTGGATTTGGACCCGGCTCAGCTGCTGATCAGCTGTTTGACTCTGAACCAGTCATTTGAGCTCTCTGAGTCTCAAGTCTACTAGTTTGTGGATTGATCCGGTAAGGCTTGATCAGTTGTGAGGTGTATTCCAAGAAATTTGTCATTAATGATGGTTAAAATGTCATTTGAAAATTATTTGTTTTTACAGCACACTAGAGCAGGTTCCAGACTATCCCAATAGGAGTGTCGTGCTCACTTGTGTTCCACTAGCTTATCTTGAGTGAGATAGAAACAGATGGTTATTTTTATTGGCAGAAATTTCACACAGGAATGAGTTCCGCATATGACCACCATCCATCAGGAGCATCACAGTGGAAAAGACAGATTGAGAGACACCCAGTGATATCTTAAGTGATCTTTCTACTTCCCCCTCTTCTTCCAGTAAATCTGGAACAGGAGGCTGGACAATTCAAGTAAAAATGAATTCTTTTCTTTTCCTATGTAGTAGTGTATGATTTGATTAGATTGTCCTGACTACTGTTAATGGTGCTTTGCCTCAACTGTGAAGAATTGTCCCTTATTTTTTTTTCTATCAACAATCACCACAACCACCATTTATTGAGCACCACATGAGTCAGACACTCTACAAACACTTTCATCTTCAGTGTTCCTGCAATGTGTGCCTTAGCCTTCCTATTTTACAGTTGTCGTTAAAGAACTATCTCCACAATAGTTAGTAGCAGAGCTGAGAGAGAAGGCAGAGTCTGCCTGGCTTCATAGCTTATGCTTTTCCATGTGGTATGCTGCTTTTCACTCTGGGGAAGATTTTATACTTTTTTTAAAAAAATATTTTTTGTAACATTTCCTAGAGAGGATTCTACCAGGCCAGAGGCAAGGTGAGTAGTTATAGATTTCCTTGATAGTTACCTTATTTAGAAAATTATTTTCCAGTTTCTCACCTATTTACTTTTGAGTAAGTGGTTTATTTAATTATATTATATTCTGTATATAATTTAATATATTGTATATAATATATAATAATTTATTTTGTAGTTTGTAAGATGCTCAGTATAGTAAGATTTTTATCATAATCATAAGCAGATCGTATGTTTTGGGCTATTGTATTAGTTGAATCATCTAACTTATATAACATCTTATTTCAGAATAAGCTTAACATTGATTAACTGGGTAAGTATACCAACAGCCTGCCCTGTCTGTCGGTATATTTGTAGGCACAATTGCTGCTGACAAAGACAGGCAGAGACTCTACCCTCATTGATCCTACATCCAAATGTGTTGATTTGTGTATGGTTTGATGGGGAAGACAGATAATAAAATATAAGCAAATAAATAATGAAGATGATTATAGATTATAGTAAGTGGCATGTTCAAAAGAGGAATGGTTGTATTCTACTCCCAAAGTATTTCTGATCCACCTTGCACTCACTTTCAGCTCAATCTCTAAAGAAATGCTGAACAAATACTTTAAAATGTGGTTTTACAGAAGTCTCAAATTACCAGCCTTCGCTACGTTTGCCCCAAACCTCTGCCTGATAATTGGTAAAACCAAGAGCAGAACTCAAGTTAGAATCGAAAAGTCCTGCTATTTTTATCTTGGTTCCAGTAAGATCCCAATGCCTTTACTATAATAGTATGGACTCGGTACTCACCTGATGACTCCTTTCTTGATTTACAAAATAGATTTGCTGATTCCTACCCTAGAGGATGCTGTAAATTTCTATGTCACATGGGAATGCTGTGGGGTTTTACTGTCATGTTAGTCTTGTAAAGGGATCAGGCCTAAAACCCCAGCGTTATCCTGATGGATACGCCTTATTAACGACATTGCACTGTCAGAATTATAATCCACTTCTTCCCTAATAGTTGATTACATTATAAAATTATGGCATAAGAGATCTATTTTCTCAGACTGGAAATAGCTTTGGATAGGCGACCTAAAGCACAAAGTTGACATCTCATGCTTCTCTGCCCTAGAGCTCCAGAAAATACAAACCAAATTTGTCACATTTAATTCCCTACCCCAGGAGAGCTTGAAAAAACTGAGCTTCATCTAGCCTAACGTGATGGAATTTATATTGTCCTCGTACAGCAGGCCATTTAATTGATCATTTTCCATTTAGAAATGCTCAAATTTATCTCCTTGCCTCATTACCCATCTGTTCAAGAGGAAATTATATATGATGACAGACTGCAAATTACTTCACCTTAATAATAAATAACCAGAGGGAGAGGTGAAACTTCAACCTTAATTTGAAAGAAACACAAGAAAACTCAGGAACAAAAATATGCATAAGCATAAAGCCTCACTTTGATAAATATCAAAGACGGTTTAAATACATTAATAATTAATACTGGAGACGCATCGATTACTCAGGTTTTAAAAAGAATTGATTATTTATGGACATCAAATTTGAGAATTTGACTGGCTTTACCTGATAAATCACATTCTCTTCAGCTATTCTTTCAGACACATACAGTCATCGTGCATTTATTGTGTGCAGCATAGCTACTGAAAAATAAATGTAATATGGTCCTACTTGAGAGGCTAAATAGCATTGTGGTTAGGAGAGATCCCGATCTGGAGTCAAACAGCTGTAGAGCAAGACTGCCTGGTGCAGAACCCCAGCTTCAGTGATACTAGCAGAGTAACCGACAGGCCTAGGCCTCTGTAAAATGGGGGGAACAGTAGTTTCTATCTCATAGGGATTTGGTGATTGGATAAGTTAATATACAGATCGAACGCATGTCTGAAACAAAGATGCATGACACGCTAGCTATTGTTCATTAAGTCCTGGTTCACTCGACTGCTGTATTTAAGGTTTGTTTCCTGACTCATGCAGCGAGGACAATAATACTTAACCTCATCAGGGTCTAGTGACAACAAAATGAGTTGATGCTGGTGAAGTTCTAAGCACCCACAATTGACCAACATGATATGCTGGCTGCTACTCCTATTATTATTACCCATTCTTGTTCTTTGCAAGAATAAATCAATTTTATCTCAGAGACTAAGTTTGTAGAAATGGCTGTTATTTACATTCATGCTCTTTCAGCCACACCATACTAAGAATTTGCTTTTCTGGGTATGCCAGTTTTAGTCAACAACCTCTGGTAGGATAGAAACACTAGAATAATAGGGGTGAAGAGGAAAGATTTCTTTTTCTTTATTTTCCCCATAAGGAAAAGTCCTACGGGACTTTGATGACAACCGTTTTGCTTCATTTTCCAAGATCTTCATTTGCTTTGTTATCGCGTTTTCACCTCTGCCACATACAGGTCTGGAGTATAAGAAATCTTCTCTTCTGGATTCCTTCCTCTCTTTGGCCTATATCTGGGTATTTCCTGTAATCGTTCTAGTCTTAGTAAAATCTGGTTTCCTGCAATCCATGTTTTCTACATTTAGGATTCTGTGAGGAATCTACCTTTGAATGAAATAGTTGTGAAACTACGTTAAAGTTTGGAAGCTGGAGTTTGGAAGTTTATATTTCATGCATAATGAATATGTGTGTGTTGGAGGAGGGGATACTTTCTGCAACATCTTAATCTGCTTTCCTCTCTTGCATTGGGTAGATGGATAGTCCACGTTGAACTTAAGAAACTCTTCTGCTGGGGACTGTGTGCGGGGACTGGGAGACAGTAGGCCTTGTGATAATTAGAAGAGAAAAACTATAAGAATGAAGGAAGGAAGAGAGATAGGAGGGAGGGAAGAAGGAAGGCAGACAGGCAGTGCGGGTCAGTATCCTGTGCTCAGGGCTCTATACCAGAGCATCTCACATGTGTTTCCAGGGGAAAACTTATTCTTTTCCTGGACACCTAGAGACAGAGGCTTCCTCCAATAAATGAGTAACTGTATTGACTAATAAGCTGGCAGTCTACTGCCTTCAATAAAACATGATGAGCGAACCTGGCTGAGCAGTCCCTGGGTAGTCGTTACCAGAGAACACAGGTAACAGCCGTGAAGCGGTATGAAATCCCTGGGAGCCAGGTGGAAGATCAGATGTTCAAGGTGAAGTGTCTGCTTTAGAATTTCTGCAGATGGATGAGTGCACCTGGTTACACACCTGGGGGACATTTGTATCAAAACCACATACTCTCAGAAATCTCACAGAACTCTGTACTCCTCTCCAGTGTGAAACGATCCAAGTTTCTCATTTGAGCTTAAAGAAAAACAAGTCCTCAGAGTTCAAAAATCACTGATCTCTTTTGAAATATCTATTTAAAGATTGACTTCTTTAAATTTCAAAAAAAAAAAAAAAAAAAAACAAACCTGTCTCTGTATTATGAGACTGAGTGGGACGGTACCTAAAGAATAGAACAAGGTCCAGAGATGGAGGTCTTACTCTCACATGGGTCTAGAACCAACTTAGTAGGTAGAGGCTAGAATTTGCTTCAAAAAATAAACTTTCTCTTTCCCATACTTCCCGACTAGAGGAATTTCACCGAGTGAAACAGAACTGAAGCTGTTCATTATTTTTTCTTGGGAAACTGAAAATGATGACTGGGAAGACTGGGAAAGTTAGCAACTTGATGCTTGAACCTTAAGTGATCATCAAAGAAACTTCAGCTATTTTAAATCTACGAAATCTCAACCTGAGACTTCAAATGCCTTTTTTTTTCTTTTTTCTTCTTCCTTTATTCTGTGTTTTATCAGGATATATTTGTTTTTCTTCTCAGTCAATAAGGATTGGACCAATCACTTTGCTTTTCAGTGTTTGGGGCCGGTGTGAGTTGAGGGAACTTTGTCATGTATCACCTCCAATTCATTCCCAAACACTGAAGTGGGTTCTTAAAAGTTATACCCATCCTCCACCCTCTCCAACCCCCTTGCTTAGCAGCCTGTCAGGGCCTTCCCATGCCATCGCAGTTAAAATCCTCTCCCTTTGCCTTGCTTTAAATGAGACTGGACACACTGTGGTTTGTCCTCTCTGTCATCACCGGTGAGCACTTTACCCTTCATTATACTCCAACCACACTGGCCTGAATTGTGTTGCTCAATTGTCCCCAAGCTCTTGCCTCTCTCAAGACTTTTATTCTGGTGTTTTCCTCTGCTTGAGCGGCTCTTCCCCAGCTCGGGGTGTTGCTGCCTCTTCATGAAACCTCAGATCCCTGCTCAGACGTCATCTCTGATGTTCCTCCCTCAGCAACCCACCTAAAGCAACTCCTTCAGTATTTTACACTATAGGACCTGTCTGGCCATTATCATTACGAGATATATATACATGCGTATTTGCAGTTTCCACACCTCACTACATGCAAGTTCTATTAGAGCAGCCACCCTATCTATGACACTATGCTTCATATCTAAGATAATTCCCACCAAGAGATACTTAGTAAAGATATGTGGAGTGAATGAATGATTTTCAGCTTCCACACTACCCCCATAAATTGCTGGTAATGAGAAGAAATAGCACAGGAAGGCCTGTAGGATAACCATTCGTAGGAATGTGGTGAACTTTTTTGAGAAGAGCATTGTTGGTCTGAGGAAAAGTGGAGAGAAGGACAGTTGTTATGATTATAATGGTAGTTATCGTTACATATATTTGCTCACTTACCCGTATTCAGTATTAATTCAAGGAATAAAATGGGCTCTGCAGATGAGCAGCCTAGCAAAAGGCAGCTGTGCCTTGATGGACTCCAAAGGGGCATGTCACAGTCTGCACAACCGCACTCTACACACCTCTAAGTCTGCATGGCAGTAAACACTTCCAGCATGGTTGAAAATTTCTTTTCCTGAATAGAGAACAATGCTCATGCCTGCACCTGTGAAAAGGGCCAGCGCCTACTGGTTAGAAGGCTCATTTGGGAGTGACCAAGACAAAGCCTTTGTTTCGCCTCCCTTCAACCTTTCTGTTTTCCTTGCAACAGGTCAGTTTGGCTCCTCTGTGGCCTCGTACTTCCTCTTCTTGAGATGGATGTATGGAGTGAACATGGTTCTTTTCATCCTGACATTCAGCCTCATCATGTTGCCAGAGGTGAGCTCTGACTTCCAGTTTATAGAACATGCTGAAAAAGTTTCTCATGTGATCACTGTTCTAGAGAAACCTTTATTTCCTCTTTAACAGTGAAATCATTACTGGCTGTGTTCACCTCTTAGACTCGAGATCTGTAACGAGGTTAACTTCAACCTGGTGCCAAAGGTCCTAATCCTTGTTCCAAAGCATGTTTGAGCCTTGAAGTTCTATGTAAAATGTCACGTATGTGTTTAAATATGCATTTTTATGTGGAAAGGTCATGGTTTCTATGATGTTCCCAACATGGTGCCGTGCCCAAATGTTAAGGACCATTACTCATGAGAAAGACACTTCGTGAGTTGTATTTACTGATTTTGCCAAGTTTGCTTTAATAGAAATGCTTCCTAATGCAACTCAAGGCATCCAGCTTTTCTGTACTGAAGAATGCAAAATGAGATTATTTTTTTCCAGATACAAAGTAAGGTAACCAAGCCCTGAGCTAACGTGGGAAGGTGAACTAACACCAAAGCCAGGCTGAGTTTGGACCTTCACCTACATGAAGTTCAATGGCTCTGGCCTCTTTGGAGGCTCACTATACAAAGTTAGGTTAAGTTTTATTTGACCTACAAAGGGCCTTTTCAGCTACCAATATTTCAAAGCCAATTTATTCAATGCAGTATTGGCAACAACCAAATTTGGTGTTTGGAGTGACTTTTTATCCCCATAGTTTCAAATCAGTGCCAGTTTCTTACCAAGCCTCCCTATTAGTGTGGTAACAGAGCCTCACAGTCACACGGGTGTGAGCTTTCATAGCACACAGCACGTTCACCTCTCTACCTATACTTCCTGGGCCCCACAAAAAATTTACGAGGCAGACTGCAGAAAAGTTTCCCACCCATTTAAAATATGTAGAAACTGAGTCATGTAACGCTTATGCTAATGCCTCAGAATGAGTTTTGTTTCTGTTTTGTTTTTAATTCCGGGGCGTCTAAGGCTGTCTGGCTCACTGAAGACAGCAGACAGACATGAGAAGTCCTGTGTAGTGAGTCTCCCAAGTGATCACTTTCAGACAAGGCAGCTGAGTGTGTGTATTGCATCCATTTCAAATTAATCCCAGCTTTGTTTTTGTTCATTTCTGTAAGGCAGCAGTTCTCAGCCTTCCTAATGTCACAACATTTTAATACAGGCTGCCACATTAGGAAGATTGAGAACCACTGCTCTAAGGAGACCTGAAGCTCCTCCATCCGTCGCCGGCCAGTATGACACTACTCAGGGTCAGATGCAGTGGATGTGAAGTTTTCCCAGTGGCATTCACTGTTTTCCTCACGCCATGCTGCCTCCGTGTGGAGGGAATGAGGGGTATCACTGATTCGTGTGAACTGTATGAAATTACAGGCTGGAGAGGAATTGATTTCACTGGACGTGTTTTGAGAGTTGGGCAGCAGACTGGCGGTGGGTGCTTTTTATAGGGGTGTGCTGGATGCTAAGGGCACCCTATTTTCTGGACTATCAATGCCAACTCCAGCAAAGCAACTGAAGAGGATGGACACACCTTGCAGAGCCACCAGCAGCCAGGGCTGTTCCCCTCCGGCCCACAAGGCTGTATTTTTCATGGCCTATCCTTAGCACCCTACTCAGCGTCACCGTGAGGCTTGTGCCCTTTTGTCCTGAGCTTCTGTTGTCTCTGGGCCATCCTGAAACTTAATCTCCTTTGCCCCTTGTGCCCTCCGACTTTGGGGTGAGATAGTATGTGTAGAACCCCCTTTATCCTGCTCAGACCAGGAAACTGGAGGAGCCGCAGGGTCGTGGTAGAAGGAGCCAGCAGGAGCTAATTCCTCGCCTCCCCCTCCCCCGCCCAGGCAAGCGTTATATGGAGGTTTCAAACTGGTTCATCCTCTGTAGCCCACCCCAGGATAGCGAAGTTTCCTTCTCACAGAAGCAGCAGCATCTGCTTGGCAAGCTGTGGGGCTAGAGAGATGCCTTCCCAGGTCTCACTAAGGCCTCTTGCAACTGTCTCCTTGTGCCATTCTCCTCAATATGTTTCTATTCCAATTTGGTGACACAAATTCAGGGCAGCACCCCTGAATTAGTGATGACTGACAATTCACTAATTCCATAGTCAGGGTGTGAGTGTGCCCTCCTTGTAGACACCCTCGTGTTACATAGTTGATTTTCCTGAGTTCTCTCTTCCTTAGCACTAGGGTGAGAATCTCCCTCCACCCTTCCTCTGAGGATATTCTCATAGGAGCACGCAGGCAGGGTGGTTCTACTGAACACTATAGTCCCCTCAAAGGCTACCACCCTTTTTTCCAGGCTTCCTCTAAATCAGACCATTCAGGAGGTGATGGCGGGAGTGGAATTCCTTAGCAAGCCTTCTGGGGAATGCAGCAGGCCCAACTGCTGGTGGTCCATTGAACTTGGAGTGCAGGGTCCTCAGCACTTCCTGGGTTCTGAACTCCAGATGTAGTAGTAGATTCCCAGAATAGGGGACCCACGTGGAGACCCACAGAATGTCCGTGAAAAGTTTCAAAATTGCTTTAAAACAAAACCATTGTGATCACATGTGTGGCTCAGACTTTGTGTCCAATTGTTTACTGCTTTCCTTGTTTGTCCTTGCAGTACCTCTGGGGTTTGCCGTATGGCAGTTTACCGAGAAAAACAGTCCCCAGAGCTGAAGAGGCATCTGCAGCGAACTTTGGCGTGTTGTATGATTTCAATGTAAGTTTTTCTGGACAACCGTGTTAGTAGGAGAATGGATCTTTCCTTATTTTATTCTGAAACCCTGTGGCCTTCTCTGCCAGGGCTGGCTGAATGTCCCTGCTCCCTGTTTAAAAAAGAAAAGGTGTATATGATACGTGTCTCATATATAAGTGTGACTAATGTGTTAGGAATATGATAACATCATTAAATGGGAATAGAGACCACTGAATGAAAGTGAGCTCAGAGTTCAAAGACTTGAAGCAGATAGTCTTATCTCTAGCTTTGGAAAAGAGCAAGGAAGAGTTTGCAAATGTGCTTTCTGAAAAATCTTGTTGGATTCTTAGAGAATTAAAGTTTTACACTTCCTATTAACCTCTTCGCTGCCTAAACAACCCTCTTTAGTGTTACTCAGTCGTCAGTAGTAAAAAGAGCCACATATCGAAAACTAAGAAATACCAAATTCTGCCTTCTAAATAATGCTGAAATGAGTATTACTCCATCGTAGTACTAAAATGAGCATTGCACTTTGAACGCACCTGAGTGGGGATTATTACTATGGCAGAGACTTATTCCGGTTCATTGAAAAATAATTTTGGAATATGATTCAAGTATGTGACGCTAATGCAATTCTACACAGGCGTTTTTAAACAGTGATGAGATTAGCAATGTTTGGGAGCGTGACTGTGAGAAAATGTGAAGGTAGAGACTGAGGAATTAATACTTCAAGGACTTTTTGAAGGATAGTGAGTGGGAATGAAATTGTATATGGACTTCATAATCCACAGGAGAACTAAGGGGTAAACAATAGCATCTGAGGGACAGATTCAGGCAGAAGCAGAGAGAAAGGGATAAAAACTGGGTTCCCCAAGATTTTAATAGCTCTTAACAGTTCTCTCATGTCCAGTTGGGCGAAATACTACTTGTTGGTGGGTAGAGGAACACAGAAACCAGAGCGTCCTGTGATATTTATTTCTAGGCCTGCCTAAAAACAATCCTAAGGAAATGAGAGAATTTTTAAAGGTTAAAAAAATACGAGAAAGCCATTCCACTGGCAGTGCTCACTTTCTACGTGCTATAGTCACTCCCTTGTTTGGTGTGTGTCCTTGCTGGGTTAGCAGGGAGGAAATAGCTCTGTTTTCTCAATGCCTGCACCCTGCGGTGAGCTGTAAGCCCCCTCAATCACAATCCCTTCAATGTGGGCATTTTTTTCTGAAACTAAGCTGTAGGTTCTTCTCATATGTGAAATGGGGGAAATAATAGTATTACCTCAAAGAGCATTAAGTGAGATAATAAATGGGAGGATAGACAGACAGACAGAGTATACAGCTCGTAGTATGAGCTAAATATCCCTTAGCCAAAATGCTTGGGACCAGAAGTGTTTCAGATTTCAGATATTTTTGGACATAAGACATCTTAGAGATGGGACCCAAGTCTAAACACACTTTTCTGTTCCATATGCACCTTGTTCTATAGCCTGAAGGTAATTTTATATAATATTTTATAAAATATTGCTGATGAAACAAAGTTGTGACTATGTTTTGACTAAGGCTCATCACTTGAGGTCTGGTGTGGAGTTTTACACTTGTGGTGTCATGTTAGTGCTCAAAAATTTTCAGATTTTAGAGCATTAGAGACATTGGAGTTTTGGATTAGGGATGTTCAATATGTAAATATTCCTTTATAAAACAGCTACAACTTGGCCACAGGTAATTAGTTATCAGGAGATAAAATTGGGATGCAGGCATGATGGCACAAGACAAGGCCATATACCATATATGTCTCATATGGACAGAGACAAGAAAATGAAAGGACTTTCATTACATTAAAGAAATGAATGAAGAAAGGCAGTCTGACCATAATGAGAAGTCATTGAAAGATTCACGGAAAAGACGTGATAAGATTATACAGTCATTATCAAGCTGTTCATTGAATACAACTATTCTTGCAGAGATAATGTTGCTGCTTTAAGGGATTTTATATGATTTATGTGTTTTATGAATTTTTGAGTTTAAAGAGACTTGACTCTGCTTATTGCAATGATTTTATTCTAAATTTGGTGGGGAAAGATAAGTTGATTCATGTTAGGGACATTTGCTTTTCCATTTTTGTGAGAAGAAGGAATTCAGTCCATCCCACTAAACCAAATGATTGACCATTGCTCACCCCATTAGGGCCAAAATGATTCCACAAGTACATTGATAAGAGACGTCATAAAACCTTTAATTACAGAATTCAAAGTAACAACAAGAAAAATATGCACAAAATGTAATTTAAAATATAAGAGATTTATTTCATGGTAGGAATTCAGAAGAATAAAGCCAAATAGTCACTAGCAATAAGACATCATAGATTCAAATGGGGTGCTGTCTTGAACAGGACATGGTCCCCTGTGTGGTAGAGAGGAAGAGTCAGCCTGAGCTGGGACTGTCTTGAGTAGCCTGTGTGGATGGAAGGAAGAAGATGCCACAGGCAGCTGTGAACCATTCCCTTAAGAAGGTCAATGCAACGGATAATGAGGTCCTCTTTAGCACATTAGGATTGAATACAATTAGAAAAGAATATAAAGAAGAGAAAATAAAACCTAGTTGAACCTAAGGGTCTGAATGCCTCACATCATATAACTAGAAGAGAGAATCTAAATTTCCACTTAAGTTGCTTTTATCGTCATTTTTGCTAATATTATCAAAACTAATTAACGCATGTCAACAGTGGGCAGGCACTGTGCTCAATGATCTCTTATTTCTATTTATTCATGAATATAATTATAATCATAATTATACTTATTTATGTTACCTGTTCAGTTCCCATCAGGAAAGGGGAAATAACAGATAACTCAACAGAGAATTTAATATGAGAATTTTTTTTAGACAGGCATTGGGGGACTATGAAAGCAAAAGGGGACACTGAGGTGTCAGAAACAGAACAAGTAATGCAGAAAACAGTGTTCATTGGATAACTGCGAGAACAAAAGGAGGAGATGAAGTTATAGAATCCAGGAGCTTGGAGGAAGGGACCTACCGGGCCCCAGATTAGGGGATGTGATGAGGCTGGTTTGGGGTATGCTGGTGCTGGAAATGGAATTAAATACTGTTGCCAGAGTACAGAGGCATTGTTGGAGCTGAGCACTCAGGAAAGAGCAAATCCCTTCTCACTTCTGCTTCCGCTTCTGCTTCTAGTGCCTCCTATCAGAAGGACTCACAAGGAGTTGCTTTCAAAGGAGAAAAGGAATTCCCCATGTCTCATTTCCAGGATCCCTAAGCAGAGTGTACAGGGTGGGTCTGAAGCTGGGACGGCTCAATAACTGGCACATTATTCTATTTATTGTGTGATCTAATTCTCATGCAAGTTTGGTAAGGTGGTCTTTGCCATCACTAATTTACAGATAGGGGGCCTGAAGTGGGCGGATTTGATACTTTCCCCCAGGTTTCATGAGTGGTGAATTGCGGGCCTGCGATTCTCATCCAGTCTGTCTGACTTGTCTGTCTGACTCTGAATCCTGGAGCAAACTGCTTCTACACACACTGCCAGGAGCCCATGAAATGACTGAAATTTAATGCCAAAAATTCACAAAAATAAGAAAATTTTAGCAATAAAAGGGCCCTTAGACGTCTTTCATCCCGTGCCCTACGTTATAAAGTTAGGGAAATTTTGAGTTGCAGAAGCATGTTCAGGTTTTATGGCTAACAAGAGGCTCCTAACTTAGTGACCTTTCCATGTCCTGTGGTCTATCAGTAACTTTCCTGTTAGGATTTCCCTCAGCATCCTACTATTCATAAAACATTGATGATTCGGTTTAATGCTGTGTCTATTTCCCTAGGGGACAAGGGGTTGAAGAAGTTGGGTTCACTTTCATAATAAACTTTCAGTTCCTAAGTTAGCTTCTCAGTTTTTTTCATGTTTATTCTTGCCTGATTTTAAAAATCATTTAGCTATGTCTTATGATTTATTAAGATAAAAGAAAATAATACTTTGAAAATTATTTTCGGCTTTGGTTGGTCAGTAATCTTCCATTTTTGTTTTTTTATTAATAGACCAATAATAATTGCATATATTGGCTTTACTTCAGTTCTTTACTTGATCCTCTGAACAATGACCTCCCAGGGGTGCCCACTCTGTGTAATAAGATGATCTAAATAGACAGCCTGGCATTCTACCTATCATGGTTCTCTGGAGAAAATGCTGATGAAATGTTTTTAACTTTCATGAAAATTCCCAATTCTGACTTTCAAAGAACTCAGGGACCCAGGGCTCATATCTTTTTCACCTGTAGGAAAAGATATGTTTCAGGTAAAAAGCAGAGATGACTGTGATATCTAAACCATTTACTTGGGCCATAGGTTGATATGTTTCTTCTAAGAAGATGAATGTGCAGCTTAACTAAGTCATTACATACAGAGGCTGGTGAAGAGAAGCAAAAAAAGATTAAAAGTCTGCATTTATAGAACACTGTAAAATAGATGAAGCGTGACCTCTTATGGTAGAGGAGCCTGTCGGAAGAGAAGAGTCAGAAAACCTCTAGCAGTGGTTCTCAACCTTCCTAATGCTGTGACCATTTAATATAGAGCCTCATGTTGTGGTGACCCTCAACCATAAAATTATTTTCATTGCTACTTCATAGCTGTAATTTTGCTACTGTTATGTATCGTAATGTAAATATCTGATATACAGGATGTGTTTTCCGATGGTCCAAAGGGGTTGTGACCCACAGGTTGAGAACTGCTGCTCTAAGGTAAAGGCGGGGGAGGTTGTGAGGAGTTACTCATCTCCTGAGCTTTGTTTGGAAATCTTGGAACCTTCTCTCAACCCCCATGACAGGTCAATAATCGATTCCTTACAGGCATCCAAATTTTTTATAATTAATCGTGGAGGAAGTGTCACCTGAAATGTGCAAGGTCAGTTAGTCATATGGCTTCACCAAGTCACAATTCACACTTTGAAAAGCACCCAATTTTTTATCTTTTTATTAAATGTCTAGTGATGGGTCTTACCTATCAGGAGGGAAATCTATTTTATTAAATAGTAAGAAATAGGAAGATCATCCATTATGTATGCTATGAATCAAATTGGCAGAAATGGTATCATGTGAATTGGTAGAATGAGAAGAAGAGTTTACGTCATTACAAGAAAGACTGTTGGCAAGGAACTTGGAGGCATGAGGGTGATGTAGGAATGATAAAGAGTAAGAGACTGTATAGTTTTAATATTCTTATGAGGAGAGAGAACTAAGGTGAAATTTGGAATGAACTTCAGCTGATATCATATGTTGAGATCATATGGGTAAAGGTTTGAGTTATGAATAAGGAGAAATGAATTCAGCTTTCCAGCTTGAGGGCATTTTGTGTATTGCTGATGGATAAAGGGTGAGTCCACTTTGATTCTCCTTTTCTTCTGGTCATCAAGATGTATGAGGTTGGGTCAGGAAAGAGATAACACTTAAGCAGACACATGCATTAAAACTATTACTATGACAACTCTTCAAGATGGAACAAATCATCCCCAGGTTATTCCTTCTGCCCTGCCCACTTCACAACCATATCCTTGAAGTCTGTCCTCAAAGGAGACAGGTCGGAGATCTTACATAGGAGTTCCATTCTTTATTTAGTCAACATTAACACATCTTTTAAGTAACAATCTTCCAAGGTTAGAATATCTCTTTTGGAATATATCTCGGTTCAATTAAATTCCTTTATCTCTTATTGCACTGGCCACATGTAGGAAAGATATTTTTGTGATTCACACATGGAATAACACATCTGTTCTTTTAGGAGTCTTTCAGTAGTTCCAATGCATCTTTATTCTCAGGAGCCCTTTTAAAGGCATGAGTCATTTAAAGTCATCTCAGGATGTCTCCTGAGAAGGAGACATCAAAACAATGGTAAATTCAGGAGATATTGGAGATAGGGAGCCCTGTAAAGGACAAAGAGGAGACCCTTTAGAGGGCAATGCAGGCCTGACACCTATGAGGGAAGGAAGGATTTAGGAGGAGTCTCAGATCATAGCACAGTTCTAAAAATGTATGTCTGTTGGAGAAGTTCCATGTTGGTCGACTAAAATCCAGCTCTAGTATTCCCCATTGTATTCTGTCATTAGCTAGGTACAGCTTGGGTTATGTGTGACCTCAGCTTGAAAACATCATGATCTATTCACTCTGGCAGATCTAAAGGGGTGGTTGTTGGAGGCTGATCTGAGCAACACACCTGTATGGCTTCTGTGGGGTCTGTTGACTCTGAAAATGTGACTGGGATCCTCTACTCTAGCTTAGAGCTGTTGGTGTTGTTGTTAGTTTCAACAGATTTTAAATACAGTCAGTACAACCTCTTTGCCACAGCCATTGTCTGAGCCTAGCCCAGTGCTGGTCAGTAGAGACTGAACTCTTAGATCAGAAATAATCTTTAGGTGTCATGATCACCAAGCATAAGCCTGAAGCCTACTGAGGACAAAACAAGGCTTGTCAATTGTCATGTCTACCTGAGATATATCTATTTCCTTAGGAGCAGAAATAATAAGACTGGGAGGGCTAAAGATCTTCCCACCTATGTATATGGTGAGATTTCTTTTTTGATGACTTTCCTGGGCAGGAGCAGGGTACTGCCCAGACATGTGACACAGGGATTGGCCTTATCTGCCGGCTGTCTCTCCCTGGCTCCTGTATTTGCTTCACTTTCTTGATGTCAGGTGCAGATCCCTTTAGTTTTTTCTTGTTTGTTTGTTTTTGAGACAGAGTCTTAAGCTATTGCCCTGGGTAGAGTGCCGTGATGTCACAGCTCACAGCAACCTCAATCTCTTGGGCTTAAGCGATTCTCTTGCCTCAGCCTCCCAAGTAGCTGGGATTACAGTTGCCCACCACAATGCCTGGCTATATTTTTGTTGCAGTTGTCATTGTTATTTTAGCTGACCTGGGTCAGGTTTGAACCCACAACCCTCAGTGTATGTGGCCAGCACCCTGCCAACTGAGCTATGGATGCTGCAGATCTCTTTGGTTTGATAGGCTCATTAAGTTTGACTAAATGAAGAGGCATCATGTGTTGTAGGCCCTATATTCGTTCTCTTGCTTTGTAAACTTCTTAACCTACTCCTCCTGGACTTCTTTATGACACAACTATAGATGGTGATAAGAGAGATCCCTGGGTCTATTTTTAGCTTTCTTAATATCCTAAACTTGGCAATTGATTTCTTAGAATCTGAAGTCCTATCAGTGCCTTCTTTGATTTAGCAACAAATTCAAGTTTTCATCACCTCCTTAGGCTGCTCTGGTCAAGACAAAGATGGGATTTCTTTTTGCGATTATTAGGGGTGCATCTGGTCCTCACGCTATACATAAATTGTGAAAACAGCGTTCCTTCCTTGGATGTGATCACAGAAACAATTCTTCTTTTCATTAATGTAGTGAATGTTTATTGAGCATTTGCCAGATGCCAGACATCAAGCAAAGGTGAGCAAAACCCAGGTCTTTCTCCTCAGGAATGTAAAATCTACTGACGCCATCAAATAATCACACACAAAAAATGCCATTTCAAATATATCAGGTGCTAGGAAAAAAAACTACACTAATAAAACTAATGATGCAGTTTAATAAACTAAACATAGTAAAACTAAAGCCCTGCCACAGTTTAGGGATTAAAGAAAGGGGACAGATAACAAGAAAAGTTTTTTTTTTTTTTTTTTTCCTGCAAAAGTAACATTGGAATTGGGCTCTGAAGAGTAAAGATGAGCTGCCCATTTGGGGGAAGGGAAAGGCATTGTAGGCAGTGAGAATAGCAAGTGTATGGACCCTGCATTGAGGAGGGCTTGCCATATGAAGGGGCCGAGTAAGGGCCAGTGGAACTAGAGCTCAGAGTGGAGGGAAAATGGAGCCCATGGCACTAGAGAGACAGGAACGAATCTAACCATGTGGGATCCTCTAAGATCTACAGACCATGACACTATGTAATTTTTTTTCTCAGAATCATTGAAAGTAATTTAAGTGGGTGGTGAGTTGGTAGTGACATTATCAAATTTTGATTCAGAAAGGATCAACAGATTGGAGGAGACAAGATGAAAATGAAGAGACCAAGGAAGAGTCTATAAATATGGCAACATTACAGACGAAAGTCTTCTGAAGAACTGAATTTATCCATAAGAAATTTGTTGTCTAAATATTGGCTGTTGAACTAACAGATTAAATGTTGAACCATTGAGTTAGATTAGAACTTTATAATTTTTTAAATTTTAGTTTGTGATTCAAACACATAGTATCAAACTATGAATCTAATACATCTGCTGTGACCAATAGACTACTTAGATCTACAAACATTTGAAAGCAATTCAGTAAAAACTCTATCCTAGGAGCTAGCGTCATATGTCTCCAATAGACAACATTTGTAAATTATCCTTGAAATTAGTTATATTCACTAATCTTAAATATTTGGAATAAAATATATTGCCGTTCATAGGGGATTGAAAATTCCTGAACTCAATTCATTTTTTTTTTCCATTTAGTTGCAATATTTACTCTACATTTAAAAATTTTTTATTTTGTTGAAAAATGCCTAAGATAATGCTAAGATATTCCCCAGTTCAGACTTTATCCAGATGACCACATGCATCTGATTTCATGTCTGAATTCACAGCGCTTCACTTTGCATGACTTTAAGAACCAGAGACAGATTTGGAAGTCCAGAAATCAACTGGCCAACAAAGTTTCTTAATATAGTGCTTATTTAATCTTCTCCTTGTGAAATGGAAGCACCCATTTTTTTCTATGTGGAAAAAAAATTATACATACCAGCTCATTTTATAGAAATAAGTATGTCTCTTTTTATAAGAATTTTAGACAATTAGAGAGTAGAAAAAATTAGAGCGTTTCCAGCGTTAGTGTCTTTTAGACATTTCTTTGGAACTTTGATTCATTAAATCTCAACATAAGATCATTATCAGCATGTTACTGTTGTGAATGATTTACTCTATTTTATTAAAATGCGTAGGAGAAAACAGAAAAATGGAATGGTAGGTTTACATGACAATCTGAAGGAGCTTGGTTTGCTAATGATCACCAGCAGCAATTTCTTTGTTCATTCAATCATTCCACAAACACAAACTGAATGTTAGACACTGGGAAGATGAAGACAGCTAATATATATTCCCTGCCCATAGGGACTTTATGGTCTAATTGGATGTGCAAACAAACAATTGCCATCCAAAGTGACAATCTCAAGCTAATAGAGATATATCTTAGCCACATGGAGGCAAACAGTGTCTGGGTTTACTGTAGTTCAGTTTACTTGACACCAAAGGGAACCTAGTCAATAGTTACTCTGTTTCCCACATGAGTTCTGAATAGTTTGTTTGAAAAGGAGAGGAAGATGGGCAAAAGAGTTCCATATTCACTATTAATAGAAGTCAAACTGGGGGGATCAATCTGGGACCCTTAGCCAAATGGTTTGCTAATATGAAACCCCAAATTAGGTCAGTTTACTCTGGGGGCAGCTTGTTTCCTAGAGGAAGTTATGTTTGGGCCGGTCCAGCTGAGTTAGTTCATTCCCAATTTACCAAGCAGAGAAGTCACTACACCTTCCCTGGGCTGAGAAGTGTTGCATCCAGTAGGGCTCTGTGACCCAGAAGGAAATACCATGAGAAAAGAATGAGCATTCATTTTCCTTGTAACAAATGGCTCTGATTGAGAGGTCAGGAAAGATTTTACATAGGTATCTGAAATTGGTTTTTTAAACAATTTTATTTTAACAGATTTAGGTGGTACATATTGAATTACACTACATACATATATTGTATAGCAGCAGAGTCTGGGCTTTTGGTGTACCCATCACCCCAGTAGAGGGCATTGTACCCCATAGGTAATTTTTTATCCCCCACCCCTTCCCACTCTCCCCCTTAGTGAGTCTCCAATATCCCTTAATCCACTCTGCATACCCTTGTGCCCTAGTTTAGTTGTCACTTACAAGTGAGAACATGAAGTGTTCATTTTTCTGTCCTTGAGTTACTTCATTTAGGATAATGACCTCTAGTTCCATTCAAGTTTCTGCAAAAGACATTATTTCATTCCTTCTTATTCCTGAGTGGCACTCCATGCTGTGTCTATATTCTCCTTTTTCTTTATCCGCTCATCAGTTGATGGGTACTGACGTTGAATCCTTATGTTTGCAATTGTGAATTGTGCTGTGATAAACATATAAGTGAAGGTATCTTTCTGATATAATGATGTCTTCTCCTCTGGGTACAGACCTAATAGTGGAATTACAGGATCAAATGCTAGCTCTACTTTTTTTCCTCTGAGTAATCTCTATATTGATCTCCATAAAGATTGTACTAATTTACCTTGTCACCATCAGTGTATAAGGACTCCCTTGTTGTCTCATCCACCAACATCATTATTTTTTTTTTACTTTTTAATAATGCCCATTCTAACTAGAACAAATGGCATTTCATTGTGATTTTAATTTGAATTTCTCTGATAATTAGTGATGTTGAGTATTTTTCATATGTTTGTTCACCATTTGTATATCTTCTTTTAAAAAATGTCTCTATATGTCCTTTTCCTACTTTTTAAGGTTTTTGTTTTCTTGCTGAGTTATTTATACATTCTGAATATTCATCTTTTGTCAGACATATAGTTTGCAAATATTTTCTCCTCTTCTGTAGATTGTATATTTACTCTTTTGGTTATTTCTCCCACTGTACAGAAAACCCTTTTAGCCTAATCTTAATAGTGCCATCTGTTTTCCATTTTATTCCATTGCTTTATAAATTCTTTTCCTAGGCCAATGTCCAAAAGAGTTATTCCTAGGTTTTCTTCTAAGATTTTTATTGTTTCAGATCTTATATTTCAGTATTTGATTCATCTTGAGTTAATTTTTGTGTATGTTGAAAGGCAGGGATGGAGATTCTTGAAATAGTTTTAAAGAGTAGGAATAGATTAGGCTCTAGAATGGGGAAAGCAATCAAGAACAGTATTCTAGGCAGAGAGCATTCCAAAGGCTCAGTGTCACATGTGCTAATAAGGCAGAAGCTATAGTACTTAACAAGTGACTGGATGTGCGCTGTGGGTGAAAAAGGAAGATAAAGAAAATATCCAGGTTTCTAATTGGGGTGACTAGGAGAGGCTGGCACTAGGGTACCATTCCCTGAGGTAGGAGGAAAAAGCAGATTTGGGGAACTTCTCTGAACATGCTGTGTGTGCTTCCTGTGGGACATCCAAGTGGTGTAAGCAATGTAATCATATTGGCCTTAAGGTCTAGAGTTCCCACCATTAGTGCCATGACAGAAAAGGCAAATAAAATTACTTTTTATAGAAGTAGCAGAGGTAAAAATGCAGTGCAGCATAATGAAAACAATCTCATTCATGGGATTCAGACAGACCTGGGTTTGAATCCTGACACACTACCTTGTAGCTATTAGAAAACCACCCTGACACCTTAATTGTCATGAGTATAAAATAGTGGTATGCATACCTACCTACCAGGCTGCCATAAAAAATCAATGAGATTATGTATGTACAGTATTAGCACAATCCCTGGCACATGATAGATATTTAGTAATTACTCAAGGTACTTAGCTCGTGAAAATTCCTATTTGTTGAGGGATAAGGAAACGGGAAGAAAGAGCTTATATCTACAACCAGAAAGGGGAAGAGGGCAGCAGCAATGTCCCCTGTGTAAACAGGAAGCAGAGGGACAAGGCCACCAATACACCACGAAAGAGCTGTGTCTACTTCACTGCTACTTCATGGCCACTGTCTACCATCCTTGACTGCTTTGCTTCCTCTGCTGAACATGGGAAGATCTGCTAAGGCTCAGCCCAGCTTCCTCTTTGTAATCAGCACACTTCTGTTAAGAGCTGTACAGCTTTTGCTTCATGTCTCTGGGTCTGGGTTGGAATGAAGGGAAAGGAGACTGAGAGGTGAACAAAGCATTAGGCAGAAGGCCAGTGGGTCTGATTGGAGAAAAGGAGGATGGCCACGGGCTGTCTCAGCTTGTTGCTTGTAAGTACTGAGTTGGCTGCTGTTCTTGTGAAGGAACCTGAAGTTTGACTGGACTATCATGAGCCTTTCCACTCCTTTTTTTTCCTTATCCCACTCTAGTATATACAAAGTGATAATCCCTTTCTGTCATCCACACTTCAAGCTTTCCTACTAAGGTGCAAATGACCAATAACAATTCAGAGAAAAGTAGAACCATACTCTGACTTCATTCCTGTGCTACGTCCTTCCCCTCCCATAGCCTCAGAAGATGTGCTTCATAAGTGATATCTTCCTTTTCCACCAGTTTTAACTTAACATTTTTTCTTTTTAAATAATGATCTGACGCTTACTACAATTAAAAACTTTGCTAAGGATGAGGGAGCTCAGTCACCTTCCTGGGGACAGCATGTTTTCTCTTACAGGGAGTATTTATTTCTCATCATGAGAAACATCAAAAGGATCTCTCTAACAATTCTAGGTGAAAAATATTTCTGAAGGGGATATTTTGCATGCAGAACTCTTTGGGGGCCCTCTGTAGTCGTCTCCTAATGCATCTAGGTATAACACTTGGCATATAATAAGTTCTTGATAAATTTAGTTAGATAAATAAATGCACAAATAGATTCCTAGTGACTTACCAAATCAAAACATTCCCTTGTTTGTGGAAGTGTGTAAATGACTGTGGGCTAGACCAGGTGCAAGCTTTGAACAGAAGGTAGAGTCTTAACAGGAGATTCCGAAGCATGGAACCCTGGAGTTGGAAAGGAATTTTCTGTGCTGATTGGAAACTTGGCTCTGGCTATGGTTCCTCTGTCACAGATTTTGGGGTGGGAGAGCTCCCACAGGGAGAGCAGCACGCGCTGACATGGAAACTGAATAGAGCCTTGGCTAGGATGGGAGTCATTGCTATTTTAGTCACTTCCAGATGTCTACTGCTGTAGCTTCAAGGGAAGGAGAAAGATGAGTGGAGTGCGGCGTGCCCACTGGGTGAAAGGGGAGGGGTATTCCCCTTCCAAGCTTTTCAAATCATATTTAGAGGTACCCCTCACTATACTATGAAGGTAGAGTGCATAAAGCTTTTTAAAATTATTCTCTTTCATAAAACCTCTATCATTTACACTTGACTATACATATAACCAATAGGCAAACTGGGGAAACCTTTGTGAAGTGATCAGGATTCTCTACCCCAGCCCCCAAAGTACAGCCCTCCCCCTTTGGTTGTGACCTACTATTTATGAAGCGCCAGCCACTGAGCATATGCTGAATGTGCACGTGCCAGAGGAGCCCGCTGCCCCAGTAGCTCTCCTGCCAACCTAACAGGCTCACCAGATGCTTGTTGTGTATCTACTTTCTCCTTCCACGTTATTTTTAGGGTGTCTTTTAATCCCAATACTGTCATTATGAATTACAGGAAGATGTCAGGTTGTAATATTTATGGATGTGGAGAGGAGGCCCTCTGAAAGCTTTTCTAAAAGGGTGTGTGGGGTTCTTTTCCAGAGGACCTGGCCCCACCAGGGACCAATCGAGGGGCATACATCACAGTCCATGCTGGCCGGGTTCATAGGGGCTCTTGTTTCCTTCTTTCACTGGGAAAGTGCGGCCCAGCGTGATACAAGTCTTAAGAGAAGAAAGCACAGGGGAGGCAGATAGCACAGTGGTTAAGTATATACTTAACATACATACAGGGTTTGAATTACACCCTGTTTAAATTCAGACTCCGTCACCTACTAGGTATACGAACCTGGACAAGTTAGGTAACCCTCGTAAGCCTCAGTTTCTTCATCTGTGAAATAGGTGAGACGGTAGCTATTGAATCTTTGGGTGTGTGCACAGCGGGGAGATCACAGTGAATAACACCTCCTCCTTTGTCCACTAGGTTATGAGCTAACCAGAAATAAAACAAAGGGCAGGCCAGGTAGAGGTCAACACGTCATCTTCATTATTGTTAAAGATGACTTTAAAGAAGGTGGTATCTTTCATGGATAAACGTGCTTCACAGCCAGACCCATCTGCCAGGACAGGCCTCCCCTTGCAAGGGCAGAGCACAGTACATGCTCCCTCAAGAGGAGGAAGAGTGGTCTACATCTCTCCATCCATGCTGAGGAGGCCCTGGAGGGTGGTGGGCAGTGTTATGTTTATGGATCTTCTCCAGGTGGAAGGAAACATCAGGAGTGAGGGACGTGATTGCCCCCAGGGGTAGTAACATTGTAGGGTTCTTGTGAGGATTCTGTGAGATGAAGTAAGGTGTTTAACAAGTGCTAAATGTTCCGTGAAATGTGTGCACTGATATCACGTGTTCCTGCAACCGTGATCACCGAGTGTCAGGATGGCAGCAAGGAAATGGGGTGACAAAAGACAGGGGGGGTGGAAAATGATATATATTGTCCCACAGGGCAAAAAATATAAACAGCTCAGGATATAACCTTTAAACTAAAGAATTTAAAGTGTCTACACTAACAGATTCTGCTATTGTTTCACCCTGGGACAAAGTGCCCACGTGAAGGTTTGAGGCAGGGTAGAGAAGGTTGGATTTAACACAGGTGAGAGGAAGCAGAGCACTTAACCACATGAATGTAAGGCAAGATGGCGCAGAACTGGGAACTGGAAATCCTGGCACAGTGGACTCTCCTGGAATAACGATGTCTAGGTCTTGGGCAGGTGGCCAATCCAAATCTATTTGGTTCCTTATCTTGCACATGAGACTGGCCTACCTGCCGTGTTTGAGTTTCTATTTGTCTTTTAGCCCTAAATGGTCTTTTGCTTTTGAACCCCTGGATTCAGTGATATTCCTGCCTCAGCCTCCCAGATGTTCTTTTGGGTTGAATATTAGACAAGGTTCTCCAGAGAACCATCACCAATAGAAGATACATACAGGTCTGACAATTAAATTGGCAAACTCATACTAGAAAAAGTGCTACATACCTCATGGCTGAATTATCACTAGGGTCACCTTTGAAGTACTCCTCTTGACGATCTGGTGACTATAGTGATACTCAGCAATGAGGTATGTACCATTTTTTCTAGGATGAGTTTGTGAATTTAATTGTCCAACATTCTGTGCCTGGGTGTGTTTATATAGCTCATATATGTATAAGAAGTTTGTTATTTATAATTCATTTGGTTTTTTTTTGTTTTATGAGGGGGCTCTTTTTTTTTTTTTTTGAGACAGAGTTTTGCTTTGTCACCCTCAGTAGAGTGCTGTGGTGTCACAGCTCACAGCAACTTCAAACTCTCGGGCTCAAGTGATTCTCTTGCCTCAGCCTCCCAAGTAGCTGCAACTACAGGCACCCACCATGATGCCCAGCTACTTTTAGAGACAGAGTCTCACTCTTGCTCAGGCTGATCTTGAATCCATGAGCTCAGGCAATCCACCTGCCTCAGCCTCCCAGAGTGCTAGGATTACAGGCATAAGCCACTGTGCCCAGCCCTTTCTTTGGGTTTATTATATGTATATCTTGACATATTATATATAATTTATAAATTAATACAAATAATAGATTTATTGTATATATACAATATTTATTTTGAGGAATTGGCTCACACAACTGTGGAGGCTGAGATGTCCCATGATCTGCCATCTGCAAGCTGCAGACCCAGGAAAGCCAGTGGTGTGATTAAATGTGAGTCTGGAGGCCTGAGAAGCAGAAGAGCCATGGTGTGAACCTCACTCTGAGGGAAGGAGGAGATGAGACGTCCCAGCCCAAGAAGGGAGGCAGGGAAAAGGGGAAAATTCTCCCTTTCTTCTTTCATTCTTCCTCCTTTTGTCCTCAGTGGTATAAAGGATGCCTGACCATGCTGGGGAGGCCATCTACTCTACTGAATCCCTCTATTCATATTCACAAATGCTAATCTTGTCCAGAGACACCTTCACAGACACACCCAGAGACTGTATTTGACCTGGACTCCTCCTGGCTCCCTCAAATTAACATATAAAATTAACCATCACAGGTTGTATTTATTTTTTCATAAACTGAAAAGTGCAGATATAGGCTGGTGTGGTGCAGGGAAGACCAGCACTTCGGTATCTATCTATGCCCTTCTCATCCCATTCTGTCCCTAGTTAAGCATACGAGTGCCTCTGAAATTTCTGAAGCTTTTATTTCCTTCTGCTTCTTAAAGACAGTACAGTATTAAAAAGTACAGTATTAAATAATAAATTTGCAAGCAATTTGAAAATGTGAAAGCAAGAATATTTTTTTCCCCCAGATCTCTGTTGGCTTCTGATTTGAGGTGATCTTTGTTTAGGGCAATTTTTAGAATTATTTCTCTTAATTCTTCCTCTGGTAATTAGTATCCCAGACATTTCCTCCTCTTGCTCCTCCACAGCCCCTGCTTTCTCCTCCCTCTTCAGCAATGGGCTTCAAAGTCACTGGGTTGATTTAAATGATATGGAAGCAACCAATTGGATTTTCTAAGATTCATGGGTGACTCACCTGATCTCAAGAGGAAGCCCTGCAGTGGCAAGTTATTATTTTCTCATTTCACAAAACATAGTAATTTTTAAGTTATTGCCAGAGTGAAGTCAGAGAGGCCCTAGGGGGTGGATCTATAATGTAGTGATATGAAACTGTGCTTCGAGGCTGAGAGTGAAAAACACAGTGAATTTGAACAAGGTGAGAACAAGGTGAATATTATAAAACAGTGAATGTGAACAAGGTGAGAACAAGGTGAATATTATAAAACAAAGCCACCTCAGAATGTGCCAGTGTTCTGTGTATAGAGAGGAGCTATTCAGATGGCTTTGGGAGATGGTAATTCCAGCCCCTGCAGACAATGTTTAGGAAAGACACCATAATGCACAAGTAAGCATGCTTGTTCTGGGAACTGTGCAGCTGGGTTCCAATGTCATTTCACCTGGTCCTCGCTTTTGTTAAGGGGGAGCTGAGAGAGAGCTCTTCTGTAAGGAGAAACATCCAGTTATGGTTCCAGTGACTAGAAATGGGAACCTGCCACAGCACTTGGAGGAAGCAGGTTTCCAATCCAACCCCCGCTCATATTAACCAAGCTCTAAAATTGAAAATCTAATGAGACCGTGAACTATGTTTTGATGTTTAAATCAATGGGTATTTGATGGCTCCACAGCTGAGCAAACCTATAGTTGCTTAAAAATTTTATCTGTTTAGAAGTAACTGAATTTTGAGTAAACCAAGAAGCTGCCCATCAACGAGGCAGCTGAAACCTTCACTCTAGGCAACAAAACAAAGGGCTCGTGTCACAGAGCAGTGACCCAAGTTTGAAAATTAATGTCATTTTGTTATTCCTCTTAAGAGTTAATCTTTTCCTTTGAGTTGCTCTTCACAGCATCTGCTAAGTGGCTTTGTTGTTGGATTTTAGGGCTTGGCACAATATTCGGTCCTCTTTTATGGCTATTACGACAATAAAAGAACAATCGGATGGATGAATTTCAGGTTGCCGCTCTCCTATTTTCTGGTGGGGATTATGTGCATTGGATACAGCTTTCTGGTTGTCCTCAGAGCGTAAGTGTCATTTGCCTTTTGGGAAGTAAACCACAATATCTGGAATTGCATTGGGGTGGGGGATTAATTTAAGAATTGGATATAATTTGGTTGCTATTTCACATCTAAAGGATGCAGCGTCTGTAAGAGCTGAAATGTAGCTTAGTTTCAACACTGACATTAATGACACAATTACACCCTCAAAACAAAAGGGTTGGATGCAAACACAGGCCTTTGAGTCATTTCACTGGGTCAGCCTGATGGTTGCCTGCCTATCTTGTGTTTAAACATATTTTTAAAACATGTCTTTTTGTACTCCCAGGTGTGAGTCAATGTTGCCAACAAGAGAGGGAAACAGCTGCTGACCCCTTTTGCAAGCAGTGAGGTTTGCATCTTGCAGAATCAGCTCAACAGGCAAAAATCTGTTGTTCTCTGTTCATTTTTCACAAACCAGAATAATCACTCATCCAAAAAATTTTAGCTGTGTAAGACAGCAAAAACGAATGGCTCCCAATGAGACTGTCACGCTCAACTGTACAATCATGGTTTGTCTTGGGAAAGGATTTATTAGAGTATGGGGAAGGATACTGATAATACTGCAGTTCATTTTCTTCCCCCTGCCTGAAATATAATACCCCACTAAAAGGCACTGTAGGAAACCTAGCTCAGTTATTTGGGGCTATAAAAAAAAATTGACCCTTTAGCTGATTTTCTGAACTAGTTTAGGGAAGAGTTGAAATATTTCAGGCAAGTTCCCCATTCTTTTCTTTAACGGTGCACAAGGTGAATCAGCCTTTTGCCTCATTGTTGGAGGTCCTCTGCCTGAGAGGCTAAGGGGGGAAAGGGGCACAGTCACCCTGAGCTAGACCTCTCTGTCACAGTCTGTGACACAAGTGTGCTCTAAACCTGGCTGATTCTGGCAGGAAAAACTCTCATGTTTAGTTTGTAAGCTCTTTCAGGACTTGAAAAAAGTCTATTAGAAACCCCATATCCAAGATATTTATCCACCTGTCCAACTGTAAGCAGAGACCTCACATATAAGGTCACTGTTCATTGGATAAAGTACGACCACATTCCAAACAATCTATTTTCTAATCTTTTGACTATATTTCTTTGGTTGGATTAAGGCAGTGGTACCCTTTACATTGCTGAGGGCTCATAAGTTCTATATATCATTTATGTGTTGGTCCTTTTCATGTCCAATTCCTCAGAGTTTTTCTGTGACTCCACAGAGGCCTTGTACCCCAGTGGGCACTCAAGCCATTGTGATTCAAACAGCTCCATCATATATGTAATTATACAACCGCCAACAAACTATTGCCCTGCTCTGTTCTCCTGTTTTCCATCTCTCATAGAGAGATGTAACAAGTGTGAGGACTCAATGAGTAAATGCATACAAAGCACTTAGGACAAGTCTGGCAAAGGAAAGTTGTATAACAGACTTTTTAGGATTGTAATTTTATTAGGATTGTGATCGAAGAAACAAATAAAACCAGCATGGAAGGAATTGAGGCCACAAATAGCCCCCCAAAACAGGGCAGTCATATATGATTGCTTAGTTGTACATTAATAGATTCCTAGATTGACTAAAGCAGCTTTCTGGCTCAGTGCCTGTGGCTCAAGCGGCTAAGGCGCCAGCCACATATACCTAAGGTGGCTGGTTCGAATCCCCAGCCCGGGCCCGCCAAACAACAATGATGGCTGCAACCAAAAAATGGCCAGGCGTTGTGGTGGACGCCTGTGGTCCCAGCTACTTGGGAGGCTGAGGCAGGAGACTCGCTTGAGCCCAGGAGTTGGAGGTTGCTGTGAGCGTGATGCCATGGCACTCTACCCAGGGGGATAGCTTGAGGCTCCGTCTCAAAAAGAAAAAAGAAAAAAACAGCTTTCTGGCAGATGAATTTAAAGTATCTAGAACATCATTGTGCAAGGCAAGCCATATATGTAATTTAAACATTTCCAGTAGTCATATCAAAAATAAACAATTCAATTATTTTTAATTGAATATTTTATTTAACCCAATATATTATACTGACATATGATCAATACAAAATTGTTATTGAATCATCTCTGTCTTTTGGGAGTGTTACCAAGTCTTTGAAATTTGATGTGTATGTTATAGTCATCACATTCTCAACGTAAGGTTCGGTAACATTATGCTGCTGGTGATGACATATTAGACAGAGAAGCTCCAGAGGAAGCAGTAGCTTTCTCAAACGTGCCATTTAGGATGGTTGCAAGGCACCAACTCCACCTTTCATACCCCAGTGTCATCCGTGTTATGTCAACCAAACCAGTCCTGCTTTGTTGGCCTCTCCCTCTGGCACGAACCTTTGGTTGCTCTACCTGATTGGCAAGTGGTTTAAGTTCATTAGCCTATAGACCAAGACAATACAGCAGCAATCAGTACCTGCATCCCACCTCACCCCAGCCCTAGGGACAATGCTTAGAAGAAAAAGAATTGATGAGCTATAAATAATTGTATAGAATCATTTGTCACCTCTTCCCACCCCCATCCAATCTGATATACTCTTGGAATAAGGATGATGAAGTTATGAGGCACATTCCTCAAACTGAATAGAAAGGAACTTGAGTTCAAAAGTCACTAGGCCACATCAGGACTTTGTCATCCTGCCCAGACTGTGAGCTGCTGCAGCCTCATCCACAAATCAGGCAAATATCTATTTTTAATTACTTAATAAGAAAATGGAAGGTAAAATGAGAAAAGATACCAAGAAAGTACTTTGAGGTTTTAAGGTAGGATGGTTTAGGTCTCTCTCTTTATTAGCATTAAAAGTCTTGCATTTGGAAACCTCCTCAACTCCCAGCAAACTGAATGGTTCAGTGCTCGGTTTTAAGTCCTTCCTTCATCTTTCCTTCCTTCCCTTCCTTCCTCCCTCCCTTCCTTCCTTCCTTTTTTCTTTCCTTTCCAGGTCAGTGTATATTCCTAATCACATCAGAAGCTTAGAAATCTTTATAATAAATGTAGTTTCATATGTACAAAAGCAAGTTTTTAACACAATTGTCTCATTTGTTTGAAGTTTTATGTCCCAGTGTAAAGGTAGTTTGAAATTCAAAACCAAATTGTTCCCGTTAGAAACAGTCAGCTAAGATAGAAGTTCTGGGTTTCACAGGTGTGCTTTACGGAAGCTGAACTTCTGGAAACAGCTAAATCATCCAGGGAACACATGCCGAGTGAGAAGCTCCTTGTGTGACGTCTGATCAATATAAAATTGTTATTGGATCATCTCTGATCCTATCACCTCCCAATAGGCTTTTCCAGGACTTTTCCTTACTGCGGTGTTCCCTGGGATTAGTTATACTTTCTCTGTTTATGAGTCTGGCCATAAAAATATTCATAGGATAGGCTGGCTATATCCTCAAATACCTAAATCAAGTGCCATATATAACTGAAAATGATATTAAAATTTTTGTCCACATAAACTATCAGATACATTTACAGCCATAAAGTTTGTGTGCAATTAAAAATAGTATGCAATTGCACGCTTTATTTACAGTATATATTTCTCACAAACCTTCATGTACTATAAACCAGCCTCAAAACATGCATATAAGTATATTTAAATTTGGCAAAGTAACAATATTTTCATCTGTATTTCTAAATCTGCAAAAATAATAATAATTAATATTTGAAATAAAAATAGTATTTAACATTTGCTGAGTATCTACCATGCATCAGTTTAAATTACATTAATTTTAACCCTTAAATATTACCAAGTGGGTATCAATTTCACCACTTTACAGGTAATTAAATAAAATTCAGAAATACTAAATGAACTGCCCAAGATCATTGACCAGAGGACCTATTTGAACCTAGAGTTTTCTAGTTCAAAACTATCTTCTACTAGGCAGGGTGTGGTGACTCAGGCCTCTCAGCACGTTGGGAGGTCAAGTGGGAGAATTGCTTGAGGCCAGGAGTTTGAGACCAACCTAGGCAATAGTAAAACCCCATATCTATGAAGAGAAAAAGAGAAAGTATTCTTTACCCCCACAACTTGCCACTCTCTGTATTGTTCTTACATGGACCAAGCCAATTTTTCTCTCTCATTAATCTTATACAGTGGGCTGAATATGTATTAGTTATTTCTATCGGATAGATTAAGGTTCAGTGGAGTTTGATGATTTGACCAAGATCAAATAGCCAGTAAATTCTAGAACTGAACTTTTAATGCCACCATGCTCTAATTCTAGTATTCATTTTTTTCTGATTTCTGGGATGGATTCATCTATATTGATGATGACAAGGACATAGCTCTAGCTTGTCCTAGGTAGCCTTTTTAATTTTTTAAATTCCATATTAAAAATTTTTCTTGCCTGTTGCCAAATTTCTTTGGAGTTGTATGGCCTTGAATTGATTCCTATGGCTGAAAATTTTTTGAAAACAAAAAAACCCCTCCAAAATCAAATCTATCAAAACTAAATTTTTGTCTTACAAGACCCTTGCATGTTTCAAAGTTACGTTAAAATCATGGCCAACCTTACACACCATTTCTAAATCAGAGAAACTTTGTTTTCTCCCCTTTCCCCAGATTGCCAGTGCCTTTGTCCACTTTCTTTTCACTTCTTTAGTGCTGGTTGACCCAGACAGCTGTGACCCATCTAACGCTCAGCCTAAACATCTTCTGTGTCTCTTGGTAGCCTTACAGGAAATCTTAGCACCAAAACTGGTTCTCTCTCTTCTCTCCTACACTCACCCCCAATTCATTTTTCTTTGTTGAAAGAATTTCTCGTAACTAATTTGAGAAAAACAGAGTTCCTCACAGACACTACTCCAATATTATGCCTTTCCCAGATATTTTCATTGGCATTGACAATGTTAAATTTTTTAATGAAGGATTTCAGACCACATTACAAGCTAGGGAAGGGTAAGTAGGACTGGCCTACATGGCATGATGTCCTGGAAAATCCCCCAAAGCATCTGATTGTCTCCACTTCCTCAAACTGCAGTTGGCCTTGTTTCAGAAATGCTTGGAGCAGAAAAGCAGTGAGGTATGAAAGACTTAAAGTCACCATGTTCTATTTCATATTACTGCTTTATGAACTGCATCTATGATTATGATACTCAGCATGAAAAATTCCCTCTTGCACACATAAACTAAGGATAGTAATGTTCCAGGATAAATGGCAACTATTTACAAAGTGAGATGGAATTATGAAACCTATCATAGTGACAAGGTGAACACAATGGTGTAATGAGCTTATATGGTATGATATGTATTGTACCGTGAAAAAGGGCACCATGGATTTGTTTAGAGACACTCTGTCTGGTGCTAAATTTACTTCCAGAATGACAACTTATGTATTTCTTGATTAATGTAATTGCTGTTCATGGAGTACCTACTATGGGCAATCTAATGCCAGGGGATTTGACCGTGAACAAAATAAAGTCCTTGTCCTCATGGTGCTCAGTTGGGGAAACAGATGACAAAGAAAGGAATAACCAGAGGTTGTGGACAATATACTATGACTGTACTATGAATTTGTATTTTTCTGTTATCTTTGCAGTCTAATATTTGCTGCATTTTCTTCTTTCTTGAGAATTCAATATGGTATTCCTCCCTTACCCTAAAATGTTCAGAGGCCCCTGGAGGATGCCATCAATTATATGTTCCTGTTCATGTTTTCCACCCCAAATTTAATGCCTTTTTCATCTTAAAAAAGCCCTTATCAAGCACTGTGGCAGAAACTTTTGTAGTGTAAGGTGTGACTGTGAAACTAGCACAAATTTATTTTTCCTTTATTCACAATTTCACAGATAAAAGGTTCATTCTTACATGTTAGCCACTTTAGCATGCTATTTTTTTCTTTTTCTTTTTTATTGAGTTGAGTGAGAACTTTGGGCCTTTTAACTTAAAGGAATCATTTCATGGCTTCTCTTTGGCATATCTGAATGGCCAATATCACTACTCTTTTTTAAAAAAATTGATGCAAAATAAGGTTTATTTTAGATAAAAGAAGGAATAGGATGGAATTTGTCAGAAGCTGTTGGAGGTGAAAATAAACAACAATTTGGTGGTGTTAGAAAGAGAGGTGGTGTTCTTAAAACCGTGTCGGTGGTGAAAAGATTCTGATACCTGTACTAAAAAATGGAGCACAAAAGGCACTTAAAATGACAAGACTAAAAATGTAAACAAGGTGTTTTTTGCAGGATTCATATCGTGTTCTCAGAACACATTGCAATAAGAAGTTTTTATCATAAGGTGCATGTCACTCATGAGTCAGTCTTTATGCTGAATAAGGAGACAGCATCATTGAAAATGAGCTACTCAAATTCAGCCAGTTGGCAAGTTAGGTACAAACATTACTATCTTTGTGCTTTGGGGCCAGGATGAGGTAAACTAAGGGTGAGTTGAACACAAGCACTGTGATATCTCAACAGTGGATTTGATAACCAAGATAGCTACTAAGTAACTAGCAGGTCAGGAGTCTAGACAACCTGGGTCTGTGGGCCAAAGGAGGATTCATGTTCCAGATGGGATAGAGTGGGATGGGATTCCATTATGGCACTACTCAGAATGGCATGCAATTTAAAACTTATGAATTGTTCATTTCTGGAATTTTCTATTAATATTGTTTGACAAAGATTGATTGCTGGCAACTGAAACTTCAGATAAAGAGGGATTACTTGATTAGTCCCATCCTTGCAATAGTTTTCTTTTTCTTGTGTACTGGTCTTATCCAGAAAGTTGTTTCCTACCTCCCTCTCCATCCCTTTCCTCATCCTGACTTCCATTTTAGCAGAGGCTACATTATAGTGCCCCTGTTGGCTTAGGATTTATGGAAGTGTTTATTTGATTTATTAAAAACATCCCCAGGTATCCATGAAATAACTAAATGACCCTCGTGCATAAACAGAACTGCAAACTTGTGAACCAAGGAAAGAAATTAGGTATAAAAATCCTTAGCCACAGCATAAATGCGACAGTTATCTTCCCCAGCTCTCTTGCAAAACAAATGATATATTGAGATTGCTACTCATAGACATAGTCATTGAAAACTATATAGTTTCTTTGAAAGAGAAGAAATTCTCATCTGCACATTTTTGCTGTCTAGCTAAAGAGTCGCTTTGTACATGGAACACTTTCCAGCTATCAGGCCTGTATCTCAACAAAAACATGCCATGAGCAGAAGTTTGTCTTTAGTATTCTTCCTTGTCCCTTTCAGTATCCTACCCTTTTTCACATTATTTCTCACATGTTAGACGTTCCCAATTTTCTCACCCTCTCTGGAAGGCCACCTTCAGCTATAAAATATTGTCATTGATAAAACTCCATTAAAACTTGTCTGCGCAATTGTAAGAGGGACTCTACCTACCAAATGCAAACATTGTAACCTAATTCTTTGCACCCTCAAATTAACCTGAAACCATACAAAAAAAGAAACTACCTCAAACAAATAATTTTTTTCTTCCATACCATTTCTTTCTAAGGCAATAAAGAATTTTAAAAAGGTCAATTTCAATTTAAAAATAAAAACAAAAAACAAAACTTATCTGTTCAGTGGTCATTTTTACTTAAGGTCCTAACCTTTATGGCAGTACAAAATCTGGACTGTGGCAGATCAATCAAATAAATCATTTTCTCTGTAGGTTAAACCACAGGGAATGTCTGATTTCAAACCTTTTTGACCTGTAAAAAGTCATTTTTTGTGTGGTTCAGTAGATTTCACGGTGTCCTAGGTTAGACACTGTGGAAAAATCAGAAGACCATAGCACTTGACCTATCTCTGTGCTTTACTTCTAGATAATTCCAGCAAATTATTTCACATCTTTGAGCTTTAACTTCCCCATCTGTAAAAAGGAGGGTAACCACCTTGACCTCTTGCCAAGTTTTTGAGGAGAACAAGTACATACACATAATCACCACTGGCAAAGAGTAAAGTGGTGCAAGGAAGAAAAGAATAATTATTTGTGGTTATTTTTCATAACATGGCAGCCTATTTAAAATGTATAAGCCTCCATAAACTACCAAAGGTGAATTTGGATGGCCTCAGAGATGCCGGTCAACCTACACTGTCAGCTGTATGTCATTGCTTCTTTCTTCTTTTGGTTCCCTATGACTATAATATTTAAAAAACCCAAACCTTACGGGACTGTTTTATGACACGTGTCATATGAAATTTTAATTTTTCTATTTATAGTGATAGAGAAGAAAGGGAATGGAGTCAGTGGAATACAGATCTCCAACCACTAAAATAAACCTATAAGTACATGCATTTTGATCTCCTCCAGCAAAAAAAAAAAAAAATTAAAATAAAAATCACTGATTAGAATATATCACTTGACATGAAGGTGGTATGAAAATCTTGATATTTTTGTCAAGAACTGTAGAGTATACAGAAATATAATGCATTCAGTGTAATCACTCCTTGGGAGAAGATTCTAGGAGTAATTACATTTCACATAGGAGTTTCTTGGCCTGGTTTAGTCCATTCATAGGCTTCAGGTGGTCTGGAAACTAACTGGAGTTGTGTGGAACAGTTTGAAAGTGTGTGTTTATATATATGTGTGTGTGTGTGTGTGTGTGCATACTTATATATACATATATGCATACTTACATATACATAAAACATATATATGTATACATGCATATATATATTTTGTTATACATATTTTGTTCCCCTCCTTCCTGGGGGACAGACTCAGTGGTTTTTATCAGATTCTTAAAGGGATCCTTATCTCATAAAAGGTTAAAATTGATTTATTTGACATGAATTTCTCAGTTTAAGAAAAATAATGTGTTTTTATGTATCTGTTGAATTGTTAAAATCATCAATGCTTAGTAGTTTTTTTTAATTTTGAAGACCTGAAAAATTGGCAGTTTAAAAATTAAACAAAAACATAACTTAAACCACTTTCTGGTCCTTATAACAAGTTTGTTTAAAACAATGTCTTTTAGATATTGCTTCTCCAATTTACTTATAATTTTCCTAATCTGTTGTGCCCTAATGCCTTTTTCTTTCTTTTCTTTCTGGCTGTTGGGTTATACTTCCTGGTTTTACAGGATGACCAAAAACATTGGTGATGATGGAGGTGGTGATGACAACACGTTCAACTTCAGCTGGAAGGTGTTCTGCAGCTGGGACTACCTGATTGGCAATCCTGAAACAGCAGACAACAAATTCAATTCCATCACCATGAACTTTAAGGTAATGACATGATCTTTAAAAGCCTGTTATTTGTGTTTCTAAGAATAAAATGAGAGGTTTTCCATACGGTCTAGAGAGTGCATTATTTTGACAATTAGAAGAAAGATTAACTCATCAGTTCTGCCTACTGGGATCAGGGCCTGGGTCTGATTATGACTGGAAAATATCTAATGAACATAAAAGCTCTATTATTCCTTGAGGACTTTTTTTCTTAAATCTGGCACTAAAGTAATGTTACTTGCTTGTAACAGGAGATCAGCAGTAATCAGAATCAGGTTTTTTAAATTATAGAACAATGCTCACTAATTATTTATAGGAATGAGTCAGAACAATATTTAAAGTGACTCTAAAACATTATTTTGTACTTTAAGAAATTGTACTGGAAGAAAATATCTTTTAGAATAAAGATGATCCTAGTACAAGTCCAATCAGTTTGTTTGCAAGACTTCCTTCTGCTTTGTCTCACTTGCCATCACTTACAGGCAATAGCCACCTGGTTTGGGAAATCCCAGGTTTAGTTTATATTGTCATTCCTCACATTTTGATGTTTGCTAAGCTAATTCCTGTGTCCATGATACTTTTTAGTGGCTAAGACATTCCTTTTTGTTTTGTTTTGTTTTGTCTGGGTACAGGAAGCTATAATAGAAGAAAGAGCAGCCCAAGTAGAAGAAAATATCCACTTGATCAGATTCCTGAGGTTTCTTGCTAACTTCTTCGTGTTCCTAACACTTGGCGGGAGTGGATACCTCATCTTTTGGGCAGTGAAGCGATCCCAGGAATTTGCACAGCAGGATCCTGACACCCTTGGGTGGTGGGAAAAAAATGAAGTTCGTTTCTGCATGCTTATTCTGTGCTTATCACCTGCTGTTTGTGATTTTGTCAGTTCTGTTTCTATGATGGAATAGTAAATGAGACCACTCTTTACCTACCCGCAACCTGCCTTACAGTTCACCAACTCCATTGCACACTTTTCACTATACTCCAGTCTTGTTTCTAAGTCGTGCTGTTTTTCATTTTATCACTTGAGGAAAAGTTAGTCAGAAGAGCTATTAGGAAACATACGGACTGACCACATGTTACAGATAGGAATGGTGAATCTCAGGAGACTGTGTGATGTATTTATGTTCACAAAGTTATGAGAAGCATCAGGGTAGGAACCTAACAGTCTTGATTTCCAGTCTAAAACTCCTTCTATGACCCTATGTTGCTTTCTTCATAAATCCCACATCTGTCCTTGAAAGATCCAGTGGTTGACTGGGTTATTTGAAGCAGCCATGATGCAGCCCTTGGTCCCTGCATTGATCTCATTGGAATCGTTCAGATGACCTCCCTAACTTGGCTTCTCTCTGTTTCACTAGAAGCCTAACTTTCCCTCGATTTGCCGTCTACTCCTTCCCCCCATCTGACTTCTCCTTCCTCCAAATGCTTTTCAGAGAGGAAGGCTAGCTCTTTACTAGGAATTAAACTTTATGATTTTTATTTGTTTTTAGCAAATCTACCCTTTTAGCAGATCACAGAAAGGAGGCTAGGGGTATATCCTTAGAATCAAGAAATAACTGGGCTCGGCGCCTATAGCTCAACCGGCTAAGGCGCCAGCCACGTACACCTAAGGTGGCGGGTTCGAATCCCCAGCCCGGACCCGCCAGAACAACAATGACGGCTGCAACCAAAAAAAATAGCCGGGCGTTGTGGCGGGCGCCTGTGGTCCCAGCTACTTGGGAGGCGGAGGCAGGAGACTCGCTTGAGCCCAGGAGTTGGAGGTTGCTGTGAGCTGTAATGCCACGGCACTCTGCCCAGGGGGACAGCTTGAGGCTCTGTCTCAAAAAAAAAAAAAAAAGAAATAACTGGATATGAGTTGTTGCTAGGGCCTGTTCTCTTTCATAAGTATTCTAGCATACAATGTGACATTGGTTTGAGCTTGGGCATTTTCAGTGTATGTGCAGAGTTAGGCTGTGGGAAGTGTAGACTTCCCACACTGAAATTTTGCAAGAGTCCTGTAGACCAAAACATTAAGATAAGTCTTCACGAGGATAGAATTTCCTAAAATGTCTGGAATAGCAAATGATATAATCTATTTACCAAAAAAGGGTCCAAATAAAAACATTATAGGTGTTTTAAAGGTACTGCCAATAAAGATTGAGGTCCATACATCTTAAAGACTGTAATGTAGTCATTTCATGAACACCTATAAAATAAGTCGTTAGGCAGAGGAATTGTATTTATTTAAAAGAAATGAACACGTTATACCATTTACTAAGTTTGCTTTTAAAATTCCCTCTTATAATTGTAATAGTACATGTAGGCAAAATTATGTCGCTTTGGCCCATGGTTCACATTGATCATATTTTTGTATAAATAAATCATATTAAAATATGGGTAGCTGATTATCATTCAAAGAATCACACTTTGCAAGAACCTCTTTAGCATCTATTTCAAGCAACTCCTGAGTCCTGAGGCCATTGGGGGGTAATAATGGAGATTCATGAATAACTTTACAAATTTGAAGACACTGAATTTAAATTTACTTTATATAAGATTGCACAGGATTTGCCAGGATTTTATATTAGGCTAAAATTATATCATGCTGATTTTATATTATGTCATGCTGAGTTTAGATCCTGTTGGTCATACTTATATAATGCTCTTAATAAAAATGGCACAAACATATTAGCAATTATTTTCTAAATATAGTTTTGTAGTTATAACCAAAATATGAAGTCCACAGGGGAAACTAGAAAATGTTTAGTGGTGACAATTTGAGCCAAATTGGGAAAGATAATCACTGGAGTTACTTGAAATCTTTTTTTCCCATTACAAAATTAATACATGTTTAGACTCTTTCCTTTGCATTAATTTAGCCTAATAATATAATAATAAGTGCATGTAACAACCAAGAGATAAGAACCACATTTCTTACTGTTGGTGTTTCTATCCTCTCTTTCTCTCTCGTCCTCATTCTCCTGTATTGCTCTCTTGCCTTTGGCATTTATAGATCAGTCTTTCACTTTTAAAACTTTCTATCTTGGCTTTCATAACATTATGTCATGTGTTCTCAAGTCGTTTCTCTGAATTTCCTCTCTTTCCATCGGTAAAACACATTACATTTTTGTGTGTGTTCCTAAAAGTTTGCATTCCCTAGGATTTAGCATTTAGTCCTAATCCCATTTCAGAGAGTTCAACAATTTTAACTAATTGAATTGGCCCATATGTTGATGATGGTAACATTTGTATTTCCAGTCAGGACTTCTTCCTCAAGCAAATCATTTTTCTATTTTCTCTGGAGGTCTTGTGAAGTGCATCGCCGTATTAGGATCAGCTGCCATGTAGAACAGTATGTTTCTCTTGGTAGAAGGTGGTACAAATTGCCTTCCCCACTACCCTGGGAAGCAGACTATTACTAGTGGCACATACACACACTCCTAAACGTGTATATATGGAGAGTATGAGTTGAGTATTGTCTTTGTTGTTTCATTCAGATCTAATTTTAAAATTGCATGAAATAATCCTTTTTAGTTTTACAATAGATTAAAGGAACCTAGCTGAGAATCTTCCAAAATTCTGGAAGAAAACAGTAATACTTTCTTTCTTTCTTTTTTCTTTTTCTTCTTTTTTTTTTTTTATTGAGGCAGAGTCTTACTATGTCGCCCTTGGTAGAGTGCTATGGCAGCACAGCTCACAGCAACCTCAAACTCTTGGCTTTAAGCAATTCTCTTGCCTCAGCCTCCCAAGTAGCTGGGACTACAGTCACCCACCACAACACCCAGCTATTTTTTGGTTGTTGTTGTCCTTGTTTAGCTGGTCTGGGCTGCGTTCAAACCCACCAGCCTCAGGGTTAATGGCTGGCACTGTAACCACTGTGCTGTGGGGGCCAAGCCACAGTAATGCATTCTAAACACCTTTAACCTAGTTCCTTCCTTGTGTCTCCTTATAGATGAACATGGTGATGTCCCTCCTGGGGATGTTCTGCCCAACACTGTTTGACTTATTTGCTGAGTTGGAAGACTACCACCCTCTCATTGCTTTGAAATGGCTACTGGTGCGCATTTTTGCTCTTCTCTTAGGCAACCTGTATGTATTTATTCTTGCCTTGATGGATGAGATTAACAATAAGGTAAGCCTGTGTCTGGACTGTCCTTGCTTTCAGTGTTAAATTCCCATTTTCAAGGTCATCAGAAGTGCCTTTGAAACCTGTGTTGTTTTTCTTTTTGTTTCCATGCCTTTGCTTTCCAGATCGAAGAGGAGAAGCTAGTGAAGGCCAATATTACCCTGTGGGAAGCCAACATGATCAAGGCTTACAATGACTCCCTCTCTGGAAATAGCACTGGGGCACCTTTCTTTGTTCACCCTGCAGATGTGCCTCGAGGACCCTGCTGGGAAACAATGGTGGGACAGGTAATGCTACCTACAAAAGTGTATGGCATTCAGTGAGTGGATGCCAGAGTCAGAGCAAAGTCAAGATTTTTTCCAAAATAGTACTCAGGTTTTTTTATTGCTTATTAATAAAAGTAGCTAATGTTTATTGAATGTTTGCTATGTGCTGGCTCTGAATTTCATATACATCAATATTTTCTCATTCAGTTCTATATCCATCCTGTGAAGTATTATTATTACTTGTATATCCCTTTTATAATTTTATATTAAAAAGGGATAGTTTAAAATGGTATGAGGAGATGCTTTCTATCTGTTTGTGTTGTGATAAAGCACCCAGCTTTAGATGCAGGCTCAAGCAAGTATTTAAATGCAACTCTAGTGTTACTTGTTTACTATAAAACAAAACAAAAAGTAGATTCTTTGGGGAGCATACATTAATTTTAGTTATTTCAATCCTGTCAAATGATTTTCCCTTAAGAGTTAAAGGAAATACTATTTTAAGGTATTTGTATTCTTGATGATTTTGTAAAGGATCCCAGTGCAAGACTAAGTGGTATTTTTACCAGAGAAAGAAATAACATTTCATGTGACTTTTTATCCAATAAGGAAAAGCAAGGTAAACAAAACAAAACAAAAAACACGAAAAAATCTACTACAATTCTCTTATTTCTATAAAGATCTGATTTATATTTTGAAGAATTTATGATCTTATTTCACTAGAATTGACATCATTAATGTGCATTTCACAAACTGACTTGGGGCATTAGTTTTTCATTGAGAACAAAGATTTTAAAATATCTCATAGTGATTCTGTTTGTTACATAATAGTTCTGTTACAGCAGTAATGTAGGCATGTGAAATTATTTCAATAATTTTTAATACACTTATTTTTGTAAGATAAGAGAAGAAATTGAGGAATTATCATTAGTCTTATGAAACTCATAGAACTTAAATATGTATGTACATCATTAGCTATCTTTAGCTTCAATAGATGCTTATCAAACTTAAGTTAGTCAACTGTGATTTCAATTGTGGAGGAAAAAGAAGGTAAATGTATGTAATTAGACATATGTCATTGAAGACTGAGTATAAAGAGTATGGTATAATTAAGAATTTTATTTTACTTTACTTGTTAAACATTCAGGGGCCAGATTAAATCCCTTACTCAAGTAAATAATTATCTGATTTGTAGACATGCAAATTTCATACATCTAGACATGTATGAAATATATATATGACATGAAAATGGAATAAATAAATGGAATGAGATAGAATACATGAAATGAGATGGAATAAAAGTTGTCTGTACTTGGTAGAGAGGTACTTATGATTCAGGGTATGGTAGGAATAATGGTCCTCCAAAATTACCCATGTCCTAATCCCTAGAACTATGGCTATAGTTCCATTTACATGGCAAAATGGATATTGTAGATGAGTTTAAGTTAAAGATGTTTGGTTAGAAAAGTCATCGTGGATTATTTGAGTGGACCTAATGAAATTATAATAGTCTTTGTAAGTGGGACTCAAAAGAGGCAAAGTCACAAAACTGAGATATGAGATTGGAAGTGATGTGCTTTAAAGATGGAGAAGGGGACCAGAGCTAAGGGGGTAAGTAGCCTTTAAAGAAGCTGGAGAAGGCAGGAAGTAGATTCTACCCCCCTGTATACTTTGATTTTAGACTTTATACTTCTAGAACTATAAGAAGTAAAAGTGCTTTATTTTAAGCCACTAAGTTTGTGGTAATTTGTTACAGCCTCAATAAGAAATGAATACACAATATTTCACAGACTTTAATGTTTCAAGTTTCCTTGAAATGAAGTAAGGTGATGGTGCTTAACATGAGTCTGTTTTTACCACATCTAAGCTTCTCCCTAATCTAGAGCATGGTATTCAAGAAAGGAAATAAAAATACAAAATATAGTTTGGACAAACTCAAAGATTTGACACATTCTCTTCTGTAAATCCTAGAAGGCAGATGTAAGGGCTAAGAAACCTTCAACAGGTAAATACCTAGTGAACAAAGTTAATAGAATCAGCCATACAGGAATATATGAGAAGAGGGAGGGGGGATTAACTAACTACGAGAATATTTACATTTTGGATGCAAAAGCTTTTGAGATATTCCCACACATACTGACTTAAAATACTAAAGGCAATACCACTCACTGGCTCTTCCTCATGAAGCCCCTAGACTTGCAGCCTGTCTTGTCCTTTACTGTTGTTTCTCCTGCCTGTAGGGATTCTTCTGGCTTCATCATCTTTCCTTGCTGCCATTCACACTTGGATTTCCTTCTCCTCTTTCACCTTTCCTTCTCCAGAGGAGCATGAAGCCCTTGTGGGAAGGTCTGCAGGAGCTGCCTGGGGAAGGGGTTGGGCTCCAACTGGAATGTTGATGAGGCAGGTGGAATCTTTGGGAACACACAAAGCATACAGGATGGATCTCTGAGTGCTGACAGGTCTGGCTTCTGAGAGATCAGTATCTATATCCATGTATCTGGAAAATTCCTATCCTTTAATTACTGAAAATATGACTCCAGAATAAATAGTAAGGGCAGCTTCTGTGCAGTTAATGCTGTAAGTGCACCCTAAAGGCTCAGTCATTGTTCTGTGAGAACATTCCAGATGTTTCCGCTCTGCTCCATGGATGTCCTCTGCTTTGATTCTCCTCAAGGATCCTGTGGGACTCAAGGACCTCTCACTTTTGAACATAAGATAATTTGAAATTGACTGGGCATGGTGGTGCCCACCTGTGTTCCTGGCTACTGAGAAGGCTGAGGGGAGAGGATCCCTTGAGCCAGGAGCTCAAGGTTCCAGTGAGCTATGATCGTGCTGCTGCCCTCCAGCCTGGGTGGCAGAGCAAGTCTTTGTTTCCTAAAAAAAAAAGAAAAAAAAAGATATTTTGATGACTTCTTTACCTCTCACATATCCCCAAGTGCTCCCAGTCTCACCTGCAGTGGCATTTGATAGGCAGGCAGCAAGCAGAGCCCTTCCTGGGGGGTAGCTATTGGTGCCAGATACCGAGCTCTGCATTCGGGGGAAGGAGAGAAAGCAACAGCAGGAGGTAATAGCAGCTTTGGCTAAGATGTATTTAATATTTCTCATATGCCAAGCATTACCTCCTTGAATTACCCTCTGTGATACATTACTAGCCATGATTCCTATTTTATAAATGAGAAAACTGAGAGTTAGAGAGGCGATTTGCTCCAAACTTCCCAGCAAGTCAGTGATAGGAGCCCAACCCAAGCCTAATAGTCAGCTTACAGTTGTGTCCTTATTCCCAGCGCTGAATTGTCCCCAGAAGCATCATCAGCCTCAGTGCACACTCTGCCCACTCCTGCCCAGAATGCTGTAGTCTGTGGATCTTGTTGACCTCCTTGCCTGATGTTTTCTCTTTACCTATGAGTGACCGATTCTGCACAGACATCTGACTAGATGTCATGCAAAGGTTTTAGGCATGATGCTCAACAGGAGGCTGGGCTCCCTGACCTGACACCCTGACAAGCACACTGGGAGCTGGGCACAGAGCAGGTCCCCAAGATGTGCCGAGTCAGCATTTTTTTGGATTCCCTTCTCTTTAAACTGAATTTCTCCCATGGTATGTGAATAAACTTTTTTTCTTTTTCATTTTTAGCCAGGGTTTTCTTTTGTCACTCATGTTAGAGTGCTGTGGCACCATCATAACTCACTGGAACCTCAAACGTCTGGGCTCAAGTGATCCTTCTGCCTCAGATTCCTGAGTAGCTAGGATTACAAGCATGAATCACCATATCTGGCTAGTTTTTCTAATTTTTGCAAGGAGGCAATCTCACTCTTGCTCAGGCTGGTCTTGTACTCCTGGCCACAGCTATCCTCCAGCCTCAGCCTCTCAAAGTACTAGAATTACAGGCGTAAGCCACCATGCTCGGAAACACAATAGACATATAAAAATAAGCCTCCGGATTATCCTCTCTAGAGATAGAAGAGGGACATATTTTTTAATTTTAAATTTTTAATCCTCTACAGGCATCTTATGTGAAAGGTCACATAACTTTCTATGCTTGGGAAAGAACAAGATTTCAACCACTGGGATGAGGCTGATTAGGAGGAGGCGGGGGACATCCCCACCACTGTGAAGAGTTTTCTCACCTGAGGAAGTCTTCCACACCTGGCAGTGAAAATGTAAAAATATGTCTCCCCTCCTCCCAGCCTACCTGTAACCAGTGTAATTATTAGAATCTGAACTCGACATGACCTGGGGAAAGGGAAGGAGAACATGAGTGGGAAAAATTATGTCCAGAAGTAACCACATATTTATTCCATATATCTTGAGGGCACACCATGTGGCAGGCATTGTGCTAGACACGGCAGACACAAAGGGGAACAAATAAAGGCCAGAATTGAAAATTCACAATGGCAACCAGCACTGCAAGGATCAAATCTGTGGACTCTGAGAACATTTCATAGGGAGCTTACCCTTGTCAGGGAGGCGAAGGAGGTTTTGCTAAATTAGCAATGCCATAAGGATGCATATTAGTTGCATAAACTGACTCAAGAAAGAAGTGAAGTAAGAATGATGGAGCAGAGCGAGGACCATGTGCAAAAACACTGTGGACTGAAGGAGGGTGGAGTTTGGAGGTCTGGAAAAAGGCCAATGGGACTGGAGTAGAGACGACAAAGGGAAGAGCAATGCAAGAAGGAGACAGAGAGCTGGACGAGAGTCGAACTGTGCAGGAGCTTTCAGATTAGGCAGAGTCCTCGCTCCCTCTTGGCTGGTGTTTTGTTCCTGTTACTGCAGGAAAGGACAGCGTGCAGCCCCTACAGACAGCGTCTGGGCTGGCTGCGAGCATATCCCACCTTTACCCCGCCCTCCTCTGCTGTCACCACGTGGAGTGTTAATACTTACTGAGCCACCTTAGACTGGCGGGACATGGGAGCTGGTGGATAAATGTGTCCCTCTTCTGTCTCCAGAGCAGATGGTCTTGAGGCTTATTTTGTATGTCTACTAAGTGGGTTCCCAGAGGTACTGACACCTGCTTGTCCCAGGTGTGACAGCTTCTATACTGTAGTGACAGCTTCTACCCTACCTTGGGGAAAGGCTTTCTCTCCGTTGCTGCTTCATTCTTCCCACTCCCCACTCCTGTGCTTTGAAATCACTTCCCCAAAGGTACTGGGCTTACCAGCCCTTGTCACAGGCACTGCTTTTGGTGAGAGCCAAAGCTAAAACTGTGTCTTATATTTTTAAATTTCAGTGTTTACTTTTATTTTTATTGTGTTTACAGGTAATATATATTCATAGCAGATGATATATACACTTCAAATAAAGCTTATTAACACTAAAAGATAGATCAGATAAATGATATTTTAGATAGTATTTGGACATGGCAGGAACTGTGAAGGTGGTGTGTGACTGACTGTCTGGGGTGTAGGAGGCACCACTGTAAGATATGAGGTTGGAACTCAACCTCGTGACTCCTACGCAAATAAATGGCCTTTTGCCCCATGAAAAGAGTCTTCCTCCCTAGTTATTTTAAAGGGGAGACTGTGTAGGTAGCAGGAAATAAAACCAAAGACTTCTCATATTATGGAAGAGCACTCTGCATTTCTGTCAAAATAAATATTGCTACATGCCCAGTGTCTTAGCTTTAGGGCACAAATTACTGAGAAGGAACAGCATGGTTCGTGAGCATGAACCATCAGGTTCAACATTTATAATTGCATGTCTCCTCTTACATTTATTGCCCATTGTCATGTGAGTTCTTTGCGTTCTGTGAGGAAATAGTGAACTTCCCCTTTGACCCACAGCACAAACATTTTACACACAAATTCAAGTCCATACCGCTGTGGTCATCAGTTTCTAACTTTCTAGACCTTTTCTAGGCCTATATATACATCTTATGCAAATTCATATGCATATATGAATATGCACACAGAATTTATTGTTAATAAATGAATGCATTCTATATATACCATTTTGTACATTTTAAAAAACATTTTGTATCAGATTGTAGAATTTTAGCCTTTTAAAAAAATTTTGTTGAAATATAATTCACATGCCGTACAGTTCACCCATATACAGTATACAATCCAATGGTTTCTAGTATATTCTCAGAATATATAGTTAAGAGATTACAATATTTGATTTTGTGGACCTTCATTTTGTTTTATTTAATTAATTTTCTTTTTATAATTATGATTCTTATTTTTTATTGTTCAGGATTCATTAAGGGTACAAAGAATTATGTTATACTGATTACATTTGTTAGGTACAGTCCCTCTTATAATTGTGTCCCTCCCCCAAGAGGTGTGCCCTAGACTATGACCCCCCATCATCCTCCCTTCTCCCCTCTTCCAGCTCCCTTGTTCCCTACCCCCACCTTGTATTAGATCATTTTCTGCTTCCATATTAGAATTGAGTACATTGGATTCTTGATTCTCCATTCTTGTGATGCTTTACTAAGAAGAATGTGTTCCAATTCAATCCAAAAGTTTAGTACAAAAGATGTAAAGTGTCCATCTTTTTTAATGGCTGAATAGTATTTCATGGTATACATATACCACAGCTTGTTAATCCATTCCTGGTTGGTGGGCATTTAGGCTATTTCCACATTTTGACGATTGTAAATTGAGCTGTGATAAACAGTCTAGTGCAAATGTCCTTATGATAAAAGGATTTTTTTTCTTTTGAGTAGATGCCCAATAATGGAATTGTAGGATCAAATGGGAGGTCTATTTTTAGTTCTTTGAGGATTCTTCATACTTCCTTCCAAAAAGGTTGTATTAGTTTGCAGTCCCACCAGCAGTCTAAAAGTGTTCCCTTCTCTCCACATCCATGCCAGCAGTTGTAGCTATGAGACTTTGTGATGTGCGCCATTCTCACTGGGGTTACTTGATAATCTCAGGGTGGTTTTGATTTGCATTTCTCTGATCATTAGGGATGGTGAGCATTTTTTCATATGTTCATTAGTCATTCTTCTGTCTTCTTTAGGGAAGGTTCTATTCATGTCTCTTGCCCAGTGATATATGGGATTGTTGATCTTTTTTTGTTGATTAATTTGAGTTCTCTGTAGATCCTTGTTATTAAGCTTTTGTCCAATTCATAATAGGCAAGTATCTTCTCCCATTCTGAAGGTTGTCTGTTTGCTTTCATTGTTGTCTCCTTAGCTGTACAGAAGCTTTTCGGTTTTATTAAGTTTCATTTATTTATTTTGTTGTACTTGCCCCAGAAGTCTTCTTCATAAAATCTTTCCCCAGGCCAATATCTTCACGGTTTTTCCCCTACACTTTCTTCGGGGATTTTTATTGTGTCATGTCTTAGATTTAGGTCTTTTTTCCATCTTGAATCAGTTTTTATAAGTGGTGAGAAGCGTAGGTCCAGTTTCAGTCTTTTATGTGTGGTAATCCAGTTCTCCCAGCACCATTTAATGAATAGGGATTCTTTCCTCCAGTGTATGTTCTTGTTTGGTTTATCAAAGATCATCTGGCTCTAAGATGTTAGTGTCATCTCATGGTTTTTTATTCAGCTCCAAATGTCTATGTCTCTATTTTATGCCAATACCATACTGTTTTGATCACTGTGGCCTTATAGTATAGCTAACGTCTGGTAGGGTGATCCCCCCAGCTTTGGTTTTTATTATTTAATTAATTTTCTCCAGAGTATATTTCAATTTACTCCAAATTTTATTTGGAAGAAGCACTACTTTTATAGTTGTACTGAAAGATTTGTATGCTTTTATGAATATCACTATAAGATATGTTTCTAAAAATGAATTTTCTTGATTAAATTCCAAACACTTCAAAATGTGATAAGTCTTAACAAATTTCCCCCGACACTGTGCCAGTTTAACTTCCCCATCAGCTGCTGCCAGTCCATGTTTACTGCACCTACACCAACTTGGAAAAGTCTGGATTCTTAAACGTTTATCATCCTATGAGTTAACAACCCATTATTTTAGTTTGCATTTTGATAATGTGGGGTGTTAGTATTTTTCAATGTTTTAATAGACTCTTTGTATGTTCTTCTATGAATTTTTTATTTGTGCCTTTTGCCAAGATTTTTCTCTATTGGTTTTCTCATCTATTTTCATACTGATTTATAAAAGTTTTTATTGTGTTAGGAATACTAACTCTCATGTATGTTACAAATGTATTTTCCAAGTTTGCCTTTTAACTTGGTAAATAGGGTTATTTGCCATCCAACAGTTTAAACCTTCTGTGTGGTCAATATCTTCCTGTCTGGTTCTGGTTCTTGTGTCATGCTTATAAAAATTTCTCAGTAAAAAGACTTTTGATACAGTGAATGGAAAATAATTATTTTTTTGACTAACGAAATAGGGGTGATACACTTTTCATTTACTAAATACGTCTAATATTTTTTCCCTTTACCATTAATTTCAGTCTTTAAGCCAATAACTTTTTAGAACCATGACAAAATTGATGTCTACCCTAGGCCCACTGGAGAACAGAACTGTGTGTTTTAACAGATACTGTCTCAACAGGAATTTGTGCGGCTGACAGTCTCTGATGTTCTGACCACCTACGTCACAATCCTCATTGGAGACTTTCTCAGGGCATGTTTTGTGAGATTTTGCAATTACTGCTGGTGCTGGGATTTGGAATATGGATATGTAAGTATCATAAGTATCATACTGATTTTTCTCTTATCAGATTCTTTTCTTTGTGAGTAATCATTTATATACCCTATACAAGACAAAGATATTGCAGAGTTCTCTGGATGGATCACCTTTTTAGACATCAATAAATGAAGACCAATGAGTATGAGTATAATTCAGATGAGGGTAGACTTGATTTCATGGTTTACAACATTCTAGTAAAATCAGCACAGGATGACTCAATGTAGTGGATGTCAACCTGTTAAAATGTTGAACTCAGTAAATGTTGGCCCCAACATCAGCACCTCTCTCCCACAAGCCCATGCTGGCCTTTCTAGAAGCAGAACAGCATGGCTAGTATCAAGTACATACTCTGTCAATTCTTTAGAATTCTGTAAAGCTCCTCTCTAATGATCACATGTCAGTGAATGTGCAGTATTTTCTCTCCCTAATTCAGCTCCTCTGAGGCAGACATGGGGGTAGTGCAGAGAGGGGGATAAGAGGATTCAGTAAATATGATACTTGTTCTGTAAAGGTCACAGTCTAACAGGAGCTCAACAGAGACATGTGAAGGCAGTTATTCCAGTTTCAAAGAAGACCCTGTTTACTGACAGGTCTCTGTCAGGTGGTAGAGCTCAATTCTGGCAGTGGTACGTTTTTATTTATTTATCTTTTGCTTAACAGGCACCGATCAGGTTTGAACCCTCCACCCTTGGTACATGGGGCCAGCACTCTAACCATTTGAGCATGGGCATCCAGCCCAGTGGTACTTTCTTTTTTCTGAAACAATGGTATGGCTTTCTTGGGCCCCCAGTGGTTCTGGCTCTGTCACCAGCTTTCTCAATCCACTTCACCCAAGTCCAACTGCAGAGTCTGAGGACAGCCCTCTGTGGCACATTGTAGGCTTTTCACTGTCCTTCTTTTGCAAATAAAATTGGCTACTGTCATTCCAGGAAATATGACCCAGGGGTGATAGAGCTCATTTGCTTAAAATCTTCTGGTAGCTTTTAAGCACTTAGAGTGAATCCAAATCCCTTTGTAGGCCATCAACACCCTGTATGATCTGCTTCTTTTTCTTCTCTCTGGGCTCATTTGCTACCCCTTTTGCTCTGGCAGCACTGTTATTTGAACTGGGATAGGCACGGCAGGTGTGACGAATTGGTGGAGAGTGTGAGCAGTGAACCTCCTCTTTCTAGCTCCATCAAGGCAGCGCTTGTCTCTTGGCAGAACGCTGCCTCCTTTCAGGGCTGTGCCCATGGGGTCAATTCTGGCTTAGTGCTCTTGAGCCAGTGATGTTTCTCTCCTCATTAGGGAAGGAACATCCTTCATGGCTCCTCCCCACCACCTGTCTCATGCTCTTTAGTCTCTGGACTAAACAGTCTTCAGGACTGTTTTCAAGTTTCCAGGATAGATCCTCTGTCTGGCCTTCCGACACGGAGATGGTACCTTTCATGAGGTCATCTCGGTCACTCTCATTGCAGGTACCTTCGCGAATGAGCCAGAAGCAGTTAGGTAATGCTCTGTGGTGAACGACAGTGAGGTAATGCCCCCATCCGGGCTGCTGCTGGGCTCTTTCCCAGTCCCTGCTATGAGGTATTGGGCTGGCTTGGTTTCATTTTTATTTTCCCTGCCTGATTCAGCTCCTCTGAGGCAGACATAAAAATGGCCATTTCTTTCTGAGGCCATTGCTTGGCTTTTGCTTCCCTTTTATGCCTCGCAGCTTTCTTCTTAAGTGGTAGAAATTTTGCCTGCAAATATGAAGTCAGCGTAACATGGTCTGGATGCATAAAAGCAGTAATTAAGTGACTGTAATTTATTATTTATTAGGTGAGCACAAAGTACAGGAAAAAGACAAGTTCCTGTTTTAGGTCATAGAAAAAGAATTTTCTCCCATGTCACCTTTGGAAGGCTCTTTGGAGAAAAGCTCAGAATCAAAACAAGTTTTAAAACCTGAATGTTGGATGATGGATCTTTGATGTGGTCCTGTTATCACTGACCCACCATGTGGGTAGGTGACCCAGCTGAGTGCCCACTAGGTGAGAACTGTCATGAGCAAGCTCTGTGCCAGGGGATAAGGGAACACAGAGACTAGGCCGTAACCTACAGAGGAGTTGTGGCCTGCACATGAGGCCCGCAGGCTGGATTCAGCTAAGGGATATTTTTTGGTTTGGTCTGCCCAGTGTTGTTGCTGCTTATTTTTGTTTTTTATGAGCTAATAGTTAAAGAAAGGGAGATTTTTTTAAAAAGTGAATTTCTTGCTTTCCTTGACATATTGGTAGGCCTGACAATACTGGACCCACATTCACCTAGGGAAAAATTGGGAGAATTTGAGAAACTACTGCCCTCCTGCAGTCGGGATTTTCATTTGTCTGGCAAGCTTGCAATATAAATAAAGGCAAAAAAACCCACAAACCATAGAAGAAGCCAATTGCTAGGGGACTTGAGAGAGAGAGATGAGAAGAGAAGCGGGAGGGAGAGAGAAGAGACAGGGGAGGGAGAAGGAAGGGGCAGAGAGGTGTGCTCCAGTAGAAATGTAGACATTATGGAGGGGAAAGCATTTGAATGGGATTTAAGGTTGATCAGGATTTTAAGAGATGGGAGGAGTTCCTGGTTGAGGGACAATTGTAAGACATGGTCCCAAAGCTAGAAAACACGGCCCCGTGGGGGTAGATGCAGAACATTAAAATGAGGTGTTTGGGAGCACAGAGTGCTGACAAGGATGTTTCTCTGCTATTGTCTTGGACTGTCTAACTGACAATATGGGCATAGAAAGTATCTGTCATGACGGGAAGGAGAACCTGAGAAGGGCAGAGAAGGTACTTGAGAATTCTATCAGAACTAAGAGAGAAAACTGTGGACTAGAATTCTGCCGTATACACACACAAAAAGTATATTGGTTTTGTTGTTTTTTTCTTTTTACCCGAATTCCCCAAATAATGACAGTTCATTGTAGAAAATTGAGAAAAAAACAATAAAGCTAAATATGAAAGTAAAAAAATCTCAGATAATTTCCACCATTAATGAAATTATGTGAATTATTTATATGAAATAGTATTAGTATTATTTACATGTAGATAAACAAGTACTATACATCTATATTCAGTATTATAGATTTTTACATATATATATATGTATACAAGTACGTAGACAGATAGATAGATATAAATTGGCTGTGTGGAGTTTTTTTTTCATTCTAACAGTAACACCATTTCCTATGCCTTTATTTTTTTGACACAGAGCCTTGCTCTGTCACCCAGGTAAAGTGCAGTGGCATCATCTCACATAGTTCACAGCAATCTCAAATTCCTGAGCTCAAGTGATCCTCCTGCCTCAGCCTCCCAAGCATCTGGGACTACAAGTATCTACAATCATCCCCAGATGATTTTTCCATTTTTTAGTAGAGGTAGGGTCTCACTCTTGCTCAGGCTGGTCTTGAACCCCCAACTTCAAGCAATCCTCCCATCTCAGCCTCCCAGAGCACTAGGATTCCAGGTGTGAGCCTTTGTGCTCAGCCTCCCAGGCTTTTTAACGGTTGCATAATATTTTGCATGTAACTGTACTATAATTAATATGTTCAAATTTGTTATTAGTCTAATTATGTCTTATGTTTATGATAAATATTAGGATAGCATTGAATTATATCATGTAAATAAATATCTTCATAGATAAATCATAGTGGTGTGCATAAATTATTTCCTTATAATAAATTTCTCATAAGTTGAATTGCTCAGTCACAGAGAAAGTGTCTCTTAAAAAGCCCGTTCACTTGAATTACAGTAACCTCTGTAAAAGCCAATCTCTGTGGGCTCTTGCATCAGATTCCGAGATCCATACAATGCTAAAGTTGGGTGGAATTTTGAAATAATCAACCATAATGTTTATATTTGATATATGAAAAATTGAGTCTGTAAATTAAAATGAGGTTCTTTGGTAGCCGGAGAACAAATAAAGACAATGAATTGCCCTTCTGAACAAAAATACTGTGTTAAGCTGAATTGTCTATGGTTCCATCTGAGAGAGTTGGGTTACAAGTGATCCTGTATATTTTTCAAGTAATAAATTTATGGCCAAAGTATTATCACAAAAAACCTATGAACATAAACCAAGGTGAGAAAATTACTGGCTTGGAGCAGATTACTAGACCATGTAATGTAAGTTAGTATTTCCCAAGGCTTCCCTGAGCATGAGAGCTCTCAGTGTTTCTAAACAGTTCACTGACTCATGGGGAGCAGAATGGCTTTCACCAGAAGGGATTTAAACTGCTCTAATTCAGCACAAGGTGAGACCCTTATAAACTCTTCAGTGTTCTGCAACAGTTCAGGGAAGGATGTCTTTCACCTTAATTTGCATTGACACTATCCTTATGATTTATCAGTAAAATAAGTAAAAAAATTTCCAGGACATGGGATAAGGGTACATTCAGTCAAACCCAGTATCTTGTTTATAATTATATTTTTAGTATCATCCTTGTTCGATTTATATAAATGGAAGCTATAGAAGATTTCCTGGAGGTGTGATAAAAGGGATTCAAAATTATTCATAACTAAGTGGCACATGATTGACAGACCATCTGACCAGATTCTCTATTATACATTATACTGTCTTATATGTTTAAGTAGTACTTATGCATCAGAAAAGTCACAAAATAATTTACAAAATATGATTCCATGTAATCATGCAGAATGCTGTGAGGTTGTTATTACTATTTCTTCTTTATGGTAAACTGAGGCTTAGGGGATGTTAAATAATTTGATCAGAGACACATGGCTTGTCCATGGTAGGCCTCAGACCCATGTCTGATCAACTTCAAAGCCATCAACCAAATTTTCATCGTGTTGGAATTTCATTGTAATATTTAACCTCAGAATTTTCAAAAACTGCTAAAACATGAGTAATTGAAGAGCCAAACCTCTGGGTTTTAGAACTCGGGGTGCTCTTGGCTCAGACAGATTACTGGCAGTAGAACAGAGGTAGCAAGATAGGCTGAGATATAGAATTAGAAGATAAACTGATGTCCTCTAGCTGGGAACATGAAGATACTTTTCAGTGGCTCAGGGATATAGCATGGTCCAGCATGGACTCCTCGGTAAGGAGTCATCGACAACCCACGATGGGGTGAGAACATGGGAACAGGGCCAGTACAGGCTGCATTTGAAGGTCCACTGCATATGTGGACAGAGTCTATCTGCATTAACAGGATCCTACTCCCAACTTGGGTCAAAGAGCAAAGCCCAAAGGCTGCATCATCCTAGCAGATGAGGCTGGGTTTGTCTTAAACTGGTGTTTCTTAAATTTGAGCAAACATCAGATAGAATCCCCTGAGGCCCTGTGGAAATGCATCATTTCTGATTCAGTAGATCTGGGGCAAGGTGCTTTTCTAAAAGTTCCTAAGCACCCAGAAGGTGCTTTTCTAAAAGTTTCTAGGTGATGCTGCTGGTTCTCATCTGGGGCCACGCTCAAGAGTCTGGAGCCACAGCCCAGGCCAGCCTCTTTGTAGAGTGATTCCAGCTGGGACTTAAGTGATGCTGATCAGGTGATTCAGTGCAATGACAGAACTGATTCCCTCTGAGCTCCTGACTTGCACAGTGTTGGCATCTGCCCCAAGTAACTAAACTTGCAGAGAAAGAATGGATGTTCCCAGGCTTTTTTGTCCAGTGAGCACCATATGTCTTCCCTCTGGGTGGATGGCTGACTCTAGCACACCACAAAGGTCCAAAAATAAAACAAGACCATTTCCAACCCCTTGACTCTTCTGGACCTCAGCTCAAATCCAGATGGGTTCTTAATGTTGCTGGCAGCTTACTGGGCTTCATACTCGGATGAGCAGCCATAAGTGAGTTTATTACACTTAATTCAGGGGAATAATTTTATTATCTCAGGTTTTAGAAAAACTTATTTTTTTTCCCAAGCATCATTTACCTTTATGCTTTTCTACTTTAGAGGCAATTAAATAAGTGTATTGCAAATTGATTTATATGTTTAAGTATTGCTTTAAAAACTTTAAACTATAATCTTGAGTGTTTTTAAAAAGTCTACTATTAAAAATAAGCATTGAATTTTATACTATATACATAATTTTTTCTTCTTATATTTATTTCACATTTAGAGAGAGCTTTTATGTTTATTGGATAAAGTATTACATTTCCATTCCTAAGGTGTTTACAGAGAAGCACTTCTTTTGTAATGGACTCTAATTTTCAGCCAATAACAGATTTCTAGATTAGAAGGGGGTCTTAGAAATTATTTAGGTGAGGTGTTGGCAAACTTTTCTTGTAAAGGGACAGATAATAAGTGTTTTACCTTTGGTGAGCCATGCAGTCTCTGTTAAAAATACTAAACTCTGTCTTAGTCCAAAATAGTCATATACAATTCATCAAAGAATAAATGTAGCTGTATTCCAATAAAAATGTATTTAGAAAAAACTGCTGACAGCCCAGATTTGGGGCAATGCCATAGTATGTTGACCTTGATCTAGTTCATTTCATTAATTTATCTGTCAGGAAACTAAAACCTAAAGACATCGGCTCACCCAGCTAGAAATTGGTAGGACCAAGTCTACTACTCAAGGTTGAATTCCAGTCAAATGTTTCCACCACAAAACTATTAGTACAATAGGGCCCCCCTGTATCCTTTCTCTGCATTAGGCCAGTTTACACATCGGAGATATTATTCTTCCAACTGTACTTGCTTCAAACAAAGTGTGGAGCCAGGGATTCCCAGGGCATTCTTTGTGTTTTTCTTACCAACTAGTTTTAAAATATCTCATGTCAAATGACCCTCAAGAGGTTTATGTGTTTGTGAGACAGTAAGGGAAGTAGACATCCAACGGGCTGATTTTTTTCAATATTCATTAGTTTGGTGGACTCAATCATGACACCATTCTCCAGAAGCCAAAATTGAAGGTTTGATTCTTGGGTTTTTTTTTTGCATTTTTTGGCTGGGGGTGGACTTGAGCCAGGCCCAAGGTTTGATTCTTGAAATGACACAGAGCAGGGCTGTTCCAAGGCCACAGATGGCATAGGCCACCCGGTATCTGTGGTCACTCAGGGCTCCAAGAAAAAAGCATATGTGGTTCAGAGCAAAGCAAGCCCATAGGAGGAAAAAGATTCAGAGTTCATGTTCTCAAGATAAGAAGTAATCATTTTTCTCCATGAAGGACTCATTGTTTTTATTGTTGATTTTAAAATAAAAGCTGCCAACTGAACCTTCTTTGCCTCTCATGAACGTTATCCATCTGGAACAGTGGGTTCTCAGCCTTCCTAATGTTGCAACCCTTTAATACAATTCCTCATGTTGTGGTGACCCCCAACCGTAACATGACTTTTGTTGCTGCTTCATAACTGTAATTTTGCTACTGTTATGAATCGTAATGTAAATATCTGTATTTAGGCGACCCCTGTGAAAGGGGCATTCGACCCCCACAGGTTGAGAACCACTGTTCTAGAATATCTGCAAACTAGTGAAGCATGTGGTATATAACCTTTAACAGTGTCTTGAATGAAATCATGTGGCAATTGTCCAGGTCATTTTAGTCCTGTTTAATATGTAGTGCTATTTATGATTTCCTTATATATCATCTCATCCCTTTCTCCTGAGGTTAACCACTCCTGCTTTGCCCCTCACTGTTCATTCCTTGAATGGCTTATGAGGCAGATTGCCGTGTCTTTCACTTAAATAGGGAAGTTCTATGGCCTTTTCGGAAAATGGTGACATTGAAATCTGTGCTCATGAGACTCTTGAGACAAAGCACTTAAAAATTGGGAAGAGTTTTTTGGAGTTCCAGATCAGAGATGGAGTCTATGTTATTATAAATGTATATTTGAGTTCTTGGGTTTGAGAAGAACAGAGATTCTCTCCGGTCATCTTGTGTGTGTGTGTGTGTGTGTGTGTGTGTGTGTGTGCGCGCGCGCGCGCACATCAGGGAAGATTTTTATGGGGATGCACGTGGTCTGAGGCACAGCTGGAGATGTTAGTCTGGGCAGTGCTGGAGACCTGCCCATCTCTTGGTCTCTCTTCCGTGGTCTCCTTGCCCCTCTCCAGCCCATTCCATATGTGCCGCTGGCTTGTTCTCTTATTTCCAGTGAGTCTGTGTCCTCTGAATTCTCTATCCCAAATTAGACAGGAGCCAGCTTTGTTGCCTGTGTTAATTGGCACTAATCCTGCTGATTGAAACTTCTTTGCTAGGATGCCTAATTGTTACCAGGAGGGGCCACCCTGACACAGACACCATCTCCTGTTGCATTGATGTCCTTTCGGCAGACAGCAGCCTGGTGCTGGTGCCGGTGCCCTGAGTATGATAGTTTTATCCAGGGGATGGGACATTGAGTTGAATGACTTATTCAGGTTTTGTTATAATTTTTTTCTAAACTTATTTTATTTTAAAGTCAATTTACATTTTTGTTGAAAAAATGTTAAATATTTAAAACTTTTAAAATAAGGGTGGTGCCTGTGGCTCAGTCAGTAGGGCACCTGCCCCATATACCAAGGGTGGTGGGTTCAAACCTGGCCCTGGCCAAACTGCAACAACAACAACAACAAAAGTGTATCACTCACATATAAGCTATTACTATTTTGTGGATCATTTTCTAATCTTTTCTCTGCACATAACTCCCTATAAACTTGATTAAGATAATGAATGTATAATTTTGCATATTTTTATTTGATATTGTCCCATATTTATCATTTACTTATGTAAATAAGCCTCCATAATGGTTTTAATTAGCTGCAACATCTCTCATGGCAGGGATAGATCATACTTATTAACTAATGTTAAGCATTTAGATGGTTTCATCTTTGCTTGTTAAAATGTATCAGCATTTCAGATTATTTTGTTAAGACAACTTCCTAGAGATACTTACAGTGTTAAAGAGAATGAGATTTTTTAAAGCTTTTGACGTGTGTCATCAAACTGTTTCTCTGAAACGTTGCTGCAGTGTTTACTCCACCCAACATATGTAAGAGAGCCTATCCTGCCATGCTTCCAGAGCATTGAATGACAGCATTTTAAAAGGCTTTACTATGTTAAAAAGGATGTTTTCTTATCATTTTACTTATCTCCAGTTATTTATCATATTGAATATTCTGCTATTGCTGCTGAAGGGAAGTCAGTGAGGGCCCAGTCGCCCCTGTGCAGAACCACCAGCCTTTCGACTTTCTCTCTGTGAGATGCTAATCCACGTTTGTGTCTCCCCTAGCCTTCATACACTGAATTTGACATCAGCGGCAACGTCCTCGCTCTGATCTTCAACCAAGGCATGATCTGGTAGGCCAGCTGTTGGGTTGGATCATTTATCACTTACAGAAAAGCCTCCAAGGTCACTGTTGCATAAAGCACTGGAGCCTGGTGTCAGAGGCGACCCCAGTGTGTGTCTATCTCAAGCTTTGCCTTTGCCAGGTGGATGGCTGTGAATAGTTCACATTTTTTTTTAATGTATCATAAATCTTTGTCCTCAAAGATATCTCCTTATTTTGAAGAACCCGCCTTCATCAAATGACGAGAGTCTATGCTTGGGTTGGTAGATTTATATGAAGACTATTTGTATTTTTATATCCTGTGACACCAGGATCTGATAGTGAAATACTGATGATTATATTACCATGTTAAGTGTGAAATAAATGAACATAAGTCCTTTCTGAGAAACTGATTTTGGTTTGTCAATCACTATTGGATGTATTTAAAATATAATTTATATAATATTCTGAAATAAAAATAAAATAAAAATGAATATCATTTATAGATAATTTAAAGTAATATCTCCCCAAAATGCTGTCATTCATTGATTTTGTAGTTTATTGAGATGAAATACATGTTTTAGGAAAGTTGAATTAAAAATATGATCTTCATTTTGTAACTAGTTTCATGGGCCCATTTGCACATCAGAATTATTTCTTTTGCTGTGCAAATGATTGTCATATCTTTTATTAAATAAAAGCATGTTTGCTGTAAACTCTGACAGGTTCAGATGAGTTGATACAGTAGAAACCATTTTTTTTCTAGTTTTTTTTTTTTTAATTAAATCATAGCTGTGTATATTAATGCAATCATGGGGTATCATGTGCTGGTTTTATATACAATTTGAAATATTTTCATCAAAATGGTTAGCATAGCCTTTACAGCATTTTCTTAGTTATTGTGTTAAGATGTTTATATTCTATATTTAGTAAATTTCACATGTAAGATGCACCATAGGTATGGCCCCACCAATTACCCTCCCATCACGCATCCTTACCCCTCTCCTCCATTCCCTCTCCCCTTTCCCCATATTATTGGGCTATAATTGGGTTATAGCTTTCATATGAAAGCTATAAATTGGTTTAATAGTAGGACTAACTTTTTTTTTCATTCTTGAGATACGTTGCTAAGAAGAATATGTTCTAGCTCCATCCATGTAAACACAGAAGAGGAAAAGTCTGCATCTTTCTTTAAGGTTGCATAATATTCCATGTGGAATACTATGTGGTGTACATATACCACAATTTATTAATTCATTTGTGGGTCAGTGGGTACTTGGGCTTCTTCCATGACTTAGCAATTATGAATTGGGCTGCAATAAACATTCTGGTACAAATATCTTTGTTATAATGTGATTTTTGGTCTTCTGGATATATACCTAGTAGAGGAATTATATAGGATTGAATGGCAGGATTGAATAATCAGGCAGTTCTATCCTGATTTTTCGATCCCTAAGTGTTCTCCAAACATCTTTACAAAAGGAACATATTAGTTTACATTCCCACCAGCAGTGTAGAAGTGTTCCCTCTTCTCCACATCCATGCCAACATCTCTGGTTTTGGGATTTTGTGATGTGGGCTAATCTTACTGGAGTTAGCCAGTAGATATCTCAAAGTAGTTTTGATTTGCATTTCTCTGATGATTAAGGATTATGAACATTTTTTCATGTGTCTGTAGGCCGTGTGCCTGTCTTCTTCAGAGAAGTTTCTCTTCAATTCCCTTGCCCACCCTCAGATGGGATCACTCATTCTTTTCTTGCTAATACATTTGAGTTATCTCTGACTTCTGGTTATTAAACCTTTGTTGGAGACATAACCTGCAAATATCTTCTCCCATTCTGAGGGCTGTCTGCTTGCTTTACTTACTGTGTTCCTGGCTGAGCAGAAGCTTTTTAGTTTGATCAGGTCCCAGTAGTGTATTTTTGGTGTTGCTGCAATTGCCCGGGAGGAGGGTCCTTCTCATAAAATATTCTCCCAGGATGATTTCTACAAGCATTTCCTTGTACTTTCTTCTCGTATTTTTAAAGTTGCATGTCTTAAGTTTAAATCTTAATCCACTGAGAGTCTATCTTAGTTAATGGTGAAAGGTGTGGCTCCAGTTTCAGTCTTCTACAGATCACCAGCCAGTTCACCCAGCACCATTTGTTAAATAGGGAATCTTTTCCCCCTTGAATGTTTTTAACTGTCTTGTCAAAGATCAAATAACGTTAAGTAGCTTGGTTCATCTCTTGGTTCTCTATTCTGTTCCATATATCTACCTCTCTGTTTTTCTGCCAGTACCATGCTGTTTTGATCACTATTGATTTATAGTATAGTCTGAGGTCTGGTTGCATGATTCTTCCAGCTTTGTTTTTATTTCTGAGTAATGTCTTGGCTATTTGAGGTTTTTTTCTGATTC